>NC_135503.1:99178051-99778051 GCF_052857255.1 Amblyomma americanum | reverse complement strand
TGCGTAGAAGGGGTCTCGAATGCTCTCGTATTGTACTTTGAGCCTCATCAAATTTCTCTCCGTTACTATATATGCAATCGATTTTGGCATCGAAAGTGATCACGCCTTAGCCACGGTCAGAACCTTCTACAACGTAATTTCCAAGAAGCAAGTTTTAATGCCTACTTCAGAAGCAACCCAAAGAATCCTCCCAACCACACAGAGTACACGCCCTCGGAATCGGTGTTCATTCCTAAACGCTACTGGCTCTTGTGTGACGGGCAAATTGGGCCTGATATTGAGAACTCAGCGAGATTCAGGAGTTTGCATCACTTTCTTTGGCCCTATAGAAACTAAGGTCTGTGCAGAAATTTTCATATATGCATCAAACTCTCCCAAGGTTCCTATGGGAAAACTGGAACTCTTTTATTATTCGCAATGTGTAGCTGCATACGCTAAGACGCTGCCCTGGTCACTCCTTGGTCACTCAGAAAAAGCTAGGATTTAAACAACGACGTCATGTTTCCTTCTCAGGTTCCTAATGAGATGTCGCAGCGGTCGATTAATTATATGACTTGGTTACAGTTAAGGGCATATCTATATTTTCTTGTCTTCTCTGTCAGCGTGCGCTTAGGACTTCACCGATCTTTAATTCCTGTTTTGAGGCACTTTCGCTTCACGTGGTAAAAGGGCTTAGCAATATATCCGCACAAAACATGCCACGTCGACATGTTTCTTGCTTAAAGTGCCGGAAATTTTTTTTTGAACAACAGGTGCATCTGCGGGGGCCAACATTGTGCAGTGAGAATAAAAGTATACTATGAGCGGTTCTTGGATGATTCTTTACGCAGGGCGAATAGGTTTTCTTTCGCGAGGTGTAGAGAGAGCAGAAATGATTTCAATGCTATTTTCCCATTCGCCCTTCAGAACGAGCGGCTCCTTGCAAATAGTGTCGAGAGCTGAACCCGCTCGCCAACACCACTTCGTAGCGAGCACAACACGACGCATGTGGTACTGAATTATCGCAGAATGGGTGAAATCAAAATCTCCCGACGCCTGCCCGCTCCTAAGCATTTTTCCTTCCCCAAAAATCTGTGCCTTCGTGCAGGCGTGACAACATCAGCAAACCGCTTATTGAAAAAACAATAAGGGCTTATTGTTCAATTTTTGTTTCTGTATTTTCGCAGTTCTTTCTCTCACGTTTTGTCGTGTCATTCTTTCATTCAATTTTTTTCGTTCTTTATTTTTTCCAGCCTACGTTTAATCGGATGATTAAAGCACGTCTTTTAGCGTGCTTTCTACAGTTGCAGTCACCACATGTTCCAATTCAACTGCACCGTTGTAAAAGCGGAATACAACAGAGAACTCCAATGCTGTGGCACCATTTAAACATGTTGAAAATATCCGCCACCTGTTCTTGATGTCACTTTTCACATCTTTTTTTATTTGTGTGGTTGCTATTCTATTTTTCTTCACTGGTTGTATATAGCATTTTTGGTCGTGTTCAATATTCCCTTTCTTGCTGTGGTTAATATGAGAATGTTGCCATGTTAAACATTTTCAGATTTATTTTTGTACACCTACTAGTATACGTCTGGGCTGTATAAATTCGTCTGTATAAATATGCAAATCACGTGTTTAGTGCCATTTCGTATTTAAACAACAAGGAAATTAGCAGAGGAAGATTTTTTTGGGTATCTTATAACAATCTTGTTCTTGGGTTTGCAATTTTTATATCAAAGCTTGATCCCAATCTCACCGCTGCGCCCCGTGTCGCTTCGGTAGCATGGTAAGAAGACCAGACATGGTAGTCCATTACCGCATCAGCAAGATAAAGGGATAGCTCTCTCCTATATTCGCCACTTTTGTCACAACAAGAGAATTTCCGACTCCTAAAAATATGAATCATTATTCATTTGATAACTGTGCCCCCTGGTAGTACCCGTTGGGAAGAAAAAGAAGCAGTGAAGCTCACGAGGTTATTGACTCACTGTGAAAGTTTAATTGCAAACTAACTTCTTACCTCCAACCATGAACAAGAAGAGTATAAAGCGTGCACTCTCGATCTACCCGTGCCACTGCTCTTTGCCGCTTCTCTTTCCCCTACGGCACGCGCACACGACCACAAGCGTTAATAAACAGGAATGGACGCAGAGAATAAATATAATCCCCTCTTGCAAGGCCGTAAAATCTTGTCGGCAACATCGTTCCTTTGATGTCTCTGCAAGCGACTAAATGGAAAGGCAAGGTAGATAAAACTTGTAAACCAATTTTAAGAGCAGGAAACAAAGAAAAGCAAGCTAGCCTTCCTCACTTTCTAATTGATTTAAACATAACCTCCATGGCAAGGGGGTGGCTGGATCTCAGGCTCAAATTTTATTTTGGTCATGCACATGGCTTTTCTCAAAGGCTGGGCCACTCAGGTGTTTTATCCACGCGCTTGAATTCAAGCCGAACCACAGAAGCTAGTAGATAAGGTAAATGAACAAAGGTGCCTACGTTACTATGGTGTTACTTGCGTGATTCGTTAGGAAGCGCGAAAAAAGATAGCATGAGATAAACAACTGCGCAGGTGATGCTGTGATTAATCCTGTCGGCATCTGCGCCTTTGGTGTCCGTTTCTTTTCGCGTTTACAAATTTTTTCAGTCGGGCAGACTAATTCCCGTAACTTTACATTTTCTCTCACGAAAATAGCCTTGTTGTTTCAAGCGGTGCGCAGTGTTTCTCCCGAGTTTTTCTTAATTTATAAAGAATCATTTTGGTTTAGCACCTGTGATAACCCATTAACAAAATCAGCCCGGAAGTATCTGTAAAAAAATATTCGTAGAAGCTTAAAATTTGCGTTTGGCCAGTAGCTGCAAATTTTGGAAGACGCGGCGCTGAAAAGCTAGAGTGTGTTGCCACTAAGAGCCTTACGTGGAGCCCACCTACAGGAATGCATGAAAAGCCTTTCTAAACGACAGTGTTTCCGGTTTATGCATGCAGTGTCGTGCTGAGACATGGAAAAATGCCTTGAAAAACGTATTTCACTTAGATTTACGCGACCAGTGTCATGCAGTGGCATACTTCGAAATTCCTCACTAGCAAATTCGCACTTGAGTTTGCGCTGGCAGTCCCATACAGGGAATTGCACGAATTTTCTGACTACGCTATACCGCTTTTGGATTTATGCAGTCAGTGGCATTCAGAGGTCTTAGTAATCGATAATGCATTTCGGTTTATACGAGCGGAGCCATATAGGGGCATGCATGCCATGACGTACTTAACGATATTGCTTTTGGACCAATGCGGGCAGTCGCAAGTACAGAATGTATAAAATGTCTTACGTAACGCTATTTGACTTGCTTTTATGATGCCACGCCCATATAACACCTTTTATGAACTGCCTTACTAAGCCATATTGCATTTCGCTTTCTGCGGACAGCGCCTTGTTGTGCCATACTGCGTTGGAATTTACCAGCGCTGTGCGATGTAGCTGCGCTGCGATTCCACACTCACTCTGTGATGTAGCTGAGCATCTCGCATAAAAGCACAAATATTTGTATACCGAGCTCTTGTCGAACTCGAGCTCGGGTTCCAGCTCTTATCGCGTCCGCAAAACACCGGTTAGGTTAATACGCTAGCAAAACCTCTCGAAGACTGCGCCATGTATTATAATATACAAAAATTTAGAATACCGTCAGGAAACGTTCGTGGTAGGGAAACTGACGAAGTCTTAAGAGCGAAAGGTTTTGTGTGATTTTCTCTCGAGAAGCAGAACTTGCCAGTGAAGAGAAAATTGACTCTCATGAATGCACTATGTGGAAATTTAAGCTTAAGTTTCGTAAAACCCCTCTTGTTATGTATATTCCTTTGTGACAGGCTTAATGTTCTTTGTGTCGGAAGCCTGGTCCGTGCCTCGACGATTGTAAAATAGCAAGTTTATCATAATATTCATTACAGGGCAAATCCGCATTTTGTTTTTGTGAACTCTGTGCATACATTTGAAAATTTCAGTTTGAATTTCGGTTCATTTTTATAACTTGTGATAGATGCTACAATCAATAATTATATCTCTGGTGAGGGCCCCTGAGTTTTTGCTGGGTTTGACCTTTTTGACCTCTTGAAAAAGGGTTTGTTAGCCGAACGCCATTTTGTTGTAGCTCAAATCAATTTTAAATTTTACTCTTTTGTCACCTCCTTAGGGTTCATTTCTGCAGATAACCTTGCTTGTGTGACGTCACAATCTACACGCACATGATATTCGCTTTGCGCTTGCGGAAAGAAAACGTATTGAGGTTGGTTTGCCCACTGCTGAAAGATAATCAACAGAGCGTCACAGCCGCCAAATTTACAAATCACCAGGCGCTCGAAATATTTTATGTCAGTATGCATGACGTCATGCTTTGGTCTCTCATGTAGTCATATTTGGGTTAACTCCGGTATTGGATTTTTGGCTGTTACAGTTTTATATTTATTTCCATCCTTCTTTTCAAAATCTCTTCAATGACATTAAGACAGGGAAGTCGAAACAATATACGGGACAAGTCAACACACTGAAACATCTTCAAGAATCGTTTCAGCTGCTGGCAATATCCGTGTGATTCAGTGGTGTTCACTTGTAGTACTTTCATCGAGCACTCAGATTTAATCTTTTTTCGATATCACAATAGTCAAATCATGACACAACTGCCTCTTCCAGGCCTTTGCGGGCATAAGTTTTCGTAAAAACTTGTTCTGGCTCTCCAACGCCATGGTTGTAACAAGGAGATCAAACGTTGGTGGAAAATTCAATTTTTACTAGCTTACTCAACTTCTCGAGAAAGTACAGGTCGCTTTTTTATTCGCGTCTAGTGTTTTTCGAGCATACTTCTGTAAGGGCCCATGCCAGACAATAAACTGTAGAAAACATTTGTTTTCAAGATTTGAGGTCACTAAGTCTACTTTATATTCTCTTTGTCTACTTTTTTTTATGTTAGAAGTTGATTTCAAAAATACAAAAAACATTATAAGTGCATAATCTAGTATCAAAACCAAGTGTCCAGAACTTAACGCCATATATACAGAAAGAATATATGCTTTGAACACTTTGCTACCTGAGATGCTTACTACGAAAAGAGAAGACAGTGGCTGATGCTGCATTGTGCAAAGCATCGTAGCACAGCGCTTGGAATTGGAGCGTTCATCTCAGTTATGATCGTATAAGATATACTGCAATCGTTTTCCTTCCTTAACTTTGTATTTTTAAACGCTACTCAGTCGTTGCTCCCTAAGGCACCAAAATAAAGCAAACTAGGCTGTAGCAAACTTCGTTGGTTTGTGTACCTCTGGCACGGACGTAGTGAGCCCTTGTAACCTCTGTTCGCCCAAAACATCTTCATGTCATCCTGGATGACGTCTCCACTGTATCGTTTGTTACATGGACGGTTTTGCCCTTTTCGGGCACTCGGTTTTTAAATTTTTGCTCTTTTTCTTGAACGCTAGTGCTTTGTCGAGCTTTGACGAACAGCTTTGTCTTTTCATTCAAGTATTTTGTTTGGCTCTTTACTTATGTATACTTTTGCGTATTTGTGTCGGCATCTGCACCGGTGCTCTGGCATTTCACGCCTTTGTTTAATCTTTTTTGCACTTCTAATTTTGATTACATGTACCTCTTCACTTCTTTCTTTGTGCTTTTCTCTGGCGGCGATGACCATGAACACACAACCAGGACACTTTTATTGCTCCCTCGAAATATTTTATCTAAAGCTTTAGATATTTTCTTACTCTCATAGCTTTTGCAAACTTGGATGAAGAATGTTAGTCTTACTGCATAACGATCCCTTTCATTAAATTGAGGTTTCTTTATATTGTACGCCCTGTGAAATCTATGGCGTTTTTTCGAGTATGCCCATAGCGAACTTTCTTCTTCCGGCCCCTTCCTTTCCCTTTCTTCGCAGCTCTGCTTCACGTTCTTCTTCAGCGATACTGGTTGCGACAAAAAGAACCGCAAATACGAATTCTTGGTTGTAGATGTTCTGAACGTCTTACATTTTCGACACGCACTCCATTTACCCAGTCTACGCTTCTGCCTCGAAGAAAATTGGAACTAATGAAAGTGATAATGAAATGCGGAAAACAAAGCGCAAGACGAGTACTGAAAAAGCAAAGCTTCGAGAAATCTGACAACAGCTCTGACCCGCATGAACAGCTTCCTTCGTCCTCATGTGTGTTTTTTTGTTATAATATGTTATGTTTTAGCACTCGCTTACTTGAGCTGTATCTGAAAGCGTTTGTGAAAAGGGAAGCACAAAATCGCTGCGTAGGGAAATTTAACCCGTTGTCGCAAAGGACAGGAATGTCAGGAGAGTGAAGGGCAGGTAATACGTACGGTAAGCAATAACGTATGGGGTTTTGTGAAGCCCAATAGTATGTCCGGATGCGATGCTTTTCTGGGTTCAATTGCTCAGCTAGCTCGAAAGAAAAAGCACTTCGGACGGAGCAGAGCAAACAGAAATAAAGACGACCGCCTGCCCATGTTGCTGTCGGGGCGGAAGGAAAACAGGCGGCAGAGGCCTCCCTCAGGGCCAGCGTGCATAGCAGCTAGCGTACAGTTACTCTTTTGCTCCACTGAAAGGGGTACTGGACAAGATGGAAAGCCTTTCTGGAATTTTGCGCTTGTTTTCTACTTTATAGATAATAATGATAATTTATGTTAATCATTGTCCAGAAAGTATGACTAGATAATTTATCATAGTGCAGAAGTAAAGTTGCTAAATGACATATACAAGGAGATGAAGCGGCCCGTGTTGTGGCCACAATGTTAGGTGTTATTTCACAATTCACCTTAGCCATATGATAAGAATTCTCCTCACACTTTCTGGCTTCATATAGGGTCAGTGCAATGCAGTGGTCAAAGACTCTTTGCACATATGTGAAAAATTAATTTGCATCACCATCTTTTCCCGTTTAAATTCTTCTTAGGTGAGGAATCAGGAGAAGTCGTGGAGACCGCCTTATGTGCTGAGGACGACGAGAAGCAGTTGAGAGAGAAGACAAGATGGTGTATGAGGGATGAAATTATGGGATTAGCAATGTACGGCGCGAGGTTCTTCTCTAGACAATCTATTTGTACAGCACTCCATGAGGCTAAGCAGAAGTTTTTGTTGTGGCTAGTACTATGCATGCATGAAACAATCGCTATGCCTCCATTGAAACAGAGCCCATTCTCGTTTTCATTTCACGTGTGTCCTTTAGTGTGAGCGTGACTTAGTTTAATGATGAAGTGTGGCAGGGGCGGTTCCGCGGAAACAAAAGTTTTTGTTGTAAAACAGGGATGCGTTGAAGAGGTTTGGCCATTGTGTCAGGTCAAAAAATAGTACTCATAATGCAGGAATTGGTTTTAAAATCGAATTGGAACGTTCTGACCAGGTCGTAAAAGGCTCGTAACGTAGATCTCCTTTGTAGAAAATGGAAACGCTGTGGTCTGCATGTTGAATTTTAGAAGCGCGTGTTTTATGGATCGCCGAAGAAGCTAATGTTTATTGAAGTGCCAGTGTAGATTTCGATAACGTAATTATTTCAATTACATTTTGACCACCAAAAAATATCTCGCTTCTAGCTGAGTGCCGTTTTGTTTTCATGGCATTCGTAATTGGTGGAACTCCTGCACAGCACGGCAAAACTGTGCAGCTTTTTGGAGGGGCACTATGAAATTAATGTGAATGGAGGGGAAAAGCTTTTGGGAACGCATAGACCTGGTTTTTAGTGTTTCGTGAAAAAAGTTTTCTTCGTACGATTGTATTCTCACCAATAACCGTAAACACCTCATTTGTTTTTTACGCATATATTTTCAGCCACAACTAGAGACCCTTAGAAAAAAAAATGCAATTAAAGATTACCACTGTTTGCCTCATTACTTACCAGGGTTGTTCTCAGGTATGTCCGCGACGATCAATGCTTAAAAGTGCTCCATCGTACACCATAAGCGCTAATGCTTCAAAATAAAAAACAATATTTTCTATATTCACGCTCGTTGTTTGCGCTGAAGAAGTTGCCGCAGTAATCAGTGACTTTAAAGCTCGTTCCACATTGGCGGAAATCTGACCTTGAGGGTTAATGCGAGGAAGCGCCACCTACGTTTACCAGCGCACGGTTAGGCGAACATAATGTTGCTACGTAAGTTTATTTATATACGATGCCGATCTCATGCGAGAATATTGCAAGCAAGACACACAAAGGATAAGTACAAAATTCAAACAGCATATCAAAACAGAGGGTAAAAGCAACAATCTTCGTGTTCACAGAACATTGTTCATCAATCACTTTCTAGATGAGCTAGAAATATAATAAATATCAGTAAAAGCTAGCAAATAATTTATAAAATTTCTTGAAAGCTTCCTGTCTTCCTGATGTATACGGTCTGCTAGAAAAATAAATACATATGTACGTTCATTGCGAACGATAGAGCTAAATTAGGACAATTCGATAAGATAATAACATAGAGAACAAGTGATCATGTTTCGTGCTCAAGCACTCACTTTTTAAAACTAGCCATTTTTCACTTTTGCCCAAAGCTGGCGCCTTGTCCTGCTTTGTCGAACTTGAAAGAAGCGTGTTTTTTATGTGAAGTTTAGAGTATGTTCCAGGTTTACTTCTTTTTGGATCCAAAATTTAATTCTGCTGTTTCACCGTCCGCGTACGCATCCGCATGTAGTTCACATGTAGTTCAGTGGAAGAATATGTTAATATAATGTCTATTGAACCTTTTATTTTAATCCACTACAGACACCTAACATTTAGGTGCGTGTTTACTATTTTGTAATGATGTGAAAGGCAATATCATACCCGAATGAACTCGTGGAATTCGCCTCAACCCTTTAAATAACTTATAATCGATTTTTTTTCTCGTGCTGTCTCGGTTTCGGTTTCAACAGCCGACCGATGATTGACGTCAACGTGTGCTTATAGGCTACGTGAGGCATAGAAAAACTGCAACTATATCGCTGCTTCATCGTTTTAATATAGTACAGTGCTAAAGCCAGCCGGCCTCAAGTGACGGAATGATAATTAGTTTAGAAGAAGCAATTATATTGCAGTTTTTTCATGCCGTACGTGACCTATAAGCATACATTGATGTCAAAGTCATCACTCGGCTTTTGAAACCGAAACGGCATCATAAAAAATTGTATTATAAGTTACTCAGCGGTCGTGGGCGATTACCATGTGGTAATTCAGGCATAGTAGTGTCTCCCGCATCATTGTAGAGAATAAAAACGCAACGAAAGTTAGGTGTCTATGCTTCTTTAAATGAAAAGCGGGGAATGACACATTGCGCTAATATTTCCTTCTTCATTCATTCAGTATCTCTTGAACCTTTGACCTCCAACCTGTGTTGAAAAGAAGTAAGCTCCAGGGTGCACGATTGGCGCTAGAAACTTCAGATGGATGTGCGAATTTGCCGCATTTAAGTTAACATTCCTATTATATTGATTCCGCTTCTTTAACGCTAAATTCTGACAATAACAAGGTCATTCACGGGAATCACATGTCAAATCCGCGTTACTGTATTACCTGTTGCTGAAATTGCAGCGCCAAGTTCGAATCAAACAGAACAGTGCCAGCCCGCCACTCTTTATTTTTATACAAAAATTCAAATAAAAATTGGGTTTGAGCAAAGGAAATGACGCAGTAACTTCCTCACATATCTCGGTGGATACCCGGACCACGCCTTAAAGGGCTGAATAAAGGAGGGAGTGAAAGAAGAAACGAAGAAAGTGGTGCCGTAGTGGAAATCTCCAGAATGATTTCGATCACGTGGGGAGCTTTAACGTGCGCTGACATCGCACAGCGCCCGGGCGCTTTTTGCGTTTCGCCTCTTTCGAAACGTGGCCGCCGCGGTCGGCTTCGTACCCGGGCACTCCGGATCAGTAGCCGAGTGCCTGAACCACTCAGAAACCGCGGCGGGGTTTTGATGCTGCTGATTTCTTGCTGTGAGTGCCTCACAGAAATCTATTTTTCCGGCACTTATTACAGCTGTTGTTTCTTGTCCTCCTAATTGTTTTGTTTGTTTTGGAAGCAAAAAGAAGCTCCAGCTATCCTTAGTTCAGTTTACATTCATAGAATAGCATGTATAGAATATAGAATACTGGTTTGTTCTAGAAGTTTTCACTTTTTTCAAGTATACGCTATACTGGGGAACCTGGCTATATATCTAGCCTTCACGCCTCTACTTTTCTGCTTGCCATGCTTTGCTTTTGTGAAGACCCTTGAGATTGTTGATGGCAGGCGGGCTACATACCTCTCTTACTTAGGGTGACCTTCGTGCCTCGCTCGGCCTCGACCTTCGAGCTCACGTGCAGCTTCCCAGTTGAGCGGGCCGCGGGTTGCCAGCGGTGCGTGTCGTTTACAGGCCGTTAGGCGGGTGCAACACTCTCGGCTGGCTGCGAAAAGCCAGCGGCCCCTGATTAAAGAAAGTGGTTTCCCGATTGGGGCCCATTTCAGAGGAAACAAGCGGAGGCTACCCACTTTATGAGCCAACCATTTAAAAGGCACGGGAAAGCGACGCCCCAGTTCTGGGGCCGCTTCCGCAGGGAAATTAGGGGAGTCTTGGAGGTCGTTGTGGCCGGTAGGCAAGAAGAGGCTGGCCACACTTGCCCAAACAGCGCTTCCCCGCACCAAAAATTCTACCGACCGTTAAACGCCCTGAGCTCGCTGTTATCAGGTAACTAGGCGTAAGAAATGGCGCTTTTTGTAGCTCAATAAATTACTCAAAGTGAGCACCGAGACACTGCTTTTATGTCGGTTTACATCTCTTGTTAATGTGTACTTCGGTAAATTTAGGCATGTCTAGCCATGCAGCCCAACAGTTCTTCTTCAGGAGGCGCTGCATCGCACTTGTTTACTTTGGGAGATTTTTTGTGTGATAATTTTATCCGTTGAACGCTGGCAAATAGATGTGGAGCTGATTCCTGCTATTACAAATCGTGTCGCTTGCAGGTCAGTTGAAACATTCTTTATAACATTAATTTAAACTTTGAGTAGAACATTCAGTTTAAACACGCACGTAATTCGAAGGGCAAAATTTCAAATTAGTATGCAGGTAACCAAGTCACCGGGGTGCAAGCTCACTCTCGGGTAATTAGTGTTTTCCCTATCTGTAAGCCTCCTATAGTAATGCTTTCCAGGCGTAATGTGATTAGTTTTCTTTGCCGAGTGGCCTCGGCCACTCCGACACCAAAGAAACAAAGAAGGGGGAGAAAAAAATTCCTTTCCGCCGTTCGTAAGCAAGCAGTGGCTCCCATATTGGCATAAGGGGCACTCGTGGCAAAGCTCGCGTTATGTACTTTTGACTTAGCGCAGACATGCTTTATGGGCGCAGGCCAGAGAAGTCGGGAGATGCCGTAGAATGCATTCTAGTTCAGCATAGCCCTGCCCGGGGTGGACGAGAAGGTAAGCTCAGTGCGCGTAGAATATAATCTAAGCGAAAAAATATGGCTACCTGTATGGCATGAAGCATTAAACCGCGGCGAAAGTAACGTTATGAAAGAAGCAAAGCTGTTTGTGAAAGAAACAAAAACGAGACAGCAAAACATCTTTCCGCCTACCTGCAGTATACAGAACGGAGACCGGGACTAGAAACCACCGCTGACGGCCAGTTTTATGCATCCAGTAAGATTAGTGTCTCCAGGCCATTCTCAATTTAATCTGGCGTTTACTTCTTGTTTATAGCCGCGATCCCCTCTGAAATAATAGTTGTGATGGAATGTTTTTCATGGACCTTTCTTACCTTATCACCAGTTTTCACTGCAGTAAATATTTGCCCGTGTTTCAGAAACACGAAAACGCCACCAAATACAACTTCCTACCAAACTTACTCGATAAATGAATGCAAATCTACTTATGTGCGCTTTGTGCTTTCTTTATGCGTTGGGGAGACTTGATGTACAACCATTCGTCTAAATTGCCTTGGTCCCTACAGCTTGTTCGGGACCCTCGGCCATATTATTTGGGAGTGCGCACAATCCCCAGGCAGGGCAAATAAAATAGATTTTAGAGACGCCTGGGAGATCTTGCTGCATAGCCCGGATCCTGAGCACCAGCTCCTCTACGTCGAACTGGCTGAAGGGGCAGCCGGGATTCAAGAAATCCGGACCAGCATCTGACGCGGCGACCCTGTCCACCCCAATCTCTCCTGGCCCTCAACACTCGACTGAGAGGGAGAGCCGGAAGGTAGGATGAAGTCGTCGTCTTCAGTGGAAAAACAAAGTCTTGCACTCACTCACTGGATCGCAATAATTTTCTTCCCGTCATTTGCCGTGGCCCAATGCTCGGTCTTGCACTGTTGATACTTCAATGGTATCAAAAGTCGAACGAGGTGTTGCATGAGGAATCCACGCCCTCTTTCCCGAACAAGGCATCTTCTTGCATAGAAATGTAGGCTGTACCTAATACTTTTAGCTATGTTAATTTTTTTCTTAACATTTTACGATGTGGGCGGCGCCCTGAATTATAATGCGAATTGTTTAGGTCACCTCTCAACCCATTTGACTGCACTTAAAGGTCAAATAGGAGCAAGTAATACAAAATCGAGGCCTAAATTGCTTTTGCGCTTCTCGTAACCTTTTTCTGCTGAAGTCTACTGTGAAGCCGCAAATTTTTTACACCAAAAATAAATTCTTAAATTTATCCAAATAGTACGAATTTAATTATATTGCTTTGGGCCGTTTCCACTCTTAAACCTGATAAAATGGTCTTATTGCCCCTAATTCTTTCTAAGTACGAAAGAAGGCCGCGAAGATATTATATACAGCTCTATATCAAACCGCTTGTGCACCATAGCTGCGTTCCGAATTTCAGGGCAGTGGCTCAAACCTGACATCATTTTTTTATTCATACACCCTAAAAACCTTTTTCGGGCTTTACATACCAGAGGGGGGGGGGGGATATTTTGTTACGCAGTAACAAAATATCCACTCTACACTTTGAGATATATTACAAATACATAAACACAATGAAATGCATGCTCAAACTCTGTTTAATAGGAGCAACAAAAATTCAAAATCGGTCTTAAGCAAAAATGAACCCTCTCCTGAGAATTTGCATGAAACAACATTTTAGTTCCTGAGCAAAGGCACCATGATTTAATGTTGAAACGGTGTCTTCTGGTAATATATTCCAGTGATTGAGAGACATGATGTTTAATGCTTGAGAAGGTTTGTACATGCAAACATGTGTTCAATTTTGAAGGATTGCTGTAAGCGCAAAAAGATACCATGGTCTGGGCAGATATAGCATGTAGCCAATGTATATTGACTGTGGTATCACCTGTGAAAATCTAATAACTGTGCTAGCAAACGTTACTAATCACGCGATATTAAGTGCAGTAAGGATTGGTGGCAGCTATGCTGGAAACACGAATTGTTTCTAGTTATAAATTTAGCTTCTTTAGTCTGAACTGATGAAAGGCTCTTATTGCCACGAATTCTTACTAAGTACGGAAGAAGGGCGCACATTTGATGCGGATTCCTAATGAGAGGCACGTATTCTGTTATTGGAAGGACGAAGCTGCGGTATGCGAAAAGTTAAGTCGTCGAGTAAACTTGGTGCACGTGACGCCTGAGGAAACCATGTGCTTTGAATAATTACTAACAAACCATCGATATGGTGGCTCCTTGTTTGTTCAGAAAGAAGTTGAATACCTATGTTCTTAAAAGCGAGAACATATTCAATGGGCGTACTATTAATTAAGTAACAATGATTTTGTGGCTCAGGATTGGTGATAAATGCTATAGTCTCCGTTTTGAAACATTCATTTGTGGGTGCCACTGTTCACATTCATTCACTATTCTGTCGAGTAAGGGCTGCAAGGAATTAGCATCGTCAGTGTTGGTGATCTGTCTATAAATAACACAGTCGTCATTAAACAGTATAATAGTAGAAGCGAGAGTGTTATGTATCTCATTAATCTAGATCAAGAACAGAATCGGTCCAAGTACTTAGCCTTGTAGTACACCAGTTGTTGCTAAGGGTGGAGAAGAACAACGCCCTTTTACAGTAACATATTGATAATGGTTGTCAAGAAAGTCAGTAATCGAAATAATGGTATATTCTGTTTAATTTTGAGACTGTTTATTAATACTAAAAGAGTATGGGGTACGTTATCGAATGTTTTCGCGAAATCAATGAATACAACATCAGTTTATAACCGAATATAAGTGGCATAATGAAGGTGTCTCACAGGAACAACCCTGTAGAAAGCCATTCATGTTTTGGGAAAAGCTATGCTTGGTTCACTTCTTAAGGATGGCAGATGATATGTGTTCTAGTAGTCGGCAAAGTATACTGACTAGGAGATTGCTCTGTAATTTGATAGTACGGATGGGTGACCTAATTTAAAGACAGGAGAAACACTAGCAATCTTCCATGATTCACGTACGCAGCCAGGGTCAGAATATTGGTGAAACAAGGCATCAAAAATGCCATATAAACAGCTTTGTTAATATAAATAGTTTTGGTCATATACCGTCAGGACCAGGCGACGAATTAGTTTCCTGCCGGCCAGCAGCTTTTTCTGTCACTTCACGATTGATGATGACATTATTCCTGGTGGCGCCAAGAGAATTGAAGTTCAGGTAACGGGGGATTGGCATCTCCTTAGTGAATACGAAACAAAGCAATCAGTTAAATTCTGTTGCTGCCTCTGATGGCGAAGGACTTCGCCGCCACTAATGATCGGCACGAAGTTTGTTGAAGAGTGCTTGGGTTTCACTACCATCCAAAACTGCTTAGGATGATTTCTTAGTAGGGCAGATATGTCGCGAATAAAAAGTTTTTCTTTACCCCGTTCAAGTTCTCTCTTGCAAACTCGTGCATGATCCCTATAGAGCTTCCAGACACTATCCGAGGCTGACAATTTTGCTTCAGAGAATATGCTTTTTTTTGGTGCACCTTTTTACATGGGAACTCAACCATGCAGTTTGCGTCGATGAGGTGATGGAGCTTTTTAGAAATAGTTACTTTCAATTCAAGAAACGTATTGTGAACTATCCGCTAATTTTCTCTACTGTCACCGGTAACAAATTTTGCTCAGGAATTCATCAAAAAAGATGAAAGTTTTAGAAAGAAGAGGTTTACATTTGGTTGGTAATAATCGTATGCAAATTTATTTTGCAATTCAGGCTTTTCAATTGCTAAGGCATACTCGCAGTGCAATAAAATGTGGTCCCTTATGAACTCTTACACGTTGGGATGCATATTTACTGGTTTTGGTTTGAAGTACGAGATGTAAAACGGCATTTAAACGTGTGCGCGAAGATACGGTTTCTGTCTTAATAAACAACAAAACAGGTCAAGAAATTCGTGCATTCGCTGTCGCTTGTACATAGCATATTCACCTTTCCTTGAACGTGACGCATCGCGAGCGATCTAGCAACGTGAACCCGGAATACTAAGCAAGGAGAATATATGTAGCAAGAAAAAATGCCTTAGACCTTTTGCAAAAAACACTGGTGAGGAAGCAACCAGAAACGCAACGCGGAAATTTCAAAGGCACTAGCCACTAGAACAACTTGGTGTAAACCGCCACCCACTCTATTCTCAATACGTAATTTTATTATCGTGCATCTATTCCACAGGAATCACTAAGATTCAAAAAAATTAGTTTTCTCACTCTAAAACAGTAAAAAAGTACATTTTCTTGTCAAATATAACCCCGTTAATTACAGATAAGGAATTTTCAACCGATGCTTTTGTGCCCATTAATGGCTGCTTGATATTTCAGGGAAACAGCGAAGTCTCCGCAAGAACCATAACTTTATTGTAATCAACAATTGAGTAATTTAGAAGCGCCATTTTCTTTGGGTTACAATATTCTTCTTTCAAAACTGTTTTTCGGTTCATATGAATTGGAAAAAGCTGTGCGCACATAAGAATCTCAATTTATCTAGTTCAGCCAAATTCGTTTTCTTTTATTACGACGGAACCCGTATTCGCTGTAAGTTGTGACCACTAACGCTGACGTCTCAAATCGCCTCAATTTTACGAGACGTCAAGCGTAAGCCATGCTTCGTAGACCACACGAATATAGTGCAAGATTACAAAAGCACGCTTCTTCGTGGCACACTTCAACTCAACCAAGTACTACGTTTATTTTGTCTTTTTGGTCGTGGCCAAATGATCCCTCCACTCAAAGACTGCACTGAAGAACCAGCGGTGAGAATAAGTTTTCAAGCGTGACCCGATTGCCACTTGCAGCCTCTCGTCACGCGCTTCCGCTTTGCTCATCATCTTTTGCGCCGTCTTCGCGATTAGTTTTTGCCATGGTCCTTAGTATCTGCCCGGTAAAACGGTAAAACAGAAGTTTCAAAAGCGCCTACTTTGTCAGCGGGCACGGCCGTTATTATTGCCGTGTCCTTTGTGCTCTTTGTCGTCGTTTTTTTATTTGTCCGTGGGCGAGAACTTTTCTCCTTAGGGTGACACATTGTACAACCAAGGATTCCCTGTAGACGCACAGCAACGCGATCGTATTTATCATCATTGACAAAGTAAAGAAAAAGACCAAGGAAGTGCGGAAGCTTTCTTGTTTTGCTCCGCGTTTCTTTATTGTTATCGTTGTTTTTCTATGTTTGATGTTCGCTAACGTAGTTACTGAAGAATTTTTTTCGCTCAGTTCATTGTCTGCCAGATTGAAAAGAGGAATGTTTCCATACTCAAACTGGGTTGCTCTAGAAGCAATATCTTCGAAACACTATATATGCGAGACTGTTTTGCGTTTGATCTTTGAGATTTAGAATTCGTGATGGCCTCGAAGTCTTTGATAATATACCCCTTGTCCTCCTCAGCAACCTGACGAAGTGTGGACTTCATTACAACGATGAATTGACACACGGCTCGGTCATGCTTTGTAGGACTAGGGCAATGACGTGCGAAAGGCCAAAAGAAGATGGCCTTTTGGGAAGTCACTGTTTATTAAACACTAGAACTGCCAGATTTCGGAGCTTATCCTAGTAGAAAAAGCAACAGAAATATGCGCAAAATACGTCAAAATGTTTTGTCGTTCTGCCGTAGCGACAGATATCACCTTTAGCATTATGAAATTTTCCTGCAGTATAGTAGTATATTTATCAAGTATTTTTCCTTATTTTTGTCGCTATTACCAGGGACAGGACCTTCTTGATTTATTTATTTATTTATTTATTTATTTATTAATTGATACTGCGATCTTGTGTACAAATTTATAGCAGCGGGAAACAAATTTCAACATACAAAATACCATACTACAGAAAATTCTGCTCCGAGAAATATTACTCTAGGGATTATAGGTTAACGGCCAAAATTGCTCCAAAAAAATTTGTTTTGACGAGAGAAAACTTTCGGTTGTGTTTTTTGCAGGGATGTTTGTATTTTATAGCGTTTATTTTGTGCTCATTCCATTAGGTTCTGAAGTCAATAATGACAGAACCCACAGGAGGAGGAGGAGGAGGAGGAGGAGGAGGAGGAGGAGGAGGAGGAGGAAAGCATGGAGTTTAACCGGGAGTATAACGGGTTTGCTACCCTGCACGGGGGAAATGGGCGAGGGGATAACAAGGTGAAGGAGAAAAGAGAGTAGCAGGAAATTGAAGTCACTATGCAAAGTCAAGCGTTCGGTACACTCACAGCCTATCGTGGAGGCCAGAAGTCCTCAAGAAGTGGGGCAGTGCCTTGGAGGCATTCACCGCCGACGTTCGTCGCAGCCAGTGGCCAAGAATCTTCATTTCCCTCAGTGGGCGCAGATCTAGACGCTCCAGTGCACGGCAGAGAGACTGCCTTTCGGCGCTGCAGGCAGGGCATTCACAAAGAATGTGGGCTAGAGTTGCATCAAACCTGCAGATGGCACATGCAAGGCTAAAAGCCATACCGATTAAAAAAGAGTAATGCTTGGTGAAAGCTACACCAAGCCACAGGCGACACAGCAAAGTTGTTTCACGTCGTGGTAGGCCGGATATAAGCAGGAGCTTCACATCTAAAGAAAAAGGAATGCGGTCACTGACCATGTCATGAAATTCAAAGACGTTTCGGAGCCTCGTACGGGTTCCTTGATCACTGAGCGGGACAAGAAATGGTCGCGACTTATATACGTAACACGTGGCGCAAGGAGCGTGCGTAGATGGGTGGCATGGTTCCTTGCACCCGGTTCACGGTAGCTGGTGTCGATTGTATGATTAGAGATTCCATCAGTCGCCGAAATGATACGTTCCTTTCCTTCGCGATGACAGTGGCGTGGTCCCAGTCATTCGTATGAGTATGCTCTTGCACATGCTCGGCAATGGCGTTGGTCGTGTGATTATTATTTCTGACGTCACGTTTGTGGTCGTTAAGCCTTCTGGGGAACTTTCCTGTTTCGATAACGTAAACCTGGGGGCAATCAGCACATGAGATCTGGTAGATGACACCTGGAAATGCTTCAATCGGCAGTTTATCTTCCACGTTCACGAGCTGGTTACGGAGCTTGCTGGTCGGGATGTGGGCAATGCACATGTCATATTTTGAAAACACGCGGGATAGTGCTTCGCTGATTCCCTGCACGTAAGGAATGGCAGCACGCGCCTGGAATGTCTTGTTGCTTTTTGTTTCCGGCTGTAAGATACGCTTCTGAATATTGTGGACAAAGCGACTAGGGTAACCGTTATTAGTCAGTTCTCGGTGAATCATCCTCAGCTCGTTTTGCAATGAATTTTCATCTGAGCATATGCGTACGGCACGTGTTATTAAAGACGATACCACCGACGTCTTGTGGCCAGCGGGATGACATGACATAAAATTAAGGTAGCTACCTATATGCGTAGGCTTCCTATAGACCGAGAAGGTGAGGGCGCCCTCATCCCTGCTAACCAGTACATCCAGGAATGGCAATGAGCCGTCTTTCTCAAGTTCAAGGGTGAACTGTATATGCGCATTCTGGGCATTTAGGCTGTCCAGGAAGCGTGAGACGTCTTGTTTCTTCAAAATGCAGAAGCAGTCGTCTACGTAGCGGTAGAATACTTTGGGTGCAGTAATGAAAGTGGCTAGCACTTTTTCTTCCAGGGCTTCCATTACTAAATTGGCCGTTGTAACCGATATTGTCGCCCCCATTGCCGTGCCTTGTGTCTGCTGATAGAAACTGCCGCCGTAGGAAAAATAAGTGTTGCCAAGGCAAAACCTCAGCAGCTCGCAAAGTTCCCGAACGTCGAAGGGTGTGCGGCCAGGGAGACCAGTGTCAGCTTCCAGAGCTTTTTCACATATAGCTACTGCTAAATCCACTGGTACGCTAGTAAAAAGCGATGTCACGTCAAACGAAACCATTATGTCGTCTTCACTCAGCGAGATGCCATGTAGCTTAGATGCAAACGTGGACGAATTTCCGACATGCGTTGATGTCTTACCGGCTAGAGGACTCAACACCTGGTGAAGATAGCCTGATAGTCTATAAAGTGGCGATCTGGTGAAGTCGACAATAGGTCGAAGCGGTACCCCAGGCTTGTGGACTTTAGGCAGGCCGTAAATTGCAGGAGCTGAACCGTTTTTGCACAGCAGCCGGTAATAAAGGCTTTTCTAGTGGGGAGGCACCAAACTGAACAGTCTGGCCAGCAGTTGTTGCAGCTTGGTCTGTAGTCTGCTTGTTGGGTCACGGGCTAGAGGAGTGTAAGTCCGATGGTCTGCGAGAAGGGCCAACAATTTCTTGTTGTAGTCGCTCCTGTCAAGCAAGACTGTGGCGTTGCCTTTGTCGGAGGGAAGGATGGCGATGCTACTGTTATTCCGCAGGCTGCGGATGGCTTGTTTTTCTGATACCCACGACCGCGTTCTTGCACTGTGTTTCCGCAAACCGGAGAGCACACCAATGGCACGGGTGCGTGCCTCTTCTCGAACGGCAGAGGGAAGTTGACTAACCGCTCTTTCGACCGCTCACACAACATCACTTGGCCTCGGTGATGCTTGTGTGTTGAAATTGAAACCACGGGACAGCACCACAGTCTCCTTCTCCGTCGGCGTATAGGACGAAAGGTTGATGACGTCTTGTGCGCCTTGGGACACTTCTGGTCGGAGTGCCTGCAGTTTGCTATCCTGTGACGTTTTATGGCGACGTTCCCTCATAGTAGCGGTAAAGTTCGCGTGCAACTGCACTTCTGGAAATTCCTCCGGCATCAGATGCTCCAGCTGCCGACGAGCAAAGAACGTTTGTGTTTCCAAAGTCCGTAGCTTCTGACGGCACTCGAGAACACGCGCCTGCAGTAGCTTCCGCTCGACCTGTCGAATAATCTGGTGACCCCAAGACGTGGCGACCGGTCTTCCTAGCCGCAGACTCTTCAGCGTTAAGTCCTTCCGTTTGCACGTGAGGTTGAAGTCCATGTGCGTCTTGAACGCAGCTACCTTTCAACTCACCGAGACGAATCGGCGTATCTTCGTAACGACGTCTTGTCCATATGTGCTCCGGTAGTTAACATAATCAATGGTTTGACGAAAGTTCGTCTGGTCAGGCATTGTATTAAAAAAAGGAATGTGGTCACTGACCATGTCATGAAATTCAAAGACGTTTCGGAACCACGTACGGATTCCTCGATCACTGAGCGGGACAAGAAATGATCGCGACTTATATAGGTAACACGTGGCGCAAGGAGCGTGCGTAGATGGGTGGAATGATTCCTTGCACCCGGTTCATGGTAGCTGGTGTCGATTGTATTATTAGAGATTCCATCAGTCGCCGAGATGACATGTTCCTTTCCTTCGCGATGACAGTGGCGTGGTCACAGTCATTCGTATGAGTATGCTCTTGCACATGCTCGGCAATGGCGTTGGTCGTGTGATTATTATTTCTGACGTCACGTTTGTGGTCGTTAAGCCTTCTGGGGAACTTTCCTGTTTCGCCAACGTAAACCTGGGGGCAATCAGCACATGGGATCTGGTAGATGACACCTGGAAATGCTTCAATCGGCAGTTTATCTTTCACGTTCACGAGCTGGTTACGGAGCTTGCTGGTCGGGATGTGGGCAGTGCGCACGTCATATTTTGAAAACACGCGGGATAGTGCTTCGCTGATTCCCTGCACGTACAGAATGGCAGCACGCGCCTGGACTGTCTTGTTGCTTTTTGTTTCCGGCTGTAAGATCCGCTTCTGAATATTGTGGACAAAGCGACTAGGGTAACCGTTATTAGTCAGTTCTCGGTGAATCGTCCTCAGCTCGTTTTGCGATGAATTTTCATCTGAGCATATGCGTACGGCACGTGTTATTAAAGACGATACCACCGATGTCTTGTGGCCAGCCGGATGACACGACATAAAATTGAGGTAGCTACCTGTATGCGTAGGCTTCCTATAGACCGAGAAGGTGAGGGCGCCCTCATCCCTGCGAACCAGTACATCCAGGAATGGCAAAGAGCCGTCTTTCTCAAGTTCAAGGGTGAACTGTATATGCGCATTCTGGGCATTTAGGCTGTCCAGGAAGCGTGAGACGTCTTGTTTCTTTAAAATGCAGAACCAGTCGTCTACGTAGCGGTAGAATACTTTGGGTGCAGGAATGAAAGTGGCTAGCACTTTTTCTTCCAGGGCTTCCATTACTAAATTGGCCGTTGTAATTGATATTGACGCCCCCATTGCCGTGCCTTGTGTCTGCTGATAGAAACTGCCGCCGTAGGAAAAATAAGTGTTGCCAAGGCAAAATCTCAGCAGCTCGCAAAGTTCCGGAACGTCGAAGGGTGTGCGGCCAAAGAGACCAGTGTCAGCTTGTATGATCAAACCATTCGTAGGGTAGTGCTGAGCCATTTATGCGTACGGGGTAATGGGACATGCTCTTGCGTGTAAAGGCAACAAGGGAACATTTTTCAGTAGAAATCAGCAGTCTTTCCAGGCAGAGGTAGGCCGTAAGAATGCTTGGCACCTTTTGAAGCCTTGCTCGAACTTGTGGCCGCATAACTACTGATGCCCAGATACAAATATAATCCGTACAGACCGAGACTAGTGCTAACTGTTGTAGTACATCGATAAGGCAGACAAGCGCAAGATTGAAAAGCGCTGGGTTAAGTACTCCACCCTGTGGGACTGTGAAATGTTAACATATTGTGCGTCCTCCGTCTGCATAAATGACCTCTTGGAGAGAAAACTGTGTATCTAGCAGAAAGTGCGGCCACAAACTTATGCAGCCTCCAAAGAGTGCAAAATAGCTTGATGAATGACGTTATAATACACCCCTTTAACATATAGAAACAACGCTGCGGTAAAGCGCTTCAGATGCTTCTGATGTTGAACTGATAACACCAGGTCAATCACGCTATCAATAGATTAACGTACACGCCGAAACCCGGACAATACATCTGGGAATATTTGGTAGCGTTCCGGATACCACTCAGTTCGCGTAAGTACCATTCTTTCAATGACTTTGCCCACGCAAATAACTAATGCGATTGGACGGTACTATGCTAGGTCAAGCGGCGATTTTCCGGGTTTAAAAACTGGAACCAGACTACTTGATTTCCACGCGTCCAGAACTGTACCCGAACACCATGATAGGTTGAAATGGTCTAAAAGAACACGTCAAGCCTCCTCACCAAGGCTTGCAAGTGCTGAGTATATTACGCCATCGGGCTCCGGCGATGAAGACCATCTGAAACCGGCCATGGCGGCGTCTAGTTCTTCCATGGATAAAAGAAGGTCCATTGGCGAATCCCTAGATCTAGGCACTTCGCAGCAATTCAGAGTTGTGAATGGGTTCCTGGGACCTGCTATTCACGCGCAAAAGTCTTCATAAATCTCCGCTTCCCTACGTCCTCGGTCAAGTGCGAGAGATATGAATGGTTGGAGCTGCTGAGGAGAGGGTTTCGAGGATCTAGTAATTAAAAAAAATGCCTTGCAACGGTCAGCCTGCAAGATTTTAATTCTGGGCTGAATTTTCTTCTGTGTGCATCTTGCATCCCTTAAGTCGAGCAGGGACTTTGTACGCCCGTATCTTCTCTTTGCTCTTCGTCGAAGTAATCAGAGGCGCTGCAGCTACAAATCAAAGTATGTGAACTTTCACATTGGAGTGAAGAAGCATCTCACGTTTTCCATAGCCTTCTTCATGCGCTCTTCAATGCCTGTTGTAATGTCTTCGCTGCAGGCATCTTCCATAAGAGCTTTAAACATAGACCAGCCTATGCGCTGCAAACGTTTGGCAGACCTGCATCCGCCGAGACCAGGAATAATATTATATGTGAGGATGTGGTCACATCCTTGAGTTTCTGCATCGGAAAACCACCGGACGCGCCTTGCAAGGCACCGAGACGGAAACGTCAAATCCAGGCAGCTGCTGTAACACAGCCCGCAAAAGTACGTTGGAGAACCTTCGTTAAGTCATTGTAGGTTTTGGTGAGAGGTGAAATAAACAAGACTTCTTGCCTTCGAATTAATTCAGATGCCTCGTCACATTGCGTGATGCGCATTGAAGTCACCGGCGACGATCCAAGGCTCGGGTGTTACAGCCAGCAAGTCCCTCAGTCTGTTGCCGTCAAACCGTGTTGTTGGAAAAAGTACGCGCCCACAAGCATAAACGTCACGGTGCGCCTTTTCACCGTTAGACAGACGTACTGGTTATGGTTGTGAGGGGAACCGTATGGTGCAAATAAGTAAGCTCCCTTCGAAAGTAGACGATGAGCTTCTTGTTTCTCTTATGTGTGGAGGATGCAAACGCTTCATAGCCAGAAATTCGGATTGGCTTTTGAAAATTGGGCTGCAGACCACAAGGTTTGGAAATCTCTATTTATAGACGTATTAGCGAATGTCCGAAATGCGAGAATTGAGTCAACGGGCATTCCACTAGAAAATGGAGGCTTCTCTGACTTGGCTTTCAAATGGTAATTCTAGGAGAGCCATTGTGTCTGCTACTGGAAAGCTGCAAGGACAGTATTTAGTGCTTCCAGTACCTGCAATGCATTCTGTGCTGCTGGCGAGTGAAGCCTAGACATCATCACAAGCCTGGTGTTCATAAGGAACCTCAAGATGGCGACCACCTAAACTTCCTTACTTAGGGCTGGATCTCTGCCTTGGGCTTGCTCAGCTGTAGGCGTAGGACAGTGGGGACGTGGTTCCTGCTCAGATACTGAGGTCGAACGTGGCTGCGGCAGTGGTGGCCATGTCACCTCTGAAGCACTCCTTCCGGCTTTACCAATCACCGGGCTTACAATACTCGGCGGTGGGGGAGGACAAGTAGCAGGAGCGATGGGGGCTTCCCTGCCGTTGTCAGCAGAGTGTCTAGTGGATCGTCGCCGACAAGAACGACGCCGATGCACAGTAGCTGCGGCCTCTCTCTGCGTTGATTGGTCTCGCACCATTTGCTTCAACACCGTCCGTTCTTTCTTCAGGCGGGGACAGACTGGAAGCAGCATCATGAGGGCCACGGCAGTTGGCGCACTTCAAGACAGTAGTGCGCCAACTGTCACCGCTATGAAGCTCAGAGAAGCGCGGGAACGCTATGGTGTTATTACAAACACCACTGACACGCCCAATTTTCATGCACTTCGGACACTGAAGTGGTATTGGGACGAATGGGTGAACTGCATGTCTAAAGTGGCCCGCCTTCAAGTGCGATGGAATACAGTCGCCCTAAAAAGTAAACTTGACGCACCTTGACTCACCGAGGCGCTGAATCTTAGTTATTTCGATCCTGTTCGTGGCTAGTTTAATGAGTATCGACAAGGAGGAGTCAGAGATGGTCGAGTCGATGTCGCAAATGACACCAGCGGTTGTGACATTCTTGTCAAGAACACGAGAGCGGACGGGATGTCTCCAATCTCCTTGATGGTGGCTATACTTTCCAAGACGCTCCGCTCCGTTACATCGATGGCAAGGTTTCACAGATCTCCCCGGAGAACACTCGGACCGAAAGAATGGACTAGGCGACAGGTGTACCCACACCGACGCACATTTAATACACCCTACGTGACACACACACTAGAACACAGAACTAACAAAAACAAAAAAAACAAAGAATAAAAATACACACGACCCGGGAACATTGCTACCAGCGTCTACTATTAGCGTTCTACTGTTCATGGTCGGCGTTGATGCTCACGGTTGGTTCGGTGCAGCTGCGGCGTTGTATGGATCCAGTAGCCGGCGTCGAGGCGGCGTTTGACGTCGTTGGGCTGGTGTCGCTGGCGGCGATAAGCTCCCGGTCCAAGCGGCCGTGGAGGTGAAGCCGGTGTTGTTGGCGTTGGGGGCACCACCCGGAGGGGTGGCAACAGTGCTGGAGACACCCCTGGCCGTAGAAGGTGGTAGCATCCTCAGTTAACTCCCTCGCCCTTTTATAGCCTTGGCGTTAGTCCACGTAAGCCTTGTTGTCTTCTCCTTCTTTTCTCCACCAATTATCTCTCTCCACCAATCATCTCTCTCCACCTCACCGAATGCTTCTTCTTCATCTTCTTTATTCTTCGGTTAATCCACGTCGTCTTGTTCATACCTCTTTCCTTCATAATTCTATTTTAGACTTCTTATTATATGTGACACAAGGTGGTTCCTTCGGCTGTTGATCCTGACGTCCTTGATCTCTCCCGGGACGCGAGCCTCGAAGAACACCGACGTAGCTTGTCTGTTCAGCAGGTTAAGGTTGCCCGTGGGCGTTTTAGGCGCAAACAGGACTGTATGTGCCGAAGAAGACGAAGACCTAGTGGGTGGATACGTGTCTGCTTCTAGGTCTGTGTTTTCGCTTTTCGCTGTCTTCTCGTGTGTGGCGTGGGTCGGACAGTGCCCTCCGTGCGACCGAATGCTGACGACGCCCCTACGGAGAAATTCCCGGCACGGCGGGCGCATTCTCAAGTGAGAAAACCCAACCGGAACCCTCAGGGGCAAGCTAGGCTTAGCTCGGCGCTGCCGAGCGAGGCCGCGCTACGCGTCTGCATGGATTCTGCGTTGTCGACGACGGCTACGCGGATGCCCGCTGTGTTGCCACCTGACGCAGCCTCCACGTCCACGCAATCGTCAGCGCCTCTAGGCCTCCAGCCTGCGCCGTCTTCCGATGCTACGACTTTGGCCTGTGACATGGACTGCTCTACCGCCTCCGTGCCCGTGGCACTGCCTCAAGAAACTGTGCCCGTCGCGCCAGTTCAGTATTCCCACCAAGGGCCGTCACCAGCGTCTGAGCCTCCTCCACAGATGCCTCCCGTGAGTCAAGGCTCTCTTTCTCCTGCTGCGAACTCGTTCCGCGTTACCATCAAGCCTACATTGCGCTTTGATATGACTGCCATCCCTGCCCGGAATGTTCAAGCCACAATTGACCATGCCCTTGGCTCTTCGAACTACTGCGGGTTTGTCGTCCATCGCCCATCGAACACCATCACGGTAAACTTGTCATCCTTGATGGACGCCCAGAAACTTTGCGCAGTTACGCGGATCCCCCTGGATGACAGCAAGCATGTCCCGGTGCAAATATATTTTGCATCTGGTCCTGACACACTCCGCTGCATGGTTTATCATGTCGACAGCACGAGCCCTCCCGAGGAGGTGCGCGCCAATATTCGCTGCTCAACTCATGTTGTACTGAAAGCACGGCCTATGGGTCGCCGGGGCTCATACCTGCTCATCCTGCAAGGCCCGTTGACTCTCCCGAAGTACCTTACCTACTACGGTGCGATCGTCAAACCACAGCCCTTCCGACCTCGTCGTATTTTTTGCTATCACTGCCACAAAGAAGGACATATGCAAAATACCTGCCCTAATCCAGCAGCTGTGGCCGACATGAATGAACCAACAGCTCATTGTGCCCTGTGCAAATCGCCGGACCATGACATTCGCTCCCCCGCTTGTCCAAAGAAGAAGCAAGCGAAGAAGGTTCACAAGTCGCCTGCAAAAATGGATGTCCCTACAAGTAATCGCTTTGCAGCTCTCGCATGTGACGACAACGACTTCCCTAAACTTCCTTTATCTGAGCCTGCTGCTCACCATACGTCTCCTCGCCAGCGTACATATGCACAAGCGGCTCACCTTCCCGGATCAAATGGTACGCCCAAACGTCCAGTGCATCCATCACATGTGGATACTACAGATGAAGACACAGCTTTAGACAATGCAATCGCGGAGGCTCGCCGCCGACTAGACGAACTCACCCAGCGCCGGGAACAGCGTCGTTCTCAATCCTCTCGAAGAATTCTCATAACTCGGGAGCAATCATCAGAGGAATCACCTAGGGTAAGCACTGGCCCACAATCAGGTGCCGACCACCTGTTAGCCGTGACTACCCCGACAGTGGACAAGATATTAGCGCTGATGAAGCAGGTGACATCCCTCATCGTGGAAGCTCTTCGGCCTCGTCATGGATAGCGCATCATCATCGGTGGTGGTGCAGTGGAACTGTCGAGGTTTCGCTAATAAGGCCTCTGAAGTGAACATCCGCCTTCGCGACGGAAAGCTGAGGGCATGGGCGTTCCTACTGCAAGAGCATAATGCACTCCCACGCCTTTCAGCTTTCTGCGCATACCATTCACCATCTATCCCTGATCGCCGTTGCACCGCCTCCTCCCTCAGCCCAGGTAAATCTGCAATTTATATTCACAGTTCAGTTCCGCACACACCGCTCGACCTTTCACGGTGGTGCAACACACGTCAAGAGGTTGTCGCCCTTCTCGTAAAACCTGCACGCACACCCCTTATTCTAGTTTCTTTTTATAGTCGTCCTGGCTCCGCATCTCCCAATCTGGGATGGGTTCGTTTTCTACGTTCTACCAACTCGGGTATCCCTATTCTAGTTGGCGGTGACTTCAACGGCGCACACACTGCGTGGGGTTACCCATCGGATTCCTCAAGGGGTTCACACATCCAAGGGAGCTTTTCAGATCATTCCTTTCAACTTTTAAATCACCCGAATACTTCTACCCGCCCACGAGGTGGCCCGTATTCACCTGATTTGACTTGGTGGTTAGGCCCCGGTAACCCTCGTTGGGCTGTTGATTCTGATACTTGGGGTAGCGATCACAGCCCTATTTTTATCTCCCTCACGCCTACGCGTCTACGGAAAATACGCCGCACTGTACGAATAACATCATGGGATTCTGTACGCGCAGACAATCATTTATCTACATTCAACCCCTCTTCAGCATTGTCTACTCTATCTGATGTTCTCGTTACTCACACTATTACCACTACTGTAAATGAAGATGACCCAAACCCGGACATACATCTCTTGAATCTGTGGGCTCTTCGTCACCAGGCGGATCTTTACGCTACTCGTCACCCCGATGACCCTTCGGCTCTTCCTACTCTTCACCGCGCTACCGCACGGGCGCGGCGCTATGCAAAGCGGCTAGGCAGGCAACGCTGGGCTGCATGGTGTGCCCGCCTGTCCTCTACGCAGGGCAATCGACATCTTTGGAGAGTGTTTCACGCCATGGAGCGCCCTTCTCAGGTTGCAGATTACACAGAGAGCATTCGCCTCCCGCTAAATGTGGATGAGGACACATTTGCACAACAAGCGGCCCGTCAGTTTTTTCCAAACCATGACTGCACCGCTACGTCTCCACCTGACTTATCGGTAACAGAGCCCCCCGATGGGATTACTTCTGACCTCACCATGGCAGAGCTGCTGGCCTCCATTGACCGTTTAAAAACTACTACTACTCCCGGGCACGACGCCATACCTAACTCCTTATTCCGTAACTTGGAAGGGAGGGCTTTGGAAACCCTACTTGATACTTTTAACGAAGTGTGGCTTTCTGGCATCATGCCGGGAGACTGGAAGCATTCTATTGTGGTTCCAATCCCCAAGTCAGGTCAGCCTCCAGTATCTCTCTCGGCCCTTCGTCCAATTTCCCTTACCCCTACCATCTGCAAGCTTTATGAAAACATTCTAGCCGCACGCTTATCATGGTGGCTGGAATCCCATGATTGTTACCCAGATTCCCAAATTGGTTTCCGCCCACATATTGGAACGGAGGACGGCCTTGCTACTTTGGCTGCTGACGTGCTTGACCACTCTCCACAGAGTCACCTTGTACGAACCGTAATCGCTACAGACATAACAAAGGCATATGATAACATCCTTCACTCTGCCATTCTTGCCTCCCTTCAAACTCTTGGTCTCCCTCACCGGTTCCTCCTCTCCATTCACGCCTTTTTAGCAAATCGAACCTTCAGCGTGCGTGTCCACGGAAAGCCCTTTGGTAATTTCACTTCCAATAGAGGAGTGCCGCAGGGCTCCGTTCTCGCCCCCACATTATTTAATGTGGCTTTAATTCCTCTGGTTCGAGCCCTAGAGACCATCCCTTCTATCCGCGTGCTTGCATATGCCGATGATATCACCTTGTGGTGCTGTCATCCAGATGCGTCTATTCATCAGTCGGTCCTTCAACACGCGCTGGATGTATTGACATCTCGCCTCCCACCTTTGGGTCTAACACTCTCTCCTACTAAATCATGTTTCATTCGAATTGGAAATAAAGCCGCCTTACGGAAAGCTCCCCCTTTAAATTTTACGGTACATAATTCTCTGATTCCTCAGGTAGAAACTGTTCGTATTCTTGGTCTTCTCCTCCATACATCTGGGACTGGCACCCCGTGGCTGACAGCCACCCGTAAATCGGCTCACGCTACTCTAGGTCTGATTCGTCGCATAGCTATGCGCTCTGGTGGCGCACGTGCTCATACGGCCCGCCAGCTTGTGCGCTCTATCCTTCAGCCACGGATAGTATATCAGGCTCAATTTCAACGTCTCACCCGCCGACAGTGGGACTCCCTTGAAGCTATCAATCGTGAGGCTATGCGCGTCATAACGCATCTGCCTCGTTTAACACCCATACCTGTGCTACAGGAGTTCGCCCAACTTAATACACTCAGTGAAATCATCGACCAACGGGTGGCAAATAGAGCTCGAAAACAGTCTCTCAAACTTCATCGTTTAAAGACACTTCCACCGTGGTCCTATTGCCAGCTCACTGACAATCACCCCACTGTTTCCCCGTCGGTATCAGCAGCGTATCTGCCTGAAGGGTGCATATTATACACGGATGCATCTCATTCTGCAGAGAGGGGAGTTACTGCTGTGTATAGTCCATCTCATCCGCATCTCAACTCTCGCGCGACGTATACTGCGGATACGTGCACTCCCCTGGCATTGGAACTTCAAGCCATTTACAATGCCATTGCTTCCCTTCCGCTCGTTCCAACATTCAATACAGTTCACATTTACACCGACTCCCGCGCCGCCCTTAAACAGCTGAAGGCTGTTCGACGAACGTTCCAGATTTCACAATCTATTCATGTGCTCTGCGCAAAGTATCCATGTCCTGTGCGCATACACTGGATTCGCGGCCATGCCCAGGATCCACATAACATTCAAGCGGATGCTATGACTCATCTCCATACATTAGACGATCCGCCACCTTCCCCTCTTCCCCCAGATCCGTTCCTGTCCCACGTTTCCGATTCCGAAGTACTGCGCCAGCGAACACGCGCTCTAATTCCTCCGTGTTCGCACCCTCTCCCCCGTAGTCTTACTCGGCAGGAGGAGGTATCCGTGCGCCGGATTCGGGCAGGGGCGGCTCTGACACCATCTGTCCGTCATCGGTGGCGTGCCAAAGATCTGCCACTACCTGACAGGTGCCCTCACTGTGGCGCTGCACCGGACATATGTGATGTGCGGCACTTGTTGTGGACGTGCCCAGCGACGGCTGCTATCAGAAAACGGCTCCTCAGGGAGGTTGGCCTGCGGTGGAACCGCGAAAGTGACTTCGTGAAGTGGACAATGGACAACCGTTTCATTAACAACCTCTGCGACTACCTCAGCGCAACGGTTCTTCACTCCTTCTTTTAACTTTCAATCCCGTGCATCCCTTCCCCCCTTTCCTTTTTCAACTTATGCCTCATGGCACACTTCTCGAATAAAAAAAAAAATGTGCCGATTCACCGTGCGTCGTGATGACGGCAGATGTACTTGATGAGGACAAGTCCTCTCTTTCTCAGTGTTCTCTTGGCTTTCTCATCACTGGGACGAAGCCGTCGTCCACCGAGGAACCTTCGCTTGTAGCTGAGTGCAGCGCGGTGGCCTGGCTGCTTGTCTCGCACGATTGGTAGAAGCTCTTCCTCTGGGCGGTTTCCGCCGACCCACCGGGTTTCAGAGGAGGCCTGTCGTTCTCCACTTCCATCGCCGTCACGTTAAAATTTCTGAGGCACGGAGCTAGCGTTCTGGACTGGAACAACTTCGTCTTTCTCTCCACCACACAGTAAGTGGGCAGGAAAAGGACCAGTCATTGGGACGGGCACTGTGTATGCGCTGCCGCAGCAGGCCTCCCTACCGCTACATCATACAGACCAGCCGCCTCACACGGGCAATGCTGCGGAAATTCGTGCCACAACCGACAAATATTTTTTAATTAAAGAGACGAATAGATACTGCTCTGGAGGTATATAAAACAGGCCGTAGTGCTCCGTCAGTGTACGCGAGTGGCCTGTGGTCTAAATTCATGGCATGCCTTTTTCTTCCCGGAAGTACGCGATGACATCACAGGAGGAGCGCAGAGGTATTTTCTCTGTCTAGATGGCGTTGCAAGAGCACGTTTATGCAAGCAAGTTCTATCCTGGGCGTGTTTGTGCCACTACTGTGCTGACGTCACTCCCCTCATTCGTCACCGTGAAGCAGCGACCATTGGCAGAGGACCAACAAAAACTTTGCACAATACGTTCCAGGCTCACCAGTTTTTTCGTCCTGTTGTTAGCGAACAAGCACTGCACTTAACGAGTCAAGCAGGCTACTTCATTTTTTACCTCTTTGCAGCTCAGCTCATTTCAGTCAGGTGTCAATGCTGCTTTCTTTAAGATGTTTTCTTCATCTGGCGAAACACCCCGTTTTTTCTTCCTTTGTACGATGCACAGGTTGAATGTCAGTGAACGAAAACTTCCGCTTTTTCTCATCAGTGACGGCTGGCGTGGACTAGTGCATAGGTCACCGACGTGTGCCACGGCTACAGCGGCAGAAATTGATAAGTTGCTTACTTGTGAGAAAGGATACCATTCTAATATCTGATGCGAATACAGTATTATGGGATTTCATCGCCAAATAAAGAGCGACTTCCTAGAAAAAAAAACTTGAACAACACTCCTAGTGTTTTAGAATTCACAAGAAAGACTTCCTACTCAAAACGGAATATTCAAGGGTCGAGGGGAGCCTAATTTTGCTAGTCAATGTTTCGACAAAAGGAATTGCCATCGTCATAGCGGAAGGCTTTCCTAGTTTACTCTGCGCTACTACATCGCTCAGAAGGCCTTCTTTTATTTACGCCTGGTTTTTCCTGCAGAACATAATTCTCAATTGACTACGACCTAATTCTCGTTTCAGCGGGGCAGAATAAGCTGATATCTGCGGTACAACTGGAATTTATCGCCCAGTGAGACTTCCATTTACTGTTAAGTAATCGGCATATATGTTTCGTACAGCAAGGCTACCGTGTACGGCGCGCTACTACGCACTATTTCTTTATTCTTTTATTCAGTTCAGTAGCTCTGTCGAGCCCTGTGTACTCCGCACATGCTTAATGATATTGGCTGAGAAACAAAGCTATGCTGCATAAACAGTTTCATAGCTCGTCGGCAGAGATGATAACCTTAAGTTGCCTCTTTGCAAGTAATATGCTATAGGGTACTAATAAATCAAGACGTGTAAATGAATGATGCTTCTTTATCAAGCGATTCGAAAATTTGCGCTATATTGGAAATCGCTAGACAATCCTACAATTAAGGAGCAGATTTATTCTTGAGGAGGTGAGCAACCTGGAATTGGGCTCACTGCCTTCAGAGCACAGAGAAGAACAAGGTCTACCGGTACACTTCGTGCGATATGGGAATGCGGTAGAAACCTGCCGTTTTCTGCCATATGCAATACCAGACACAATTTTGACTACACTTTCTCTAAACAAGATATCCATCATACTGACGTAGAGATATCAGTGAATGAACGTAGTTGTGCCTCGGACACTTCATCTGCTGCCTGACTCTAGTTCCCAGCATCGCATGAGGAAATTTCTGTTGGACATGGATCGTTTAGTCGTATTGATTTATGGTGCTTGAAGAAAAAAATACTTCAAATGTATGGCAGATTTCATGTCACTTGCCGATTGAGAAGTGGTGGTCTCCGTTCAGGAAGTCATTGAGAACGCGATTACGGCTCAGAATAAAGCAGCGAGTCGTAGTACTGTGTACCCTGACTTTGCTGGTTTTATTAAGACAAAACATCATGCGACTGATACTGAGGAGAGCGGCTTCAAAATTACTTCTCAGCATTACTACCCCACGAAGTTCACAACGAAAATTGCCAAGAATTATTCGCTACCGCAAAAAGTTAAGGGCCGACACTTTTCACCTCGCGTTGTAATTTTAGGAATCAGTGAATTTCTCGAAGTAATGTCTTGCAATTTTCGATAAATTTGTATCTTCGCCGAACAAAAATAAAACCAGACGGAAAGAAATGTTGAACTTAGGTGTTAAAACGTTGTTCATTCCAAGAGCCAGGGACCGCTGATACGCATTTGTCGAAAAAGAGCTATATTCAAGAAGAACTCTAGTTTGAGCTAGTGGATTCATGAGTCACAAAGAAAACGGCGCGAAATACAGAGACAAAAGAGAAGGCGCTGGTCCTGTCGTGTTTGTTTGTGCTTTGTCCCCGTACTTGCGCCGTATTTTTTGTGAAAAAGAGCTTGTTTGCCCGCACTTTTATAATGGAAATGCTGTTCCCTCATGAGAACACAAGTTATGCACAAAATGTGGTGATATCGTTGCAGAAATAACGATATCAGGTTCCCAAAATTAATGTCCTTTGAGAAGTAAGCTGTTCAGGAACTTAGAAAAGTGGCGTTTCGAAAGTAAATCAACGCATTGAAACTCGAACATATTTGGTCTCCTCACGGGGCTAACAAGTGGTAGAGATTGTATACTGAGCTTGTCAACTTTCAAAAATTTAACAAATAGCGATTATCGCTTTCGCTTAGAGGGGCCATATGGAAGATTTTGTTCACAGTATTACGTACACAGTTTTGCCAACATCTCGAAAAACGGCTGCGAGTAGGACCGCACACGAATGCTCCGAAAGAACAGCTACAGATTAGAACCCGACCGCGGTGGCTGCGTTTCGATGAAGGTGAAACGCTAAGGCTCCCGTGTGCTGTGCGATGTCAGAGCACGTTAAAGATCCCCAGGTGGTCGAAACTATTCCGGAGCCCTCCACTACAGCACCTCTTCCTTCCATTCTTCTTTCACTCTCTCCTTTATCCCTTCCCTTTCGGCGCGCTCAGGTGTCCGCTGATATGTGCGACAGATACTGCGCCATTTTCTTTCCTCAAAAACCAATTGCTATTATTATTATTTTATTTTTCTTCCTACACCCACCTGCTGCTGCAAATGGATACCTTCGCAGCTGTTTGCACCAATTTAGATTTAGATTAGACAAGAACCTTTCTCATTTTTCAAAGCATCGGCAGAAACTTGGATCCATACGCTACAAGAAGTGCTTGCTCGCTGGTCAGCGAGTAATGCTTCTTCATATCGGTATTGCACGTTACACCAGATAATCCTCGGCTCTTAAGCATAAGCTAGAATGAACGCTACGGGCATACTCTAGTTTGTAGGAATCATAGACATTTCCGGCATATTCCTAATTCAAACCATCAAGATTTGGGTCGAATACATCACCCCTTAACCTCACACACGCCGGAAACAAATAAAGCGATGTTGCAGAAGTTCCTGTTTAATGTGGCTACGCACCCAATCCGCTTATTCATTATAATAAATACACCATGCTCTTTCACAATGAAGAGGCGGAGATGCTGATTTAACTCTCCATGAAAGGATTCCTTTTCTGCGAACTTTCCATCTTCGTCATTTACAAGGAGCGCTCTTTAAAATTGCCTTCGGGGAACAGTTATACGATGTCGGGGCCGCAGGTGCTCCGTGGGCGTGAGCCGTTATAATCCTAAAGCGTCTGATCGGCGATGCTCAGTGCCTGTCATTAGAACTGCTCATTTGAAAAGCATTCCGCCCTCCCTGCGGCACGAATTCGAATTCGCTGAGAAATGAGGCCGCCGCATTTCGCTGAGCAAATCCCTTTCCCTCTCGCCCGCACCTCGCCTTTCTCGGCATCATTCAGAGTAGAGGGCTGCAATCATTAGGCGCTGCGGCTTCACCCTTTATTTAACCACGCCGCTGGTTCAAAACTTGTGAGGGCCTTGAACTGAACAAAAATTACTGATTTATACACTACGCAACAATTACCCCATGGCTGTGGGCTCTGATTAACACTGTCGCTTGATGCCCTCCAAGCTGGTCGCTGGTTTCAAATTTGTTCCAGCCCACGCTCACTGAAATTCATTGACATGCGGCTACATTTTGATAGTACTCTTTCAAAGTGTCTTCCTTCCACTTAAATATAGATCGGTTTCAGTCGCACAGGTAATTTTTACAAGCTTCCATTTGCAGGAGATATTGGTAAATTTTGAATTAAAAGATACCACTTTTAAATGCATACCATGGGAAATAGCAATAATTTCGCTTTATTCAGGTTAGCTAGCTTCATACCACCCATTTGCAATAAGTAATGTATAATTAACGTAATCAATACTGCACCAAAATTTAGACCCTTCTTTTTTTGGTACTAACCGCTTTTTCTGTTTTGAGTAGTTTTCAGAGCTGTGCCTGTTTTTTTTTTATTGAAGAAATTTCAATCTATTCGAGCCAAATTTTTAGATCATGTGACTACGCTGGTACCAGCTCCAGCACAGTCATACAATCTGTCCGAAACAAGCTTCGCACGATATTCTGTTGTGCAGATGGCACCTGGAAATCAAGGGCTAAATTTTCAGCATCGTTCGCATTTTGAGCTCTTCATTATTGACCAGCGCTGCCCGCCGGAGGACCACCTGCGAAATGAAGCGTATCTCACATTGTGAATGCAAAGTTCAAGGCAGCAAAAACAGCCTTATTTATCAGCTGCATCGCGATGAGGCGTGATTAGATGCCCAGCAAATGCTGAAATTTTCTGGATCTTTCTTCGGAAAATTAATTGAATGGACAGTGCTCGCTTGCATACGGTGGTACCTGGATCGCTTCAAGTATAACCAACTTTAATGTACAAATTTAGAACTGGCCTTTCGTTTACTGTCGGCGTGCTTAACCACTCCTCATCCATTAAACAGCAAACCATTTTAGGCGCTTGGCGGAGGCGTTATTTCGTTCTCTCAGAAACGAATACGCCGACGTAACTCAGCCAGCTTTTTTGGACGCTATGAAGCTGTCGAACTTGGTGGTAGTGTGTTCTACTTTGTACGCAGTTATTTGCACGATAGATCTCTTTTTCTACGGACTGAAAATGGGTCAACGCTTTCTCATTTCACTTCCCCTGGAGTGCTAGACGGTGCAGGGCTGAGCACAATGGGTTTCGAACCTGCACTATAGTCGGCCCTGTTGACTTACTAAAACAGTCCGCCCAAGTTTTAATCAATAAGGACAACATCAGTGTCTGCCCATCAGGAGTTACGCGCCTGAAAGTTCAAGCAGGGTGTAAAATACAGCAAATATTTTTAAACATTTTTCGACCAGCAAGGCTTGGAGGTCCCTACTGAAAAGCGCTCCCTTGTTGCCTTTATACGCAAGAGCATGCCACATTACACCTTATGGATAAATTGCATAACTAATATTCTACGAAAGAAGCCATCGCATTTTTACAGTAAGCATCGACTGAAATAAATCACGGAGCCCTGTATATCTCGTACAATGGCAGAGATTGATTGCATTTGCTCATATTTTCTTCATTTTCATGGAAAGGCCTGGAGAGTGTAAGTGTATTTTATTGTACAGCTGTAGAACGCATTATTCATGCTATTCATCCGGTATAGTGTGCCCGTACATGGAAACATCAGGAAAACATATATCCAAGTTCTATATACAAAGCATTCAAGATCAAGATGTCCGACCATGTTTAAGGCAATCTCAATATGCCCTCGTGGTATCCGCGGGCTCTGCGGCCATGTAAGGCGGGCAGTAATCATAGTAAATAAATCTCATCAGACCTCACCAACGGGTACAGAACTTGCTGCACTTTGTACCGCCATTGAGCGTATAAGTAAAGAAAGCCTCTACCAGTGGTCTATTTTTACAGACTCACAAGATGTTGTTCGGCATGGATTTCATGAGCAACTCTCAATGAAATCCCATAGCCACAAAAAATTTCAAGGCACTTAAGGCTTCTTTCTATTTCCCGTTGCGAGCAATAGGAAATTTAGGATTTGCCGACGACACTAAACCTCATTGCCCACCCACAAGATGTATAGAGTATAGCGTTGGAAATTTTTCAACACTGCCGAGCAAATGAAATATTTAATACAAAACATCATGCGATGTCTGGCGCATGAAATCTACGAAAAACTTGTTGCCAAGGCTTCTTTCTCGCACGCAATTAGGCGATCAAAAGTTCAGACAATTTCGTAAAGTCCGGTGCGCCCCTCGCAGGAGTAGATATTGTGCAGCAGAAGTTCACTCGCCTCAATGTCCTGAGCTATCACGTTCGCGGAGTCTCTGCGTCTGTCATTGCACATTGTCGCTCCCAATACGTTTACAAATACGGCAAAGATACTTGCGAAATTTGCACGTAGACACTGCATGCGCTGAGCCGCATCGACATCAATCCGGTTATTTCGTCGCCTTCGCCGCATCGGGCACCGTCCAGCGCAGTGGACGTTTCCCGCTGTCTGGCTTGCCGTGTAGAGCACTGACGGACACTTGCCCCGTGCTGGGCTGAAAATTCTGGCTTTCCTAGCGAGCCAACGCGATACTCCTTGCGATACCGCAGTAGTTTTTAAACGTTAACTTGCTTTTCTTCACCAACTCAGCTTGAGGTTATCTGTCAGAGAGCCCGGCCGCAAAACGGTCGCGAAGTCTCGTGCAGAAACGCCCCTTGCTACAACTCTACGGGGAAAGCTGCCCACCGTTTCACCTTCTTGCTGGAAGCCACGGTTAAATTTATATCGCTCTGCATTTACATAGGGTTTTGGTACATATTGCACTCGAAGCGTATGCACACGCTATGCATGTATCTTGCTTTCCGGATTTTCCCGGTTGGCCGTGTTCGACGATGTGGGGATCGGAGTCGCGTTCTGACGGAGTCACGGTTACAACGACACCCGTTTCCACCGTCACCATTACAGGACTGTCCACGAGTTAAGCAGTTGGGTGATGGGAGGAAAATTATGGGTTGGATTATTTACATTTTTACAAGCGTAAGAGAAAAACGGGAGGTTTTTCAACTGCACCCGCCGACGAGTTTTACAGTGTTCTTCTTCTCTAAATTCCCCAGGCTGAGGACGCCCTCGCCGGGGTGAGAGTGGCCTGAAACTTTCACTTTGGCGCACACACTCACACCGCCGCACATAGGGACACGCCTCCGTCACATGTTGAGCCCGAGACAGAGCAGGATGCCGTCGGAGTAATGTCCTCTGGCCAGTTAAAGGTTCCCAAGCGCTGCCGACACCTCTTCGTCATCAGATGACAACCGACGTGGCTGGATCGCAAGGTCGGGAAGAGACGTCGAAAGCGGTCCATTGACCTCAAAGATGGTTGCGATGGTTGGGGACGATGACTACCAGCCCGCCGTTGTGCTCGCCACGCGGAAGAGCCACCGGCAACGAGGGCCCCTTTTTTTCCCCGACGTAGTCACGGCGATCGGGGAACATAACGTCATCTTGCTCGTCGAAGCGGCGTCGGAGACTTCGGAAAGGGGTCCGGTTGTGCTTTACTTCAGGACTCCGCTCTTTTGGGTCCCTCGCGCCGACCGGGAAAAGCTTGGTAATTGGAACCAGCTGACACCTGGGCCCTCTTCGTGTGGTCCTTGGCGACAGGCCTGGGAGCTATCACCTTCGAGTTGTTCGGAGGCACCCAGCAGAAACAGATGTGCTGGCTGTCGCCGTTGCTAATTACTAGACTTGCTGTCGCCCTTCTCAACAGCCGACCTCTATGTGGCGCCTGTTTTCCCGACAACATTCGTACCATAATTGTGACGCAACCGTTTGTCGCGCCGCGTTCGAGGTTGTATCACACGTTTTCTCGTTGCATATAGGCTCCGTGCGGTGCAGTTTTGCGCGCGCGAGCGGCGCCATCTGGTTAACAGCGGTGGCGAAAGGCGGACGCAGCCAACGTGGAACTCTGGTTGAGCGAGGCGACCGGTAAGGTGTTTCGTCGGAAGGCGAAAAGAGACAGAAAATAATAGGTGGCTCGACCTACTGCTGTGTATACCAATGTCATAACAGCTGTGAAAACATTGCAGTCAAGGTACCTAATATATTTTAAGGCCTTCCTTGTAGGCCGTGCATGCTTGCTCACGCACAGTGGGTCTACTGTAAATGAGTGCATTGTGGAAGTAAAATTCATGAGTGTTAAATGGGATGGGGTTTGCACTGACTGGGGTGTTTTGAAAATGCCACCACTTATAGGAGTCAGGAGTTGCTTTATGTCTATAGACGGAAGAAATGCGCTCAGTGAGTCACAGGAAATTGTCTACGGTGAAGTTTTTGAAGCTAGGATCTGAAGTTTCAGTCTTCGTTTGTTATACTCATCTGTAGTCCTGCGCGTCAATTTGCTTCTATTTTTTTTTGTCGAGCGTCTGTGTATGCTGCGGGTGTGACGTCGTACGTCTGAGCGTGCTTATGTTGCTCTTCACATTGCTTCACCTAAGATCTTTTGTATGTATTTTATCATTTTATAGCCCTCAGTGGTTTAAAATTTCGTGTATTATTTGTTGGATTCCCGAGATCTAAATCAAGTTTTCGATGAATAAGTAGAATAGAGAGTGGTTAAAATTTTCGTATATATTTCTTAGATTTCACAACATCGCTAAACGCTTAATTTCTGGAGTTAACCTTAATTTTATTGGGATTTGTCGTCGCAATGCAACTCAGACTATAACGGGCAGAATAATGAAAGGTTCTAAATAATTTCGACCACCTAGGTTCTTTAACGTGCCCTGACACCGCACAGTACGCGGGCATCTAGCATTTCGCCTCCTTCGAGATGCGAGCGCCGAAGCCAGCAACGAACTCGAGTCACTAGGGTCAGCAGCTGAGCACCATTACCACTGAGCCACCACGGCGGCCTTTCTAGAGTTAAGTATTTACCAAAAGAAAAATACGAACAAAATAACTGATTTAATTGGTGCCTTCATTAAATTCCTGAAATGAAAGTCCACTAACTTTGGAAGATACCCAGATACTTTTTGTATGCTTGGAGCTATGCTCCTCTGAGGGGAATACACAAAGTAAAGCAGTATCAATCTTGCAGGAAATAAATCATTATCATCTGATATGTGTAGTAAGTTTGCGTTTTTCGCAATTCTAGACGACCATTCACATCGTAAATGTCACAGTGGATGTAAGTTACATAGCTGATTTCATTATCTGGGCCAATAAGACACTTATTTCTCAAACTTTACAGGCACTTAATTAATCTCAATAAGTTGGACTGCGCTGCCGGATGTTACAGTACCGACGGGACTGCAACACAATCATGGTTGCTTAAAATCGGTGATCAGCCCAACCTTAAAGCAATTGTAACTAAACGTAGCAGTGGTGGCGTCAAGTATTTCAATGCGTTGAAATCCGCAGAGAAGCAGACGTTTACTCAGAATGGCATCGTGGTCAGTGCGCGTCTGCTATGAGGCCAGGCTGACGCGAACGCACCGGGCATAAAGGAAGGCACAGGGTCACCACGGCTAGACTCGAAAGAAGAAAGAAAAAGCGGGTCAGAGACTGTTCTTCCTAAGGCTAAAACTTTTCACAGTCTAACATGCTCTATATTTATTAAACTTGCCATGAGCAAATAGTCAACAGCTTAGAAGAGATTTATTGCGCATTTCAATTCGCGTAGGCAGCACGAAGCACACTCGAGATAGCACTACAGTGAACCTAGACAGATTCCTAGCTACACTGTTGAACTGCTGATTCATCTGCACGTTTCTCTAGAGCATGTGTATTGTGAAAAGAGCGAGGTTTGAAGGTTAGGCGTCACAGATGTTTTTGTCAGCAGTCAATAAGAAAGCATTGCAGATTTTGATCTACGGGGAATCAGAAAGTATTGATTAAAAGTAATTATTAAGCGTGCGGCTTTCTCGGCGTCAGTGACAGCTGGATTTTAGCGTATAATACGTGGTTATCGGTCAATAAAAAGGACACTCCCATCGTCAGCGAACGCAGTCCATTTCGAATTTTTTTTACCTCAGTTGCACTATTGATAATCATCTTTTTTTTCCGCGGCCCACATCTCAGTATTCGTGAAAAGGAGTATGTGAGATTTCGCTTATTTTGGTTTTAAAAACAGCTAAGCTTACTGCCTTGTGTAAAACAGTGAGCACGTCAATCGCATACATGGCAGGAGGAGTTATTCACGGCTTCCTGCTGGAACCGCCTATGTGAGATCGAAGGTGCTCCGAGAGTCTCTAACTGAAACAGCGTCTGTCAAAATTTGCGAAGAATGATAATGATTGTTAATGAAAAATGTTAAAAAATGCGGCGCAGAGGAAATAGCTGCTCAGAAGGAACATAAAACACTCCCACAAAAATAAGACCGGATGTCTATTTCACAAATTTTATTAGAGGTGTTCCAGTTTACCTTAGAAACAAAACAAGGCTTTGTGAATAGCAGCGAGTGGATATTTCTTCAGCAAATAAATAAGAAATTGCAAATTTAGAAAAGGTCTGTGGCGCCGTGGTTGGTCACCGTTCTTGAACACAAGTATAGATAGTTTGCAACCTGAGGCCTGAAAAAAATATTTCTCGAAGTTCCATTCATAATCTTCTCAGCGATTTATTGTAGTTCTGTGCAATGTTTACACGTGAACAATCACACAGAGGCTGGTGTGTGGTGAGAAGGTCAGCGCAGAGGAACATGCCGCAGAATATTTGCGACCGCCACTTGATGGGAACTCCGTTCAAGGAGGCCGTTAGTCTAGAATTAGCACGCTTATTAAAAGCCGCTGTCTGCCGAAAGCCGAAGTAAAGAAACTCACATACTCATAGGAGTGCAAGAGGTCATATGAACTAATTTTTATTCCTTTCGTTCAGGCACGCACGGAAGATGTAGGCACGTCTTCAACTCCGTGCTGAGCGTGCTTTGCAGAAGAACTCGGCGAAGGCGATCAGGCAGGCCAGTCCGAGGCCAGCGAGCAGGACGACGAAGACACCGCCCAGTTTGGGAAGGCCTAGCTCAAGGGCAGAGCCGGCGCCAGACGGACCGGTCTTCTCGGAGCAGCGCCTCGCTGGGTCCCGCACACTCCACCAACGCGCTTTCAGCAGCTGCAGTTTGCCGCTCTCCTGGAGCCGCAGTATGAATGAAGACAGGGGGCGACGGTAGGGGGATCCTGCACGCACCGTGAACAGCGTGAGCATGAGGCGGAACCTCAACTGTGGGCGATTTTCACTGCCATAGATTTACCTTGGGTTTCATGTTATATATTTTTATAGTGCTGCGGTATATTGTTATGAGATTAATATATTTACCACAGTAGCATTGCGAGGAAAGACAATATCAGCTGTACTGTCTAAGCAATCAATGTTTTCCTTAAATAAAGCACTACAGGAGATGTAAGAAGAATTAGCAGTCAGAGGTGCAGGAGGTATGGTCAAAGCTATTCTCTATTAGCCACCTTATTTTAAAGCGACTAGGATAAAAAACATCAGATCTTCAGCTTTGTGTTTGGGAACATTATTTGTGCGTTAGCGATAAGTTAGAGGACACAGATACATCACAGTGTCCTCTGTTTCTGAATATATTTGTTACTCTTTGGTTAGCTCGCCGTGTTGGGACAAACTAATTGGCATCTGTCCCACGAGCACGCGTTCGCGTATCATATCCTCGCCGGGAAAGCCGAGGAAGCCAAGCGGGAAAGAGGTGAGTATCGTAAGATTTGGTTGCATGTAAAGAGGGTTAGATGCTAAAATTTTAAGTATACTCAAGCACCTAATTTGATTCCTCAGTTTGTTAGGATGCTCTCGAAAAAAATGCAACCCCATGCGTATTGAGTACAGTGCAATATAATGTCGTTTTCAATACTTCATGGTGGCAGCTTTGACATTCACATGTGCATGTAAATTAACGTCAAGTGAAGTGTAATCAAACATAACAGAACTGACATGCGCCTATATTTCCTTCTGCCATCTGGGGTGCTTAATTGTTCTTTATTTTGCTAACTCTCCACATTTATTTTAATCGCTCGTCGAGAAACACTCGCATGAAACCAGACAGGCTGCTTGCAACGGCACAAGGGGAGCACCGGCAGACAACTCCTCCCAGTGTCAGAGACTTTGGTTTCCCCACGGTCACACACGGCACTCAGTCTTGAGAATAACATCATGCACGATCCGTGCACTGGTGATTACGGAAACCGAAAATTATGATGAAGAACGCCTTGTAATCCACCGCGTAGCATTCTACCTTTCCTAGCGCGCTTTCATGTCATTCTGAGTTCATTTTGCCCGTAGGTATGTTTGAAGTACCGAACATCGGCACGCAAGGACTTTCCATTACTGTCTGTTTAAAGTCATGCAGGCACTTGAAATAAATCGATAACCCTACTGTTCTGCCTGCTTTCACGCAGTATAAAGGTTTTCACACGTAAATCTCCTAACCCTAATCATTATTTGTTTTGTTCATTTTTTTGCATGTGAAGCATGTAAAAGAAATTCAGAGTACGTGATAAGTAGGGTACACCAGCTTTACCACCCAAGCTTGCGACCTATATACACATAAAAATGAGAGACAACCCCCCAGAGTTTGAGCTACCGCACATTGTAATGAATCAGAATTTTGATTTTGAACGACAAATTAAAGCAACCGAAGTAGGGATAAAATCTCTGTAGTTACGATGGCGCGTAACAGACGGCGTCACTCACGCTATGGCTGTTCTGGCGCTTATGGCTGTTAAGACTCATAAACTAACGATTTAATTTACAGGAATAAATCTGCAGTGAAGGCGCCAGCCTAGTTCTGACGATGCGGCAGATGATTCTTCCTCTCTTCTGAACCCAAAATTGTAAACGCCTTCGGTAGATTTTTCTCCAATAATCATATACGCGCACAACAATGAACACAGGCTGCAATCATTTTTGTCTGCAAACTCTACCCAGACACCTCAAACTCGACATCGACCCACAGTACCGCGGCCAGAGTGGAAAAAGGATTACGCGGAAGTACCTGGTCAATGAGCGTTAATGTCTTTGCCGAAAACGTGCTTTCGTGCTTTTCGGGCCGTTCCCCACCGACCCCAGTGGAGATCGGGCTGGGGCACGCAAAAAATGAGGATAAATGAGAGACAGTTATTACATTTCCGCGCCCCGAACCCTGTTATTGGACGAGCTGGGACAAAGCGAAGGTCGAGCCCAGTCTTGATGACTTCCGAAAACCCCTAAAGCATATCTACCACGGAGATCAACGCACTGCGGTTGACTTCCGGAAATGAGCGATTTTTTCCACCTGCCTTACCGACAAAGACAAAAAATTTCTTGTACTGGTTCTGAGTTGTTCCTGCTTTATACTAACATTTCATAGATTACTACAGCGGAAAGAATGTGCGTGTCGATTTGGCTTCGAGAGAGATCCTATAAATTGTTCTATGGTGAAGGATCAGTGTTGAGGACTGGTTAGAAAAACATTACCGTCTCCGATGTGTAACAGTATAGAATTATTTCATTTTTAAAAGTTTGAGCGATTACGCATTTTGGAAAGTGCTGCGAATAACACCGACAGAAAGAAAGAGAGGTAAGCATGAGCCCTGGTCCTTGTGTGTCAGCCCGTTTTGTTTGCAGCGCTTCCGGAAATAACGCATATGCACTAGTTAGCCTTTTCGGTAATCTTTATAAACGATTATGCAGTTTTATAACCTCTTAAGCAGCGTTAAACTTGACGAAGGTGATATATTCAAAAAGTTGATGTCTTAATTGCAGCCGGTGTCCTCCTATCTTACAAGGCTCACGATCCTAATGTTTTTCAGAAGTTTAATCTGAAAAACTACCATTGTTTCTTTTATTTAAGGAGACGTGCTTTTATATCATGCTTCCCTGAAAAAGGATCCGCGGTATTAACGGCACTTCAATTGATCAAATACTTAAGCATTTTCTTTTATTTTTCTCACCTTATGCCATTGATGCCCTCTAGATTATATACTGTTCTTAACTTCACTTCTTGCCTTTGAAGGGGAAAGCTGAATGTTGTCATAGGCACGGCGTACTCCGCGCCACCTTCCTGTATTTCTGGGAGCTGCCTCTGCCTGTTGCACGTTAGATCGGCACAAACGACTCACCGTGCGGCATGGCGATGCCGTAGCCCTTGGAGTCCAGAAGGCCACCGACTTGCGTAAGATGACACCGGCGCTGGACAATGTACTCAATGCTGGCGGATTCTGTGAGGAAGGCGTAGCCGCCATTTTCCACCCGTGCCACCCCCTCGGCATCCGACGAGACAAGGTCCTGTTGCATTCCATGCCACATCCTCTCGTATGTCTCGTGCTTCGATTCCTGCGTGGTTGCCAGAGTGCGCCGATGTTTTCATATTGCGGCAGAAGCCGAAGTGCTAGTAAAGTGTTCGATTCTAGCAAGAACTTAGGGCAGGAAAACTACGTATGAGGAATTTATCTCCCAGTCATGTAAGCTCATTAGAGTCACGTATGGCCTACCAAGTGGGGCGATCGTAAAATATACCGAAATGGTTAAAAATTTATCTATTATAATATTTGCTCTGCCTGAGAGCACAATGTTGCACGTTGCTAATGCTCTATTGCTGTGAAACCCCAAATTACAAAATTTACTCCGAAAAATAAACGGCACTAGTAAAACTGCAAGTTTTCGCTCCCCTTCAATCCCCAGGTTTAAAAGCTGAAGTGCCTGAAAGACGCGTTGAATAAATAGAATAGGCAAATGCCTCACACCGTTCCAAGAAAAAGGACAAACAAGTTCTCTACTTTGCCCTGCCCGAAGAATGCTTCTATATAAGCAACACAGCAGATCTTAATATTAAAAGAGGTGGCTATATCCGTTAAAATTACCCGGTACCTAATTTTAAGCTATTTTGGTTCAGCCCCCAGCCATAATGTTGTGGAATGATGACTGGGTGATTTGCAGCGACACCTCCAACGAGTCACTCCGGCCACTAAATATTTGACGTTGTCTACATAGAGATAAACTGTACAGCCGAAGCAGGGTGCATTAAATTCAAAAAGAATTGCGAAATAGTCTTATATACAGGTAATTCGACATACAAAACATGCCTTTTACACAGCATCATATGTAACCAAAGAGCCAGAATACACTGCACCGAATATACCGACGAACTGTGCTCTGTGACGTGGCGCCCTAGGGTATGCTAGGAACCCATCTTTAGCTAAGCGTAGCTAAGCCTAACATGCTTAGGATAGAAGCCGCAGGGACGGCGCCTAATAAGATATCTAATTTGGTTGTGACTGTATTAGAAACAGAATGAGCGCGCATAGAAATTAAGGTCATTGTTGATTTCCGCAGTACCTTCGGCAGCGGACCGCGCCAGGCAGAGTCGCCGCTAGCCTTTTGTCGCTTAGGTTGACTTCACCGCATGCAATGTACTCAGGAGAATGTTGGCCAGTGATCGGAGGGCACCTTCAAGTGCACGCTCCTTTCACCTCGCAGCATCGTGTGAAAACCTCAGCACTGCCAATCCAAGGCAGCCCACGAGACCAGTATCCGCGTGGAAATAGTGATCGAAGAGCGCCGTTAAGAGAAGCGTCACTCGCAAAGGCGCGGCGCTGAATTTTGTATATCGAACGACGTGGTGAATTATTGGTTTATATACTGCACTATGTTCCTATGCTTTTAGACAGGATTTTCAAGGGGTTGATTGTTGTGGTCGATAAGCCCAATAGTTAGAAATATGCGGGCTCCACTGCGCAACATCAAAGGCAATCATTATTTCATGCTTAGGGAATCGCCATTCCTGGAAGTGAACTAAGGTGCAAGCATGCAGAAGCTGTTTCACCCTATCATTCAGTAACAGCTAAAACCTACTAAAAAATTTGTGTGAACTAAGGGAAGAAAAGGAGAAATGATTGGGTAGGAGTGTGGGGAGGAAAATGCGATGCGTTCATGAGTTTTAGGCAACTGTTTTGAAAGGAGTGGTGACCAGTGGGCCAAGACAACCATAATCTGGCAAGATTAATTAGGGTTTTTGTCCTCTGATATCCATAGCATGAGTAGTGACGGAGAGTCTTTTCAGCTGTAACGCGACAAGTGCACGTATTTGTCCTGCGAACTACCTTGAAGAAGGCCTGCGTGGACCCCGAGCGGACGCATCCAAAGCGAACCTCGCTCTGCTTGGCCAGGTCCTCTACGCTCTCCATGGGAGAGTGCAGCCTCTCGCGCGTCAGGAAAGCAGTCAGGTTGGCCGTGTACGACGAGACCAGAACGAAGGAGAACAACCACCAACTGGCAGCGATGATGCGCGTTGGCGCCGACCTGCAAAATAGATGGTACGCCTTTTGCATGGCACATGGTTTTCCCCACACAGAGCATCAGTGGAGGAAAAGAAGAAGTAATTTTATAAGGCCAAGTCAAAGGGATGTTTGGGATACAGTTTGCAATATCAGGGCAATATTTCGGGCTGTTCATTGTTCCCGTCGATGCAGGTTACTTGGGCTGACTAGGCTCACGCGAATCAAATTGAGCGTCTCGCCTTCAAAGTCGTTCATTGTTGCCTATAACGTTTTTCTATTGTGTCATCGATTTTTTTGTTTCACTGCATGTCGGCCGTAAGAATATCATATTGTGGTAATGTCCGGGCGAAATATATATGCGACCTATGAACTCAGTCGAATACAGCAGCCTTTCTCAAACGGAATTATAAGTGCTTGAACTGGACACATGGTCAACACAATTCTTGTTACTTATTACTTATCAGACAGCGGGCTTTGACGTATAGAAATACGACACTTGGTGCACTCTGCATGTCTCCACATGTTCGTGCAGCAAAACAGAATTAAAGGATAATGAATACCTTCTTCCGCAAACGAGAGAAACGGAAATGGGCATGCAAAAACTCGTACAGTGAGAGTAATTATAAAAGTCTTGAAATTTTGCGCGCATCTTCACATTGAGCAGGCACTCGGCAAAAAGAGATGTAGAGATCATAGGAAGGTGAAGTCTTCAAATAACCTTGATTTTAACAGGGAATGTATTAAAGTAATGAGGAGGAGGTACTTCATCGAGTTAGCCGCAAGAGGAAAACAAAATGTCAGGATATCATTGCAGACCAGATACTCCGTTTTAACCGAAGACGATGACTCTATTGTTTAGTAAGCGAGTTATGATCGAACAAGTATCATTATGGTGTGTGCGATAAATGTAGGAAAGTAGGGGGTAGGTTAACTACTTGCAAGCTCTCAAAGGAAACGAAAGTTCTGATTAACGAACGCCAGTGAGCAAAAGTCATTAATTCCAAGCATAACACAGATTCAGCAGAACCGTGAAAGGCGATCTGCTTCCGCACGGTAAACGAAATAAGGAAGTATAAGGGGAAAAGGAGGTTGAATGCTCTAAAAAAAGGAGGTCGCCTAATAGCGCCCGAGGGGAAATTCGTTTTGGGGAAAATAAGATGGCTCCCTCCAGACATAATGAAAGCAATGCAATTTACAATTTGTATCAAATCATTATTGTAGCCGCAGGATTCCACACAGTCCTTTACAGTAGCCGAAGTAAACACGATGCTAACCATGAAGCCACTGGTGTGGACAAATTGTACGTCTTGTCGGCAACGAAAGAGGCAGTAAAGACAGCTCCACATAAAATTGAAAGGGAAAAATGGCTGTTTAGGATATGGTAACCGCAGATTTTTTGCAGGGCGATAGGAACGTTGAGCTGGAAAACCTGCCACTTTACAGGCGCTGTTCCTGACGACCTCGAGACTGCCGGGTTCTTAGAGAACGCTAACAACATTATAACGCATAAGTAGGGGGAGTCAAGTATTTGAAAAATAAAAGACCGTGCAGTCTATGGTGTGCTGTGTATATTTTATTTACGAAGGCAGTAGATTGTAGAAACCGGGAAAAATGTGATTTCTATCAACGAATAAGGCTGGCTTTCAGAAGGGCTACTCGATATGAGATCATATTCAGCTCATCATTGCGGTGATGGAGAAATTCCGTGATTCTAAACAACATCAATACGATCTTCATACCTTGAAAATTGGAAGCAGCGCTTTTGAGAAGACCACAGAGAGAGAACTGCACAACAAAGAAGAACGCTACTAACAACTAACAGCGTTGACAACGCTATTAATAATAATTGGTTTTTTTGGGGAAAGGAAATGGCGCAGTATCTGTCTCATATATCGTTGGACACCTGAACCGCGCCGTAAGGGAAGTGATAAAGGAGGGAGTGAAAGAAGAAAGGAAGAAGAGGTGCCGTAGTGGAGGGCTCCGAAATAATTTCGACCACCTGGGGATCTTTAACGTGCACTGACATCGCACAGCACACGGGCGCCTTAGCGTTTTTCCTCCATAAAAACGCAGCCGCCGCGGTCGGGTTCGAACCCGGGAACTCCGGATCAGCAGTCGAGCGCCCTAACCACTGAGCCACCGCGGCGGGGCAACAACGCTATTAACAGCGAAAAATTAACCAGTTATTAGCTTCCTTCTTTGTTGTGTCGTCCTCTCTGTGTGTTCTTGTTCATAGTGCTGCATCCAATTTTCAAAAAATGAATGACAAACTAGCCGAGAACCAAGTTCCATTGTTGACCATCATAGATAATGAGAAAGCATATGACTGATTTGAAACATCAGCCTTTATGCATGCCTTCCGTAACCAGGATTTTTAAAGAGAAATATGTAAAGGTACTCAAAAATATGTACAGCAGTTGCACAGCGACCACAGTCTTTCGGAGGGAAAGGAATAAAATGCCAATTATGAAGGTTGTCAGGCAGGTAGACAAGATCGCTGCAGCACTATCCACCGGGTGTTTAAGGAGGTGTTCACAGAACTGGTGAAAACCTCCTGTGAACACTTGCTTCGGAAATAGTTGGAGATAAAATCTAAGGCAAAATGGTTTAGCAAATTGGGATTTATATTTTGCCATTACCAATTCATAGGTACAATTAGACAAGAATCTATTTCTTTTAGATAATTCCTTTTTAAATGGGAGCCTGGCGGATGCCTCGATCACCGGCCATCTGTGAAATGCCGGGCTCCGGTCAGCGCCCAAGTTTCGTGATTCAGGTTGCGGTGCCACTTGACGTTTTCTATAGTATTCGCGACGTGGCTCAATATGGCCACTGTTTGTCAAATTATCCTTTTTCTTACAGAAGCGGGTGCACTTGTTCTTCGTTGGTTACGGAAAATGTGGCTCTTCCCGCTGCATGCGCCACGCGGCGAGGAGCGCCGCTAGCTAACGTCATTAGCCTGAGGGCGGTTAGGTACACAAAGCTAGTGAGTGGGCAAGGGCTACACAGAGAGGCAACAAAGGGCTTCTGTCGCTTTCTACGAGTGATATGACAGGCAGCACAGAAAACAGTGAACCGAGTAGTATTTATTTTCAGCAATGCTTGGTTATCCATCCTCTTGCACGCCATAATAGCGCTCATTTATTTAGTCAGCTATTTATAGTGCAGGCAAAAGCCTGGTCCAAGCAGAAGGTGCAATGCAGTGCGAGAGATGACAATGCAAAATAACAAGAAAAACTAGCAAATTGGATGCAGCTAACGACTGCTAGCTTCCCTATATTTTACATGATCGTAAAAACATCAAAAGAGGAAGTACTCCCTCGCATGAATAAAACAATGTCGAAGGAAGTTGACCGCGTGCCCGTATTTCTGTTTCTTCGTCTTTTGAGCCCTTTTTTGATCCAGTAATGGAAAGCTAACTTACTAAGCACCAAAGTCGGGTGGCTCAGATAACGACTGTACATTGCAAGGCCGACAAAACGCCAGTCTGAAGAGTAACGCCCCTAAAACCCCAATCGCGACAGCTTTACTCCAAGGTCAAGCGATTTGTTGCAACTTCCGCTAAGCGTCCTATGAAACTGTACTTTGTTTTAAATCGGATTGTGATCGATAGCTTCACTACAGCACTCTTGCACATGCGCCGCCACTCACCTCGGTGAAGTCTCACATCCCTGCCGCATGATGGCGCTTATTGTGAACCACAGGCTGTTGAGCAACGTGAAGTGGCTGGTTCCCACTGGCTTCTCGCAATCTGTTTTTTCACCACCAAATATCCTTTCTTCGTGCTGCACCTTACTAGTGCCAGACACCATTATAACATCTAGACCGGCCCGACCCCCACCCACACAGCACACACCAGAACGTGTCCTAGTTTCGTTGCCGCAACAGCAGCAACGCCCGGCAGAGGCGCACCTGACGCTCCACCGAAGTGTTTCGACGCGAGACACGCAGCAGAGCAAAATGCTCACGACGACGTAGGCCGTTGCCACGAGCAACCACACGCCCGTGGTGAGGGGACAGAGGAAGAAGAGGAGAGAAGGCTCTTGCTGCGGCTTCGTGTAGAGGATGCTCACTCCCACGGTCATAAAAGGCATGGTGAAGTCCACCACTTGCTCACGGGCGTAGGTAATGGTCAGATCGCCTATAGCAAGGTCCGCCTCCTGCATCGGCATATGAAGACGCCTGGGTCAATTGCACACGTAAAGGCAAAAAAGTGTAAATATGGGCTCTCTCTTGCAAAGGATAAATATGGGAAAATAGTGTAGAGCAAGGAAGAGGAGGCTGCTTGTGAGGCTCGTGGTCTCAGTTTGTTTCCGATATATTTATACATGTTTCGAAATGGCAGTATTTCTCACCCGCAGTACTTGTGCTACGCCTTGAAACGCCCCACATTTTACGTTGCAACGTTCCAAACGAAGAAGTTGTGCCAACAAGGCAGAGAAGGTAATACACTGTTCATGGCGATGTTCACGAGGCCCGGACTCTTCCGAATGTTTAGAGTATTAAGGTCTCAAGGTGTACAGCAGGCACCATCGGAGTGACTACGATAGCTGACACTTTGCGCGCTCTTTATATTGCGTTCTAGATTTGCCCGAGCATAATACACAAAACGGTTTTGTCACGCACACTATGTTTTCACTCACTCATGCCTGCTCGGTTCTCAAACCATGAAATGAGCGAACTTCTGACATTACATTAACGTCTAAATCTTCTACCTGACGTTTAATGATAGGTCATTTGTATTTTGGGCAAAGGCTTTCTCGAACAAGTCATCATGTTTGTAGACTTCGTTGTTTTGGCCTTCTGAGGTTGTTGAGATGCGTCGCTTGACGTTGAGATAAAAGGCGGCATTTATATTTCGTACTTGGTATTGAAGTGAGCATGTAACTTTCGAATTGCACTGCTATACCCTGCTGCGAGCTGTAGCTAATACTGGCCAGCTGTACGTATTTAGGTTAGGCGGAAAAGTCAATTCTAGTCGCTGGATGCCTGAATGAGCACAGGACAGGGACCGAGATATCTCTATAACCTGAAAACAGCGCAAGCGCGCAACCGGACATTTTTAAAACTTGCCGAAGAATATGTGCTTACAATCACAGCTAATTAAAATAAAACTCGGCACTCGTGTAGAAGGAAACCAGAACACGGGATGCTACCGGTGAAGAGTGTTCTTTCGATGGAATAGTATATTAAGGTTGATGACAAATGACACTGGAGGTCAGCCGGAATGCTGTGAAAAGACGGATGAGCAACAGGCTGTTGCAGGAGCAACAAATCCGGCGCCGCTCATTGCAAGCATGAAAGTTCCGACGAATTATTCTTGCAAGATGTGCCCTCTCTATGCGTAATCTGAGGCATACACACAGAGCAAACATAAAAAGGGGTGATGTATCGAAGTTTTGGCATGTCACTCAGGAGTATATTAATCCGCAAGTGCAGCGAAGAACTTGCATATTTCTCTTTGTGCGGTTCCTAAAAGACGCTGCAAAATATCGCCCTCATATCCAGTGATTGCTTTGTTCCCAAACCACCCCGGGCACTGGTGGCAGCTGCTGTTGGCACCGAACGCCCAACTGTGATCGAACTGTTAGCAGCGCCGCCAGTGTGATGCGGAAACTAGTAATGGAACTGTGAGGTGTAGGTATGATAACGTCCGTTCCTTTCGCACCATTTCAATTGTATACAAGAATGAAATTCTACACGAGTCAAATAAAGCGAGAACAAAGAAAACAAAAAATACAATGAAAGTTCAAGAGGTTTAGAAGTGGGTTCATGTCAGTTTTCAAGAAAGTTACCTAAATTTGATGCCCCGGCAAACCAAGCTCATTATTGTTCCACGTGAACCAAAATTTTTGCTGTCAGCGCTTTACGTCATAGTTCTCACTTTAAAATTGCATTTTACTCTCGAGCCTTGCACTGTGTGGCCCAGCGCAAATCTGAAGTTTCAAAGGAACGGAGTAGTTAGTCTAAAAGTTCTCTACACGCCACAAAATAATGAAGAGGTGTGCTGTTTCTGGGTACTCGCAAGTACCATACTATTAGGCTCAGAAGCAAAGCTGGGAGTCTTGACTTCGAATAAATACAGACAAATGTGCAAGTCCTGGTAGAATATTTTTGTAAGCGGTTAAGTAATTATTTCCCTCATGCCGTTTACGGTGTCAAGGTAGTACCAGAATCTTGTACGGAGTTAAAGTGGCTGGGACCAATGAGGAGAAAGCAAACTCCTGGAGTTTAGGATTTAAATTCTTATGATCAGGACGATGCCCAAGATAAATCCACGTACGACAAACAGCACTCACCCTGTCGACGAGCTCTCGTACCATGCCATTCCATTGACCCTTTGAGTCGCGGCTGCCGTGGGCTCCGTCCCTGACAAGCCTCAGTTGGTAGCGAAAGCCCAGCGCCATCGCCATCTCCCTGAGCAAGTCCACGCAGAAACCCTCGAAGCGGTCGTTACCTTCCAACTTGTGCGCAGACTCCTTGAGCATGACATATGGCGCGTTCTGAAAGATGGATGACATGGGCTTTTAGTTCTGAATGGAAGTAAACAATAGGAGCATGCAGAAAGTGATGCCATATTTCGAATGTATTTAAAAAGACTGGTCGAGCTCGTGTTTTTTTTTTCATTGCATTCTCTTCTGTATTTGTGAACAACCCAGTTCATTGCAGGTCAGGGTTACCACAGATACCTTTCGCCCTTTCGCCATAGAAGAAACTGTATACACACTACCATATTTGCTGATAGGCATGTGCACTTTGCGAGTAATGTATGTCATCAGTAGACGCAAATATTACTTCTCTTGTCATCTGCATGTTCATTAAAAGGCCTCGTTAGCTGTTTTCTATGAGAGTGTGCGTAATCATCCATGTAACCAATACGAATGGCACACTCCGCAAACTTTTTTTTCGTTTCGTATAGAGGGAAAGAAATGTTTCCTTTACTTGCAAACAAAAGTTTTTTAAAATAAAGGTGCGATAACTCGGTTATGCCAGCAGTATGGCCTGTGATTTTGTCTTCCCACTAATAACGTCAGTTGCGCACAGCTGATTTTTAAAGTTAACCGACACTTAAAGTAGACATTTATTAATCTAGCCCACCCAATTCTGTTACCAGCAGTACTGTAAGTTGATAATTTCTGGATTCTTGGCGAGGAGGGAAAGACTTTTGCTCCTTTTCACCGGCGAGCTACAAATTCGCAGCTGAGAAAAACTGCGCTTTAAATACCATGCTTTTCAAATCTTCTCTACTTCATCTCTAAAAGAGACAAGTGGCACATATGTACGCCATTACGTTCATGCAAGACATGGAGCGAAATGTACGAACCAGTAATGTGGTAACCAAGAACGTCTTGTTCTTCAGAGTGTTTAGTATTTCCTCCTGGAACATCTTTTCAGTTCGCGTTATACGAAGTCCGGAGGAGGCGCTCCAGGTTCCTACCTGCAGAGCACCAACATAATGCATACATGAACCCCAATAATTATCAGAACAGGTAATAACTTTGCAGCATTTAAAGGAGGGTCTATCATGTCCGCAAAACCGCAAAATAAGTTATCAGCGATGGGCTTCGGAAGCTCCTGTTGTGTGAATTCAACTAATTGTTGATAAACAAAATTTTTTAGCCTTCAAATTTGGTTTTCCTACTGGGAAAACAACGCATTTGTGTAAAGGTGTCGACCCGTAAAGCTTTCTTCGCGGATACTGCATGTCTACTCCGCACCCTGTTCCAGAATTCCACCGTTTCTTTTGTAAATCTCTATGAGAAGCTTTTGCACTGTTTCTGACAATTGATTTGTGAATGAGCAGTGCAGTCTTTTAACTCTTTAAATACGTTCCCGCGTTTATAAGTTTCAAATATCTTTTGCAAATTGCCTCGCACTTCGCGAAAGACGGCGTCAACACGGTGCTCTTCGCAAAAATTTTGCGTCTGCTTCCGAACGAAATGGCCAGGCATCAATAATCATTTTCCGCCGTTTGAGATCCCCTCTGTTTGGGTACAGTTAAAGTGAAAAGAAATATTTCTTTTTCCTCACCGTTGTTAGAAACAAGTGTCCATCACAATGCAAAATTAAAAATACGCACTGCAAGATAAGAGAAAAAATTACGCCAAATGTCGGCTGCATTTTGTAGAGGTACACACCTTTAACGTGCAGAACGGCTGCAGTTTCTTCTGCAGCTATGGTTTTATTATTTTGGCGTAGCACAAAAACAGAGTATGCTATATCTCATTGTTGCTTTGTGAATTTTCAACACTCGGAAAATTATTTGTGTTTATGTGCGGCTCAACTAAATGTTTATATTTTCTTCGCTTTAGCAAGCAGAATATCGTACTCAGTTTTTGTTGTTGTCAGTCATGCCCAGGTCTTGACGTAATATTATAGTATAATACCAAACTGAAATATATATGCGTCTTTGCAGCGCCCCATTGTCGGGCACTCCTGGCAGGCGGCATAAACGCGGGCGGGAACTGAAGAAGCGCCATAAACATTATAATACCAAATACCCCGTTACATACGCAGACTGAACAACCCAAGAAACACCCGCATCTAGACCGCTCAGGAAATAAATACGAGGCCACTCAAAATAAATCGGTCTCTTGACGCAGACCTTTGAGAAATTATCGGTGCGCCCACCTTCATATGCCCTTCGTCTATAAAGAAGCCTACATAATGGCAATGTGCCTGTGAAACGTTTTTGTTTTTATTAATTGCTGGTTAATGTACATAATTCATAATTTCTAGGTGGATTATGCGAGAAGGAGAGACACGAGAAATCGAAATGAGCATTGGAACCTAACGCCAATGCAGATAGCGGCTAGATAAATAGGTATACAGAAGTAATTCACGGAAGAAATCAGCCAAAATACATTATCTACATAATAAGGAAACAGCTCACGTAGAGGAAAGAAGAGCAATGAAAGTATGATCCCGTTTAGTGTGCAGTGAAGGTCAGCGCTAGATGCGCCTAAGCACACAGCATACAGAGATGCTCTTCAAAGGAGCGGATGAGATGCGCTTTTCAGTGAGAGAATGTTAATTCCACTACTCAGCTCTGGTCGTCGTCTGCGGCGGTTGCGCTTCGACGGAGGCGAAACGCAAAAGGCCCCTGCGTGGTGTGCGATGATAGATCCCCAGATGGTCGAAATTATTCAGCAGGCCAGCACTACAACACCCCTTTCTGCCTTTCTTCTTTCACTCCCATCTTCCTCCTTTCCTCCTTTGATCACTTGATCTCCCACCCACAAAGCCAGCGCCTCAATTATCGGGCTGACTTCAGCGTCATCAGATAGGGCTGCGGTTGGAGTGCGACGCCTGGAAACTCTACTATAAAAACATCTTTAAATGATTGCCTGGCGAGTAATTCCGCGTGCTTGCGCAGTATAGACACCGTGCATCCGCCAGGCGCCTCCACCGAAGGCGCTCCGTTCAGCGCCAACTAGGGTTCCGCCGTTCCCGGGTGGAGACAACATAAGCGACGCCGCCATATTGAATCACAACTGGCCTCTCCCATGTACCGCGAAATGCTCGACTGGTAGCCCAATGTAGCTCTCGCTGCAAAAGGCCGTTCAAGTTAAAGCACTTTGAAGCGCACCGAAAGCATGAACGGCGCCGTTACAAACGTAGCGCCGCTGATCCAGTGTGATTCATTATGGTGGCGCCACTGAAGTTGTCTCCACCCCGGCGCTTGCATAGAGGTTCTCTACGCCAACAGCGGCAAGTTATGCGTCCCGACTGAGGTGGCTCCGCGCCGTAGCAGACGATATTCCATGTCTATATGGAAACAGGCCCCTGCGCACCGCTGCTTATAGAAGCAGGATTCCGTCTGGTTTTGGGCTGACAAGTTTTTTTCCGAGGAGGAAACTTGGCTAAAGGCATCAATCCTTTTTAATCCTGCCATGTTCACGGTTTGGAAGACATTTTGGCGCAAACTGGCGTGAACCGTCGGCCCGGTGCATTGCGAAAGCATACGTCTCTGCGCCCTCTAAATCAATCAACTTGAAGGAATATTCGTTTGCTCACTTAGGCAAGATTTTAACGGTTCTTCTTTCTTACACAGATGCCACCGACCAGGCAGCTGGTCGAAGAAAGATATAGCTGCAAGGCAGCTAGTATTCTAGGGAAATGCAAACATGCCGCTGCTTTGGCAGCTTTTTGGAGAGGAGTGACACCCTGTCCAAAACTAGTCACCCTCGAGCATAGGGAATACAAAGCTGCAGGAAAGAGTACTCAAAATCTTTAAAGGTGGCCAAATCAGACAAACTAGAACCTAATAACAGCCCTTATGAAATCTTCTTCTTGCGAACAGTGATAAGCTTTTACATTTCATATTTCATGTGTGTGAGGTTAATTTATCTCATGGTATCGTACATTGCGTGTTACGACAAAAGGCAAATGGCAGTTCTTTTAAGCTATTTTTGTGCGCGGTGCGTTCTATGTTGCTGCTTTCTGGCGACTGCCGCCGGTGATTGTCGAGTATGTGCTCATGCATTTTGGAGGCATTAGGTACGCCGTGAATGAACTCTTGCGAGGCGAAGAATTGGGAGAGTGTAAACACCTTTTTACTAACGAAAACAATCAAGAAGGCAAAATATAACTGTTTAAACGGGACAAGCGATGGTAGCCAGAATGTCGAATGGCGCAATTTTGGTACCGAAGAAACAGGACTTCACGCAAGGTTTGTGTACTTTGTATATGGTTGTGTAATGTATCTGCTGAATATGTCTCAGTCTCTGAGATACAGAAGCAGAAATATATAAAAAAATCTAGCCGTTGTTTAAACTTTGGCTAACCCTGGTGAGAAGCGAAAGCTTCCTTTGCGTCGCACACTGCCGATGGGGCAGTTGCCACCTGCCACGGTGAGTAGATTGAGGTGACGTCACTAGGTCACAGGACCTACCACGTGACTACACTGGCGCTGCCCTCTTGAAAATCTTGCGTAGTGAAGCTTTCGCTTCAAAATTTGTCGCAGTAGCTCCAGAGAACATGGTCGAGCTCTCCGTGAGCACCCAGAGCAAAGTAAATTCAAAAGATGAAAGGATTCCCCCCGTAACTATAACTAAGGTGGGTAGTCAAACTAAGAATTGATCAGAGATGTGGTATGACGTGACGCAATGGCCAGTAGCATGTTGCGTGACTAGAAATATCCCGCGCACCTCTTTCGCCTTTATTTGAAAGGCGAAAATGTAAAGTGCATACACGAAAGTATGCGCTGCTTAAAAAACAGTCAAACAGAGAAAGCATTTCTTGTTCAGCAGCCGCAGAGCAAGAGGCGCATATTGTGCTCGGTAGAGGCGCCTAAATATGATTCATTAGCGAGCGCAGTAGACAATGACTTTTTTTTTTGCAGGCGCACTTTCCAGCTGACCACAAAATTTACAAGAGAGAAAAAGATTTCTTATCTTGCGCGAGATATTTCAAAGGGCCAGCCGTGCGATACGGAATCGCAATGGAAGTAACAGCTCTACTTCCGTTCTAGAATCAAAACAACGTTTCCTTGTCACTTTTCGCTCGGAAAGATGAACGCATGACTTGGTTTTAGGTGAATTGCGGTGAGTGCTCTTGCGGCCAACAGCACAAGAATTTCTTTTATTCTTTACAAAGTTTATTCGTGCCTGAAATAACATCACCGGCGTACCGTGAAACTTCTGCTTTGCTGAATGCCGCTCCGGCGAATTCACTTTGCCGTCTCGCTGAACACTTCTCGCTGTGGACGCGCGCGCCGCCGCTAGTTACGCGCGTGTCGCTCCGGAGTTAGATGCGGCACGGTACCTATCAATCGATGCAGTTATTATAAAGCCACCAGCTTGGAAGTGGCACGTCAGTCTCATCCCGGGGCGCCATGGCTGCAACCGGGTTGGAGCGCCGTGCTCCGACCGCTGCACGTGTCCTGGAGGCCCGAGCCAAAAATGTGCTGCGGCTCCAAATAAAGATGAACGCCCCCGATACGCTGCCCTAACAAGCGCTGCACGACAATATGCTAAAGTCGGTGGGAACACGTTGCTCTTACTTTACTGTACAGCACTCGCTGACACCCTCTTAGATATAAAACACAATCGTCACACACTGTTGCGCCTCAGCAGCATTCTTCAAAGCAAATGCAACAATTGCAGATGAAGCTGATGAACTTACTCGAGCTAATCATGACCATTAAAAGGGGTGTAGTCAACCTTTAGGTTTTCTATGTCACCTTTATTGTTTTCGGAAATTAGACATCTTCCCAATGTTCCGCTTAGTTTCTAATGTGTGCTTATCCCGTGATGATTCTCACGAGATTACAGGAGTAGTTTCCTCTTTTTTAACCTTATTGCTTACCTATTCTGATCTACATTTCCCTTCGCAAGTGTGCCACTCCGCTAGGCATTTTTTTTCGATTTGTTGTCGGTTCTAGAGCATCAAAGACCCCATTTCTACGTCGCCGCACCTGCGCCGCTTTCATTTGCTTCTGACATTCGCCAAGTACCTCTCGCTCAATGAAAGCGCGAATACAAGTATATGCAAAATGAGAAGTTGATGTTACAGCGAGAAAAAAAGGAAACATTGCTGTTTTTTCTCTCACTTTCTTGGCAAGAAGCTTTCATGCACTAGGGGGTACCTCTTTTCGCGTGCCTTTCGCCACTTGGCCGACGGGCTTCGGGAACGCAGCTTGCGTCGAAACGACGTGCCGTTCTAGAACACTTGCTTCTCAAACGCAAAAGGAAGCCACATAGGCAGAAAGAGAAGTGAGAAGCCACGGTATGAAGAACGCGGGCGCGTTGAAGGAGCCATCTATTCTAAGCACGTCTCTCCACTCTAATACACCCCATCCGACGGCACATTGCGACAAGGGGTAAGATTTAGCACGAAAGAAAAACAATCTAGGCCAGAAAGAAGAAATTCCCCTTTTTAGATATCCACTTCGCTGCACACACTTCATCATCACGGCACTCTCCAGAAAAAAAAAGTTTATTATTCTGAAGTGAACTTAGATGCGTGTTCCAAAAGGAAACCATATTGAGAAGAAAATCTTACAGCGCGTTTAGCCGCAGTTCGTCAGAAAAAAAAATTAAACGTAGGATTTGAGAGCTGTAAAGATAGGTTTCGTAGAGTTTAAAAAAATTTTAGGTGTGCATAAAAAAACTGGTGAATTATGCTCTCTAGTGAGTTGGTAACCAAATTGTATTCTTCTGAAATATTAGAATAAGACTCCTGGTGGCTGGTAAAGGTTTGTAATGGCTTTTATAGTACCCTTGTAAGTTTTTTCTTTAAATTTCAAAAACGCTATTACGCTTCACGCTATGATTTAACAAAGTTTGGTCTCTGTCCACCTTTGGAAAAGAGCGCGTGTTTGGGGCAGGCATATTAGTGTTACCATCACATGTCACTCTTATGGCGCAAATGCTAAAAAGCGTTCCGCGACACGTGCGGCGTGAAGTGGGGCAAAATAGTGAACGTTCCCAAGCGCGCGTCATGGACGCCAGGTTTTAAGGCGATAGCGTTAAAGGCCCTGTTATCCAGAAAATCCGATGTCGTCGGCGGTGCGAGAGAAAATGACGAGTATGTATCCGGCAGGTTGTACCCAGAGAGCAACCAAGGAGGCAAGCCTTTTACCTAGGTGACGTGAGCTTGCGGCGTTGTCAGAAGCTGCCCAATGGATCGAGAACAAACTGGCCAACACGGTAGCGATGTGCCACTACCTGCCATCGCAGGATAGTCGCACATCGCTTAACCGCTGCAACACTGCGCCAGGAGGCTTATGAGGACTCCCAAGCATCTGTGGCGACACACTGCGCATGTTTTCGCCTCGCCTCCGCCTTGTTATCATTCGGCCCAGCGTAACACGACCACTCACTGGACTGCGTTAAGGATAAAATACAGCGCCACCGCTGCTTCACCCGAGGCATGCGTCACAGACGGCGGCTACAAAAAAAGGCTGCCCGGCTGGGAAGAGCGGCTGTTTTCCTTCCGCTACCGATACGAGCGTAGCGTGGGTACGCTCGTCAGCAGCCTTGGCAAATCAAATAAACAGTTATTACGTTTTATGTTGAGATTCTTCCTTCAGCAGAAACGACCTCCCACACATCCATGAATGTAAAATAAAGAATGGCGTTCTGCATATATGGAAATAATGCCATTACGCTATCGCGGCATACACTAAAGGCGGAGCTTAAGTGTCCCCTTCAATTTTTTTTAAATTGTGCACGAGGTGAGGAAAGTTTGTTTGGCCAAAGAGCCCAGAGTTGCGGCTTTTTCGACATTCAAATACTGATATGCCTATTATTAAGGCCGAGTGCAAAAATCTGGTTGGAATAATGCACTGAGCAAAAATAATTACAATATCTGTATAGTAATTAGTCATTTACTTAGTTGGTGTTGCTTTCAAACATCGTTATTCGCCCCGAATGAAAAAAATATTATGCATGAAAATATTACGCGCCAAACCGATCTTGAAAACACGTATTCCCAAAAATCAGTAGCAGATGAGGAGGCGGAAAAATTTTTGTTCTAAATGAATACTGGAGCTTGACGAAAAAAAGCAGTTGTACCGCTAATACCTGTTTGTCAGTACGCGAGTAGTAGTGAAGCCGAGCACTCCGGGCCAAACGGGAAAGGTAGTAGGAATCACGGGGTCTAACGGCACCGTTACATAGGTACACAACGTGCTCTCTGCCTGCCATAACTTGGCAATCCGAAGTAGCAGAGCATTAGTGCTTTAAGGGGGGGGTGTTAGTGAAAGCTTAGCAGAAGATACGTACTTTTTCTGTTGTGCGCTGCTTGCGGTTGAGGGAGTTTGCAAAGTTTTCTGTGATGTTGTACCCTTCGGATATTTGCTATGTCTATGTTAAAAAGTCTTGCACTCGTGCGGCATTGGGCCATAGGATCGAAGTCGTTTGGGTGTAATTTCGGTGGTAAAACAACTCATCTTCCCTCAACCCCCATGACCAGGTGTTCAACGCGGAGTAACTGCAATCTTTTTATTGCGCTTATGATACTCAAACTGAATGTCTCATATGTGAGCTTTCCTGAAACATCCCGCATAATTTTGCCCGGTCCCTCATTAGACTTTCGTGTTCGTCACTGGGAGCACAGAGAAATGAGGCCATGTGTGCGGATGGTTGGTAGTCTTATAAAGGTATCCGATTTCTACAAAACCCTGTGAATTGCAGCTTGCGGCTGATGACTTGAAATGATAGTATGAAAATTAAAATTTGAATATGGATAAAAAAGAAAGTTTACGCGTGCAATTGAATTCACATTCAGATCAGCGGCTTAGGTAAAGAAAACAGACCTTATGCAATAGCTTAGATTGCAATCACCATGGTGTGAGTAAATGTTTTATGCGGCAAGCTCTTAAACATCATTTTAAGAGATAAGATCTATGAAACCCAAAGCGATTTTGGAGCGAATGAGGATGCAAATTTTCTTACATTTGAAGGATTTCCTTTCATATGCTTACTACATATCTCTCACTCGCCAGTGCGGAAGGAAATCTACCTGACAACCACTGCCCAAAAATTTATAACATAGAGAATTTATGCATCATATGATCAAGAGAGCCGCTCACTGAAGTCGTATACCTTACCGTTTGACAAAGAGAAAAAAAGACGTGTGCGCCGGAATCCGCAGGAATTATAATCACAAAGTGTAATTGGCATTGAAGCTAATATCTTATTCAGCGATAAGAGCGGATCTAATGATCCTCGAGTCCAGAGGTGAAAGTATCCGTGCGTCTTGGGGAGTTTCGTTAACCTATAATAGCATTAATGCTGAAAATTGTGAAATTTCGCAGCCTGCCACATTTGGACCAACCAAATGACACGTCGTGTGTTTTTTTTTTGCGAAATTGAAGAGAATGAAATTTTGAAACAAAGTGCAGTGTGCCGGTTTATGTTTCTGATATTTGAGGCAGTGTGATCTGTTGCATTACTGCGGTCAACAAAAAATACCATTATCCGAATAGAAAGTCAGGTTGCGCTATTAGTAGAAGATATTCCGGAAATATTCTCACAAGAAAACCAGAGAAATTACCGCAGCTACAAAAACGCGTTTTTCTGTGTGGTTGTACTATTATAGCGCTGTTCTTTAATTCAAGCGATGTTACATAAACCAACGCAACTCTCCAGCACCCACTTGCATAGCATTAAAACAGTAATCAAAAGCTTCATACTCGTCTGGAGTATTGAAAGAATGTGCTACAAACTGTGTTCAGTAGGTTATTGCGCCTGAATACAACACCCTAAAATCCTCGCTGCCCATGCACACATTTTATCTTGTCCCCAAAAACGACACGTCAAGCAAAGAATAAAACCGACTGTGGGATCCGATAAACCCGCGTGCTTCGCAAGCAAAAGAAGGGCCGGTCAATATGCCGCAAGTAGTACACATTGTAAAGGTGTGAAGACAAGAAAGCGTACTCGCGACGCCCACATATTGGGAAAAAGACATAGGCACACTCAGAAGGCTTTGTCTGGACTCGAGTAGACACAGATTCACACCAACGCATGCACAAGCCAGCAAGAAAACGTTAGCATGCATAAAAAAAAACAACCAAGAGGAACCGACCGAGGCAAGTCCAGATCGTTTCAGCTGCACAACGTGAAGGGACAGGTTGTGTCGTCTTCCCGATGAGTCCAGCCAAATTGATCCCGTAAGACCCGAAAAAGGAGTCTGCGAAAATACGGACAATGAAAACGCTCTGACAGTAATGCGCATTTTGAGCATCTCATTGTTGTCTCCTTTTTTCATACCTGCACGACAGCACATACACCACTGAACGCTCTCGCGAACAGCAGAGTTGGTCTTGTTGCTGAAACACTATCACTTCCATGTGCCGCAGTCCCTCAACAAACAAAAATAAACACCAAAATGCCGCGCCTTCGAGAAATTATATCAAGGTGTATGTCTCCCCTTCTTGAGAAATAAGCAGCAGCTAGTACGCAAGCGTGCCGCAGATTCAACAAACAAGAATAAAACAATGGCATTTCCAAGAAAAAATAGAAATGGCAGTATTCCGATTTCATAGCTCACAACAATTAAAAAAAGGGTTGTATCTTTTTCCACTAAGACCACCTCGTAAGATATGCTACAGGCAGGTGAGCTCATATTAGGGTAAAAGAAAGTGCCACTCTCTACACATCCGCTTCTAACATTGCTCAGCCTCAGAAGCTAAAACACATTCTGAAGCGTCATATCGCACATCCATCAACTTTTTGTTCTCTTTCGGTAAACTCGCTAAATTGGATTGCACATTTTTACGGTTGCCTGGACTCTGGACCAGCCTCATGGAGAATTTAATCCTTACAACTTATGTACACCGAACGCAAGGCAGCTACTGAGATGTCACATCGTAAAAGTGGGCAGTCCCCCACGAGTTGCTTACACTCGGGCCCAAATGGAGGCATTATGAACGCAATTGAATGTGTGAGCGTTTTTGCGCAGCATGAATTTAATCCATTCGTTCAGAGTTTCTTTTGCATAGAAGCGTAAATTAGAAGAGCTACACTTATATTTCTGAGAGGAGTAGCTAAAATTGTCCATTTAAATAAGCCGATTGTTAATGTGCAAATAACTGCACTGTATTCCTATTAGAGCTTCATTCACGCTGAGAGTTTTCGTCCCCTTCAGTATTTTCATAACTGAGTGCATGTTATTCTTTACTCCTGGGGGCGACTACAGGTTCTAAAATATGCTAGAGGAGCATTTGAAATAGCGAAAAAGGCGGCTATGAGCTCTAAATTTCAATACGTGCCTAAACTGTACTAAGCTGGCGTCATGAGCTGTACCACGGACGCCTTCACGACCGCTCCTGTCGTCAGTTATTTCGCGCACCAGCGAATTTCACAGATTGAGTTGCAAGACCTTCCTTTTATACTGCTTTTCATCCACCAATCGCCTAAGCAGGAAACTTTTTTTGAAAAATTTCAGCACGAAAGCTAAACATGCAGCTTACAGCTTCCTTTTAAAGCAGTGAAGTGAAATCGATGACATCCACCAATTGTTGAACCAAGAAATTTACCAGCGATGATCCCTACCAGTTGTTGAATCAAGAACTTAAACAGCGATGAAAGAAATGGAAGAACTCCGTAGTTCTTGGTTTTTAGTCGCGGAGACACAAAACGCGCAACTTTGCATTTGCTCTATTACAGAGTTCCACGTTCAATGCCCGACAGCTCGAAATGCATTCATCCCACACCTTATTAGAGCACGCTGCCATCCCGCTAGACAGCAGGCTGACGTTAACAGGCATAACGCCGAGCTTAACTAAACCCGCTCAGCATGCACCGCAAACGCATCGTATGCCCGGTTGGTCGCTTGATTTTCTGATAATAATAGCAGATGCACACTTCTTTTATCTTCATATGGAGATACCAGCCCCTCGGCAGCTCTCAGAATTTTGCGGAGAATGCAACGTCGAGGACCGTAATTATAAATCAGATAGACAAAGAACCTAAAGAATTACGAGAGGTCACCGAAGAACCATATGCTCCCAGTGGCCTGCCATTGTTCACGTGGACTGTTCACCTTGCTAAACTTCCCTTCTCACTTTTCAGCTGCGTCAGTGCTCTCAACGGCTTCGAATTCAGTTGTTTAAATTAATTTTTGCATTGATGACAGTACTGCCACTGTAGAAACCGACAATCCTGACTCATAGAACTATTTCAGTAATATAAGAGTAGAGGTAATACCGAGGTCTGAGGGGTGCTCATAAATATACCCGCAGAAGGATTCGCACGGAAGCACACAAATACGCATTAGGATCGCAGCAAGCAGCGCTAGTTGATGTCAGAATTGCAGAATCAGAGATAACAGACAACATTTTGCGGAAGGTGCAGTAAATTTCCTAATCATGTATAAAATACTAAGAGGTATTAGAAATCAACGGTATAATCATTCTGGTATAAATTAACACTCTGTTAATAAAATTTTTCGGGCTTTCTCAGATGTTCACTCATATCTTTGGCATGTTAAACGTAGAAGCGATTCCACTCATTATCATTTTTAAATCCTGGTAGTTCCACTTAAAACACTGAAACAAGTATTCAGTCATAGGTTTCACATCAGATATGAAGCAGAGGCTAACACTCTATTCCCTTTAGATCTGATTTTTGTGGTGAGCAAATAAGAACCTTCAATAAGAGTCTGACGACAGCACAGCCAGTAGCTGTAACGCAAAACAGCACATATATACCAGTTTTCACCTTCCTATGCGGCTGATCACAAAACAAGCCCTCCCTCTGACTATGACCAAGACAGTTTTTTAATTGCTTTTAATCTACATTACACTTTAAAGTTTATTCTCGAACCAAATAGTGGAACTGACAGCGTGATGCCTTTAAGTCAGGTCTAATTCTTTCAGCTGTGAAATTTCCTATGCGGTCCATATATCGAAATCTAGCGCTGTCATGGTCTCAACACAACGCTTACATCATCAATAGTTTGTGAGTAGCGGTCTGGGAGCATATATCAGAGATGTCAAACCTTCAACTCGCATTCCCATGACGTCTCTCTCTCTCTCTCTCTCTCTCTCTCTCTCTCTCTCTCTCTCTCTCTCTCTCTATATATATATATATATATATATATATATATATATATATATATATATATATATATATATATATATATATATATATATATTAAGGATTTTTTTCCTATTACCGTTAGTCTCCTTAATATATATATATATATATATATATATATATATTAAGGAGACTAACGGTAATAGGAAAAAAATACTATTCATTATTAGTTAAGCGCTCTTCTCACTCCAAAAGCCTATTTTTAAATGTTGTCTAAATTCTTAGGAGAAACACACTGTATATAGCGTCAACATATTTCCGTTTAAGTCACTCTGAAAGCAAAAGAAGCAAATAACAAAATGCTGCAAAAAAAGTAGCCCTCGAAAAAGAGAATGCACCAGTCCCAAAAACCGATGTTCGCCAAGTAAACGAAAGAGCCTGGTGCTCATCACATGCGGGTCAGCAAGCTTCGGCGCATTGGCCGCAGCCGAGAGGCTGCGAGAGGCAGCCGGCCTCTGTCGGGATTCCGCTTATTCTGAGCACGTCATCCGCTCCTCGGAAAGCCCGCGCTCGGAAAGCCCGCGCTCGGAAAGCCCGTGGTGCAGGACACGGGGTCACGCGGAGTGAGGACTTGTGCAGCTGGGGCACTAACAATGCGGCTGCTCCCTCGGGTACAATGTTTCCTTACGTACCTCGACTTCGGCCGTAGTTCCAACGTCAGCGGCACGAGGCGCTTTGATCTGGTTCATAACGTCTTCCTAAGCCTGTGGCGTACTTTGTGCAACGGTTAGCAATGCTTTCAATAATGACTACTAGTGGCAATTAGTCTTGGCATATCAAAGAAAACTAAGGGTTAACCACTCGCGAAACTATTTATTTACATTGCAAAATCGCGTAGCGCATATTACCTGAGAGAGAAAGCACCTCATATTCATTAAACATGACTGAGACACAGAAGCTCTTTTATTAGGCTTATTATGACAATTAACCATTTTAACTCTCTAGCCAAGTACACCGTAGGCATAAGGTTTATTTTTACTTCACAAAATCGCCACTTTCTGCTGGGGTATCCACATGTGTGCTTTCTTCACTTTATAAAACAACGAACGCAAGAGTCAATGTCGTGCCAGTAGGCCGAGACCTAATGCTTTGGGAGAACAAGTTGCAAAAGGATCGTTAACTAGGTGCATCTTTTGTCCACGTCTGTTTCCGCAGCATTTTAAACATACGTTTCACTCTTGGGGCCTCTAAAGTAGCTTACCTCTCTAGCGGCTTGAACGAGAGTGTTAGATTGTGTCCAGGCTCTGGATGCGAGTTCACCTCGGCAGCGAACGCTGGGTGGCCTACCAAGATCCCTGGCATTGGCGAGGCTCTGCACAGCCCGCACGAGAAGATTCAGGGCATCTTCGGCTAGTGCTGCTGCTACCTGGGAAGCAGAATGAGTGTTCGACGCCCTCTCAAAAAGTGTTCAAGTAAGAAATAAATGTTAACTCAAAACGTCTGGACGCCAAAGTTTTTCCCATCTGGACTTCTCTTTGTTTACGAAATCGTAGCCGGGCTTACTCTGCACCAAAAACGTTAAACACCACCTAAATTGATTTATATGAAGCGCGGAATTGATATATATGTTTAGCGGAATCCACAGACACACATGATGAGAGTAAAAAGCGGCACTTCAAGAAGAACAGCGAGTTATTTCGGGTTTGGAAAAGCATGATATACACGATTCGTGGTGCTGAATATACTGCTGGAACCTAGCCTATCAGCACACAGTGCGCTATGAACTCAAGGACATTCGAGATGTGCTTTTCGAAAGTGAGTTTTAATGAATTAAAATGGCGAAGTTCTAACATCTATACACTCTGCACCATTAAGCTAACTGTTATGAAAAATTGTCAAAGAAAACTTATTCAAAAGGCAATCAGTTCAAGAACAACTTATGAGTAAATGCATGTTAACGTTTGTGGAGATCTAAATATACCAGATGTTGTTTAGGCACAAGTTGCTTCCTTTATTCAGCGGCGCCGACTCACTCTTAAGGGCCTTCTGGGAGCCCTGTGTCCGAGGAACACTGGGTAGACCCCTGTGCGAGCGTACGCCTCTCGGACAGCGCCAATGTCTTGCTCCCAGAGCTCTTTGTTGAGCAGTTGGAACCCGCTCAGGTTGGTCCCGGAGTTCTGGAAGCCAGAGAGCTCCACCGTGTGCAGGTCCTGCTTTGCAAAACGATAACAACATAAATGCTGGAAGTTCTTAAATAATATAACAACGTCCACGGTTGAGAGTATTTTAAATACACAATTCGCAACCACAGTTCCCGGCTCATCCTAATTTAAGCTCCTGGCAGCACTCACCTTCATTGGCGGTAACAATGCATTTATCGTGCTGAGTTCTTAAGGCTAATCATTGAACAATTTCGCTAAATATTGTTTATTCATTTATTGCATTGTGCACATTATCTTACAGATCCAAGCATAAAAGCAACAAAAAGATTCAACAGCAAAGAAAGGCAGCAACGTTACTTTGCACTACATAACAATTACTCTAACGAAAAACTGCAAGCACTTATCGAAAAAGCAAAGAAAGAAAATTTGAATAGTACAGTGCGAGAAAATCGCGTGGTTTCTAACCAGTATTATGATGACGGGTGTCTCGTGTCTTCGAAGGGGACAAATATGTGCCAGGATCACACTGCAGTTATTCGTCAGCTATAAATAACTTCACCCAAACGCTTTTAAGAGCGCGGATCTTTTGCTCCCGCCCCTGCCTTCCGCGCCGCAGTAGACGTCGGCGTCGCCATCAGCGTAGACGTTGTCGGCGTAACCGGTTGTCCAAGCACCAGAGCAAAACGTCACCTGTAAGGCGGCTGCCACGGAATATCCCGCATGGTGGCTAGCAGCGTAGCAGCCTACCTGACAGGTGGCGTGTTACGCACATACAGACACACCACCTGAATCCCGCGTAATCACATGCGTTCAGGGTTCGTATTACTGAGTCTTTTAATCATCTGTCAAATTTCCGGCTTTCCGCAAGGGTTTCGATGCTGTTAAACTTGTGTCTTTAAATATAGATTAATTATATAACGGAATTATCTCAGGGAAACTGGCTTTTATCGGCTTCGTAGACAAAAGAACAGACAGTCGAAAGGAGTTTGCGGTGCTGAGGAAGAATAAAAAACATTTTTGAAGCATGCAAGTTTTGTGAATCTCTTCAAAGTCCAGGGTTCGCGATCTTGATGCAGGCAGCACACCTGCATAAAAACTGCCCTACAATGTGGAGGGAAAGCGTGTGGTGCGCAGCATTTGTGAAAAGCAGTGACGAAGATTTACGGAGTGAACGAACGCTTAACTACTCACCAGTGTCGTGACGATGTAGTTGTGGTATTCAGTGATGATGCCAATTTTCTGCGCCTGAAATCAAATTAAAGTGCTTTTGCGTACACGCACGCGCTAATATAACAGAAGAAAACAGGTGTTCACTAAATTTTTCAATCTCTTCTTACTACAGTGTGCCATAAAGCAAGTATTTTGCAGCTCTGTTAAGATATATTCATCTCCAGTTTTGACGTGTCTCAAGAATAACCACATCTCTGCTGTCAAGGCGAAGTCGAATAATGGTTGCTGCTAAAGCTTTTCTCGTATGCATATCTGAACTTCTGTTACTGTTAGGTACCGTCTATATTTGAATATGAACGCTTGAACTTGAGCTCAAAGTTCATGAACCATTCGACCTACAAAAGACCAGCAACAGCAAACACGAAAGCCCACTTTCTGCAAAGGTTTTCATTCTGTACGTGACAACCTCTAAAGAACCACTGTCCGCATCTTCCACAGCGATATATTCGTGCATTTCAATGTCTAAAATTTTTTTTTGATTGAGCGACATTGTTATATAGATCACTTTGCGAAAACCTTGGTGTGGCTTTCTACCGCAGCACTTTGAATGAGGAGCGCAATAGGAAACGAAAAACGAAGACAGAAACGTATCTACTATAGAATGTGTGCAAGTGAGGAGGGAAAGTACGCTGACGTTGCTGCTTAGTTGTCTATCTACTTCCCTTGCCTATCGTAACGTGCTGGGATCACCAGTAGGTATAAATTGTAGTAGGTCTCCTCTGATTGGGCCGCTGTTTTCAAACACCGAAATGCAGGCCAAAGCTTGGCGAACTACTGCTAGTAGCATGTCGCGTAAAAAACTACGAAGTTCGTTCAGGGCGAAAGACCACGTACGTGTCTGAGCACATCCGTGAGCCTCTGGGCGGTCAGGTCGAGCACGAAGTTGATCTCTCCCCCCTTAGCCATGTCCCGTAGAAGTGGTCGCGGATCGGCCTCGTATGGCAGCAGGCGCAGTGACACAGGCACCGCATGTCCTCCGGGCAAGGACAACTGTAGGAGGCCACGAAGTCGCGCCAGGGCTGGGAAACAGAAAGATGGAGCGTTTGCGGATAGCCACTACCCTCTGGCCAACTCGACTGGGATGCAGAACATCATTGACGTCAAAATATTCCTTAGAACACTTTGGATGATACTATGCAACGTCATCTCAGGCCTCGAGTGTTGTCTATTAAAGCATTGAATAGAAACTGTGCCGTAAAACTGAGTCGCATGATAGTCATATAATTGCACTCACAAGCGCAAAACAAAATGAACATTTAAGCTCAGGACCTATGACCACCGCAAAGGGAGCTGATGGACTGCATGTAAAGCAACGTGTAGCACACGATGTGCGACCTAACTTTAGATCATTTTTTGTGTTACTCGCTTAAGTTCGAAACTATCAAAAGTATTTCCATACAAATGTGATCGAGGCTAACACAAAAGTGACTCTAGCGATAAATAGAGCGTCGATTTATTCTCTTTTTCTTGTTTTCGCAATTTCTGTTTTTTCTGGTCTCTTGCATCGTTTTCTTATAGCATTTTTTTTTTTTACTTACGCGCTTGCACTCACCCGACTAGAAAAACTTTATGTATCTGTCTTACGAGAACATGTCTCGCAAAAAACTTTTGCGCCGTTTGCTCTTTCTGCCGTAGCCACGGCTGCGTGTATAAATTATTAAACCATTTACCCAGCCACAGCGTAGCCCCGTTGCTCAAGACAATCAGGTAGCACAGCTAAATCATCATACTAGCAGCATTCTCACCTGGGCTCCTAAACTACAGTGCGTGACCTCAGCGAGAGGCGAATACAAAGCACCCAGTGGCTAGTTCCAAAAAAGAACACTGTGCACTGCAGTCTTGGTGACTAAGTCGCCGCCGTAACGTGCCACGGACGCTTTGCGCGCCAGCATCATTGCTCCATACCCGTGAATGCACTGCCACTCCCCTCTATGTCGCGTAGTGTTGGCCGTAGCCTGTAACTAGAACACTATATTGTTAGTCCGGTGTATCCCCATCCTCAGCCTAGAACAACTACTCGCGTTAAGACCGCGGTGCGTTTCGCACCAATTCTTATTTTTCTCGCTAGACTATACCTGATTTCATTTTCTTTATTCATGGTAGATATATAAGCTAATTTGCTCCAGTCATGGCATTTTTATGTCCGACAATCAAAGGTCACAAAAAATTGTGCACTCAGCAGGCGCGCTCCTACTTTGAACCATACCGAGCGTGCATATAGTGCTTCCTCGCAGTAAATAACACGCGAAGTGCAAACAAACAGTTCGTGCACAGCACAACTAAGGACGCGCTCACTTAAGCAGCGAGCAGTGATGATACGGCCCCGTTGGAGACCGACTTTGGCAGTATGTCGTATTCTGCAACCAACGTTGCACTGATTCGCTTGCATCTTGCTCCACCGATTTCATGCCATTTCTTAGAAATGTCGGCACTATGCGTACACCTTAACATACGGCGAGATATCACTAAGACTGATATAGTCATCGCGAATGGCTACAATATCTCTAAGAAACGAAGCAACAACGAGGACGGCAAGGTGCTAAAGATATGGACAATGTTCAGTCTTCGACATTGTGCAGTGGTTCCGAGTACGTTTAGCCCTTTTAAAGCAGCAAAATTAAGGCTCCTGTTTCGCATATAATCCAGAACGGACGTGGTCGCTATTTTCAGCGAAAAAATGGTTGGGGTAGGGTAGGCCACATGGCAACCCAATCCACCCTGGGTGGCCACTCTAGGCAAGCCTGGGCCACAAGGTTGAGCTCGGCCTTTCGCAACATGCCATGGTCGAAAAAATGGGCTGATGACGTCACCTTGTCACGCCATCCTACGTCACGTAATCTTGTGGTGTCATCACAACTTGCCCACCGTGGCAGTTGGCAGTTATATTAATAACTAGTCAAGGCAGGTTGCTCGGAAAGAGCAACTTGAGTGTCGCAAGCTCCACCGATGGCAGCACCTGCCTCCGCAGGGCAGTGACGTATCGCTTAACATGGCACAGTGGTATGGGGTCTTCCAAGGATCTATGAATGTAAAGTAGATAATTACAAATATGGCGTATGTGGGCATTAACCCACTAACGCTATCGCGTCATATCCTTAGGGCAGTGCTTAAGTGTCGCCTGAAGTTTTTGTCTGGCAAAAGATAGTACGGTGCTACTCCCTGCTTCACCCCAGAATTCCGGGCAACAGTCATTGTCAGGACACGTTCATTTACTGTGAAGCCGCTACAAGCATAAAAGGATGACATCTGAGAACTAACGTGGTGTCTTTGAAGAAAAGTGAGGGGCATGTATCACAAAAGCAAATTAGAAAGTAACTGACGCTTCTCGGCTATCGCTGCAAAAGGGAGCACTTACATGAACTGGAGTAGGTTAGCGTTTTATGTACAGCCTAGATTTAGAACTGCATCTGAAGACTCCAACGTTTGCTAGAACTTTTTACAAGTACTGGTAAACTTGCCCAGACAAATGGCGAGAAATAACATCCACATAAAAGCAGCCACATCTGCAGAAAGTAGAGACTTAAAGCGGTCTGGAAGATACATAGCTGAGATGAAACGTGTGCTAGTAACAGGTGGGAATCCGAGACTGCTTCCTCATCAATGGCTGTCACTGTGGCTAATGTGTTTCCAAATATTCAGCGAAAATATGTCAGCAAGACCTGTGTGTGAAAAACGGATACGAATACTAGTGAACCATCATTTGACAGCGTTTAGTAATCCACTGAAAAAGAGCCAAGCATCCTTCATAACTTTCTCGAATAAAGCCCCTTGTATGTGTGATAAACGCCTAAGAAATTTACTGGGCAGATAAATACGACATACCTCACACAGAAAAGCCACAAATGAACTCTTATCTGCAGCTCCGCGAGTAGGGTCTTTAACTTGGCAATTCCTATGCTTATTGTTTCGAAAGCACTATTCCGATTTCTTATCACCGAGAAAAATATTGCGATGTTTGTGGGTTTGCGAGTTTTGTGCGTTTCTGACAAGAGACAAAAATAAATCCAATAAATATTCGCGACACGGATTCGTACCCGTGGCGTTGCGGACAGATCAGCTTCGCTGGCCACTCCGCGAGAGCACCAGGCTGTCGCCGCAGCCGAACACGTCTCGTGTTAAACTGCAACGCTCTGTCGCTGGGCATTGTACATCATCGTCTCCGTCAATTAGTAGAACTATAAAACTATTATTCGCGTCTGAGATATGTGGCGGCAGCAACCGTGAGAATTGCACTACATGCGTTTGCGTGGACAACGTTGCGGCAGAAACACGGCACTACAGCAATACGTGTTAGCGTTGACAATATTGCTGAAGAAACGCGGTACTGTAGCATAGGCCGCCGGAGTACATTGGGTACATTGGCACTGAAGATGAAGAATTTGAAGACGCCCCTAACTGGCTCCTTGGGTCAGTGGAGCGCTCGATTTCTTCCAGGTACTCAGTGGTGGCGCCCCGCCCTCCCCCAAAACACTCTGCTTTCGCACAATCTTTCATGCTCAGCAGTGCTAAGCCACCACCCATTTTTTTTAGAAGCAGCAGGTAGCTCTCGTTGTGTGTGTAAAAGGGATTCAGCACTTTATCTTGGAGATTCGTGGATGCATCCCAAAGTGTTTCTGCAGTAAAATTATCTAGACAGCGCCGCTCACCGTCCGGCCTTTCGTAGATGATGGTGAAGTGCGTCCAGCGCTGTGCCTCCACAAGGTCCCGCAGCGCGCCTCCCAGTTCTTCGGGTGAAGGGGTCAACGTGAGCGATACCGAGTCGGCAGGAAGGCCCCGATTGCCATCAACACCCCGGTACAGGTACACGTGCGGTATGCGGTGCCTGGCGCAGGCGCTGCGTACCAAGCAAGCCGTATCCGGCTGCTCGGGCCCCAGCACTGCTAGAACGCCTTGCTCCAGGAGTCCACAGACTGAAAATGCAGCATAAAAAAAGATACATGTCCACATTGTGTTCCACCCAAGAGTGTAAGAGAGGTTAAAAATTATTAAATGTAGACATCTTTTTATTAACAACAGACCTTCAACTTACCATGGTCTGCGATATTATTATCAGAGTACAGTTGTGACGTGTTAAGGAACAGGTCCTACAACTAATCACAAATATTTAGTTGTTCAACTATCACACTTAGGCTTCTTATTTATACAGAAGTTTGTAGCACACCGTAAGTAATGCCAATATTATTTTTTATATTTATGAACATGCCAATCGTGTCGCCGCTTCAGCGCGAAGACTTTTAAGGCCGCACACGGACGCAACTGCAGCCGCGCGGCCGGAGAGAGCGCTAACTACGCCTATGAGAGAGCATCGCATTGTGGCGCGCCTGTTACGTCCTCCCTGCCCGCTCGCCACTCCTGCCTGGCATCTGCGGAAACCTCTGCGTAACGCATATTATTTCTTAATAACTATCATCAGGTTCAACTACTGCTCGAAATAAGACCTCACGTTCCTTATCGCGAGCCTTTGGCGAGAAATTGCAAAACGCCTGCAAGTATGAACGGCTTGTAACGCCAAATGCAATCCCACGTATGCTGTAACATAAATGACGAAGAGAAATCAAACACCGATGTGTTGACTGACACAAACGTGCTCGAGCACGAGGAGAAAATGGAATGGAGGCGAGGGTGGAGGAAATGAATGCGCAGAAGATGCTTGCAGATTCCGGAGGACGCATTATATCTAATTAAGAGATGATTACCTCCTGTCATGCAGCCTAGCCTTGTTCATCATCAAGGTAGTACAAATTTCTTGCTTTTAAATGCTTTCTTTCTTTGTGCTTCTTGCTTTCTTTGTGCCCAGAGAAAGAACCAGAGGTCCCGAAATCATCTTTCTGATGCACCAGAGATTGAAAGACGGTCATTACAGAAAAAAATAAAAAGGTGTAAATAAAGGCGGGGCTTATAGCACGGATTCGTGGCACATTATCGCATTTTTCTTATCCTTGAGCCGACGATAAACTTCAGTTATCAATATCTTTTGCGCGGCCATGCCAGGATGAACGCAGTCGCAGTTCCCTGTAACTAGACACCGTCACCAACACCAATGAAATTCCACTATTTTTAGTGCCTGGAATGAGCTTGCGTGTCTTTCAAGTAGCTGTCTCCTGTCAGACTAATGTGAGTCTCAGTACGAGGTTCCGGTCACCGTTATCAATTTTCAACAAGTACCGACGGTCGTCAGCACAAGTAATGCGACAGTATTAAAAAGTAGAGCATTTGTTTTCTGCAACAGTTCTGGTGCATAAAACCTGATATGAGGTTTCACAAAACTACGTAGTTCATAGAGATGCAAGTAAGAGGCACATAAAGCACTCATAAATAATTTCGTTCACACGGGCCACATCCGTTCCAAAGCTTGAGAGTTCGTGCCGCAGAATTGGCGACAGAAGTTTTCGGAACGCATAAATTACGAGGAACCTTATTTTTCTTGTTGTTGAGAACACTGGTCACTTATTCAATTGTGAAGTGTGCAGGTAGCACAGGGAAATAAAAAACACACCCTTCCTTTCATTTTTGCTGGCTTAAACTACGAAAACAGGAATCATTTGCTTTTTAGTGCACTGCCATTAAGGCTTTCAATCTCAAAATAACCCGTTGTCTCTATGTCTGAAGCCGGCTAGACCCGCAGAAAAGAAAAGACATCGCCCACCCAGTCACGGCGATTAGCTTCGCTGCCACTGCGCAACAGCACTATGCTTTCGCCGCAACGAATCATCTCTAGTGCTTAACTGCCATTGTTGTTGTTGTTGCCTCAGAAGCGATGGCTCATACCCATGGTCAGGGATTGGCTAAGTACTGGTGCAGGCCCAAAGAGAAGAAAAATTCTCCCAGTCTTATCTCAAGTGGCTCATAAATAAAAATTGAGGATTCTGGGAAAACGAATAATGAATTTTGAGAGATTTTGGGCAGATTAGAATGAAATTCGAGTGAAAAAAGGGGAGAGTTAATATAAATTACGAAAAGGTAATAATCATCAATGAATAAATTTTGAGAGAAAGGTAACGGGAAAGAAGAATTAACTGCCACTCTCTCGTGCTCTGAATTGCATGCCATCGTCTTTATCAACTTCCATCCGTGCGGAATAGACCCAGAATACACTGCGATTGCAGTGCCCTCTTAAGATGCGTTAAGCAATCTAAAAATTGTACAGCTCCCTACCACTAAGGTGCCTGTCACCGATTTATCCTGATACTCGCATTTGCCTGAAGCGCGAAATTGAAACTCTAATCTCTAACCGAAAGTTGAATTTGATCTGATTTTGAGCTTTTTGCGCTCCGAAAGCATCCCCGGCCTTTCACAGTAAGTAGCTTTTTGTTACTCTATACTGCGACAATCTTTTAACCGGCTGGTAACAAAATTTTAGGTGTGTTTAAGTTCCGGAATTGTTCACTCTTTCACAAAGCGTTTGAATTGCCGCCAAGAATGGATGCCGGATATGAACGCACAACTTTGTGCCACTGCTGTAATGAACTTCCTGCGCCCACACGCAAACCAGTGTATTCCGTGGCGTCTGTCTCGCGATGAGGAAGGAAAAGAGCACTGGTTTTCTAGCTTATGCACAGTGGATGAGCTGAGCAGCAATAAACGACAATAAATTTACTCGAATGGTTTCAAGACCGACTTTATTGTGCTGAATGGTTGTTAGCGCAACTGACATGTGGGCATCTCCACTCATTACATATGCATACTAAGGGAGCAAACACCAAACCACAGACATGCTGCAGCTCGTAAAGTGTTAGCCCCGAGTGTTGTTAGTGGATGCGGCAGCTCTGCATAAGTATTACCACCCATTATGACATGCGAAGCACACAGGCTTGATATATGTAGCTTTGGCAACATTGTGAAAATTTTATAATTATATGGGTTTAAGAGTGCGCAAGGGAAGTGAAACTACAATGGTGAGCCCGGCGACCTTTTTCTTCCGACACGAGCCACGCTGTATCCATAAGCCCCAAAAGAACGAGATTTGTCGACAGGCCGTCGCGCATAAGTTGGTAGCGCTGCCGAGATAAACGACGCCCTCTTAGCGGCGCCCGCCCAAATGTCCGCCCTAATGAATGCATGCTTCTGAGGGCCACGCTCGCGAACGCGACGAGGAACACTTCCGCCCAATGTCGCTATATTAGTACAACGATGCATGTGAAGCTGGAAATGCGCCCTCCCCCATCCCCCTTGTACTTCTCCTGCTTGTTGTGGCAATCACGCGAAAATTGCCAGATACCTTGGTGTGTATGTGCACGCTTAGAAGGTGGGCCCTTAAAAAGGTCGAAAATACAGCACAATAAAGCGCACACTTCTGAAGGCTGTAAGCAGCGGCTGCTTAGTGGGTCTCCCAGCGTTTGTTCCCTAACGATAGACAACTGGGGCCTCTGCAAGCACTTCAGCATTGCATAGAGTTAACTGAGTTTTAGCGTGCCATTCTCATCGTCACTGCCGCCAGCAACGAGGGGGATTAAAGTGCGCGGCGGTCGTGCCTACGCACTGTCCTCTGTACGCCCACTTTGCCGTTTTCCTTCCCATGGCGCGTACATAAGCTCCCTGCGCTTGCACCAACTGGTAGGCCTTTGTCAACGTTACGACATTTACAGTGCATACAGGCACTGAGACAGCTTTATTTTTTCTCGTTCTGTCTTTCAGTGGCCGTGAAAGGTCAGTGAAGCACGCATTGGAACGTGCACTTGGCGTAGGCGTGGTCGCCACAGCGTCGATTTGATTGTAGAGAACAAGTTTAATGCCAAAAACTACTATCTGCAAACCTCTGCGCCCTGGATAGATTTTATACAAAACGGGTTCAGCCTTATTGCGGGCCGGAATTCACCTTCCGTAATATGTTGCTCGCCACTTACAGTTAATGTATAGTTAATGCAGAAGATTGGTCCAATTGGTGTTTTTGCATTGTGGAACAGTGTTGTTCGTGCCATTTCTTATTATGTTTTTCCTCTTTTTTGTGCACGGTTTTTACACGATGGAAAAATACCGTGGCATGCCATGCGCAAACCATCACACACACAATAAAAGTTTCCGTCTGATTCCTTCAGTTCTTGAATGGTTATTATAAAGCCCTTTTTCCAGTTTCAAGCCGCAGCGTGGCTTTAATGCACCATCATCTCACACAGTATCTTCTATAATCAAGGATTTCAAACCAGATACCACACGGTCCTTTATTGTTAGCATGGTTTATTAAGCGCCTCGTCATAGCAAGGAGTCCTTATGTTCTAACGCCATTTGCATTCTAAATATCACCACTGACGTTGTCAAGAACTTCTCAGCGGGAATTGTTCGTGAAAAATTGAAAGTAACAGATGAAAAACACGGAACGCTAAGCCGCCCGTGGGCTGTGCGATGTCAGTGCACATTAAAGATCCCCAGGTGGCCGAAATTATTCCGGAGCCCTCCACTACAGCACCTCTCTCTTCCTTTCTTCTTTCACTCCCTCCTTTATCCCTTCCCTTGCGTCGCGGTTCAGGTGTCCAACGATATATGAGACAGATGCTGCATCATTTCCTTTCCCCCAAAACCAATTATTATTATTATTATTATTATTATTATTATTATTATTATTATTATTATTATTATTATTATTATTATTATTATTATTATTATTATTATTATTATTATTATTATTATTATTATTATTATTATTATTACAGGTGAAATGGTAGCGGTCAACACTAAGCGCAGCAGCCGTAAGCTGTAGTGTTCGAAGTGAGCAGAATGGACGACCGACGCACGGAGGTCGCACGATGAGAGCCCGGGTTCGGACGAGAAGGCACGACGGCTGGAGCTGGCGGCAGAGGAAGAAACCAGAGCTCCAAGAAGAACACAGCAGCAGGAAGCAGGAACAGAACAAAAATTATATGACTGCAGATGCAGTAACTTCCTCACTTCTGCATGGACACCTCAAGAGCTCCAAGGGGGGGGGGGGGGGTATGGAGGAGGGACTTGTTGAACAAGGAATAGAGAAAGAGGCACCGCATGGAGGCCCCCGGATTAGTTTTGACCACATCGCTACCCTTAAGTTGCACTGACATGGCACAGAATACGAGCGTCTTTAGCGTCCCGATGAAAGCAGGCATGCTCTAAACGGCGACCCGGTGAGGCTGGTGCTCCTGCAATAAGATTCACGCGAACACAGCAGCTAAGCGATCTGCCCGGGATTCTGTCAACCGAAAAAAAAAGTATGTTTACTCGTAGCAGCAACACGAAAGCATTCAGCGCATTTTTACGCTTTAGAACGTTACACCGCTCTGGATTTCTACCCGTCTTCTCAATTCGGGTGACAGGGTGCACTGCGTCTGCTTTAACGAGCTTGGTGGTCTGTGGCAGCGCTGTCATAGAAACGTCGCTGACGTTTTGAGTTGAACCCAGCCGAAAACATCTACAAAGTAACATTTTGTGCTACCCTATGTTATTACAAGAGTTTTTCTTAAAGATTTCAGCGGTTTCTCTCAGCGGACAAGTCCAGTTTTGTCGTAGTACTTCCAGAAATGATACTAGAATACCTGTTTTTTGTTTTCGGTTTCGGTGAGAACTAGTGACGAGAGCCCAGCTCGAAAGATAACACGCCGGAGTTATCAATGCGTGGAGGCCACCACAAGCAACAAATTTTGGCATCAGGGAAAAAAAAAAGCGAGAAACCAGAAGAGCCAAATCACATAGGCGGGAGCCTTGTGAACGCCATCTTTTGGTATTGTGCTGAAGCGATATTAGGCTCCATCAGAAGAAGGAGCAACCGCTGAGAAGAATAATTTGTAAGAGCACTAAAGTTATTCAATTATATTCTATTTCGTTCCAATAGTGCACAAAACGAATGTTGAAGACGGCGGTACCTACCTTTTTGCCGAAATAACCAACCAATGGTGTCTTTTTCTTTATCGTGCGCATGGAACATTTGGCACACATTATACTTTATATCTGTTTAATGTACGATAGGTCTGTACCGTTACCTTTCAATACATTGTGGCATATAACGGTCCTGTAAGTCATCCGCTGCAAGGCTGCACAGCAAACACTGTTTCTTCATTTTTTTTGTCAAACACAATACTTTCCACTAAGAAAGAGAAACAGGAAACGTTTATTGCACGGACTATGTCCGGCTCGTGCAATTAACTTACACAAATTTCAGTGCGGTCTACTTATGTATGCTAAGAGCTAAAACCCCAGTTAATTATTCTGGGAATCGCAGTAAAGTCCTCCCGACTCCGATCCATTTTATTACAATAAACTTTGGCCACTTCGCAGAGGAGCATCATTTCCCTGGGCTCAGAGTCCCGCCACAGCCTTAAAAGCTTCGCTGCCTTCTTTTCGAGTGTTTGAAATCAAATCAAATCTTTTTTTTTATTTATTTATTATCAGGTGCTACAGATGGAGGGGCTACGGAAAAAAAGCTGCCATTTGGCAGCTTGACGAGTCCGCAGACCCATATATAAGGCAGCGTCTAGACAGCACCAGAACATAAACAAGCGATAAATAAATCAAGACACTTGAACAAAGCAAAATAATACTAATGCATAACCTGCCTAAGTTATTCCCTGAGCCTCTAATTACTACCCCTAATTACAGCGATAGTTGGTCGCTATGCATCGTTCAGTGGGGTAACGGTAGGGCACCTCATGAAAAAATGTCAGCACCCCCATATGTAAAAACCTCTGCATTATTAGTGCTTGCTCCTCCCCTGTAATGTTCGATTCGAGGACGTTTGAGTATTAAAATGATCGGGCAGTTTGTATGTCGACAGTATTGGTTTAATTTTGACCAATGTGTAGAAGCATCGGCCTTGAGGTGGTAAATAACAGTTCTCTTGCTCGGACTAGAAGATTGGTATTCGAGAATTTAAGCTATCGTTTCTAAAAACCATAAATTTCAGTCAGTCTGGCTCCCATTTCCGTGAGAAGAGTAGCGGCGCCGCCGCATGCTCAAAGACCCGAGCATGTTCAAAATAAATGGTATACGCCACAGACAGATTATCAGCAGCACAGACAGCATTCTTTGCATCTATGTTCGTTGCTTTGGTTTCTAATAAAGTTGGAAGCGCCACTGAGTGCTATTAATCGGTGGCAAATCACGGTATACCAAAATGGGGTTGGACCCAGTCAGTCACAATTCCACCACCCGTCGAATAAGTAAACGAATTAGTTCTCCGCGTGCATAAGGAGGCAAACATCCCCTACCCCTCCAATACCTCATGAAAGGTATTGGCTTCGGATGCATGTGTATTTTGGAATTACAAAACACCCATTTTTAACCTATGTAGCAGTTGTAACGAAGTGTCGAAATTCGGCACAATGTGTGCCTCTTTGCTGCCAATATCAATTCTATTTTATATTTGAACTCACCATGCATTGTATGCTTAAGCTGCTAACCAACACAATTCAAATACAAGGAAAATAAACAAAATTAAAGAAACCCCAAGAATTCCGCTGTACACGAGAAAAATGTTGCTTATATCTCCGAAAAAGAAACATGCGATCTCAAACGAGCTAATCCGCCTGCCATGTGCGGAGAACATCTCAAGGCATGTGCCACAGTAAGCAGTCTTGTTTCTGTTTCATCGATCGACAGTGGAGAGGCAGAGAAACTATCTGAAGTGCAAGCATTGCAACGACAATAGCTTGCATGGCTCGGTGCATCTGGCTGGCCGTACGCTAGAAGGGTATTTTCTGTGAATAATGCTAACATCCTGGCATTCCAGTGCTCGTCTAGGACGAATATGTCTTCTTATTATTTATGGTCATTACGAAAACATGCTAAACTCTTCAAACTACCAAAAATATCGAAGGCAACCCGCTGCTACCTGAGGAAGTGAGTTCACACTTTATTAGGAATATAAATAATGAATAAAAAAGTGTCCCTCGAAAAGCAGTGATCGAGAGTTAAGTGAACGACACCTTGCGAGCTTAGCTTATCAGATGCGTTTTCAATCCACTTTAACTCCTAATAAAAATATTACGCTGACCAATTACAGTGTACGATGATGACATGCTTCAAAGAGTAGGTTTAGTTCACACTACAGATCCTCAATCTTACCTTTCTTTGACGACCGGAAGATATCTTCTGGTTCCAGTCTCACAACTGAAAGGCTCAGGTGAGGAGTCCTCGGCACTGCACTCTTGGGCTGCGCTCCGCTACCTCCGTTGGGAAGCGAAGGCGCCTCCCCGGCATCACTGGCGTTCAGGTTAGCGCGGTCCAACGCCTGCGATAGCAGCTTCTCTTCGTCCGAGGATCGCGCATGGTCGTACACCACACCTGCAGGCAGAGGAGAAAGGAAAAGCCGTTAGTCCCGGAAAGGAGAGAAATACAAAAAACACAAAAAACGCTTCGGACACGAGATGTACTCTTAATCTATTTTATTTTATGCTTCCCTGATTATATTTTGCAACGGGGCCACTGATCGCTACCAACCGCGTCTTCACGACAGGCAACTTGCAAGCAATGTATCAAGTCGTCCACTCTTGAACACAGCTCGGCGCGTGTGATTAAATTAAAACATAAGTGAACACGCGAAATAATAGTGCGCATGAAACAAGCGCCGCCGCTGTCTACTCTGTCAGTGCCTGCTCGTTAGTGCGCAAGTAGTGATGCGCTGGCGTGTTCACGTTAGAAGTGGCAGACCCTGTACATGTGGCTCCAATGTGAAAGCGAACATACAGACTTCGCACAAAAGCTGTGGTTACGGCTGCATTGGGGTTTAAATTGTCTTCTGGGCATTATCTGTTCTGTGGGAAGCTTCGTAGAAAAAAGGAAGAAGCATGCTTGCGACGCATGATTACGGAGTAGTCACTGATTCAATGCACATAACGTGTTTCCTTTCACATTGTAGCTACCTGGACTGGAACGATAAACATAAATACGAGCAGCGGAGCGTATAGGTGCATGCCTGCTCGCATGTTTTTCTATTCCGGTGTACATCGTACATTGAAACACACACTGGAAATAGCAAAACAACGAGCACAATGGTTATTAAGAAACGAAATCCTCACATAGCACGATCTTAAAATCACGTTTCTTAAGGCCTTGCGAAGCTGTAAAAACTAAGCAAAAGCGCAGGTTAACTTTTCGAGAAAAAAAAACAGATCTTGACAAAACTCAGAGCCTCAAGAAGGGGATTCTTAACATTCAGCCTGTGTGGGACTATATAGAGTGATGGTAGGGGTATTAAAAGCTCCAAAGCTGTCCCTGGGTCACGTTCGTGCACATATTTGCGCAGAATAATTGGAAGAAATTTTTATCACCAGATCTTGTTTATGTGTATTTAGATACGAGTGTTTTTTTTTACTGTTGCCTCATTCAACACGTGGCCCTCGCTAACTGAATCTGATCCCGTAGCTATGCTTGGGAAAAGAACGCCGCTGCCATTCAATCACAACGATGGGAAGCACTAGCACTACAAAGTGAACATCAGCATATGATGAAAACATATCCCACTGTGGCTTCCATATTTCGAAGAGGATCCGGCACACGAGAACAAAAAATTAATCGGTGTGCTTTGAGAAGACTGTTATGCGCAACCTCCATTGTTTTTAAGGTGCTTCATGGAACTCCTTAACCTCAGTCTGCACCATCGATACACCGATACCCAAAGAACAAAAAGAATTCTCAAACAGAGCCGGAGAAACCGAAATGTTAGCTTTCGCTGCTTGCCATGCTAATGCATTTTTGTGAAGTGTACGGAATGCTGCTGCGAACGTGGGACATAGGATCAACGTTTTTTATTGGCCGCCGAATTCCATTCAATGATGGATGCAAGCAATTAGCTTCTTTAGGGCTTGAACGAACGACTCGTGCTCTAAAAAATTTTCTAGGGCCGCCGCAAGGAATAGACAGTGCCATGTGCATGCACAATAAACAGAAGAAAAAAGGCAATCAGTTCTATAAACGCGTGAAGCCACTGGGAGCTCGCTCTGCTATTGCTACTTTGAGATGAAACTCATTTTATGCCTGATGCAGCAGCAAGAAAGAAAATTTTATTGAACCGTATGCGCACGGACTGCCACCTGTATTGGTACATTACGAAAACGAATGACCTCAAATACAGACGAGAGGGCGCTGAAATAGACCACAAGAAAAGAAATTGATTAGGTCATTGGAAAGTAGAGAAAGTATCTATTACACAACGTCGCTTACTATTAAATGTACCTGGTGAGCTCCTATTATACGTTCCGGACACTTTGAGTCAACAAAGGTGCTCTTCGCGTAAAATGGTGCAGTGCATAAATTAAAGTACTTCTGATTATGCTTATCTGTAAATTATTTCTCTGCTGATCATTATAATAAATACATTTACTTTTTGGGAGTGCAATAAATTGTGCGGTTAATTTTACAATTTTTATGCAGGCTACGTGTCTCGTAATTTATGCTGCTATTACAGTCTCCTAGACAATTCGTAAAAATCTTTTACAGAGTCGTCAATTTTTTTGCAGTGCATTGAAATTAAAACAAATTTGATTAACTAAAGAACTTAAAAATCGGCGTGATACACTGGTCAATTGCCTTCTGAAAGTCTGTCTTTTCTGATCTGCAAGCTGTTTCCTAGAGGGGAATGACAGACTTCGAATTGTCATAAAAAGCAATGTGAAAATTTTGAACTTTGGAATAAATTGTAGGAGAATATTTAGAAACCTTTTTACGAGTAACGAGAATATGTTTCATCTACAAAGCTCCAAATAACTGTATATTCAATTTCAATTACGGTTTGTCCTGCACTGTAAAAGCTGTGACGAATCAGTGCAGAATCAAAGCTGCAGATTTTTACCATGCTTATACTGAGAAGGCATAAGAAAATTCATATCGTCGTGCCAACATCCCAAACGTATTCTTTCTTCCTAGAACGATGGCATACAGTGCATCTTGTCTATATGCAAATAGTTTCGAAATGGTTAAACTTCCTAAGAGCATGGTGCGCTGTGCTGAAAAACATTTTCATGCTCCCTGAGAGAAGTGAAAACATTGCTTTATATTTAAGGAGCAGCATCTGTTAACTTTTCACTCTTGAAGTCCTTTATTCCTTCCCTTACGGCGCAGTTCAGGTGGCCGCCGATATGTGAGACAGATACTTTGCCATTTTCTTATCCCAAAAACTAACCAACCAAACATCTGAAGCCTATCAGGATTTCCTAGAGATGACTGGAATGCTAATATCAGAACAGAATGAGCATTAGTTACTTCTATCTGCTCATGAAAGTCAAGTGATTAAAGAAATATTGACTAAATCATGCACACATTCAATCGCCATTCAACCTGCGCACTTTCTTCAAAAGAAATTCAAAAATTTCTTTAGGGAAGTATTAAAATTGTTTCCTTCATCATGATGGCTGCGAGGCAGCTCCAATATTTTCATTTGCTGCATGAAATTGCACAATCCCCCCTTGTCATGACGGAATGCTCTCATAAGCAGCTTAGAAGGATATGATAGCCACCGCTCTTGTCCTAAAACCCACTGTACTTGATATGACACCTTTCACTGATGTGACATATTACATGCAACCGCAAACACAAGAGCGGTTCTATTTACCACTCCAAAGATGTAACTGCTCGCGGGCTAAGAATGGAACACTAACCATGTGTGTTTCATTTTTTAGACCGTCATCCGCATTGAAACCTTAAATTTCCTTGTTTTAGTTTTGTAATCCAAACCGAGCCCACTATTAAGAATATATATATATATATATATATATATATATATATATATATATATATATATATATATATATATATATATATATATATATATATATATATATATATATATATATGTAGAACTGAGCACGCAAGAAATTGTGCAATATGACAAGATGCGTTGTAGTTACTTTGCGGACATGACCATATTAATGCGATCACATTATCTTTCCGCCGACTCGCCCTAATGAAGCTTCAAAGGCGCATAGTTTCATGCTACATCTGAATTTTATTAACACACATAAAAAAATCTTTTCGCAACTTCTGTATCTTTCATTCACCTTCAAACTGAGCGATTGAATCAACGGCTGGTGCCGTAAGGCTCGCAAACATGGGCTGCTTTCGTCCGCGTCGTGCTTCCCACTCTTTCAAAAGAACACGTCGTGCCCGGGGTCAGTATGCCCGTCCGTTTTATGCGAGCATTTCTGAAGGCGATGCCAGCGCTCAAAGTTGCGTTTGCAGTTCAAGATTGATATGGCGAGGCCTTCTGGTCCCTTCTGCGTGCGGCGTTGGTTTAGCCCATTCTGAAAAAAAACAACAACTAGACATTCCTGCCGTGCCGGGAAGCTCTGGCCAGCTGTGACCAGGAAGGCTCCTTTGGACGATTTTGATAAATACGGGGTGCTGCCAACGTTCGGTATACGCAGAAGTTGCCGAAACAATTTCAACGCACGGAGTCGGATTTTCATTGAAATGAGCTGCATAGTTAGTCGTCCGCAATAGTCAAAAGAAAGAAAAAGAACTCATTGCTAAACTGACGGCATATTTTTCAAAGAAAATTAAATAACGCAGGCGCCGAGTTCTCGCTTCACAACACATGTCCGAAAACCAAGCAATATCGGAGTCAGTATAAAAACCATATCAACAGCGAAACACAACTGAAATAGGTCATCACAGCATAATTGAGCATAAAAACTGAACTACCAAATAACCAGAAAAAACAACCAAACCGGAGCAATAGCCGTTATATGGCACTTAGAAAATTCACCACCTTCTTTAGGAATGCAAGTCATGCCTTACTCAAGCAAGAATTGCAGCCAGTCTTTGGAAGTATAATGGTTTTCGCTAATTTCCAAGTCAGCCTATCTTAATCGCGCCCAATAACAACAGTACAACCAAGCAAATGATGAGGCTTAATTTGTGTGTTCTGCAAAGCAGAGAGAAATTCAAGCCAGAGTAATAGCCCAGGGTTCTAGTAAGGTCTCTGAGACCGTGATTCAGACCACTCCCTGTCCGGTCTTTGTGACCAGCCACACAACTAATAGGTATCTTACATCCTATACCTACAGTGGATGGAGGAAAATTTAGTTTCGTGTTTGATATCAAATTTTTGTTGTCTTGGGGCCTGCTGGTCAGGGCACACAGAAGGGACAGTTACAAACAGGCTCTAAAGGTACTGTCAAAGCCGAACTCCTTAGCCACCCTCTTAACATTATGTGATAATTTATTCACCTATGGGAGGACTTCGAACCACCATTTTTTTACCCTGCATTAGAGAAGAAGGAAATGCACATGAACCGAATATAAAATGAAACAAATACATAGAGAGGCCGCTTGTTTAGGCACGGATGATCGTGAAATTTCTACTATCGTTTTACAGCTTTTACCTGGACATGTTAGATCAAGTCTGTCAATACAAAGATATTCCTAAGCGGTGTGAAAATTCCAGCAACTTTCCTAAAATGTTCCCTCGGTATTCCGTATATAAAGCAAAATCCGAACACACAAAATCTATTCTCTTTTATCGGCCTTCTCTGCAAAGCATGTCTGTGTGGCACGTAACTCTCACAATTATGTAATCTCACAAGCATAATAAATCTTTTTGGAATGCTCAGAAACATTGTGGTCCACGACGCACCGAGTTGAAATTTAGTCTCACGTAACAACATTCATTACATATACCACTGGACTTTGTACTCTTTATTCAAGGCACGCGCAAAGGATTTACATGAAGCGTTATGTTTTGCAGCCCTTGCGAATAAGTGATCGAATTCATCAACATAAGTTTGGTCCTGCATATACACATCTTTAGTAAAACCTTCCTCAGGGCTAGCTGATGCCTATTTTTTTCCGGTAACAAGTGAGATCTTGACCTCTGAGCCTGTGAGCAATCCTGCATGCATCCCTTCTGAACATTTTATGTTGCTCTAATTTGTTACCAAAGGGAGTCATACATCGTTCATTTATCTGCGTAGACCGAATACTTCCTGAAGCCGATTAGAGTCCATGGTAGAGAGAGGTTAGTCAGATGGTTGCTGGGCACTCAGAAAGTGAACAAGGGAGGGGAAAGCCTCAGACTGCTTGCCATTCTTTCGACAAGAGGACTTGTCTTCACAGGCAAGCACCGTGAGGTTTTACTCTCCGTTCTTCACTTTTTGAGAGTTACTGAGGCTGACTACTGCCTACGCCTTTCATCCCGTCGGGTCTTCTGCTACGTTCAGAGCTGGTTGTTTAATATAGTATTTATTCCTTTTTCAGCTACGTGATTAGAGTTCAAAAATATCCCCTCGCTCATCACCTTCGCAATCAGAATACACAAGAAGCGGTTCCAGCATCAACGCAGCCAATGGGCTTATACTGGCACAGGTAGTGTCCAAATTGAGCCGCAAGCAACAAAAAACATCATCTTGGATTTGTGTATGTTTCCGAGAAGCTATGACGTGATTTCTGTACGTACGAAAATGATGCTGCGTTTGGTCCTACTATGCTTGAAAGCCATAGGGACAGAAAACACCATGCGCCCTTTACAAACCTGCTAAAGTCTGCTGTGGCAGTTGATAAATGTAGCCAGTGCTACGCGGCCTCGTGATGGCGACGCGATGCTTCTATCATGTGTTTGATTTCTTTGGGCTCCGCAGTATTCCGTTTACTTGCTTCGAGTTTTGAAATCTCGAAGCCCGCCAGCTATTTTCGACAACAGTCAAAACCTGGGACTGAGCTGATTAAGTATTACATTATGATTTATTTTCCTTTCTCTCACTACTATCGTGATTCAAAGTTTCTACACTACTGCTTTTGAAGCGCTTCATTCCTTAAAAAGTACATTTATTTTCAAAAATACAAAAACAACATTCTCGTAGCGTTAGAAGTGAAGAAGCAGTCAGTTTACATAAAGCAAAGGTTTCTTTCAAGGAATTATTGTTCTTCTACCTGACATTGAAATATTCCAGTTGGACATTTTAGCGGTTCCCAACTTTTAAGCGACCGCCTACCGAAATTTTCTGATAATAATTCACGTGGTAATATGAATGAAACACTCATTGCTTCTCTGCCCTTGTATCGCTGATAAGCCAAATATTTTTTCTCGAAGTTATGTTCCTTCTCATTTTCAGCTATCACCTGCTTTTCATAACTCATCTTCGCGCCGTTTATGAAGTTATTCCAATCCGGCGTGCTGGACAAAGAGCCATTATCTCTAATTTTCGTCTTCCTGCTACGGTCGCAATGCTAAACAGGAACTGCATTTTTTTGTTCTCCGCTGCCATTGTCTTCATGATTCCTTTTGTTGTAAGACAGCACAATATCAACATTTAGAGCTTGCAAAGGTATGCAGCGCTCCATATGGACCTAAGTGCAAGTAATTAAACTAGTATAGAATCACGATTCCAACATGTTGGACTCCTTCCGACTCCTGAGGGCTCTTTCAGTAGCGGTTACTTTCGGACAAGCAATTACACCACGCTGTCGCTTGTTCGGGCACCCGCAACGAAGCAGACCCCATTAGCGGACGCGTGCCCGCTCGATTGGCACCCTAGATTAAACCGAAATTGTGCCTTCTGCAAATACCCTTGGCGCTTCTCGAGGCAAAATGGGGCTTTTATTATTTCACGGTAGTGCTTCGGCTTTGAAGAAGGCAGGGAGTGGGAGAGAATCGCACCTTTTTCTATGAGTTCCGAAACGCGCGAAGCGCCAATTAGCTCGCATTGTCCAGTCTTTTCGTGTGAGCTACCGGTGATTTTGGTATCTAATGAGGTCGCGCTCACATTTCGTACCGTAGAATCTCGGCGCATTAGTGCCGTACCGCATGGATCGAGAGGCATTCGGATAGAAACTTCGCTAGAGTAATGAGCTATTCTCATTTTTCTCTTACATTTACGCGGGAAATTTAAATACTCAGGAGCTTGCTTCACAGGGAGGCGCAGAAATTAGGCTCGACACGTTTTCCGAACGCGTTGTAATGATCTAATAACTTGATTTTTTTAGAACGCAGCTCTTGAGCACGCGTTCAGGGGTTGAGCAGCGTCACCGCCGTTGGTTTAATCGAGCAACAAAATAAATAAACTTGGTAAAAATTAGTTTTGCCATGACCGGAATACGAACCCGCGGCGCAGCGAACAGATCAACTTCGCTGGCCAATCCACGAGTGCCGCAGGCAGTCACGCCTGTGCTAAACTGGAACACCCTCTCGCGCTGTGCATTGCAGATTGTCTTATTCAACTATCATTGCTATAGGACTAATATAGACATTTTCGGACGCTGTGCGTCGCACATCGTCGTCTTCGTCAACTAATTATTACTACTATCGAACGAATATTCGCCAGGTGTGACGATGCTCCAGTAAAGCAAAACAATCAGCCTACAGAGCGTGAGACAGCTACATAGCTTTGATATAGTTTTTGAAATAAGAGAGCATCGTAATCCTCCTTAGAATTGTTTTTCCTTCACGTTAGGAGAGGAGTAATGTTCCTGTTGATATTAATGAGAATTATAACTATTTTGAAAACGAAAATCCTGTTTGTCACAGTAAGGAGCACTGTGCCACTCTACACAGGCTTGGCATGTCCTGGTTTGCAATTTATGTAAAAGACAGTGAAAAATAAAATGTGCACCTGCGCCTGTTTTCTTCGTAGTACAGAATAAAAAACTACGATGTTTAGTGCATACAATGATTACGTCACTACAGAACTTTCGACCTGCCGGACTAGGATAAACCTTCATCATGACCGATGCTTTTAGTTAGTTAAGCTGTATCGTGTTTGTTTCTGTAATGCAGTGCCACACGAATAATGGCTGCTATAATTGGAGCTCAATAATTGAAAGCTAGGCTTCTGAAAGCCCCGATATCGAAAGCCATGTTGCGTCCCTTCGTGAGAATTATGGAAAAATTGTCCAGGACATCACGCAATTTTAAATACCTCAATAATTTTGCATTCATTATAAACGCACATTTTCTGACCACTGATATTCCTGCCTAGGCTGTCACCTTCCACCTAATTAAGGAACGTTGTTCCACATGGAACGGATTTAGGCAAACGTCTAGGCAAGTTCTTTCAGAAGTCTGTTGTTAAGCTGAGCAATTATTGATAGCACAAAGCTTCAATTATCCAAATTTGCAGTGCGTAATAATTTTTAAAACAGCTCTCGCTTTTTCGGGTAGCTTTTAGTTAGGTGTCTGAAAGTTGTAGTGCTTAATTATCGTAATGAAGACGCCATTGACATCAGTTGCCTCGTTCTCTTACACCTGAACTGCAACCCCCCCCCCCCCCCATAACTCTTCGCGCTTTCACATTTACTATTGCGGCATAAAGTAGTATCATGCATATTTTGCTTTCAGTACAGTGTGCTTTCAGCAGAGTTTTTTTTGACCTCCTTTAATAACCTCTGGTATTCAGACAGTCTCATGAGACACATTCGCAATAACCTTTTAACTCTCCCAAATAGCTACGGTGCTATGGAAAATAACGCACACATTTATAGCTTTCGGTCAAGCTGTATTGCATGCCCTAACACAAACGAAAAAAGGTGTTCGTAGTGTATATAACAAATGCGCGCCCTGCTCTTTCCGGTGTAATTAACGTATGGAGTGCCAATTGGTTCCGCCTTTCAAGTTTTAGCTCCTGCGCATGACTGTGGATGTTGCAACGATAGAGTACTACACGCCTCAACCTCCGAAACATGTGTTACATGATTCCGCAAAGAACTCTTCGAGGTATAAATACCCTCTTTCGGGATACGCCGACGGCAGGCAATCGCGCTGACTTTTACTGCGTTTTTACGACGGTTTACTCGCACCTCTTGTCAAAAAAGGCACAGGAATTTCCTTCATCATTCGATTCATCAGGCAGTCATCACACAGCACATGGTATTGTGAGCAGTGCTGTGCGGCTTCTTTTTTTCTGGTACTTTCTGAATGGTTAGTATGACAGAACGTAAAAAAATGGTATCGCGAAGTAGTGAGTTAAAACGCAAATGACCGGCTGTCAGTGTCAATTCTTCACACGGTTTCCTGCAAAACAACTAAAACAGCCTTTCTGTGAAACCAATTTTCGGACGTTACTTTGTAAATATACCGGGTCTTGTTCTCTTTCCTTTTTTACGATCTGCGTTCTAAGCAGGGGAACTTCCTCTTGGAGCTCCGGAGCCGATCTGCGTCCGCCACAAGCACGCGTCCAGTGTATTTACAGCGAATCGAATTGTTTTGCTTTCCATCGTTGGCATCAGTATGTATCACTGCACAACCATCTACGTGGTGCTTATTACCGGTCGTCAGTCTGCATCTGCTAATAATTTCTCAATAATCTCTACTGATCGCTGCCGAAGAGACATATATGCACATGAGTTTAAGAACTCGTTTTTGGGTAACATAATTAAGCGTCGTGTATCCTAAATACGCAACATGCTCGAGAAACATGTACAAGGAAGAATATCTGATGATCGTTGAGGGTAACAGCTTGGATTCGAAGAGATCAGAAGCGTAGCAGCGGCGGCAGGAAGTCAGGTGAGCGAACGAGATTAGCAAGTCTGCGGGAATAAGGTGACCGCACCTGGCACAAGACCGGGTTAATAGGAGAGATATCGGAAAGGCCCCTGCCCTGCACTGGGCGTAGCAAGGCTGATGATGATGCTGATACCGACTAGCCGCCGTGCCAGAGTTGGAAAGCAGCTTAGTGTTCGACGACCGAAGCCTGATATTAAACATCTGTTATGAGCGATTAATAGGCAACTGTTTCTTCAGAAATGAGCTACCGTTGTCATGACAAGACTGCAAATGTTTTAGGAGACTCTTAGGAGCCGCCACTTCCTTGGCCATTAGGGAGACTACAAAGACAGTTATTTACTTCAACAAAGAAGTCAATGTTGAAATGCAGAGACTCAACTACGACAAGCTTGCAAAAGGAAAAGATTTATGGGCTTTCGATTTAAAAGTGCTTAGGGGGGTGGAAGTCTCATCGATTTCCATCAGACTTCCGGCGGCGTCTCGGCGAGCAGCAGAACATGAACAGAGGGTACCCTATCGCGGCAGCAGTAACAAGGCCGCACAGCGGCTTGCGATGTCCTCTGTGTTCGTTGCTTTTACGTACAACGGTCTTCGCATCTGTCTTCTCCGTTTTCTCTTTGTGGAGCGCTTTCAGTCATATATTCCTTCCGGCTGTTTGACCCGCTCGTCTAAGGTCCGCCCGCTCGTAGACAAGAGAACGGCGCTGTGGCGAATGGGAGGCCCTCGAAACAAGGCTTCGGTGAAGGACCCAGTTCTCCTCGGAGTGACAAAGTAAGAAGCGAAGGAGCCGGTTCGTGTCCGCAAACGAGTAGGCCTGCTGCGTCTTTCACACCCGGGCCGTCAGGACCAGGCTTTTGTCTCCCATATTGTTTTTGTTCAGAGCGCGCGCAAGAACATGGTGCTGAGGACGCTTTCAGAAGCGATGACTTGCTGACAATTTTTTTCTGTTTCAAGTGCCTCAAAAAAGTCTTTTCTCAGCTTCATGAAAAACTACGTTCGTTCCCGCCTGTTGTCCTATCTACATTACATTGTGCAGCCGCGCTTAGGAGAATGATGGTTGGAATGAGAGCATTACTGCATTGAATAATATTTGCTTAGCTCGACAATGTAAATATTAGTATGAACCAATTGCGCGAAAAAAACGTATAGATACCAGGACCGGAATTTTCAGGCACGTATATGCGTATAAGGAAAAAAAAGCGTTATCCCGAGTACTATACGAGTAGAATAAAGTACAGCATTCTGGGACAAAAATTTCTAAAATTAGAAAATTGCAACACTGGTAAAAAAAATATTGAAGGTAACAATCCATTCTTCTGATTCGTGCAAAAGCTTTCTTTTAAACTGTTTCCACCGATCGCATCGAACATTTAAGGTTGCCACAGAAAACCAATAGGGAACGCGATTGGCGACAGCAAAATTGTTAATAAAAAAAAATAGAAGACTGCCATCAGGTGATCTCTGGGTATATTGATTGTGGTAGTGAAACCTTCCTTTAAAGATAAAAAATGCGTTTCTAAACGGTTCCCAGCTTTAAAATGCATTGTCAAGGACTGCTGGGTATTAAAGTGCTGTCTTATTATTAACCGGTAAGAACAATGTTGAATGACGTATTTTAGGAGCTGCAGAAAAATTACGCCGACGTCATCTACCGGGTAAGTATTATACACAGCTTGTAAGACTACCGCTGTACTTGCTACGTTATTACTCCGTTGGGAAAGGCAAAATGATTTTGATCTCTTCCGTTGTGCGGGATCACATGGCGTCCGGCGTTATTTTTCTCAGTGCAAATTCCGCACAAGTGGAAGATGTCTTCTAATTGCTCAAGAGCAGCTCAGTTTTAGATCTACATGCCACAAGGTGTTTTTTTTTTCTCTAGACACGGTGGGATCAAGGACCAGTTTTCCTAGCAATTTACACAAGGCAAGATGAGCACCAGACAAGCGAAAGGTTTATTCACTGCATCACAGATGCACTTGCATCACAGATGATATGTGCATCACAGATGCACAGATGCACATCAGGGAAGCCGAGCAGAAGGCTAGGGGAAGCTTGCAATCGTTGTACCGCAAGAGCATTTCGCAAACGGAAAGTTTGTACTCACTGTAGCACCGATAGATACCCGATAGCACTGGGGTTCAGAACCACACCTCCTACATGCGGAGGAGGTACCAACTTCGTTTTACGTATATTACTCAGGCTCTTTTTTTCTCATTTATATAAACGCGAAATGTTACCTGGTGTACGACGCGGTTTTTGGGCAAGGTTCCGTTATTTTTTTATTCCTATTTCATTGCGGCCAACTTAAGTCATGAAGTCAATATAAAAATTCAATAGTTTGCTTCACTAAAATAATCAATCCTTGAAATAAAAATGTTGTTTGTAATTAACATCTTTCCGTAGATATACGGCCGAAGTTTTAAGTTCCTAAAACTAAAATTTCGCCAGCAAACTAATTCCCAATTTTTTTCGATGTTACGTATTTTTTTTCGTGATTTTCATTTCAAAGTAATAATAATTGTCTCCTTAGATATGCTGATTATTCTCATTCTATAAATAAAAGGCTCACAAGAAGTACACACGACTTTTCGAGTACATCGGTTGTTTATGTAAGCCTACCAACACCCAGGATTGCTTTCTATGACATCGTGTGTACTAGAACAGATACGCTAGACATTCAGAAGCACACGTGGATCAAACCTGCTCAGCACAGATTGTCAGCTTGAGTTGGCAGCGACCAATAGAGTTTCTATAAATCCAGCTGTCAGTGTACGAATGCCGGAATAAGGGAGAGAAAAGAAAAGCGAGCTGCCACATACACAAAAGCAGTAAATGCAAGAATAAGGATGAGCAGGTCTACAAATATGGTTCATCTGAACTTTCCTAGATATTTTTTAGGAATTTTCAGTTATAACCAGTCTTCTTACGCAAATATGCATAACTCTATTATGTTAAAATATTTTAATGAAACATTGTAGACTTATTTCTTACATGTGTAGCGTTCCAAAAAACACAATAAGTAAAACTGTGCAAGTATTGTAGTTATTTCTGAACGAATGGTACCCATATTAGGATTCTAATTATAAAGTACAATTCATGAAATCACATCTATTTTGGTTCAACGCACAGCTCAAGTCTTTATGCATAAGCACAAACGTAATATAAATTGTGATCCACTGCATTGAAGTTAAGACTCCTGTAATCAGAAGTATATTTAGCACAATTTTGACGCTAAATATATAATAAATTTTATTAATTCTTTATTAATGTTTTCAATACAATAAGGCAATGTGCTTAATAAAATAGAAAATTTATTTGCTGCTTCTACCTGAAATAAAAAATCGGTCTCCAAGATTTGGTCTCAAAAAAAAAGTAAGACAACTTGTTCACCAGCCAAATACACTTGGGTTGTTGAGATTGGGTGCAGCAACAACGAATCTGGCGACAATCATAGACGGCCTCAGAGATATATTTGTAACAGCCTATTGCGAAATATCTCATTTCTCTGACGTCTAAAAAAAGGTTTCACATCGCCGCTCAGGCACAGGGGTTCAAGACGCCGAGCGGTGGTGGAGACGACGAAAATGCGCGAGAAGGAAAAAAAAACAATGCGCGTTACGCGCCGCAGCCGTTATGAGAAAAAGGTTTCATCGTTAACGATTCCCTTGCTTCGCTGTTATTGCGATACGTTTTAATCGATTTCGTAAAGCTTGCACTGTGTGCTTTCTGTGAGGCGATTTCTTTAGCCACTCCGTCGGCTGAAATCATGCGTGTACAAAAGAGAGCCAGCATCTTATATCAGCTTGTGCACGCTATCCAGGGAAACATTTTCTTTAATACTTGTGTTTCAGCTAATCAGGACTTAACACGTACCCTCCGACCGTCTTGATCGTCGGAGGGTCAGCACCAGGTATGCTGGTTAGGGCGCTCGGCTACTGATTCGGAGTTCCCAGGTTCGAACCCGACCACGGCGGCTGAGTTTTTGTGAAGGCAAAACGCCAAGGCGCCCGTGTACTGTGCGATGTCAGTGCACGTTGAAGATTCCCAGGTGGTCGAAATTATTCCGGAGCCCTCCACTACGGCACCTCTTTCATCCTATCTTCTTTCACTCCTTCCTTTATCCCTTCCCTTACGGCGCGGTTAAGTGTCCAACGATGTATGAGACAGATACTGCGTCATTTCTTTTCCCCCAAAACAATTATTATTATTATTAATATTATTATTATTATTATTTTTAATGCTTGTGGAAGAGATAGACATCTGTCAGTGGCATGCGATTATTTCGTTGGAGAGTTTTGCTTTCTAATGAAGCAAAAACTTTGTATAGCGTCCCACAACTTCTCGGCTCATATCTCGACGCAGAACTGACAGTACTGCGCAAGGTGTGCCGTAGCTAGCTGCAGGCTGGTTGTTGTGATTGTATAAGTTTCTTCTCGTTTTATTTTGGGAACACAGTACTGATCAGCCAGCCGGCCGTGTCCGACTGATTCTTTCTGTACTTATTACCTGTCCACTAAACTCGGATTCTTGCTACGTTATTGTTATGAAAGAGCAAAATAGCAACAGACAATCGATTTGCTGCATTCCCGTATTGCGGAACAGAATGTGATAGCCGCACTTCCTACTAGACGGAGCCTCGTTACCTTTAGTTGAGAAAATGGAAGCTGCGCGTGGTCTCTCTTCAAGCACTTAATTTGTCACATTGTTGACAGATTCGCAGAGAAGCAAAGAACAAGGGGCCTATTCAAGCTTTCCTGGCCCTAACAAGAGCAACTTATTTTGCACTTGCAGAGCAAAAAATTGTTGGGAACAGCCGTCCAGTTGGTATACAATGCTGATTTCTCAGAACTGCAAGTATCTGAGGTTGGAAGCTTAGCATAAGACAGAGAAAACTCAGTTTTATAAAGCCTTGCCGCTTTCCGCTTTAACAGCATCGTAGCGAAGCATGCGAAAACTATTTATACGCGCAGGTCTGAAGAGCTCGGTAGCGGGCGATCAAGTATTTCTGTGGATAAATTACACTTTCATGATAAAGAAAGGGGATCAATAACAGTTTCATCTGATTTTCTTCCATTTGCCATGTTGTGTCCTAATTTGTTGCCACTTTTACTCTGATATAATCGTCCTACGACCAAAGCGGAACAAAGAGCAAGTACTCTCATCTCACTGTAAGGCATCCTGAATCGGTTCCGGCGACTGTGATCCACCGACACAACCAACATGCCTTCTTTATCATGTTTATTAGCGACACTTTTTCTGTGTTCTTTTGTACGGGCATAATGAACAAACTTAACGAGGAGGGCTGTCCCTCAAAACCTCCAGGCCAAAAGGAAACTTACTTCAGCGTGACAGCACAGCTGCGACTTTATTCCAGGTTTCTCTCTACTCGCAAGAACATTTGGTCACAGTTTGCTGAGCTGGGGACCATGATTCGCGAGCAATTAACCAGCCTGCGTCGGAGATGCACTGTTCCGGACTTCCTCGCTCCCCTGGCTCCCCAGCTCGATATTTTTCTTCCAGTCTGGCTCTATGCTGAAGCCTGTGCGAGCCAGCGCGGGGTCACGGAGGTGGTTTCCGCTGCTGCAATCGCATCAACCAAAGCACCTTCTTTCGCGGCATGCTCTCTTTCTCTCTTCTCTCGTCTTTTACCGGACCATTCCCGGATTTTTTTTTCGCGAACCTCAGAAAAAAAGTGAGCCGTGGACAGATGGCCATCAAGAGGGCAGGGCTGTTGTGGCTATCTTCAAGGAATTCCCCGTTCTTCCTGCACTCCTTCTCGCGTGATATCCTCGGACGCTCTTTTTCGACAGAGCGTCCTTACCGACAGCATTTAGTTTTGTTCTTTTTCCCCCTGGAGTCACCCATGATCGCCTCTTGAGAAAGCTTTTTGTTCTATATTTGTGTGACTGGAGTGCGGACTTTGGAAGCCGCGTTTCCTCGCTTTGTTCAGCATGTCTTCAGCTTTTACTTCCTTTTTTCGCATCTTTTTTATCCCTCCTCTCGTTTGAAGGGTGTAGTTTTTTCTTATTTCTGTTCTTAGACGACGTGTTGCTATGTCTGCCCGGTCCTTTCGTAGAGAGGCGTTTGCGTTATATACTTCTCTTGCGCAAGGGTACATGCTTTGACTTGCCGTGCGCACATTATTTGCTTCCCGGTCCTTGTGTCGCGCCTTTATATTTCTTGCCCGTTCGCGTCTATGCGGTTGGTTTCAATTGGGTGAAGTCTCGCGAAAAGTTCTGTCTGGCGGGAAACATAGTGCGGCGCAGCGCTGTGGATTCCTCTTTTCAGAATCCTTGCGCGTAACCAGGGCCGCCCACTACCGACACACAATGCCCTCCATAAAAGCGGAGCGCGTGCGGTCATGCTACGCTAGCAGAGCACGAATAGTGGGGCAAAAGGCGTGGCTGAGAACCTCTCTATCTTTTAGTTGCTTTAAAGCGAGAAAAAAAAACAAGCGGTACGAAAGGTTCAAGGGGCTATACCAAACGAAACGGCACAGCGTACAGGTCAATAAAAATCCTTATTTCATGAATGCTTCGCACTATTGACGTTGATATGACAGCCGTAAACACTACGCTTCAAAGAAAGTAAGCTATTTTGCGTTTTTTCACTTGTTAGAATCACAATAAAATGCAGGAAGCATGGAGCTCCAGAGCTCGATGATGGAGATATCGAGATGGATGGGAGTAGCCTGAGAGCGCCGTCTCGTCAGAGCCACCTGCGTTACCGCTGAAATATACGAAAATACGCAGCGCAAGGAAAGCCGCAGCGTTCAGCCGTGAAATTATCGATTCTTTTAGAGGGCAATTTTGAAATTTGTAGAAAAATGACAAACCGCAAATAAATTTATGCTCGATTGGTGATGGAGGAGGCACAGGACATCGGCAGTGGTGGGAAGCAATGGCCAATTTGTTATAAATAAACCTGATTATTAATATATGTAGTTGTTCTCTGCGCGGAATGCAATGAATTGCAAAATTCGCGCACCGTATCGCACGCAAAAAGGTAGGGGCGTTCCTTATTATAGGCTTTCTGTTAAGTGCTCGACTAGTGTCCTTTTTATCCGGTGCTACAATTTCATGGTATAATCACATGCCACGTGTAGGTGTAAAGAAAGAGCGCATGATTAACTGCCTAAATAGCCTCCATGCTGCTGATTAGCAACAGAAGTGCTTGAAAGCCTTGGATAGCATATGATGAGTGTTTCGATAGCAGGAGGTGCTGGTCGCATACAAGTGTAACCAACTGACGAACAAGAACAGACTGTGAACTCATATTTCTTCCTCAGATATTTAGAGACGAATTTATCAAAATAGCGATACAATACTAGGGCAAGAAGAAAACGAATGCAAGTGCTTATTTTTTCTTGCTTTACTTTATATTGTTTGCGCTGTTCTATAAAAATAGCCTGCACCAATTCGTTCCACTTTCAGTTTTCAAAGCTATAATTATTTATTCTGCAGCTTGCGGAGGCCTCGAGCTGAAATTTTCAGAGGAACAGTAGCCCGACTGACATTTCGCAAGAGTTCATGGCGTCCATTATTGTTTGGCTTTCATGGCAACGCTCTTTGAGCGAGAGATACGGAGATGGTGGCAAACTTTTCAAGACACCGCCAGCGCCGCGTTCTGGCTCCGAAGGAGTTTTAGATAAAGCCACAGTAGTAAGCGTCTAGAACTAAAGGACATAAAAGGGGTGAAATGCATTCAAGCGACAAATCAAGAAAACGGAACGATTCACACGCCTTAAAAATTAAACCTGCAGAGGACTTAGACATAGGCATCAATGTGAACGAAGTAGCTTCGGCTACTCTTTTCAGGCGGCCATAATTCGACAGCTGGCGTATTGTTCGTACATTTCTTACAGAAAACAAACCAGAACATTGAACAAGAGATGCATATTCCTGTGTAAATAAGCGCAACAGAGGCTTTAGATCTCTTTAAAAATTTTAGACCAACTAGGCATGCTACACACAGCATTAGGTGCACGAACATTGTAAGTCAAACAGATTCGCTTGTTTTCGCTAGGTGAGCTCTTTCTTTTTATTAATGATGCTCCTATCACCCGTTCCAGTGCAGGCTTTTTTCATACCAAGATCTTTGGTCGAGTATTCAAGGCATAACATTCAATTCATTTCGAGATAGTTCAATTAGCGTCACGCCTTCATTTCACTGCGATCTTACACCACTTTCTCTCACCGCTACCCCTCTCAAAACGTGATATTTATGCTGGTCTCTGCTAGAACAGTATTCACTTCGAAATGTTTTCATGCGGTGTTCGAAAAAGGGGCCTTCATTTCCACTCCGACAATATAAAATGTCCTCAGAGTACCTTCGCTTTAATTTCCTCGACAACATTTCACTTTCTAGAAACCTAGCAAAGAAAAAACTCAAAACAACTTTTCTCGTAACCTTAGTTGCCCTTACTGCATATTGGTCCTTCACTCCCAAAAATAAAGGAAGAAGAGGAATTAAGTCAAAAGCGCAATATCATAATAAACGTCCGCACAAAACAAATAGGACGCCAGAAGAAAAAGTCAAGAGGCGGTCTATTATCTCCCGCTTTTCGTACAAGCCTCAAGCACTGCTTCAGCTCAGAGCCACTTGCACGGCGCTGCGCCAATTGAGAGCGAGAACTTGACTTCGGACAAAAGGAGCTATTGTCAGAATAATCAGGCTGGCATTGTAAAGAGTGGGGAAATACCCCCAGCACCTCCTACAACCTCCATTTGTTAGTCACATTAGCTGGGCGAATGTTCCACTTGGTTCCCTGATTCTCAAAGCGGTTGTCGGAACGCTAGTTTCAATTTATACGAGCAGGCGCTGCTGAAAGAGAAACGAGGCGATGAAATGCAAACAACCGCTTAGTACTTTCCGGTCTTTGCATCCCCTGCGTAACGGCTTCGGCTTTCTTTCGCATTTTGCCCCATTACTTCTTTGTAACCTCGCACTCTAAATCGAAGCTTTTCTAGAGCACTTCCAAAAAACGCTTCTTCCCTTAATTTTATTTCAAGCTTTTTTTCTGAAACTTCATCAAAGGGGCAATGCGCTTTAGCCCAATGTTTTGATAAGCTTTTTGTTCTGTTCTTATTTACTACTGCTTGTTTAGTACTTTCTTCTTTGTAGAGAATGATGTGTCCGGATGAAAAAAAAAATGTGGCTTTTATTTCTTTTGCGCCATAGGAAGCAAACAACAGGTTTTATTCTCCTTTGCTTTGCCGCGTGTGGGTGAACCCTTTGATGGCCTCCTTTTGTCGGCTGGTTTGAAATCTTAAAAATGTTAACGCTGTAAGGCCTTACATCATGAAAAGGTTGTTTGTTTTTGCTGCACGAAAGGATCACACGTGGATGTATGGTATTAATGCGAAGGTGTTTGGGATCCAAATTTGTTTTATCCTCGGGCCAAGGTTTCCACACAATACCTGATTGTTAGTTCAGTTGTTATTTCACTATTTCCAGTAAGCACAGCTCAATGCGTCCGCCGGCGGTGATGTTGAATTAATCGTTCACTGAATGTTAGGAATGAATTTTGAAGCAATTTCCCAGTCGAGTGATGTGAACGTAACTATAGAGTAAAATTGTAAAATTTTAGCCTTCCATGTACAAGCGAGCTGGTCTTAGTAGATTTTAGTGGTATATATATATATATATATATATATATATATATATATATATATATATATATATATATATATATATATATATATATATATATATATATATATATATATATATATATATGCACATTAAAACCCCGCTGGAACGAAATTCACTGGATGCGCGAAAAATTTTGTTGACGCGGAAATTTTATTCTGGCAAAATCAGCCCAAAAAAATCTAAGATCTGACGGCACTGTTCAAAAATATCATTTATTTCCGAAAAATTCTGTCATCTTGGCTTGCGTCCTTTTAGTGGACATGAGCGTCGTGGTGCGAGTTTCACACTCGGACAACAACAGCATCGCGAAATTGTGGTCATGCGCACCAATGAAAGCACGAAAGGTTCCATCACATGGTTCCATCACATGCAATACAAACGATGTCACCTTTCTTCCTCCAGCTTTAGGCCTCTCGAATTATGCGTGCTTCATCCTCCAAAGAAAGGAACTTGCACTTTCTGCACGGCGCTGCTATGCTGGCGTCGAGTCTAGCACACTAACACAAATGAAACACCGGATAATCGCAATGTGTAGGGCCGGCTCCGCTGCTTTTCTCTGTCGATATGGCGGACGATATCGCACGATATGACGGACGACGGACGATATGGCGGACGATATCGAATGGAGCCACCCATTCGCACTCGACGCACTATGGGGCACACATCGATTCCAGCAAGTGTTTTCGGTGAAATAAACGCTTGAACGTACGGACGGGTAGCGTTATGCTTGTTTTATCGTAGGATAAATGTTAAGCCCATCTCCACTGAACAAAAATTTCGTTGAAGCGGAAACGCACCGGAAAAGATAATTCGCTGTGGCGAGAACTATCATGCATTGTTTTCTATGGCTATCTGAGAGGGAATCTGAAAGAGGTCGTTGAAGCGAAAATGTCGCTGAAGCGCGGTTCGACTATATATATATATATATATATATATATATATATATATATATATATATATATATATATATATATATATATATATATATATATATATATATATATATATATATATATATTATGTGTGTGTGTGTGCGCGTGCGTGTGTGTATGTGTGTGTGTGTCTTAGATAATTACGTATGGTGACAACCTTAAGCCATCGACTATTAATTACAAGGTAGCTTTTTTCGCATTGACAGTGACTAGGACGGTGTTTGAAACGCATCGTACATCTGAACTATGCATAACGTTGACAAAAAACCAGAGCTTCAAAGAATTATTAAAATCAGCTGTAAACTTTGGTCTCCATCAAATTTTTCGGATACGTGACGGGCATTGGTGTAGAAGAAAACTAGCACGGCCTTCAGTATATAAAACGAAGAATGTAAGGCTAAGGAGAAATAGGGAGTAAGTATTACACTTTATTGTCACGGTGAGCTTATGGACGGGTGCCTATATAATGAAGCCCCAATGCAGAGTTAAACGATGGCTGTGTTGGATGGATCCGATTCAATTCATAGCTATGACGTAGTTAATTATTAAGTGAACTGAAGAAATTGAGTATAATAAATGCAGTAAGGATTAAAATAAAAATAAATCTTATAATAGGGTCTCGAAACTCGTCTCACTGGAGCATTGGCCGCCTTTTACATCTGCAAGTAGAAAGCACATCACGTTTAATATACTGTTCAGCTATTATTTCTAAACAGATTTTGTTAATGGAAGACGTCAGCATTTCACTATCGGCCCGCACTTTAATGCTGCAGAGTTCGCTGGAAATGCCGGTCGGCGCCTTCGCGACGCGTCGATTAGGCTGCGACAGAGAATCTGCTTTCGCGGTGACCGCAGCACATACGACCTCCGCATCGATTAACGTTCAGTCAGCCTCTTCAGCCCTGTTATGCCACACCATGCTGCCACAGAACACGGTCGTTAGCCAAGCGGCAGATACCGCAGAAACATTTTTTTTTGCATGCTAATACGCCTTCCAACACAAAGATAAAAATAGACACGGAAATAACTATCGGAACAATTGGCCTCCATTTTTATACGACGCTCTCTGTGTTTACAACATAAGGGTTGTTTAGAAAAAAGGAAGGATATACTGATCTTTCAAATGCATCTTCCAGTAGTCTGCACCCCTTTTCAGGGTTACGGCTAATAATAATAATTGGTTTTTGGGGCGGAAAGGAAATGGCGCAGTATCTGTCTCATTTATCGTTGGACACCTGAACCGCGCCGTAAGGGAAGGGATAAAGGAGAGAGTGAAAGAAGAAAGGAAGAGAGAGGTGCCGTAGTGGAGGGCTCCGGAATAATTTCGACCATCTGGGGATCTTTAACGTGCACTGACATCGCACAGCACACGGGCGCCTTACCGTTTTTCCTCCATAAAAACGCAGCTGCTGCGGTCGGGTTCGAACCCGGGAACTCCGGATCAGTAGTCGAGGGCCCTAACCACTGAGCCACCGCGGCGGGGCGTTACGGCTCTGCAGAATCGGTTTCAAGAGGGTATACATATGGCTCGGTTACGGCTCTGCAGAATCGGTTTCAAGCACATCAGCATTTGGAATAAGCGAGCCATATGTATATCCTCGTCAGACTCAACGTACTTTACAAAGAACTGAATTAAAAATAATGAATCCACCACCTCTGCAGCCAAGTGCCATTGAGAATGAAAGAAATCTCACCTGCTCTGACAAAACCGGAATTTCAAAGAAGTTTTTAACAATAGGGCGCCCTAAGCAGCCTTCTAAGCTCGATGATTTGTCATCAGCATCCAAATTGCTCCTAATTTTTTCTGATTTACCACGAGATTATCTGTGATGATCATTAATATGCCCGATTTTCAGCTTATGTGTTTATACAAATGCGCACTATAAGACATTGTTTGCATTTTTCTTGTGGAAACCCGTGAAGAAATGCCCCACCTGCGACTGAGAAATTGTGTAGCGCACGTGTATTGATTGGAACATCTAAGTATGAGAAATGTACTTAGTATACGCTGACATGCGGAAGTTTTGCTCGGATTTTACAAAGATAAGGTGCTGCAGACTTACGCTAAGAGGAAAAGAAAGAGGCATCTTACCGACATACGTGATGTATAACACCATCTGCAGGGCTAGTTGGCTGCGATCGATACGCATCAGCTGCGCGAACACAAAAAAGGAAGAAGAAGAGCTCTGTCCTATCTTCTTCTTCCTGTTTTGTGTTCGCGCTCCTGACACATATACGTGATGTGTAGCGATATTGCAGTTGTGATGCCTTACTACGCACAGAAAAGAGCCGCACAAGCACATTACCAGTATGAGCTTCCTAGGAGGCGTTCCTATGATATTGATTTTTTTCGCTTTGGTCTCACGGGATAGAAGCCAAGCAGACTGAGGCCGCTCGAGGTGCGGGACTTTTGTCAACTAACAATAGAAACCTATATTTCTATTATATGTATCGAAACCAAAATTGTGGGTCCGTGGCGTGGTCGTATGATCGGACGTTCACCGTAAAAACTACACCTGCGCAGGTGCTTTTGATGAAAGTTGTCCTTAGATAATATGCCTTGTGTTTGCTTGTTCTGTACAGTACTGTGTTCCTTCTACTGCTTCTTATTTTTCGGTAATTCCATACTTCTGCTTCATGTCTCATATTTGCTTGAGAACCGTTTTTCTCTGGAGGGCTCTAGAGCCTTATAAGCTTCAGGGAACAATCCTTTTCTCCATCTTTTTGCTCGTAAAAGGCTCACTAAATAAAGAACATGCAATTTCACTGCAAAAATAAATCGAGAATACCACAACTGACACTTCAAAGTTATCTAAGCATTTTATCCAGGCAACAAACTCGGTTATTATAGCACTCCAAAAGCCCACTCACCGATGCGAATGACGTCCGGAAGGCCTCCCACAAAGCCTCGTTCCGTTGCTTGTAGGGCTACGACGACTGCGGCAAACAGCATAAGACGGATACCGGGCAGCATTGTTCCTGCTGCAGCTGAGCTGGCCAGTTTGTCCGGGACGGGGTTACGTTAGCGAAGAGGGACCAGCGGGGCTGTGCGCTGTTTGCTGGAATCACAGCTGGCAGCAATAATCCAAACACACGGGCCTAGCGCGGAAATACGCGACCCGCTTTCGCGAGCGTCTGCGACTAATATAGACAGTTTTGAGCCTGCACGGTTACAGCGGTAATATCTGATCTATTATATAGGCATGTCAAACGCGACTTCGAAACATCAGTTTTCTGAGCGACGCCTAATGAGCCGCGTGCGCAAATATAAAAACATTTAAGTGACTACTCTCAAACTCACCCCTCAGTTTTATATCCACGAAGGGAACAATAACATCACGGCAACCATTCTCTTCTTTTTTTTTTTAGAAAGACATGTGTGTATGGCTGCTATTTAGAGAACTATTGGTTTAGCTGTACTAAAACATTGCTAAGTGACGAGCTAGCTGGCAGTTACAAAATACCGCTGACCTTACCTTGATCGAACCGAAGCTAGGAGATGTCGCACACTTTATATTAACTGGGATTGTTTTTCATAAGCGAAACAACTTCCTACATGGATCGTAGCAGTGAAGACGCCCACCTGAACAGCGCATATATTGTTTTATGTGACAGTGCCACGCCACATCCTTGTGCGAAGTAGTGTGCATTGAAACATGGGCGCCTGTCTACCGGCGTCCCGACCACGCACTTCCACATCACAGCCTTAGCCCTTCATGCAGATGTCAGGCACTGGCCTTGCTGGAAAAAGTACACCAGAGGCAGATAAGCGCTATACTACTAACACCACATCACAACATGCACGAACACAAGCGTCAGAAGGTCGTCTTCAACCAGGCTTCTCCGTATCTAGCCGGATGGCTCCAATGGAACGTGTAGCAAATCGCTGCACATAGCGGAAGCAGAACCGTCGGGTCAAATCCTCATGTTCACTAAAAAATCAGTGCTGAAATGTAATGTTAAATTGGCAAAAAAAAATGAGCACAAGACTTTCGATGATATCTGTTTAGCGACGCTTATTAACACCTGCCGGTTTTTTTTCCCGGCTGTGCAAACGCACTCCCGTGAGGCCACTTCTTGAGAGCGCGCACGACCTCGTGGACATCTCGCGCGGCGCGTCCCGCGTCGACTGAGTCCCGGGCTGATTGCGGGAGTCGCAGCGCGGGCGAGCGCACCCTGCTTGCGAGCAGCGCGGGATGAGGGAAAACGTGGGGAAAGAGATGCAGACCAGATCCCGAAAACGCTGCTCCGTGGGCGTGGTTTGATGAGAAGGCGCGGAGTAGAGGGAAGGGAAAATATCTGGTGTGAGAGGAAGGGCAGCGCACCACAGTGCATCGGCCCGTATGCGAGTAGCAGTCCGAGGGATCTTGGCCGATTCGCGTGGCGCCATCTGTGAGCGCCTCCGCGCCTTTGGAGACCATATCCTAGAATTTTGACGGCTTTTGAAGTGACCTCGACGGGCTCTTTTACACTTGCCTTAACAGAAGCTGCCTTATGCAGAGAGGGCGTTTAAATTTCAGTTGTGGTAATTTTAGAGATGTTCATTGCATGAAGTATTGTTTTAATTGGAGGTGAAATTCCAGACCATTAAAGTTATCTTTTCTCAGCAATGCCACTAGCATGAACCGCAGAAGCATTGTGGTAATTTAAATAGCACTAAGGTTAAAAACCGCTGATAAATTTGAATGGACGTCATTTACCCTGGCTAAGTCGCTGAGCACATGAAGGCAAACGAGTCGTCCTCTCTAAAACTTGCTTAGCCGCTGTATGCTATATGTTAGTGGGCTTTCTTGATAGCGGGACAGTCATCAATTGGTTTTAAGCCTATCTAAATGGTCGACGTCAGTATGTACGGTTTGCAAACAGCCATTCAGATTTGACGGAAGTGTTACCTGGGGCGCTGAAGGGCCCGGCGTCAACGCTAGTTCTTTTCATTCTTGTTATTAATGATCATGAACAGAGAATTGACGCAGCAGTATTCATTTTCGCGGATAACTGTGTTATCTGCAAAGAAATTAATAGCCCTGCCTACGAAAGGGCATTAGGTAACTCGCTGCAGTGCATGTCAAAATGGTGTGACAAACGGGAGATCGCTCTGAACCTGGAAAAAATTATCTGCATGACTGCCGCTTGAAAGAAAAATTCAGAAGCTTCCCTTATCAAATGGAAAAAAAGGGCACGAAAGTAGAACAGTTTGAGTGCATTGGTGTGATCATCGCCTCGGTCTTAAGTAAACAAACACCTAACACATTACCACAAAACGACATTAAGTTCTATCATGTCCAACATTCTTGGACACTTTTTTAATATTGAGAACTGTAAGGAATCTGCAAAAAAATATTAAATGTAATCGTCGATCCTTACTATATGCAGCAAAATTTTTCTTTTATGATATTTCCATCGCTCGTATCGAGCTGTTAAGACTGCCTTAGAAAATCAGTGAGCAATACTTTGGACGGTAGCAAAAGCGTTCAGAACAAAAGAATTCAAACCTGCAGACGGGAGATATGCGGGTATAGTGATTGTTGTGGTGAAATCTTAGAACATGTCAAAAATTTCGCTCATGAACTCTCTCTAGCTGAAAAATTCTGATGTCCATAATTGTTGTGTATGGCACGGTAAGAAGTTCGTTTCGAATTGCTTCACGAGAAACAAAACTGCTAGCGTAACTTAGCTTGCCTGTTCTGTATTAGAAAAAAGTATAATTAGCTGGATGTGCCACACCAAAAATACATCAATAGATTACAAAGTGTCCAGCAGAAAGCTGTCATGTTTATCTTAAAGAAATATAGGTGCCATAAATCACCCACACTGTTTCTCCAAAAACCTGCCTACCTGCGATGCACGCTGGGTTTACCTTCGACAATCCACGCCCGAACCAGATTGCTTCGACTTATGCTTCTTTTCCTGCTCTTCGATGAAAGCAGAAAAATTGATATAACTAGATACCTGGTCTAGCCGAAAATCGACCATCACATGGACGAAACACAAAACATCTAACCAAACACAGATTCCTAGGTGACACATTTCACTTTTTTTTTCCCGCATGTGATTCGAGAGTTAAGTTGTTTGCCTTCTGAAATAGCAAACCGGATGTCACCTGAAGCATTTTTTCCCACTTGCCGAGACACTTTGGTAATACCTTACGACTAAGCGTGCTTCTTCTCTGCTGTTTAATTTTTCTGTGCTGTTTCAATCCCATGTGAACACGATCTTGTTATGGCCTCTAAGTGAGGCCTGCTAATAGTATGTATTAAAGAAATAAATGTGTTCTTCACTCTGCTACTTACTTCCCTGCTTTTTTTCGTACTTAGAGGCGAAAACATCACCCAGGACAGTGCGGATTTTGCGTAACCTGGTGCGTTTTCACACTTGTCAGCGCTGCGCTGAGCAGTACTTTTACAAGATATACTACAGAGAAAAAAAGTGAAGCCGCCCATGTGAGTGTCCCCTTCTTTGAAACTCATGTACTAGAAGTACGTTAGAATTGCCAGAAAATCCCAGTCTCCAGGGTATTTCTTAAAAAATTTGAGGCTCTAACGCAATGCTACTATTCACATAACCTAAATAAATTAGTGCATATGACAAATCGACGCTAATGACGAGTTGCCGTCCACAACACAAGAACTGAGAGCAGTGCCCTGTCATTCTTTTATACTGCTTGCATATTCATGGAGCGCTTGTATTCATGCTGGTATACGGTTCGTCAAAAAATGGCACGGGAAAATTTCAGCGCGAATCTACAAATGCCCACACAGCACTTCCTTGCTTTTGTATATTGCGAGAAGGTTTAGTTTGACCAACGTGTTTTTATATGCAATTTTTTGGTATTTAAAGCGTCTTTGCTCGTTTGCGAACGGGAAATAATATAACGAAATTGTCGGCTAACGCGTGGACACTTCAAGAGAGTGATAAAGGAGCTGTTTTCCTGCACAGAAGTATATAAAAATAAGAAATTTATGTTTTATCAATAGCACAAATAATTCTGTTTGTTTCGCTTACACTATTACTGCCGATCACTTTGTTATTTTTGCCCTTAAAATCATGTTTAAAGAAACTTACTGGATCGTTGCCAGTAAGACCGACTTTCTCCTGCACCTAGGTGTCGTGATTCGCATTCTTACCACTCAGTCAGGGTACTGAAATAACTTTTAAAAAAGAAAACCAAACAAGTTGGCGGGAGGCCTTCCCTTTATCACATTGACATATTAAACGGTTCGGAATGAACGATCAATCGTTGCGACGGCGACTCGAAAGCTGCTGCAGTCACAACTCGATGACCCATTCATTTATCATTCTGCTACGACATTTCAGAGCTCGTGTCCACTTTCCAATATCTTTTTCTTTTTCTGGGCTCGAGACCATTTCTGAGAAAGCGCGAAAGTATTGATGTCGACGGAAGTTCTGTAACTATGCGGTGAAAGTTTTTTGATCATCGCAACGTAGACCTGCATTACCGTGCAATCATGTGCCTACTATTTCGAGTCCAATAGAATGTGAGAATATAAAACGATTTTACATCTAAGTCAATGGAAAGAACCCGCGTTGTACCGTGTAGTTTAAATCTATAGTGTAGGTCTCAGTGCTGAAACGACGATGCGAGTCCAGGCAGGCATTGGTCCTTGAGTCGATCATCACTATTGTGCTTTAAGCGGAGAGCCTGCGCTCAGCAAAAGCATCACACAGAGCGCTTTCATCAACAAGGAACGCTCCCCACTCTCTGGCTCTTAAAGCTCATTCATCAAGTTTAGATTTAGCTTAAACAAAATACGCAAATACCCATTGACCAGAATTACACCAAAAGTTGCAGCGTTGGCACTAAGCGAAAACCTCATTTAAAGTAGATCAAGAAAGCGATGGCTTGCCTGGTCACAAAAGAGACTAATGGTCTCCCAAAATAAGTCCTTGTTTATATTTTGCGCTTGCATTTCCGCGACCAGCTTCCCCAGCATGCATTAAAAAGTGTCTGTTTCGCACCAAGACAAAAAGAGGAAAATATTTCTTTGGGGTATTTTCTTCCTGGAAGCACATTTTTCTCTAACCCACGCGTGCTAGAAAACTAACAGGCAACTTTTATGGTTCAAACTTAGGTAGAGACGGTTTTCAGGGCTAAAGAATAAATTTTCTTTAACGTTCTAAGCTACCTGGTATTAATTCCAAACTAGTGCTCGGTTGGCTCAACGCATTAAAGAGCACTTTCGCTAGATTAGACTATAATCTGTTGCTAAACCAGCCCAGAAGCGGAGCACTCGGTGCTAATTACTTAACGATGGCCACATTTGGGAATCTGAACTACATGACGCAGAGCTAAGAGAAAAAAATAGCCTTGTGGGATACCGCAAAAAGTTTGTTATGGCGATATCGATCTTTGCACTGGCTTTGGTGAAAGGTGTAACAAATTATCAGCGTGGGCTAAGTATACAACGGTCACGGAAAATGACAGGTACGCACATATTCTGTGCTAGATGGATGTATCGAAACTGGGGCACAGTGTGCACGATTCATTTCGTGTACTTCAAATTTCTTGCTTTGCAGAAACTAACAGTATTTAGGTGGCGTTGTATGGCAGCGCGGAGTTACACGGCATTGTAAAACCGCGGTATTTGGTTATCTTTGTAATGAAGTTTCCTTTTATAGCCCGTGAAACCCGACGCCCTGAGTGGTCCTTATGAGATTGGGCCTTATGAGGTATCGGATTCCTCACCTTTGGATGGGTAGCCGAACACCCAAGACTTGCGCTTTTCTTTCACTGAGTTCTCTGAGCGCTGGTATGTTATATATATATATATATATATATATATATATATAACATACCAGCGCTCAGAGAACTCAGTGAAAGAAAACCGCAAGTCTTGGGTGTTCGGCTACCCATATATATATATATATATATATATATATATATATATATATATATATATATAATATATATATATATATATATATATATATATATATATATATATATATATATATATATATATATATATATATATAATTGCATAACTTAAAATTACCAGTTTTTGTTTATCGAATTTTTCATCTTGAGATAGAATTTGAAGCCTTCCCCAACAACTATTTTTTACAATGTTAATGAAACTACGTATTATGAGTGTCTTAACCATCTCCTTCCGAAAGTTCGAAGTAATCGTGAAAAATTCTCCGCAATATTTGCTGGTATAACAATATGGAACGCTCTACCACAAGAAGTAAATCATCACTCAAGATTTATTTTTTGCATCGTATTAAAAGCTTTTTAAAATTGCAAATTATGGACTAACTCTGTGCACCCTGATGTATTTTTTTCTGTTTCTTGATCCCCTTTGTTTGTTTAATGCTCCTTGCTTTCGTTTGTACGTACAAGATCTTATGTTTGTCTTTTATCGTTGTTTGTAACTTGTAACCACTGTCTTAGTATTTGTTGAAACTATCTATTTTGTGTTAGGAGGTACTCCTGAGGTTTTTCAACGATGGGACATCCTAGAATACTAACTTCAAACAATAATTTTGCTTGTATTATTGTTGTTCAATAAACTTGACTTGACTTGACCGGAATAATATGTTTCCTGCTTTTTACTTTGCTCTTCAATACCGTCAGTTCGCATGTGATGTTGGGTATGGGATGCAGCACCAGAACACGCTGAAACGCACAAAGAACGTTTTTCTCACTGGCAAAGAAGACAGTAACAAAGTCGATGGAAACCCACCCAGAAGCTGGCGGGGACGTGAACTGCTTAACTTTTCTTTTTATTATCTTACGTCCACTTCAGTGCCAACAGAGCTCTTCAGTGAAGCACCCGTAAGCGGCCTGCTCATTCTCCACAGTGGTCTTCCTTCGTCACTTTTGGCGTTCCTTCTTTTTCGCTCCATCTTGACCTGACAAAAGCAAGTCCGAGACCGTCCTGGTTCAGACAACCGAAAGTAATTTATGGCTGAAACAGTGAAGGCGGAAGGCACTCCAAAGAGGACTAGCACGAAGAAAGGTGTGGCAAAACCGACAAACACAGACGACATTGCAAACAGGCGCGAAACAATGTTATAGCTGCTGCTCTGGAATCTCTTCTATTGATGTTCAGATGTCCAGGCACTCTGACACGTTCGCGCCCGAAACTAATGACGCTTCAGCTCGCCTATTACAGGAAAGCGCATAAATATTTGTCTCTTTATCGATAGCCCAACTATGGTTATATCTATCCATTTTTTTTATATTGACACCTTGGTTGTTGTCTACCGAGGCGAAATCATCTTGACTCTAGGGGTTCGTCTGCGTCCTAAAGTCTTTACTGGGGCTTTAAGAAGCTGTATACTCCTTGGGCACATTTAAGCGTAGATGTCGGGCGTGATTCGGAATTCATTTGATACATGGGTTTTTTCATTAACAAAGGAATGACTACTGATTCTCATCAACTCAAGCGCAGCCATACGGTTACAAAGTAAAGCTATGCGGCTTTCACAGAAATGCCATAGTTGAAGAAAATTTCTTCGTGATCCGGGGTTCCAAACCGGACAACCGCCTCACCAGAGCTGTCGCTGTACGAACCGAGCAACTCAACAATGCTAGGACGTGGTATGAAGAGAGGTAATTGAACAATAACTCGTAGTGCTAATATTGTTGGCCCAAAGTTTATTCATCTTTGATCAACACTAAAATGTGGCAACGTTGTAGATCCGCTTTTCTTTCTTGACGTGAATTATCAGTCGACAACTTGCCTATTAACTTTTACGCCATAAATAAAAAATGCAGCCCTAGAGATGACTGCAAAAGAGGGCACAAACTTAACGTCTGCCGTAATGAACTCTTGACATCGCGCGTCTGAACGAGCCTTCGCCGCTTTTTTTTTTGCATTTCTACGCCTTTGAACTGCAGCCTCCGCTGCAGTAATGGAATCTTGAACCCGCGAGCTCAGCGATTCCGGCATGCGCCTACTGAGCTCACTGGCTAAATGTTTCATTTCCGACTCAGCTTAGTATGCGTACGCCAAAGCAACTCAGCCAATTTGACGGATTTTACGTGTATGATTACGTTTTACGGTGACCTGGAGCGCGTACCGTTCTGCCAATGGATTTCCCGTCAGCATGAGGTGGCATTTTGGCGAACTAATGCTCTGCGCCTGTGAAATCTTTGGTTTGTTGATATGACACCTGTCATCCGAACACATGTAAACAGCGCGCGAAAACACACGCACAAAACTAAGCCAAAGCAAACCATAGTTCGCATAGTCTTAGTACTGATATTTTACTTTTGCGCACTCTTTACTGGAAATATAGAGAGCAGTTTTCTTTTTCTCCTTGACTAACTGTGTGCTCATTGCGCGCGAGGCAGCCTCAGCTATACCGGTAAGGACGCTGTTACTTGTGGTATATCGATATTACGTGGTAAATTATTTATAGCTAAAACCATTCCTTTAACATGACTTAGATATATACTGCTTTCCTTGCAGATTGATAAAGTATAGGGCAAAATAAGATGACAATCTTCCACTAATAAAGTGCTTGAAGTACGTGGTATTGAGATGGGTACCGCTCATTTGATGATCCGCCCCCCCCCCCCCCCCCCCCCCCCACACCCTCCCGAAGTGGATCAGAGAATGTGTTACGTCCGCGGTTGACTTCAAAGAATACGTTTGCGGACAACAAAACTATTAATTCGCGCTCGACTTAGTGGCACAAGGTTTGCGAATGATCGGCGGAACGGCTCCAAAATTATCTCTTCTTTAGACATGGGTGGCGGCGTAGACAGGAAAAGGGGGAGAGGGAAGATGATTTATGGTTTATGGGGGTTTAACGCCCCTAGGCGACTCAGGCTATAAGGAAAGCTGTAGTGAAGGGCTCCGGAAATTTCGACCACCTGGGGTTCTTTAACGTGCAGTGAGATCACACAGTACACGGGCCTCAAAAATTTTGTCTCCATAGGAATCGGACAGCCACAACAGGAATCTAATGCGCGTCTTTCGCGTCAGTAGCCGAGTGCCGCAACCACTGACCCACAGAGAGGGAAGATGCTCCACCCAGGTGGAAAGGAGGAAAGCGTGCTCCCGTCGGGACGTTCGGTTCGGGAGACGACGTGAGCGATGTGCCCATTGTCCCCTCGCTCACAAGCACACACTGCCGTACGCAACAGCACACAACCCTAGGCAAAAATAACAAAAGTGAAATGCCCTCTCGTATGCGTGGTCTATCGGGTAGTCTTGCAACTGATCAGGAAGAGACTACTGGCACAGACGAAATGCCGGTAAATCTCTGCGAGCTGATGCTTGTGCTCTCGGATTTCGCCAGAATGATATCATAACGAGCACTTTCTCCCTGAATTGACTTGCAGAGAGAGAGAGAGAGATTTTCTGTATAATTACTCGTCGCGCACAGAAAAGAAACGGACAGAAAGAAGCACGACACAAGTGCTGACATCAAATAATTTTTATTTCAGCGCTCTGTATGTCCAATTATACACCTACATTTATACACGTCAGTGCGTAGGCCGACAAAAGCAGGAACCCACAAACATCGGTGACGTATCGCACCTCGTTGATAGCGACGCCGAGCAAAGTATCACAAAAAATCTCATCACTCTCAAAGGAACAAATATCTGCCCTCCTAGACGACACAGCTGACCATGACACTTGAACCAGACCCGATACTTGCAGTATGCTCGTGTAATCCTACGGAGATCTGCCCACTTCGTGGCTCATTATCAGTGATATTATCACTATAAGGAGAAGGTTTCACTGTGGAATCTTTGCAAGAAAATTAACAGTGCTGTTAGTGAGCAAAGCTTTTGGGTTTACAGGTGCGTATGCTTTATGTATTTGAAAATGGTGCGCAGAACCATCTAAGGAATACGGCGGTCACAGCTGTTCTTTGTGATAGGACTAATTGAGTGAAGAAACACTGGAACCATACCGCTTTTCTGGTAACCGCCTTGAACCACCCGCGCTTTTTGAAAATGGGATAAGTTCAGAAAAGCTTCAGCTGCAGTGGAGTTCTCACCAGGATGTGTTCGAGCTTTGTGTACACTGCCAACCCAAATTACGTTACCCATTGCTTAGATTGCTTCTCTAGGAATGTTTGTTTATCCTGGCTGCGGAAAGGTTCAGTACCAAAACGACTCGGCGCAACTGGATAATATCAAAGGCGCGTCTAAACACTGAAACACCCAGTTGCATTCTCGAGCCTACAGACACGGCCAGGCAAGCGGGCAAGATGACCCTCTTTTCGTGAGGTGCAGCCGTGGACTGTCTCCGTTGCTTTCTGTGCAGCGGAGTCGGACGCAAGATTTGAAACTTTTCGTGCAACAGACCAAAGTGCGGCTAACCACTGCCTATGTATTACGAAAAGAATCGATATGCTTTATCATTGTTGAACACACAAGCCCGTAGGCATTCACAAAAAAAAAACAAAGTACCAAAGGTTACACATGCGCTTAGGACGCAATTAGCTTTTGAGGCCCATAGTGTTTTTATTGCTCCGTTCGCGATCTTGCTTCTTTTTTTAGTGCAAAGGCCCCTCACGGGCACCATACAGGTCATGGAATGTTTTCCTTTTGCAGAAAAAAGTAACAACATCTTATTGTTGTTTTCACTTTGGTAGTAAAGGTGCAACCTAATGCCTAGATGACGGTAGGTAGGTAGGTAGGTAGGTAGGTAGGTAGGTAGGTAGGCAGGCAGGCAGGCAGGCAGGCAGGCAGGCAGGCAGGCCGGCAGGCCGGCAGGCCGGCAGGCCGGCAGGCCGGCAGGCCGGCAGGCAGGCAGGTAGGTAGGTAGGTAGGTAGATGGATAGATGGATAGATGGATAGATGGATAGATGGATGGATAGATGGATAGATGGATAGATGGATAGATAGATAGATAGATAGATAGATAGATAGATAGATAGATAGATAGATAGATAGATAGATAGATAGATAGATAGATAGATAGATAGATAGATAGATAGATAGATAGATAGATAGATAGATAGATAGATAGATAGATAGATAGATAGATAGATAGATAGATAGATAGATAGATAGATAGATAGATAGATAGATAGATAGATAGATAGATAGATAGATAGATAGATAGATAGATAGATAGATAGATAGATAGATAGATAGATAGATAGATAGATAGATAGATAGATAGATAGATAGATAGATAGATAGATAGATAGATAGATAGATAGATAGATAGATAGATAGATAGATAGATAGATAGATAGATAGATAGATAGATAGATAGATAGATAGATAGATAGATAGATAGATAGATAGATAGATAGATAGATAGATAGATAGATAGATAGATAGATAGATAGATAGATAGATAGATAGATAGATAGATAGATAGATAGATAGATAGATAGATAGATAGATAGATAGATAGATAGATAGATAGATAGATAGATAGATAGATAGATAGATAGATAGATAGATAGATAGATAGATAGATAGATAGATAGATAGATAGATAGATAGATAGATAGATAGATAGATAGATAGATAGATAGATAGATAGATAGATAGATAGATAGATAGATAGATAGATAGATAGATAGATAGATAGATAGATAGATAGATAGATAGATAGATAGATAGATAGATAGATAGATAGATAGATAGATAGATAGATAGATAGATAGATAGATAGATAGATAGATAGATAGATAGATAGATAGATAGATAGATAGATAGATAGATAGATAGATAGATAGATAGATAGATAGATAGATAGATAGATAGATAGATAGATAGATAGATAGATAGATAGATAGATAGATAGATAGATAGATAGATAGATAGATAGATAGATAGATAGATAGATAGATAGATAGATAGATAGATAGATAGATAGATAGATAGATAGATAGATAGATAGATAGATAGATAGATAGATAGATAGATAGATAGATAGATAGATAGATAGATAGATAAAGAGGAGGAGGGAAAGGCAGGGATGTTAACCAGAAAGGGGTTCCGGTTGCCTAACCTGCACTAGGGAAGAGGGATTAGGGGACTAAAAGGAGGAAGAGAGAAGGAGAAAAAGGCATAACACACACACACGCACAACGCTGTCACAATTTGTCACTCAATCCAGTCGCTCTCAAGTAGGCAAAGAGTGCCTTGTATGCCTTGAGGGCAGTCGACTGCTGTGGCAACGGACCGAGGATCTTTTGCTCTGTTAATGGGCGAGGATCGATGCGGTCCAGGGCAAAACACAGTGTATGTCTTGCACTCGCAAATGCAGGGCACTCACAAAGATGAGCGATAGCCTCCTCACAACCACAGCTTTCACAGGCAGGGCTGTCGGCCATCCCCATTCGGAAAACATAGTGGTTAGTAAAAGCAACACCGATCAATAAACGGCATAACAATGTTGCTTTGCAACGTGCTAAGTTACGTGGAAGACGAAGGCGCAGTCCAGGGTCCGGTGCCTTAGTGCGGAGGTTGCAAATCTCTCCCGTGTTCCACGCTGAAAGTATGAGCTCCAGTGCCAAAGGCCGAAGCCCACACGCAGCGTCAGGTCTTGATATTGAGATTCTCACAGGAAGTCCGTCGTTGTGAGCAGAACGCGCAGCCGCATCGGCCTGGTGATTACCGTTAATACCACAGTGTCCTGGCAGACATTGAAACATGATGTCATGACATTTGGATACGGTGCCATAGTACAGTAGACGGATCTCAGCAACAAGTTGTTCCTGCGACCCGCGGCGTATCGCAGCTTGCAGGGCTTGAAGGGCTGCTTCAGAGTCGGTGAAAACCGTCCAGCCATGTGGAGGTTCTTGACTGATGAATTGAACCGCAGCCCGTAAGGCTGCGAGTTCCGCACCAGTTGAAGATGTTGGATAGGTCGTCTTCACTTTCATGAAGACGGATCTGGCCGGTATCACCACAGACCCCGCAGAACTGGTCGAGCGAACTCATCCATCTGTGTAAACATGTAGGCAGTGACTGTGGTAAGAATGCAGGTGATTCAATGTCAGTTGTTTGAGAGCGGGCAGTGATACAACAGCTTTGTTCGTAATGCCATGAATATAGAGGTGAACCCAAGGTTCATGAAGACTCCATAAGGGTGAGCACGGTCTTGATGAAGGGGTGAACTCCGATGGGAGATATGCGAGATGGGCTTCAATGACTTTGGCGAATGCAGTACGCGGCCTAATTATTGGGAGTGTTGCGACGTGATGACCGGGAACCCGTGTGAGATACCGATTACGTGTTCTCATTGTGTCAACAGCAACGTATGTAGTAACAGGATGTTCCCGGGCAACAAGAACAGTTGCTGCTGTTGATGCACATTTAGGCAGTCCAAGGCAGATACGGAGAGCTTGCGCTTGCAAACTTTGAAGAGTCTTGGTATTTGTCTTCCTAATGGAACCGAATATCGTAAGACTGTACCGCATGTAGCCCAGAATTAGGGAACGGTACAGTTGTTGCATCGAGCGCACTGATGCGCCCCAGGACTTTCCCCCGAGGAAGGAGAGGACGTGGACAATCGCAATTAGTCTCTTTCTCACGTCGTAGATATGTGGACTCCACGAGAGGTTCCTGTCGATGACAACACCAAGGAATCTGTGGCTTCTCTCATAGGTAATGGCTTCGCCATTGATGCGAATGGTGTAACGTGACATTTTTGTGCGTGCGAACGCCACAAGTGAACACTTTTTGGTCAAAATGTTCAGGCCCTGCAAGCGAAGATAAGATTTCAATATCGACGCCGCCTTATGAAGTCTTGCGCGAACTTGAGGACGGGTCACCCGTGATGCCAAAATACAGATATCATTTGCATAAGTAGAGATATGAGCAGATTGTGGTAATACGTCGACCAGGACGATGAGATCAAAGTTGAGAACTGGGCTCAGCACTCCACCCTGAGGCACTCCACGCTAATTTCGGTGTAAGGACGTTGGTCCGTCCGCAGTCAGGACAAAAAACGACCTCTCTGATAAATAGCTGCGTTTCCAGCTGAACGTGCGGCCTCCGATCTCAGCAGCTTCCATTGCGTCCAAAATGGTCTGATGCTTTCCGTTGTCGTACGCGCCCTTGATATCCAAAAACAATGCCACGGTCGATCTTTTCAAACTTTTGCTGTGTTGCGCCGACGTTACAAGGTCAACCACGTTGTCGATAGAAGAGCGGCCCCGTCGGAACCCAGACAATAAGTTTGGATAAATCTGATATCGCTCCAAGTATCATTCCACGCGTGTGAGCAGCATTCTTTCCATGACTTTGCCGACGCAGCTGGCGAGTGCAATTGGACGGTATGATGAAAGGTCGAGCGGTGATTTCCCTGGTTTAAGAAGTGGAACCAGACGACTGGTCTTCCAATCATGAGAAACTATGCCAGCCGTCCATGACTTGTTATAAGTGTCCAAAAGAGCCCGTCGAGCTCCTTGGCGAAGGTTCGCAAGTGCGGAGTACGTCACACCATCAGGCCCTGGTCATGATGACCTTCTACAACAAGCCAGCGCAGCATCAAGTTCTTCCATGGAGAATAGTACATCCATCCGAGAATCCCGTGAGGGTGAAACATTGTTGCAGTGCAGCGTTGCGCCTGGATGCGGAGGGCCTGTTATTCTTGCGCAGAAATCTTCAGCTACCTCAACCATACTACGTCATTGGTGGAGCGCGACGAATTTGAACGGGTAGTGCTGATGAGGGGACGTGCGAAGACCCCGAAGTACACTCCAAACGCGTGACAAAGGCTTCCATGTATCAAGTGTTTGGCAAAATGTCCTCCAGCGTTGTGTTTGCAGTGCCTGAATTCTGCGCTGAATCTTCTTCTGGATGCGCCTAGCAACTCTTAGGTCTAGGCGCGACTTTGAGCGTCGGTATCTGCGCTCTGCGCTGCGATGTTGGGATCGCAGTCGCTGCAATTCTAGGTCAAAATTGGTCTAGTTACCGACAGGGTAAAGGGGCAGGTGGCGTGTTCCATGGCTTTCTTAATTTTTTGTTCAAGACAGGTAGAGAAGCCCTCTGTGCAAGCAGCCTCAATAAGTAATTTAAAAACTGTCCAGTCAATGCGCTGCCTACACGTGGCTGGGGAAAATGTGAAATGGCCGGTAATAATCGGATAGGTTGGGATATGGTCGCTGCCATGGGTTTCTACATCCGAAAACCACCGGACGCTCTTGTTAAGGCACTGTGAAACGAAAGTCAAGTCCAAGCAGCTGCTATAAGTCACCCCTCGAGTATAGGTCGGGCTTCCTTCATTAAGGCACTCGAGGTCATGGTCAGAGGCGAAGGACACAAGCTGTTTTCCCCTAACGTCCATCCTAACGCCTCCCCACATGGTGTGATAAGCATTGAAGTCACCCATAATGACCCACAGAGCAGGTGTAGCTGCCATCAAACCACTCAACCTTCTGGCGTCGAAACGACTTGATGGCGCTAAGTGCACTGCCAGTAGCGTAAACAACAGGTCTCGGCTCTTCACTGTAAGGCAAATAATAATAATAATAATAATAATAATAATAATATGAATAATAATAATAATAATAATAATAATTGTTTTTTTGGGGAAAGGAAATGGCGCAGTATCTGTCTCATATATCATTGGACACCTGAACCGCGCCATAAGAGAAGGGGAAAGGAGGGAGTGAAAGAAGAAAGGAAGAAAAAGATGCCGTAAGACAAACGTACTGATTGTCTTCATTCGGAAGAACCGAATGTTGCACATATGTAAGTTCACTTCGAATGAAGACGATCCCTTTGCTGGATCTGTTGCGCGTGGGTGATGCAAATGCCTCGTAACCGGCTATTCGCAAAATTGCCGGGATCTTTGGTTCAAAAATCACAACAATGGGGAAGTTATTCTCGTAGAAGTAGTGCCGTAAATCGGAAATCCGGGACTGGAGTCCACGAGCATTCCATTGGAAAATGAATGCTTGCTTGACCTTCGGTTGAAAAGATAGGTCTGAAGGAGCCATGATGCCTTCTACTGTACAGCCGTAAGAACTGGATGTAGCGCGTCCAGCACTTGAAGTGCGCTATTTGCTGCTGGCGTGCGTAGGCTGGAAAGCAGAGCCCGCATGGCATTCATTAGTGACGTTAGCCTTGCAATCACTTGCATTTCTGGGCCATGGCCTTGATCGTGCCTGTTGGCTGGATCAGTCGTAGGCGCTGCACACTGCCCTGAGTGCGCCAACATCCCTGACGCAGTAGGCGTAGAAGGCTTTGGCAGTGGTGGCCAAGTAGCATCTGAGGCAGCAGGTCCAGCCTCACCAAGCGCCGGGCTCCCTTGATTTGGTGCGGTTTTTGCTGGAGGCGGACAAGCTGCAGTTGCGTTTTGGGCATTCTTCTCAAATGTGACTGCTTTCTTTGACGACCTTCGGCGGCGCGAACGACACCGTCGCACCTTTGCGGCGGCTTCTGTGTGCGTAGAATGGTCTCGCACCATTTGCTTCAGTACCGGTCGCTCGGTCTTTAGACGGGGGCAGTCTTTCGAGGAAGAGTCATGAGGGCCGTGGCAGTTGGCGCACTTCAAGGTAGTCGCGCAGCAAACGTCACCGCTGTGTGACTCGGAGCATCGCGGGCACACGATGGAGTTGATGCAGACGCCGCTCACGTGGCCGATCCCCATGCACTTCCTGCATTGAAGTTGCTTAGGCACCAAAGGTCGAACTGGATGACGACAGTATCCAGCCTTCACTTACGATGGTATGCAGTCACCCTTGAAGGTCAGCTTGATGCATGTAGGTCTTCCTAACCGCTGAACTTGAATGGTGGAAATGCCGTTGGTTGCCGGCTTGATCAACATGGGCAAATCTGCGTCATAGATGGCGATGTCGACGTTGTAGATTACGCCAGCAGTAGTGCCTGGAGAATAATGGGGCGTGCACTGATGTTGCCGAGTTTGGTGATCGCGGTTAAACTCTCTAGTGCAGTTCGCTCCACCACATCAATGGCAATGACGTTTTTGAACGGGTTTATTCTGACATCTTTAATGCCTCCCGGTACGAGGCTCTCCAGATAAATAGAGATGGCTTGCCTGTTCAGTTGTCCGTTGGGTTCAACAGCACAAACAAGTATGTATGCGCAGTGGAACTTCGCGCCGCGATGATCGTTGGCGTGCTTGATGAGGACAGCGTTGGCGTGCTCGATGAGGACGATTCGGCTTGTCTACGCAGTCTGCGCTTGGCCTTCTTGCCAACAACCATTATGAAACCGTCGTCGGCCGAGGACGAGGAGTCTTCACTTGGCACCGAGTACACAACAGTGCCCTGGCTGCTCGAGTCACTCTGGCGGTGCAGGCGCTTCCTCTGGGCGGCTGCTGCCGACCCACCGGGTTCCAATACAGGCCCAGCAGCCTCCTGTTTCATCGCCGTGGCGAAAAGGGAGCGGCGCTTCCCTGATTATTGCACCAATTACCAAAAAACTCTATAGACGTGAAGGCAGCGTCCTGATACAGAACAACTTCGTCGTTTTCCCAATTTCTGTTGCAACAACAGAATATTCTCTAGTTCCTAAAGAAAAGTACGGCAGAACTGCAGACTGCCGAAAAGTGTACTACTGGAAAAGCTGCAATACTGCAAAAAATATATTGTAAAGTAGAGTAAAAACTGTTCTTATGACAAAACATGCATTTTTGACAGGGAGCTGTTGTTTTTTTTTTTACCTGAGTGAAGATTTATGAGGATGAGGAGTTGTGCTCGGAATGGAGCCCTAATTAGACGTTACTCATCTATGACTGGCATTTAGAGCCCTTTATCAGCTTCTACACTAAGCTTGAGTTTTTATCTTTTCTTTATTTCTTGGGGGGCAGGGTAGGGAAAATATTCTGGAAAGCAGGTCGATTCGACGCTTGTTGCGTTCCCGAAACTACTTAGATGTCGACATTGGAGAACTGTGGGCAGTTCACTCTCCTGCTTGCTGAAGCATATTTTTTATATTTAAGTGTAAAAACCCTCTCTTCATATTCATTTTGAACTATGCTCGAAGTGACATGTACGCACTTAGTTCTTTCGTGGTGTTCAATGCTTTTCGATTGTTTTTGGCAATTTAATCCACGTGAACAAAATAAAAAGCAAGATTAAGTGCAGTGATACTACTTGATGGCAATTAACCGTTTATAATAGACGTATGGGGATCAGTGTGCTCACGCAGAGGCTTAATCCTTGAGCGAATTTATCTTTTTGTACCAAAAAAGGATTACCAATAATCCCAAAGGAATACATAACAGAAACTGGACACCAAAGGGGAAATGCTTCATTTGAGCCATTGGAATAAGACGTTATTTCGTTCCTTGAAAGGCAGCCTCAAAAAGGTTGGTTAGGCAGCTCAATTATACGGCAAGCTTTCATGACAACAGTGAAAACTTTTGGAGTGCGACATAATAAAGTGTAGCTGTTGTCGAGCAGTGGGGACCTCCATTATTTGTACTTCAGACTGGAACGCAGGGCGATCAGTCGCTCTTCTAAAGATGGGCTTTTCTTTTCCGCGCTTTACATAGGCTGCACAGGATGTGCAAGGCTAGTTCTAAGGAAAGAGCCTCTATGAGCGGGCTGGCGGTTCTCGTTTTATAGGCAGTAACGCCAGGAGATAAAAACTACCGTTCTTTCTTGGAGAGTGCGTCAAACAAAAACATTTTAGAAAGAATATTGAAGAAACAACTTCATCTCAATTCCGTCGGGTCTAGATTTGTACGGCTACCTAAAGACGACGGTGTCTCTTTAGATATTGCCTGGTTTATTGCGCAGCATACTTAGCGGTTTATTAACACAGTAGGATTAGAACGGGCGTTCAGAGGAAAAACTTTGCGCTTTGCCACACTAAACCAGGATGGGCCGGCAGTCGTAGTGACATCACTTCAAGATCAACCAATGGCAGGGAGACGCCGCTCACCAGACATCTAGGAAGACGAGAAATGAGGGGTTTGCGAGCAGCCAGAGCGCATGGAAAGTTTCCACTAATCTGTGGTGGATGCGTCTAGTCACATAACAGGCGTGCGTGACATGGCTAGAGGGTTAGCAAGTGGCGAAGGAGCGATTCTCAGTCGTGTCAGCTGTGTTTGAAAATGGACGCTGTGCCTTCGACGAATGCCGAAGTTTTGGTGAGCAAAGAGCCGGTTCCTTCGCGGCGTCGTCGTAGACCGCGCAGCGAAGGGCCTGAAAAGAGGGCGGCGAAGCATAAACATGCGTCGCGCGCTGATCAAGGTGAGTACGGAGAAGCACTTGAGGCTGCAGCAGTGCAGCGTTAATGCCAGGGCGATGCAGAACTACGAAGGAGAAAGGATGAATGAAAGCGGAGAAAGCTAGAGGACGCGGAGTTGAGAAAGAGGGCTCGAGCTCGTGAGAGAAAGCGAGCTCGTGAGAACTTAGCGAATGCGAAAAAAAAGACGCTTGTAGCGGCGGCTTCTAACGCTATCGCATTCGGCTTCCTAAGGTTGGTTAGGAGTATGCAAATTTTATAGCGGAGTTCAAAGCTTGGGAATGCGCCTTTCCAGAGGACGCTTACCCAGCGCTTTATCGTAGTTAAGAACCCAATGCGCCGGTGACGCCGACGTTTATGTCCGAGAAATGTTTAAGCATTTTCTCGTCTGGTTACTGCTTTGTGTCTAGAAGGAGCGTAATAAAGGCACCTTGCTTCCAAATAGTTCACTCACTATTTTTACTAATATATTTAAAAATTTACTCTCAACGTGTGAGCGTTTAGCAATTAGATATGCCAGATCCTACCATTATGTATATTATGGCCTTTTTTAACAGTACGATATACAAGCAGGCAATGAAAGAAAGAGCCCGTAGTAAATATAAATATTCTGCGCTATTGACGCGGCAGGCACCAGTCGCTTAGCTATTGTTAATCTTTTGGTTTCCTGTTTGCGTTCAAAGCTAATAGAATGCCAAGTGTTTGCGGTTTTCTCTGGGTAGGCGTTACTTTTTAAATGAAATGTTTAAATTCTTATGAGCATGCATCATCTTCTCAAGACGTGTGAGCCGCAATAAGAAGTTTTCGTGTTATGCCTTTGAGGGAATAGCTGTAGGCTTGAAAATCCGATACCCATGCGTGCTCATACAAGAAAGCACATCACTCGGTAAAAGTTTCCGCGGGTTTAGGAAAAAAAAAGCAACAAAAAAAAAACAGCTGGCCGTTCAGCATGCTAAGCACGAAATATCGTGAGAAAGCATAGTTTTTTGCAGGTGGACACCACAGTCACTCTACTGACCAAGGGAGCCATTTATGCGCGTCTTAAACTTATTTACCGTCAGTGCCCATTTCTCCAGTATGCGCCGGCGGCCTATGCTCGAGGGTCACGTTTCAGTGGCAACGATGCTATCGCCAACGCATGCTGCCCACAGCTCTCTCTGTCACTACCGCCACATAGCTCAAAGCGTGAATATTAGTTTTATAGTAGTTTGATAGATTTACTGATAGAGCAATGGGCTCCCAGCGTTCATTGGGAAATTGGCGTTGGCGTTGAAAATGTTGCAGAGTGCGTTAATCTTGAGGAAAGGAAAGGCGCGTAACTGGCTCATTATTCAGTGGACACCTCAATCGCGCTTTAGCAGTGCTAGACTCCAGCGATTTTTTCCACTGCGGTCTGAGAAATTTTTAAAAGGTTTTTAAATGCCAGCGGTTGACAAATGTTTAAAAGATTTTGGCTATGCCTCGAAAGAATGGGCCATCCCATCTAATGTTTCCATCGTCACCTTACCTTATACTAATATACAGTTACCTCACAATTAAAGTTGATGTTCAAAAATTCTAGACTTAGGTGATCAACCAGATCTCCTGCGAATCATTACAAAATTTTCAATTCGAATGGTATCGAGGAATTTAACATAACGATTTTCAGCCATGTAACTCAACTAAATAGCACTGTTCACTATAGAAGACCCTTCGATACTATTTTAGCAAATTGGCTTTTTAATGTGGAATTATTTGCAAATTGATCAAGGCCTTCGATTAAGTGAATTATTCAGTATTACTAAAAAATGAATATTTATGTGAGTTTTCAAGCAGGAGTTGCAGTATTGGGGACATTTAACTGCTCAGAGACAGTACCATTAACAAGAGTACATCATGCAAAATCTAAATTAAATTTGGTGAATTTTGATGTTCCTCAGGGTTTAATTTTGGTACCTCTTTGTTCACTGCATGCTTTCTTGACATCGTCAGAGTCAGATTACCACATCAAATTGGGTTGAATGATGACGATAATAATGTCTTCCTCTCTAGCTTTAATTTTCAAAAATTTTTGTACAGCCGTCAAATGCCTGGCTACCAGGTTAACGATTTCGCTGTCAGTCAGTGCTCTTGAAATAAATGTTCACGGAACAATGTTTATATTTTCAATTAAAAAACAATAAATCATCCCTTTCTCGCATTAACTAACAATTTAACATTCGAGGAATAGCTCTGCAGGACTTTTGAATAAAGTTGTTACCAACCAACCAACTTTAGGGTACGACACTCTAGCGTTAATAGGTCCTCTCGTCGGCCTGGGAATCTCTTTATATATGACTTCGCAGACATGGACACTGTTCTTTTATTTTTGCGTGAATGCACCACTTAACAAGCAATCTTGAAAAAAGCCGACGGGTCTCTGAAGCCTCGATCTTTGACCTTTGTTCTTTGATCCTTGCCTCTTCATATTTGACAACTCAAATGAATTGACCTGGGTAGGGCGTGGGTAGGGGAAGTTCACCTGGCATGAAAGTTTAAAAGAAATTGTGTTGAGGGACATTGTAAGGCAATGTCTGAAAGATTCAAGCAAATGCGAAGGACAAGTTGCAGCAATGTTTACGCGAAGGTGAGTTTAGTTCCTAAGCAACTGCTTTGGCACGTCGCACTCTATTTAATGGCGTTAATGGTGTGTCATTTTTATTTCTGTTTGTTTTTATTTTTAGTTGCCACAAGACACGCAAGGCCTTCCTATAACCAAGTCCATTGAACGTTTCTCAGTGGTCAAAAGGTAGAGCGCCTGGCTCACAACGGAAAGAGAAAGGAGACTAGGCTCGACCATTTTTCATTTCAGCGCAATTGCTTTGCTGTCTTCAGAGCTGCTAAATATTAATGGTGAGAGAGAGAGAGAGAGAGAATGAAAAGGAAACGCAGGGAGGTTAACCAGATGTGAGTCTCCGGTTTACTACCCTACACTGGGGATGGGGGATAGGGGTTAGAAAGATGACAGAGAGGAAAACGCAAAAAAGGAACGTGCACACATGGAAACACACACACACAAGGCGTTCCAGTTAAAGTCTTTCACACAGGCCGGTAGATTGTAAGAAGCGCAAAAGCGCTTGCACTGCATTCTTCTGCGACGGTAGGTCCTTTCGATGTTTTAGAATTCTTTTTTCGGATAGCGGTTGGTCGTCCAGTTGGTCAAGTTCGTGACTAAGGCATGCCCTCTGTGGACTGTACTGCGGGCAGGAGCACAGTATATGGCCAATTGATTCTTCATGGCCGTAGTGGTCACAGGTTGGGGTGTCGGTCATCCCTATGCGGAAGGCATAGGCTTTAGTAAAGGCAACACCCAACCAAAGTCGATTTAAAAGCGTGGCGTCTCTACGGCGAAGCTGTGATGGCGCTCGAAGACTTAATGCTCGATCAAGTGAGTACAGTCGCGTATTTCTTAAATGTGGCTCATTCCATTGCGATTCGGTGCACTGCCGAGCAAGTAGGTGGAGCTTCCGTGCCGCGTCAGTTCTAGAAAGAGGAATTGGGACGTGGCGCTCCTCAGTATGGTGAAATACCCTAAGCACCCTGTAGAACAATAAGGAATCGAGCATTGACGTGACCACTGTTGTACTTTGTCATTGTTGTGGGGTGTTTCGATTGCACGGACGAAGCCATGTGAATGTGACCTCACCACCTTCTCGACGAATACCGATCGTCTGAGATCGACAACGCCAATGCCAATTACGGCGGTTTTTCCACTGAACCGGACCCTGAACGCTTAAGCTTTAAAATTTGAAAAATTCAGCAACAAGTGAATAGTTGCCGGCTTCTTGGTGTGCATATGGGCAGTGATTGTGCATATGTGTGCATTAGGGTTGTGTTGTTGCGGTGTGTATCTAAATAATATCGTCTTGGCACGTTTATTTCCTGATAAAGTGCCAAGATTTATTACCGAAAGCGTTTGTTTCTTAATAAACAGTTGTGTACATGCTTGGCAGCTTTGACTGTTCAGCCTTTACATCTGTTGTTGCAGCTTCGGAGTTTTACGAACTTTATCTCTGTTCAATTTGGGGAATATATTTTGTTACTAAACATATATCAAATTTCATAGCTTTGGATCCACCGGTGTGCTGACGTGTAAGTCAGGGTGTAGGCTTCGTCCGGATATGCTTAGTATGCTTTATTTTGCATCTTTTCGGATGCATATTTTAAAATATGGCCAAATAAAATATTACTACTACGGCAACTACCATATGATATGTGCGAACGGAAGTCTAGCCAAAATCGACGTAAAGAGAGCATATTCGACTTCCGATACCTTATGTCATAACCGCATAGTTAACGGTAGCATCATTGTTGGAACGTGAACCGAAACTCTTTTTTTCATTGATTGGTGAGCTATTCGAGGCATGGATCAGGTTCTGTTCACTCCGCAGCAGTTCGTCCCTACTTGCGCCATTAAAACTAGAGCCGGTGCAAGCACCCTCAGCCCGGGTTCATGTAATAACCTATTTGAAGAATAACGGCATGCCTCACTGCCTTAGCAGCCAACTCACTGTGCGAGCACTCTCGACAACTCTGTAGACATCTATAATTGTAATCGCATGGTGCCGTTATGAATGAAACCTAGCGCATTGATGATTTTGCGCCGATAAGTCTACGGTGTAGTTTTTAAGCTTGCCGGTTTTTCGCAGCTTCTCATTTTGATGCTGCTTGCAGTGGTATAATCTGTACTATGCCCCACGTTTTATTTTGAGTCTATCCGTATATAACGAATAGATTTAATAGAATTATATTATAATTAACACTTTTTATGAAGGGAAGCTAACCCAAGATGGAATTGTGCCACATATGTACGTAAATTTCTGGTGAGGTACAGCGTGGGCAGTTTCCTGTAAGCTCTAACTTCTTTCGTTTCCTTTATAGTCCGCCGCGGTGGCTCAATGGTTATGACCCTCGGCTGCTGACCCGAAAGACGCAGGTTCGGTTCTGGTTGCCGCTGTGGAATAATGATAATAATAATTGGTTTTTTGGGGAGAGGAAATGGCGCAGTATCTGTCTAGTATATCGTTGGACACCTGAACTAAAGCCCCTCCATGACGCTACCGCTTTTTTAAGTACCGCCAAGCTTTGAAGTGTGCCGCCGCCTTTTTTCCGTATCCGCATAAGGCTTTTCCGGTTCCGGTTTTCGTTTTTTTGCCGGAAGTTGGCGTCCATTTTGTATCTGCTCGCGCGGAGGAAAAACAAATGGCGGTTCGTACTTCAACGTTCGGACATCGCGCACATCGTTTTTCCGAGACGTTGATCTAGTGAATATAAATCTGTGATGCAAGCACATAATTCGAGAGCACCGGTGTTTGCGAGGTGCGAAAGCGTCCCACGGCATCAACAAGCAGCGGCTCCGATCCCTGTCCCTCAGCGTCGGTCAACTTCGTGGCTTGAACGCTCAGAAATTTCGACGCTCTTCCCACAGTGTAATCATCGTATGCGGACACAAACCACTAGCGCGATGTGCCTCTTTTTCCGACACTGTTTAAAAAAATAGCACCAAAACAGCAATACGACGATGGATGAAAACAGCAGCGATGCAACGCAGCCACAGCCTCCAAGCACAACACGCACCGAGAACCGAAAAACAAAATGGCAGCGCTTCCGTTCTAGACCGGAAGTCGGAAGGCTGTGTGAGAAGGAAGAGCCGTGGGGGAGGGGAAGTTGGCGGTACTTAAACTGGTCGGAAAAAAACGTCATGGAGGGGCTTTAACCTGAACCACGCCGTAAGGGAAGGGATAAAGGAGGGAGTGAAAGAAGAAAGGAAGGAAGGGGTGCCGTAGTGGAGGGCTCCGGAATAATTTCGACCTGCTGGGGATCTTTAACGTGCACTGACATCGCACAGCACACGGGCGCCTTAGCGTTTTTCCTCCATAAAAACGCAGCCACCGCGGTCGGGTTCGAACCCGGGAACTCCGGATCAGTAGTCGAGCGCCCTAACCACTGAGCCACCGCGGCGGGTGGGTGGAATTTCTAGGAGGCGAAATTCTAGAGGCCCGTGTACTGTGCGATGTAAGTGCAAATTAAAGAACACCAGGTGGTCGAAATTTCCGGGGCCCCTCTCTATGGCGTCTCTCATATGCTGACTCGCTTTGGAGTGTTAAACACCCATAAACCATCGTTTCCTTTATATGCATAAGATGCAGTGCGAGTCGCAATATTTTTTGTATTTGTCATATGCATGTGCTACCTAAGTTGTCTTTCGAATTAATTTGTGTTTATGTAAGTCATTATGTTCAAGCGGTTAAGGCCTGCTTTAGGTGGTATTCCTCTCCGAATTTTATTTTAAAACAAACGCCACAAACGACTGCCAGCAGGAAATTTACCTTCATTCAATTCCTGCACAACATGGAAACAAACAGTTTACTTAAGTGATGTATTTATTCCTGAACCAGATTCTTTTATTTTCAAGAACTGAAATGCATTGAAGATAGAGATCACTGAAATATGGGCGCTGGATTGTTGCTAAAGGTCACTCTCTGACAAACAAATGAACTGCCACATTCTCAAGGCTCTTGTCATGGAAAAGTACTTTCTTACAGGCCCGCACCAGCCACCTGGCAACGGAGCAGTGGGGGTCGGTTTACGGCCGGCAAATATCTGAAGCCAGCCGTGGGTTCCGCAGCGCTGCCGGATTTAGCGGACAGACAAGGGAGCCCGGTATTCTGCAGAAAACATTATCAAGGTTTTGTTGCTTCAAAAAAGCGCCAAAAAATTTCAGGACGCTTAACCTTCACCTTTAAGAGTGGGACGCGACAACGTGTTGCAGCACTGCCAGGGAGTCCACGGAAATCCATCGCCCGTTCGGCGCTACGCCTTGCCCGTTAGACAAATCGCTCTGCTACGTGCGGTGAAACAGACGCGCGGAGGGCCAACCACGTAGAAGCGCTGCCAGGCGCCTTGCCGAAACGCGCAGGACTAAAGTACCAGTCGTAGTTCGTCGGCACATCGTTCTCGACAAACCCGATGCCACGAACGCCAGCATAGCTTCCGAGCCGAACGCAGGGGCAGTAAGCCTCAAGCTTTGTGGTGAACGCGCTTTGGATGTGCGCTTCGTTGTTTGCCGCTCACCGCGTGATTACTGCGTGCCCGCATGGCCCCACTGCGCCCGAACGAGACCAGCGGGAGGCGCTGCCATCGCGCGTTATCTGCTCGGGCAGTGGCGTACATTGCGCGGAGGACGTGTAGGAGGAATTTTTCGCTCACGACGAACGCCGCCGACGGCGGCGACACCGGCTTTTCTGCGACACGGGGCCTTAAGGCTGTCGCGTCGCGTTAAAACGACGATCTCCCGGTGGCTTTCACTTTTAAACTGACGTGTGTTTGGACTAGTGAAAACACAAAACTCATGCAAGGAAGAATAAGAAGGTGAGCAAGGAGAGTATATCGAAGGGTTCTTGATATTAGGGAGAAAGAGAAAGAGCCACTTGTGGCCTTTGTCAGGCCCGGCTCATGGGTGGGCGTCGCGTTGTCGGCTCGCGGCGCTAGATCCTCGTCCTGGTGGCTCCATTCCGTCCCTCCGCGATCGTCTCCTCTTTTCCCCAGCGACGATGCAACATTTCGTCATGCAGCGTTCCGTGTACAATAATACGTCTGTGTGTGGTTGGTTGGTTTAGGTTCGTTTATGGGGTTTGACGTCCCAAAGTAGCTCGGACTATGAGGGACGCCGTAGTACAGAGCTCCGGAAAATTTCGACCACCTGGGGATCTTTCACGTGCGCTGACGTCGCACAGCACAGGGGCGCCTTTTGCGTTTCGCCTCCGAAGAAATCACGGCGCGAACACGACGGAAATGAACAGAGTATGCGGCTTCCCTGGTTAGAATCGAGCCTGCTTCTTCCTTGTGATCGAGCGCTTTGAACAGGCTGCACGTACTGATATTATTGCGCACCAACACGATCACGTTACTGATGGGAGGGCAGGTTCACCGATAAGTGGCATTGTTATATGAATCACATCAGACGCATAAGTTTCATTGTTATGTGCAGCACATTAGACATCATATGCGTGTGATTTACAAACTCACGACCTGGTATGTGACACGGGAACAAGAAGACCGTGTACGCATTCTGTGCGCCTCGGCTATCGGCGCAGCTTTTACACCCCTCAGCCACCGATGGCCGCGCCCTCTGCGTCTCGCGCATTTCTCGTCACGTGACACCTCAGGCGCAGTACGTTTCTGCGGGCCCTCGTTGCACTGCTCCAGGCGGAGCAGTAAGAGCACAAACAGGAATATGCGTGAACTAATGGTTCTTGCTGACTAATGCTCTGCCGCTTCTTCCGCGCCCAGGCAGCAATGTTTCTCTTTAACAGAATGAGCTCTTCATTTCGAATCGTCAGCTCCTCTCTATGCTATATCCATCTGGTCCAATTTCTAAGTCTCGTTTTCGTGCAATAAGCGCTTCGTTCTGTACGTTTTCCAGCAACTTCAGATCAGTCGGAGTGTCGGAACTCTCATTAGCCAGCGCTTCTCCGAGCGTTCGCCAAGTGGCAGTTGACTATATAGTCTAAAAGTTCCATGTACTTTGGTCTTATTTTGGTGGAGTGCAACAAAAAAAATGCAGGACGCTTAAGCTTCGTCTTTAAGAGTGAGACGTGACAGCGTTGCCGAGGAGTACACGGAATGCCATCGCCCGTTCGGCGCGAAGCGTGGCCCATTGGAAAATTTAAGGAAAGGACGCCTGTCTCAAATATCTCGGCGGACACCCGAAACGGGCTAGAAGGGAAGGAAAATGAAATGAACAATTGCTTTTAAGGAAAGGAAATGACGCCTGTCTCACATTTCTCGCTGGACACCCGGATCGCGCCGTAAGGGAATGAAAAATAGAACGATAAATCAAACAGTTATTTAAATAATAAGTCAATTATTATTTATTCGACCAAAGAGTCAATCGATCGACGATCAATCAATCGATCAATGAATCAAAAAATTATCGATCGATCGATCAATCGATCAATCATTCAATCACTCCATCAATCATTCAATCAATCAATCAGTCGATCCTTAGAGCTGTCGCGTTAAAACCCCCTTCCTTTCGGCGCGGTTCAGGTGTCTACCAAGATGCGCCATTTTTCCTTCACGGCCAAAGAAGGCCACGCCGACGACACCGGCTTTTCTGCGACACGAGCTCCTTAACGCTCTCGCGTTAAAAAAACAGGAAACAAGCGGATAAAGCTAGGACTTCTTTCTTGAAACAGGTAGAAATTTTGCAGTAAGTAATGCATGCCGAAGATACGGTATAAACTTGTGACAGAAAAATTTTTGTGTTATCTTCTTGCGGCTCTTACACGTGTTCAGCCGTAATTGCGTTCTGAAAGAATGCCCAAATACCCGTATTGTATTCTGAATTGTATTCTGAAATAGTATTGAATTGAAATTCATATTTGTATTCTGAAAGAATACCCGCTGCGGTGGCTCAGTGGTTAGGGCGCTCAGCTACTGATCCGGAGTTCCCGGGTTCGAACCCGACCACGGCGGCTGCGTTTTTACGGAGGAAAAATGCTAAGGTGCCCGTGTGCTGTGCGATGTCAGTGCACGTTAAAGATCCCGAGGTGGTCGAAATTATTCCAGAAGCCCTCCACTACGGCACCTCTTTCTTCCTTCACTCTCTCCTTTCCCCCTTCTCTTACGGCGCGGTTCAGGTGTCCAACGATATATGGGACAGATACTGCGCCATTTCCTTTCCCCTAAAACCAATTATTATTATTAACACACTTCGATACCTTAGTATATGATACCAACGCCAGCATTCCATATTTGAGCCACTTAAAAGCAAGCGTGTGAAACCTCGTCGGCAGCAGCTCGCTCGAGGATTAATATAGGAAGGCGTTCCTACAAAGTTGCCATACTATGAGGTAGCACTAAACGGCATCTTTAAGGATGACGCAAAGGCATTCTGCAAAAATAAAGCCGCAACTTTCAGTTTCCTTCCTTTCTTATAGCTATAACGTTTGCAGGCTTAAAACTAGCCTCTTATTTACTTAAAGGTGTATGCCCGCCGCACCGTCGAGTGACCGCAACTTAACATAGAGCGAAACAGAATATGGTGCGAACGAACCGCCTAGATCCGTCGAACAGCGTCAATTTTGAACAACATCGGATTCGGCTTGTCAGCTCGGAGGGAATATTGTGCATAAAAGCGTCTCTCGTGAAGGCCGCGGATTAGAGAGGTGCCGTCTCATGCGAAGATATCTAATAGCAAAAGCAGCACAACGGCTCTCACGGCATCAAAACTACTCAGCAGAGTGCAGACACACCGGCAGGTTTTTATACGTGGCGAGGATCGATGGATCACTGGAAGGATGTCCGTTTAGCAATTTCCATGGCTTAGCGTTTTCACGACCAAGCCTTAGAACAGCTGCATATCTTTCGCCCGTTAGGTGCGTTATGATAGAGGGCGAAAACTGCATGCGAGAGGTGAACGTCCAAGTCGTTAGGACGTTTTTCCGTGCAGATCCAAGGAGAGCCGCTTCCACACGAAGGATCAGCCACTATGCAGCAATGCTTCAGCTCTTCTGAGTTATCCTTGCGTTGTGTGCGCTTGCACGCGAAGATATAAGAAAAAACGCTATCACAACGTTCAAATGCTGCGCAAAAACTCGGATGAGGTGCACCCATGTTGGTGGTATGGTTTCCAGCAGGCACACGTCTCCCCGTCTGATCGCATGGAGACAGCACTCCGGCAGTGAGCCGCTTGCTCGGTGCTTGTATAAGGTTCACGTTGTCGGCATCGAAGCCGCCGCGGAAGGTTCATAGATAACCTCCGCTTACTCTAAGAAGCCTGACCCTGTCAGCTGTCTAACAGCAACCCAACGACCTTAAATTAACATGCAGGTGCAACCCATTTCCGCAACATCTGTGGCATTGAAGTAAGGGGCCGCCGCAGTTAACCGACGGCCGCGGGTTACCAAGCCCTTTTCCAAAACGTCGTCCAGACCATCATTAGAGCCAAGCGTCAAATTACATCACTATATTAATAGCCCGGCGCTTTATTGTAGTTTGGAATTACTTGTGGTGACGAGAACTAGGCGACAAAATTAGCCTAGTAGCCTTTTTTTATTTGCAGCAGTTCCCGCTAGTCACCGTTCTATCTAGACCTTCGATAATTTCCGCCAATAAAGCGTCTAAAATGCCCGCACGAGTTCATCTAAAAATCCAGGTTGTCACGAAAACGGGGTACGCGTGAGAAGAGTTCCATTGTGGCTGGATAAACAAAGTTGGGAAATGCTACCTTCATGTGAAGGCCGAAAGTCCTACATATTCCTGTAGAAAGTGCGAAATCTTATCAAGTGTACACACTGTATCATTCGATATGCTGAAGTGCACGTATGCTTGTGTCGTCAAAGTACAAACCAACTGCTCACAAACCTGGGAAACATTAGATAGGCTTATAGTTAAATTCTGGATCACGCAATGGCCTATGCAAAGGGAAATTTAGAGTTATGACGTTGATATAAAGAAAGCACACAAAATGAGTTATGGAGAAAATACGTGTTTAGAATTTCATTTCAATTCATTTATTTACCCTCAGGGCCGTTAGGCGTTCCAGAGGGGAGTGGGAATAACATAAAAAAATTACAAAAAACGAAAATAGCGGCTAAAAAATTTGAATATACTTAAAGCACACACGGGTTTAAGATCAACAAGAGCACTAGCATAAGGCAGAATTACACAAAACGAACCACAAAAGAAAATAGGAGCTAATAAAATAAAATATAGATATAGACAGAGACTTGTATAAAATTAGTAACAGCGTTACGAAAGGCAACAGTATCAGTCATTTCAGCAATATCATAGGGAAGGTGATTCCTGCCGACACAAGCTCTGGGTATGAATGAATCGTGAAAACATCTCGTGCGACAAGGAGGGATCCAAACTTTGTTGCGGTGATCAATGCGTGCTGAAATATACGATGGCCTTTTTAACCACCTCACTTTAAGATAAGGATTATGATAAATTTTGTGAAAAGTACATAATGAAGCTATTGACCTGCGATGGGAAAGAAGCGGTAGGGAAAGGTTAGCTTTCATGGCAGTTACACTACTAGTACTATGATAGTTGGTAATTATGAAAGGACAACCGCGGTTTTTAACTGATTCTAAGTCAGAAATGAGAGATTAGACCGCAGGGTTCCACACCGATGAAGCATATTTGAATTTAGAGCGGACCAAAGTTTTGTAAAGTAGTAGTTTTATTGAACTCGGTGCACATGAAAAATTTCTGCGAAGGTATCCAGGGATGCGGCTAGCGTTATTTATAATGTAGTCAACATGAGGTTTTCAAGACAGGTTAGAAGAGACATGAACACCGAGATATTTATAAGACGACACAGTTTCAAGAGCAATGCCCTTAATGCACTAGGTAGAATGTGTAGTAAACAGACGAGAAATGGGCAAATGCTTGCATTTAGTAATGTTTAGCTTCATATTCCACAGGTTACACCAATCCAGTACCTTGTTAATATCTGACTGAAGACCAGATGCATCATTATCGTCTATAATTTCGCGGTAAATAACACAGTCATCGGCAAAATGGCAAACTGAAGATGATATAGTAGTTTGTAAGTCGTTTATATAAATGAGAAAGAGGAGGGGCCCAAGAACGGACCCCTGAGGCACATCAGAGCCAACGGGCGAGGAATCTGAATTTACGTTATTTGCGGTTACGAGCTGACTTCGGTTTGGAAGAAAACAATACAACCATGCAAGAAATGTGGAATCGATGTTAAGGCTGTTTAGTTTAAGAAAAAGAAGCTCATGTGAAACCTTGTCAAATGCTTTAGAAAAATCCATAAATATAGAATCAGCACGGAACCCGCGATCTAGAATGCAATGCAAGTCATTTTTGAAGCATATGAGTTGCGTTTCGCATGAAAATGATTTACGGAAGCCGTGTTGGGCATTACTGAAAAAGCAAATGGATTCCAAAAAGGTAGCAAGATGAGAGTAGATGACATGTTCCATGATTTTACATGGAATGCTGGTGAGCGACACAGGGCGAAATTTATCAGTGCAATGTTTATCGCCAGACTTGTGCAGCGGAATCACCCTCCCAACCTTCCAGTCATTGGGAATACAGCCTGTTTCCAGAGACCGTCAGAAGATGTAAGTAGTATTGACGAACTATCTTTCTGGTTCACAGTGTTCCAAAACTGTCTAGGGCTATTAATCAGCAGAGCAGGCAAAGTACTGTTAAAGAAGGAGTCCTTAGCATTTTTCAGAGCTAATTTGTACTCAGCGGCCGCAGAAAGGTAACCGTCCCATCGTTGTTGCGAATTCGATGATTTGGCCGAGCGAAACAAACGTTGTTTCTTATTGGATAGCCTTTTTAAAATGTTATTGAACCACGGTGATTGGCTATTACACCGCAAAAGTCTTAGTGGCACAAATGTATTAGTGAGACGTTCAACAGTGTCCCTAAACAATTCCCAATTATTTTGGACAGAACGCTGTGAAAATTCTGGTAAATAACTGTTTAGGAAAAGAGCTAATTCACGATTAATGGCATCATAGTCCGCCCGTTTGTAATCTCTAATAGACTTGAATATGCTCCGGCGATTGGGAATTTTAATTTTTACATCGAAATGAAGCAAGGAGTGATCACTAAGACCAGGTAAGTACGAGATTGAAGGGATAAGATCCGGCGCGTTGGTTAACACAAGGTCTAATACACTGGAACATGATGGCGTGACTCGAGTTGGCTTAGTAACTAGCTGCGAAAGGTTGAAATCCAAACAGGTGCGCAAAAAGTTATTGCATTCGGTAGAAAAGGGGCGAGGATGCGGTGATGTATTAGCCCACATGATGCTGGGATAATTGAAGTCACCAGAAGGAGGGATTGCCGCACCAGGATAACGTACTGAGATCATGTTAAGAGCATCATGCAAATCTTCAACGAATGTTGCACACGAAGACGGGGAACGGTAGCATATGCCCAGAATAAGTTTTCTTACATGAACACACGAAGTTCAACCCAAACCAACTCTAAGGTGTCAGACTAATGGGTGAAGACAATATTATCGGCGATGGCTATTAAAACATCTCCACTTCTGTGACCTCTATCGGAACGATAAACATTGTAGCGCTTCTTGCAATCGAACAGTTTCTTGCTCTCTATCTTTGCAGAGGGCCACGTTTTGGTCAGCAATACAACATGCGCATCACATGAGTCGATGACAGAGTTTAGATCTTCCCGCTTTGGTATTATGCTTCTGATGTTTGTGAAAAGAATTGAAAGCGCTGGCTTATCTCGAGTCGCCCGTCCACTGCCCCTCCCGTATCTCTATGGCGAAGCATGTGGCAAGCTAGAAGCAGAAGCAGTGCGATAAGGGCCACTAAAGATCCCGGTTTGCCAGCTAGCTCGAAAATGCTATCGCGAATGGGGTCAAAGGCGTAGGATTAGTTGTTACAATACAGTTTGTTATTCCTCAGCTTATACTTAAAGTCAGCATCCTTCGCGAACTGCACAAGCTTCATTCTAGCGACATGTGTCTGCAAAGAATAATCTTCACTTACAGTGACCTTTTTATTTATAAGTTTGGCAGACTGCACTAGGATTTGTTGTTTTGTTTTGAAAGACCGGAACTTCACAACAATCGGACGACGCTTTTCATCCGAGAACGCACCAATCCTGTGTGTTCGTTCAAACATGTCATTCGTAAGAGCAGGATCAAACCAGCCTGAAACAAGGTTCAATAATTTTTCTTTCGTTTCATTCCACGTTTCGGACAAACTGCCGGGTACGCCGAAGAACAGAAGATTGTCCCTGCGCTGCCGGTCTTCCAGCTCAGTCTGTCCAACACGTAACTTATTTTCATTGACAAGCTGATCGATCGGTTAGCTCATGCAAAATCCGCAATTCCCCATGCGCCGCATCACTGGCGGATGATTTAGATCCGACTGCCGAGAGCCTCGCGTCAATATGGGTAATGTTTCTAATCATAGATTCCTGATTTAGTTTCATTTCACTTATAGAGGGTATTAAGTGTGATTGCTCTAACTCCATTTCAGCGGTCCTTGAATTAACGCCTTCTAACAGAGTCAACATGTAGTTAAGGTGTTTCTACACAGAAATATCAAGAGCGCTTTCTTTGGACCGCATGGCAGCGCCCGAGCCCTCCCCAGGGCCAGGGTTAAGCTCAACATCCCCCGACACCAAAAGTAGTTGACGAGAAAATTCGAAGCACTGGGCGAGCAAAATCAGCAGCACTCCCGGGCGTGGGAACAGGAGCAGGCACATATTGCATCGATTCCTTATTACCAACCTGCATGAAGAAACGCATTCCGTGTAGCAGCCGCATGACGACGCTGTCCCCACGCCCGCTGAAAGGCGCAGGCCGCTGCAGCCCGTTTTTATCCAGATGGAAAGGTGCTGTCGTGGACGATGCGCAGGACTTGTACGATGGAGACATAGTCTAGCAGGGTTGCCAGAGTTCTCCAATTTCCACGCTGTCAACTTGAACGTCGACAGTCACAGGCGTAGCCTGAATGGCATCAGCTGGTGCAATAGGTCCTGCGCTGAGTTGAAGCATTGCCGTTATCTGCATGAAGAAACGCATTCCTTGAAGCAGCCGCATGACGACGCTGCCCCGCGCCCCATAATCGAAATCAGAATAATCTTAATATAACTTGGAAGAAAAGGGGGCATGTGGAAGGCGTGATCATGTTAAGCAGAGTCTGCCATTGTGCAACCTACATTCTACATCTGGCCAAGAAAACATACATACACACTGTTAAAATGAGCCAGCTCTCTTTTCTGTCTTGGCAACCCTAGTGTGATGTTTCGGTTGTAGCGGAGTCTGCACTTGTGTAACTAACCATATGCCGCTTGCAAAAAGGAACGTATATACGCATTATCAAAATAAAGGCAGCTTTTTTTTCCATCTTCGCAGCCGAAGTGTGACGTTGCTCTTATTCGTTGAGCCCGCATGGCTGTAGAAGATAGATTGGAAGTGTTGACTGCTTGGTACAATGGAATATATGCAGAAAGAAGAAAAATCAGAAGAGGTAAGAATAAGCACCGATGCTTAGATAAGATTAAAAATTATTCGGGGAAAAGTGGGAAGAAGTGGCCGGAGAATAATTTTATTGAAGGTCAGTGCCACAGGCCCGTGTCCAGCCGTGAACGTAAAACAGCTTACATTGATGATTAAGTGAATTTTCAAAAATGACAGCAAAAGAAAACAGAAAATTCGCTGCGGTCGACGTATGCTGCCATCAACTGAATGGAACATGTAGTGCTTACTTCTCTGCACGACCTACAGAGTCGCCTCTGAAGTTTTGCCCTTCGCAGGTGAAAAGCAAGGAAATGTTTTTCTAGCAGTTGTTGTGTTTAGAACAAAATGATAGAAAGAGGTGCATGTATACGTTTCACTTAAGCACAACGGGCTTTGTGAACATTGTGTATACAATATCTTGATTTTTGCGGGCTGACTTCAGCGTAGGCTTGGATTATGAAAAAGAAAAGAGAGTTGTAGAATTACTTGTGACGAAACTCATTTTCTCGCTTTATAGATATTTTCGTTGCTTACAGTTTTATTGAGCGCACATGCGTTCTTGGCCTGTGCTGGGCAACATTGCTGCTGGGCAACATGGACAACATCTAACTACTGGGCAACATGGCTGTGCCCGAGAATGGTAAATTTGAAAGAAGCTTTGTGGAAGAAGAAATTGATCGCATTGGCCGATGGTAAAAGCAGTGCGAGAGCCTTACTGAGCAAACTTCGATACGGAGCAAAGCATTGATGCACGTTGACTAAGAATAGAAAGGAGAAGCTACAGTACTTCAACTCTGACAACAGCGAAGCGGGCATGCGGTAAAGATTTTTTTGCCTGACGAATTATATGCATGGCTTCATCATCACCATCATCATCATCATTATCAGCCTGATTACGCCCACTGAAGGAAAAGGCCTCTCCCATGTCTCTCCAATTAACCCGGTCCTTTGCCAGTTGTGGCCACCGCATCCCCGAAAACTTCCTAATCACATCCTCCAACCTAACTTTCTGCCTCCCTATGCTTCACTTGCCTTCTCTTCAAATCAACTCTGTTATTGTCAAAAACCAGCGGTTATCTTCTCTTCGCACTACATGCGCTACACAAGCCCATTTCTGCCTCTTGATTTCGACTAGGATGTCATTTACCCGCGTTTGTGTCCTCACCCATTCAACCCGCTTCCGGTCTCTTGACGTCATACCTATCATTTTTCTTTCCACACCTCGCTGCATTGTCCTTAACTTAAGTTGAACCCCTTTCGTTAGGCTCCACGTCTGTGTCTCATAGGTGACGTTCGGTAAGACACAACTGTTGTATACTTTTCTTTATAGGGATATTGGAGAACTGCCGTTCATGATCTGAGAGAAGCTGCCATATGCGCTCCAGCCCATTCTTATTCTTCTAGCTATTTCTCTCCCCTAATCCGGATCAGCGGTCACTACCTGCCCTACGTACATATTTTCATACCACTTGCTGCACCTCGCCAACAATTGTGAACTGCTGTTCTCTTGCGAGACTGATGAACAGTACTTTGGTTCCCTGCATTTTAATTTTTAAGCCCACCGTTCTGCTCTGCCTAACTCATTGATCATGCTTTGCAGTTCATCTCCTGAGTGACTTCGCAAGGCTATGTCACCAGCGAATCGCAGATTGCCTAGGTACTCTCAATTATATCTTATCCCCAACTTTTCTTAATCCAGGCAAACACCACTTTCTTGCGGGAGTTTACCATAAAAAACGTCTCTCATATAGCTCTAAATATACCAAAGAAAAACGATCTTTCTCACTTTGTCGTCATTTTTTGCCTTTTATATAGCTGGGTACCTGTCCGTACACACAAATAGACGAGCGGAGATTTTCTGCGCCTACGCCTGAAACAAAAAAAAATATTTGTCTTCTGTGTGCACAGAGCTTTCGCTCATCACTGCCTCTTCATAATGACGTCAGCCACCTGGTGTTGATGGGAGTCAGCGGGATGCCTTGGCGATTCGGCTCCTTTCGTACTGCACGTATAGGCTGAGCAAACAGTGCATTAGATGAGCGTGCCCCGGAACACTCATTATGTGTATGGCAAGCTGCTTCTGACATGAAGGAAAGGAGCGACGCCTCCTCTCTACTGTTGCTCTGACGTGGCCGCGAGCATTTCCTGTGTGATTGGACACACCGAAAATCAACATAAGGGTCCCAAAGCACATACGAATGGGGCTGTTCGAAATATAACGTGTCCGCCCAGACACCGGTTGCTGAATTAAGAATAGCCTGTATTGCTCGAAGATGATGTGAGCCACTCACTTTGCTAAAGGCTTCTTGAATCTGCGTCAGTAAATCAAAGATGTGGCAGATATGATTTTCCCTTTTGCTTGCATAAGTGTGCCGCTTCCACTGGGCGAACACCAGTGAAATAATTCAACACTCTCCTGTTTCTTTAGAGCAAAATCGAGATTTGTTTGCATGAAAGCTGTAAACTTCTTCAATATGTTCGCTATTAGAGTAAATCATAAACGCCCTGATGTCCTCGCATACTTAGGAGAAAATTACCTCTGTTTGTAAAAGTATTATGCACATTGTTAACCTGATGAAGTAATATTAAAATGAGCATTCCTATAAAACTATTCTGTTGTTTGGCTTAGTCCCTTTCTCGAAGAAAAATGATAGTGATCGCCAATTCCTTGGCCGCTATATTGAGCAGCGTCGAAGCAAAGCGGTTTGTCGCCTTACAAAAGCAGGCAGTTTTACATGGTCGCCGTAGTCACTGCAACGTGCCAGAAGTGGACGTTTCGTTTGCACTCCGCCTTTTGCACGTCACTTGTGCTCAGTATAATGTTTTTTGCGGACAAATGCCCCAGTTTTTGTTCTTGTTGGCCTTTTGTAGAGTGGTTCATGCCCACGGTGAGACATTGGTCACGGTGCGCTGAAAATTAAAACAGGAAATATACCTGGACGTTGTTAAGTCCTCTAGTCATTAGTGAAATTTTCTGAGTTAAGTATAAATATTTTATAATATAATAACTAATAAACGAATCTTAGTGAAGCAATATTGTAATCATGAAGATAATGACACACTGCTTTAGGACATACACCCGGCACTTCTGGCTCAAAACGACACGACCATCGGAATAGAAAGAAGATGCCCGAATTGTGCGATGGGGATCTTCAAATAAGCTTCTTGCAGAGATGCGAACAACCGTTAGGAGAGTAAAAAGTGGTCAAGTGATTCAACTTCACAAAGGTTCGGCAGAGAGCACCCCGATCGGCACAAATACAGATTCAAGCGTGGTATTATGCAATGCAAAAAGGTCATGGACACCTTTTATTGCAGTGAAATGCGTAAGAGGACACTGCAAGAAATACAAAACGCTGAAAATCCGCTGTACCAATGAAACACTGATGACTCACTGAGTGCAGATGCAGGAAATGTTGAAAGTGGGCTGTTGTAAAGAGCACAGTATTTGGAATCAACCGGAGTCCGCAAAGGGCAGGCTTTTATAAAAACAACCAACCATCGCGTTATCAGCAAAACCACAGTGTCTATGCTGAACATATGGTTGAATGAAGATACGAGGGGACGGTTCAGAACAGCCTCTTTGAAGCCCTCAAGCACTGTCAGGACAGAAAGGCTATCGGCAAGTATAATGACTTCTGAACCATTGTAAGGTATCTTTTGAAAGGCTTACGCACTCGCTAGAATTTTGAAACCGAATATATGCGCATAATCGGGGGCATAAAATGAGTAACTCCAACCAAGAGCTCTGGTATAAATGCCAATAGCAGCCTTTTCGTTTTGCTGGGAGGCATATGTGAAAGCTGCAGTATGGGTAGGAACACTTTCCATATAATCCTCTACAAGCACGTTTAACACACTGGCAGGCGATTGCTTTCCATTTCTTTGGAAGTTGAGTAAAAGTGCACTGCACCATCAGTTCTCAGATTGTGAACCTGTACTAAAGAACTGGTCGTGACTGAAATTTTCGAAAGTAGAGAGTTTGTGAAAAAGTCTGTGGTAACTTATACCTAAGCCAAAAATACCAGAGAATAGACGTTGGTTCGTCGCAAATATGGGGCTAGTCAATCGAGGTATAAGCTTTCAACCTCTTAAGATGGTTCACGCGGTTAGAGCAGAAACCGCGAATTCAAATTAGATAAACGCGCATCGAAGAGCAACCAGCATTAGCCTTTGTTTTTCTTAGTCGAAGGCAAAACGGCAGATTGCGTTTCTCCAAATGAAAGAAAGATTGAAGCTTGTACCTTGAACAAGCTGAAAAGAGAACGCAGCCAAATTCAAGTACCGGCCTTACACAAAGTTTGTAAAAAATATCAAAGTGTCATTATGCATGCTGAATTTTTTTGCGCCTGGTTCTCACCAACCTGCCCAGAGTACGTTCTCCTTTAAGCATATTGTTTTTAATTCATAGCCGCGAGTATAACTGCGGATCGCAGATAATACTCATGTATTTTACCGAATCAATGTATGGGATTGCGGTGGAGCGATGGGGCAAGGATGTGGAATGAAGGGTTGAGGGTGTCAAAACGGGGAGGGAAATCTTACATATAAAACCAACCATAGACTGTCTAGCCGTGTTTCCAAAGCGTTGGGATACGCTTTTGAACATTGGGTACAGAGTATTAACGTCCGTAACAGAAGAGAATAATGAAATCTCCGGGGCGTACATGAAGAATTTGACAGCCAAATAAACAGGACTATTACGCATGAGTATATTAAACAGTAACGGCGAGAGCGCAGAACCAGGCGGTACAACTTTCGACTGGGCATATGTGTTGGAATTCTATTTAACATTACTCCAAGAGAAATACAAACCGTTGAAGAACCCTTTTATTCGCATAAGAAAGGTATAGACGACGCTCGAGATCGGCCAATTTATGAAGCGAAATACTGTGCTCACCGCTGTCATACGCTTTGCGATATCGGGATTTGGTCGCGCTCCAGTGAATTAAAATATGTCAATTTCTTTGCTGAGGATCAGACATGGCATTGTCTTGTCCGCTGCAATGAACCGACCGTAGGCTATAAATATCAAATATCTGTCAATTGAAAGGTTAATTTTTAACTCTGATTTTCCCCGCTAACATATTATTCTAGCTTTAAAGAAAATGTTCTCCGAGGATAAGCATGTACTCGAGAAAACATTTTCTTTTTTATGTCAAGCGCCCTGCGGGTATAAATTTCTGAAGGTACTTTTTCAAACACCCGGTATGAAGGCACCAGATGAATATGCTGAAGTGCATTTAGTTGGTACTGTCTAATGTCAGGAACTCCCGACTACTATCCCGCAAAGGAGAAACATGTAATATGTTTAACTTACCAGCACTTTGCCACAAGGTCGCAACATCCAAGCTATTGTGAAGGCATGAAAATACATTTTGGATGGCGCAGCGAATCATCTAAGGTCTTTTGGCAGGAGTAATGCGATTGCACGTGAAGGGGCGCATGTACATTTGTAAAGAAGACCAATGCACACGAACTGAAATAATAAAGATAAAATCAGCAGAGCTTTGTCATATCATGCGCAGAAGAGATAGCCTGCGGTTCATTTTGGGTTAAATCAAAGGAAGAGCAAGCCTAGAGACGCGGGGAGAGCAGAAGTACTGGCTGACAGTTGAGATCAGTGGAATTTCCGGCATAAGCCTGTCGTGGACGGAGCCGAAAACTGCTTTTTAAAATTGATAAGCAGACGTCTTTACCACGGGTGCACGTAAGCGGGCATGTGATGGTGACGATGAGCTTACATGCACTATACTGCTTATGCCACTCTATTTTATCGCTACTGTCACGCGTTTTTCTAATCGTGTCATTCAAGGAGTCTACGAACTGTTCAATTGCGACGATCGCCGAGTAGAGAGACTTACAGCACCTCTGCCTCGAGTATAGCTCGCCACGTTACACACCATAGAACATGCGTGTAAAGTATTCGCTCTTATGTGTCCATCCTGCCTTTCAATTGACTTCAACTGTTCTCTCGCATTGCGCCTTACATGTCCACGCAGTGTGCGCTAGGAACTCGGCTTTCCAATCTTTATGCCCGAAAGCCTAGCTTTCCTTTGTTTGGGACGTCCCTCCGCCGAGTGCAGGGCAGAGGGAACTCAAAGCGTGTCTTGCTTGCAGAGCAGGTTGGAGGACTCTGTCATCGATGTTTTTGTGCTCTTCTCTCGACGCAGCGTATAAGTATGCTTGCTTTCTTTTAGTTTGCTCTCGTACATACACGGGGTGCTCTGGGAGCAAGAAAAGGCAATCAGTAATTTTCCAGGACTCCTTTTTGTTCTCTATTTTTTATCCTTCCCACAGTTTTAGGCACAAAAGTACCGCAACCTATTTCTCTTTGCAAATGCACTCACGTTTTTTGTTCCATATTCCCGTGTTTATTTTATTTCTGTCCCTTTTAAACCTAACGCGCCTGACGACCACACTAAACTAAGTGCAAATATGCTGACGACAGGAAAACGTAAGGCGCGGAGACGGAAGCTGCGCGATAGTTTAGAAACACAGTCACGTTCTCAAGGGCCTCGCTTTCTGGGTTTCTCCAATATCTGGTTTTCTGAAACCTGAAATCCACTGCTACCTTTTTATTTTGCCTCAGATTTAGTAACAACCGTAGCAAGAATAAAAAAAGCCGACAAAGACCTAAAGACAAGAACATTTTTTTTTTTTTGCTGGGCGGAAAGTACGAGAGCTATATAACTGCTTGAATACGAACGAGCGCAACACAGTAGGCAGGAAGGACCGGGAACAGTTAGGCAAGTACGTTTATAGTCGGTCAGTGTAGAACTGTCGAAGCCGATAAGCACAATAGCTAACAAGCAAAATAAATTTTATGCAGGAAAGAAAAGCACAACGTACCGCGATTGCAAATGCAGCAGAAAGGCTGGATGATGGCTGCCGCTTGCATAGATATTGTTTGTGCAGAGAACATTTTCTTACGGGCCATCAAAGAAAACAAAAATGGTGCTAGGTAGTATTTTCCGTTTGTATACTGCTGACCCTAAGTTAGATAAAAGAGGTTCTTGGAACTCTCCCATTGAGAGCCTGTTGCATGTGTACAAAAATTAAATTCTACGTAAGGCCTGCACGTGAGCAGCCACCTAGGAGGTCCCAGTCTCATCCAATGAAGAATAAAGGCGATCTCAATCGCAAAGCCAAGGAGCGCCGCTACATGCGGCGGATAGTGAATCTGATCTTAAAATGAAAAGCTTGAGAGGACACTTAAGCTCTGCCCTAAGGGCATGACGCGATAGCGCTAATTGATTCCTTCAGTGACTTGGGTCCCGCTCGCATATTACAACACAGGACTTACACTGTTCTCTCTTTTAGCCATCACCCTTAGCATTAGAGATCCCTCCAGCTCAAGAACTCTTCTCTGCCTACATGTCCATATACGAGGAATTGGTCGCTCCCTATTTTGCAGTCATAGATTGCTGCGACCTCATGTCGCTCCTGGCGCACTGGTGCAGCGGTAAAGCGATGCCCCACCGCCCCTCCACGAGGCTGTTTAAAATACAGCCTTTAATAACCTTGCGAGACAAGCTCGCCTTTCCCGAGCAAACCTCTCGCGACCAATCATTAATTGCCACCTGCCTCAGTGTTTAGTTTGCTTACAGTCCTGTGCACAGGTTGGCACCTGCCACGTTGAGCACTCTATGAGGACGTCACAAGGTCACGTGACATAGGTGGGAGGTGGGTCGGCTCCTTTTTTCGGAACGCTGACGCCGGGGTTGCCGCTGAAACTTGACCCCTAACGCTATAGTGTTAAAAAAGGTAAATGAGCACTTTGAGGTAGCTAGTAGCATCAGATATCCAGGTGAAAAACAATTAAATTCACCTTTTATTTTCTTTTTTGTTCTGCTTGGACCCACGTTCCACTAAAGCATGCATATGCGGCCAACGTGCAACGCGAGATTTTAAAACATCGCTTAGCGTTGTAACTCGGCTCCAGACGCAGGCATTCTAACATACAGCGGGAAAAAGTTTACATTAGAAACGTGCCGTGAAGTAATGTGCTTGATATTGTTATAAAAAATGCAGCGTTTGAGAATTTCAAAAGCGCGATTAAACTTGTCTGTATTGCGCATTTAAAAAGTAAGTCGGAAAACTGCCTAGTACAGCTCGTAAAGTTTGGTTGAAATCAAACGCACTAAAAGAGGTGCAGAACAGGGGTGCCATCTTCGAACAGTTTATAGTCACACGCGATTGTTAACTGCTAGCAACCTATGTATTGTGCAGAAATAAATTTATCAAAAAATTAAGGTTGGCAGGACAGTCTTATTTTTGCGCCTTATTGAAATCGTGTCAAGGAGACTTGCGAAAAACTTCAGAAAAGTTTAATACGTTAATTTTATTTTATTTATTTATTTATAGTACCCTCAGGGCCAAAGGCATTACAGAGGGGAGTGGGTTAATTAGGATAAACAGCAATGAAATCGAATACAGTGAAAATAGATATTACAAAATAAATTTCCTCCAGAATAAAACAAATAACAACTTCCAGAAAACGTAAATAGTATAGAAACAATGTATACAATACACTGGAAGCAGAAATAACACACAATCAATTTCCTTCAGAATAAACAATATTAGCTACAGCGTCATGAAAGATATTATCAGCAGTGGTTGCCATATCGGGGGAAGGCGGTTTCATTCCACAGATGTGCGGGGAAGATATGACTGAAAAGGAGATTTGGGTGTGGAATGTTGGGATGCCTACCTTGTGGCGGTGATCGATGCGACGTGAAATGTATTCGTCGGGTGACATGAAATAGTTGTGAAGCGCAACGTGATGATATAGCTTGTGAAATAGTGTTAAGCGACAAATTTTGTGGCGAGATTGTAACGGTGGGAGTGAGACGTTAGGTTTCATGGCTGCGATGCTTTCCGTACGATTGTAATTTGAAAGAATGAAGCGAACGGAATTATTTTGGACTAATTCCAAGGCATATGTGAGGTTTTTATGCGTAGGGTCCCATATTGATGCTGCGTATTCTAGTTTAGGACGTATGAGCGTTCTATAGAGTAGAAGTTTAAGGAATGAGAGAGCGGCAGAGAAATTGCGACGTAAGTATCCTAACATGCGGTTAGCCTTATCAATCACGTAGTCAATATGAATAGACCATGTTAAGTTTTGAGTGAGAAGAAATCCTAAGTACTTATATGTTTTTACCCAATCAAGAAGAGTGCCATCAAGATAATATCAAGGAAGAGCGTTAGATGTCCGGGAAACACGCAAAGCTTTACATTTATTAGTGTTTAGTTTCATATTCCATGTCGTGCACCAGTTTGACACCAAATTAAGGTCTGACTGGAGAGTGTTAGTATCGTTGTTATTTATTTCCCGAAATATTACGCAATCGTCAGCAAAAAGGTGAATGTTAAAAGATATGGCAGAAGGAAGGTCATAAATATAGATTAAGAATAGAAGTGGCCCAAGGACCGATCCCTGCGGAACACCAGATAGCACGTTAGCAATCCGTGAATTAATGTTATTAGCATGCACAAATTGCCATTGGACATTTCGAATGTACTGGTGTTTCGGCTGAAATGGCTATTCGCCGTGAGGTAGTAAACAAGAAACAATAAGTGATCTCTTTATTGGCTTCTTATTAAGCTGGAGCTGTTTGAGCACAGTGCACATTCCAGACGACACGCACATACCACATGCCACCAACGAAATAATATCTGGTGTATTATAAGACAATTCATTAGGTCCTCTTCCCTTCGATATACTTTTTAATGATATTATAAATGTGTCGAGACCTTTCAGGCGCATTATGTCTGGGTACGATGGATGCAACCCTCCTCTTTTACATTAATTATGCTAGGGGTGGAGCTTAATAGCCCAACACAGTATTAAATGTACTGTTTGTAACAAAGTAATCAATTAAATATCAACGAAAAAATAACTACACTATTCAGGCCGAGAAACAAGGAACAATAGTGCCTAGCAGCCTATACTTAAGGCCAGAAAGAAATGAAGTTATAACCCGCCAAAAAGATTTGAGAATACGCTTTTACTCTAATGGGAGCAGTAAGGAATACGTCGCTGCTACTATTACTCAGCCCTATCGAACTACAGGGGTCACAAGTATAGACTGTTACTTGCTTCTTGTTCAGGGTACACTGTACTTAACTCATTTTTCCTCTGTGCCAAATGAATTACGGCCACTTAGTATGGGAAACTACCACTGCCTTTAAGAAATCAAATTTTTATCTTCTACAAACATATCTAATGGGCAATGCGCAATCCAAGTGATTTGGCGCACAAAGCTTACCTGCTTCAAGAACATGTAATATTTTTAGCTTGTGAGGATTCGGTTGCGAGAGTTTTCACAAAGAAACTAGGAGTTTATTTCTGGAATGAGCCAAATACACCTTGAAGAAAGACAGCAATACGCGGAAGTATTTTATAGGCAGCAGCGCACTGGAAGCTATTAGCTGATACGCTTTAAAAATTTAGCTATGTGACTCATTCAAGTTGGACAGATTTTGAAGGAACGATTTTTGTGCGAACTTACAATCGCAGCTGAATTTCGGTTAAAATCGACATCCGGATTTAGCGCATTTAGAAGAAACTCTGCCATTAGTGAAAGCAGTTAGCGGCTTACGACTAGTAGCTAGTTTTCAAGCCTATGCGCCATCTCTGCGAAAAGTAACTAGGCTGCTTTAGATCATCTCATGTGATCAGCAGATGTATTTTCACCCAGAGCAGAACAGTGACGGTTCAAAATCCCATAAAAAAAGTGTTCTTCACTGGCAACAAATGCTCGAGACCTTAGCGTTGCCGCCTTCCTCCAGCATGGCTTTTCTACGGGCGCGACAACCTACTTTTCGCAAAGTTGGTACATACAGAGCATATAATGGCATAAGGTATTCACGATGGGACGTACACATTTTCAGTACAATGCGCAGCATGCATAGTCTCTCTAGCCTCTCACTGCAATTTATTATCTGAGTAGGAAATACATTGTTGTACGCATATTTAGCGGAAAGAACTGCACAAAACAATTCATTTGCTCAAATCTTTGCATAGTTGTATATTGTTTTATGTTTGTTAACATGAGATTCAGCAGATTAGGTTATTGTTTTCATCAAGATGTGTTTTTGAAGTTTAATATAGCCCCAATGAGATTTTTATGCTGTTTTTTCTATGCATTTCCTTCAATATTTTCTCCATTTCTCTGTTTAACGTGGTGATGACATTAGCTGTTGAGATGTTATACTTTTGTGACATTTTTTCCCTACGCATATCTTAAATATTATTTCCGCATTATTGCATTTTGTGCGAGTGTGTTTGAGCGTATGTATAATTGGGAACTGAAGGTTGCGTGTTCGTGTCACATCCAGGGCAACAATGTAGAAGAGGATGTTGCTTCCGCACGAGCCGCAGGCAAAACTGGCTTATTCCAGCCGCCGGACGTCTCGTCCTTCAGTTCTTCACCTCACAGCGCGCGGCACTAACGCGCCACCACATTTTTATAAATGCAACTGTATATTTGTTCTTTCAAAGCCTTATCTTGAATAAAGCGGTTGTCTCCATCCATCCGCCTGAAGTCTTGATTGGCAGGTTCCACAGGGGAGAGAGGAAAATCTCCCAGGACAGAAAAGGCAGAGGGGAAGTGAAAGCAGGAAGACGAAGATGGGGTGGCGGACGACCGGCTGCTGGTGGGGGAGAGTGGGAAGAGGGTATGGCCTGTCACACTGTGATTTCAGTATTAGGGCGCGATTGTGGAGGATGGTTACTGTGAGGGACAGAGTGACAGACCGACTGGATCACGCCAGCCACTCGCAAAACGGTTAGTGGTAGCGGCTGCACGGAACGGGCAGGACACTAATGCTAACCGTTGATTCGATGCGTTTCTCGAGCTTCGTTTGTACACGATAAGACCCGCGTTCTTTTCCGTTCAGTTTGAGATACAGAGATTGATTGATTTAATTTATTTATTTAGTGGTTTAATTGTCCTAGGTCCTAGTGCGCATAGAGTGTGACCAGCAGCGCCTACCGACCTGAAATGAAAGCGTGTTTCTAGGCTGAGCCCATTACCTCTATAGCAGTGCGCGCTGTGCGTTGTCACCGCACGTTAAAGAACCCCACGTGATTAAATTGATTCGCGGCCCGCCTCTATGGCATCATTCAATGCCAATCTGCCACTTTGGAGTGTTAATCCTCACTACATACAAGTTTTTTTTGAACACGGCATTGAAAGTGGCTAATCTGTGCTTCATGACTGAATCATATTTAGCGCTTAGTTTTTACACAAGATGCGTATGGACAGCACGAAGAGCGGGACAATGGAAGGTGCTGCGATCAGGTTGAAATGCCCAAAAACAGAAACTATCGAAATATTTATTCGAATCAGCATGGCAAAAAACTCTTTACTTGTGTTTACATTCATGCGCGCGCCAATTGATAATATGCGTAGTGTTAATCATTTTCTACTAAGGCACAAATAAGGTTAGACCATGATTGGTAGCTTCTCGTTTAAGGAAGATATCACCGTTTACAAGCCCGCGGAAAGGCGCGCTGCGACTTTCGAGAGTCTATTTGCAATGCAGATAGGAATCTTTGGTTGACTATGTTTTCTTTTGGGGGGGGGGGGGGTTGGGGGGGGGGGGGGTGCGACGGGAATATCTAAGGGAAAAGGAGTGGTCATATAAAGGGGAAATTATTCTATATCCTCTCGTAGAAATACACTGAATTTAGCGTGTTATAAGATTACCTGCAAAGGCAATATGCTTTCTGAGATACTTTGCTCTACATCTGATACCAGTTTTCAAGGACCTTTTCCGCTCTATGCTTGCACTAAAAACCAGGGACAGCGCCTAACTGGTTTTTCAAGGAAAACTCAGCATGGATGGAATAAGAATTTCTTTTTTTCCGTGCAGAAGTTCACCCAAGCTTTGCTTTTGTGGAAGAGCGGAAGCTTTAATTTCCTCAAAGGTACACAATGTGCTGAATAAACGTTAAAGAAAGGAGCGATAAATCCGCGAGAAATTTTAATTGCTCCTTCATTTCATTGAAACGCACAGAAATAAAGCAACGATGTGCACATATGCACACATTGTTTAACGCGTGGGATGCTATTGTACCGCACGGTATGGTATATTATTATATGGTGTGGTATAGTATGGTATGGTAGGGTATGGTATGGTGTGGCGTGGTGTAGCGTGGTGATGTGTGGTACGACATAGTGTTGTATGGTACGGTATGGTGCGATATGTTATGGTAAGGCATCGTCTGGTACAATAAGATGTAGTAAGATATGATGCGTTAAGTAAGTTGAAACGTCCCGAAGCGACACGGCCTTCAAGATACGCCGTAGTAAAGGGCCCCGGAATAGTTTACACTACATGGTGTCTCTAGTGCGCACTGGCGTCGCACAGCACAGGAGTGATTTTGCATTTCTCTTCAATTGAAATGCGTCTGTTGGGGCTAGAAATTTATCTTGACACATTGTGGTGATCACCATCCGAATGACAAAGCTCTGATTTCTGTGAGATTATCTTGGTGAATGGCTCATCATGAGATAGTTACCCCCTTGAATTTGTTACAGGATGATGTGCAAGCTTTCAAATAACAGCCGGGATCGACCTAGATAATTACAAATAGAGAGAGCGAGCGTAAACTTTTATTTACTTGGAGCGATTACGCAAAGTGTTCACCTAAGTCCTGAAACCATTGCTGAGGACGGCCCTGCTGGCTCGGCCAATCAGCTGGCGCTAAAGCGGAGCTATGTGTTAGCCAGCTTGTGTTTCTCATGGCTTAGTTCTTGAGAATTATATGCCTTAACTTGCTCGGGGCAGTTCTAGATCATGCGGGGTCTTTTAGAAGTCTCTCCCCAGGCCGGGCATGCAGTAGTGGGGTATTGCGCGGGCCAGCTCATATATCGAGCTGGGTTGAGTAGCGTGCGGGCTTGTATGTTGAGCAATTACTTGAGCAGCTTTTGCATGTGCGCGACAGAAGGCTACACAAAGCTCTTTTTGAAGGAAAGTGAAAAACTGGGAGAAAAAAATACTAGAGGATGATTCGTGCATTTCCTTCCCAAAACCCACTCTTTCCCTAGAATATTCGCCTCCATACGCAATCTGGCCAGTTCAAGTACACGCTGTTAAAAGGACTATGCAATAAATTAATTGAGATTACGTAAAGCAGACGAGAGATAGGCATTTCAATACTCGTCACCCCAACGCAAGAATTTTTGAGCTAGCATCAATAACAGCGAAGATATCGACGATTAAAAAATACCCTCCTCCTCTCCCCCCAAAACTCGTACATGCCGGGCACCAGACAAAAATAAAAAAACAGCTCTGGGACTGGGCACCCCCCATGAATACGTCATCCGCTGACGTTCTTTTTGCAACTTCCGGTTGTCGCTCCTAGCACCCCAGCAGCAGCGTCGGCGGCGTGATTGCGGCGCGCGTCGGGTTTCTTTGCTTGTCGTCTGTTGTAGTTAGCAGTAATGGACCCGGACCTCGAGGCGCGACTGCACGCTCTTACGGCCGCGTTGGGCATCGAGCCCTCTGCGTTCACGCCGTACCGGCTGAACGCCAGCGACGACAGTAGCGACCCGGCGAGCCACTGCGAGTGGATCCGGAACTCCCGACAGGAGGCGGCAGAGGAAAGTTGAAACCATATGCGCGAAGGCCATGCCCTGGCTCGCGCTTGCCCGAGAGGGTCGCGCGGCGGCACGAGCAGACGATTTTCACGGCTACCGGAAGTGTGCCCGTGACGTCGTGGCTGCCGTGGCTCCAGCGAATGACAGCGTTCGGTGGCCTCGTGGCGTCATGGGTATAGTGACGTTTTTGTTCACGATTTTAGTTTCATAATTGGTCTCTACGGGCACACCAATTGGCCTGCGAATTTGAAAAAAACACGGTTTTTAAAAATTCATATTAAATTGCCGGCTCAGTTCCAAAGACTCATACTTGGTGTGAATGCTTCTTTGCATCATTTCTAAGCATTGAAAACAATTACAAGCGCCTTTTTTTTCATTGCATAGTCCCTTTAATAATTTTTAATTTAGGCGCAGATTGAAGAAAAATGCACTTAGATTTGGAAAGAGGGATGAGGAGGCACACTGCACCGTGAGTCCTCGCATGACATCGTGCGCCAAACCAACACTTCTACAGGAAGCGTGACTTGTTCGGGATCGAATTCCTGACAGCTATGAAGAAATCAATTAGGCAATAGTCGCAACACTCACTGGTAGAAAGAAAGATGAATTTAGCCTAATTGATTTCAGAAGCGCTCTAAGCATCCTGCCACGTACTCTCCATCTACTTGCTTGTTTCTAGTTTTTTCCTACTTCTTTCATTCCGAAACAGGCCTCGCTGTAATGTCTTCTCTCTCACCCGCTGTTATGAAGCTGGTGGCTTACACCTTTCCTTCACAGGAACATTGTCATGCAGCCACTTTCTGCTCATCTTAGAGGCAGTACTTCCATTTTACTTAAAGCTGCTCAAAGTCTCGCCATACATTTGATAAGATGCGTCGATGACAGCTATAATGAACTAGCAGGTTTTAACAGGAGCACACATGAACCCCGTGGACTGTGCAGACTAATTACAACCATCTGACGGAGAGAAGTTATTACAAGGAAAGCCTCTTTCTGTGCACGCAATTTGCTCCAGTCTTTAGTTAACCGCAATCATTTATACCTAGAAGACTCTAATCTCCATCACACCAGTCGTCGGCTTCTGGTCGTTAATGCGGCGAGTTGGGCGTGTTGGTACATATTTTTCTGAAAAGCAGCGCTACAAAGACGTGAACAAAGACGAGACAACAAGGATGGGCGCTGAACTTAAAGCAGCTTTTACTGCGAAAGAATTCACTCTTATAAACATTCTGTACAGCCGTGGCTATCGTTCATGCTTGCGCAGATAGGTCAGCTCTTTTTGGGAAAGGGCGATAGAGGCACATATATGTAGTCTGGGAGAGGGCTTTGTCAACATCGGCTCTATCGCCCTTTCCCAAACAGAGCTTACCTATCTGCGCATGCGTAAACGATAGCCATGGCTGTACAGAATGTTTATAAGAGTGAATTCTTTCGCAATAAAAGCTGTTGTAAGTTGAGCGCACGTTCATGTCTCGAATTTTCCACGCCTTTTCAGCGCTTTCTCGTCGTTAATTGCATTTCAACTCCCTTTTCTGACAATTGAAAAACACCTGTTTACTTGTGTGCATTGCATGTCCCGCCCAAATTCATCTTCTTATCGACTGAATTTGCGATACCATGAACTCGAGCTTCATTTCTGATTACCGCGGTTTTAGATATGCGCTAAACCTAATTGTTCTCATCTCACTTTCTCGAGCTCTGCTCATATCACTGAAGAATTCAATCACTAGCCAAGCCGAGGTAATTTTGAGCACATTAATATCGTGCTCTAAATAAAGCATTTTACGTACTCTTTCAGATGTAAAAGGGTTAATTTTAGTTTAAAATTACAGTCATTCATTGAAACAAAGAAAACGGACAGGCTTAAGTGCCAATTACTGATATAAGGTAATCTTTTAACGTTTAGAGATTTTTATTTCAAACACTGTGAGAGATACGTAGGTACACTCGGTGCAGGCCAGTTGTACAGCAAAGCGGAAATTATGTGCACGACATAATTACATCCATTGAAGAAGAATGAACTAATTAACTCTTTTACATCCAATTTTAGGGAGCAGATTAGTTGTCAGAAATTGAAGGCCGTGAACATCGGCGATAACCCCAGTTTTTAAATTTGCTTTATTGGCAAGGTGGTTCGAAATATCAAACATCTAAATACGCTTTTGAAATATCTTTATGTTGGCTTTCTCACTATACATATTTATATTATGGCGTTGCTCGGATTTTTGAAAGCATCAAATAGAGACCCAGTTTGTCTATTTGACGAGGTAGAAAAGACCATTTGAACTTGGCAACAATAGGACACGGAGCGATGCCAATTTTATAAATAAGCAATCATGGAAAGAAAACTGGAAGAAGCTTCAAATGCGTAATTTTGACGCTCGATATATTTAACCACATTGCCGATTAAAAATTTACAACACTAGGTTCAGGTTAGATTTTGAGGGTCGTCAGTTTTTCAGACAATCTTGCCCCTGTAATCCTAAACTGCAGGTACATTAGTTATCTTTAGCTAATCGTCGAATTACGGATCTATCACATGCATAATGTGCCCCAGCTGTAGAATCCGCTTGCGCAGACCGCACTGACTTATTTATCACAGTTAATAAAATAAAAATTCGTAAGTTCAAAAATCGGCATATGTAATGTGGCCAACAGACAGATGACAACTATTTTTTGGTCAAGAACAGTGCCCCAGAAGTTGACATATTCCACTGAAAAATGGAACGCAATTGACACTTGTGATCCGTTGCGATGCTACTCTGCTTGGTCATCTTCGAAGCTGCCGCATTGATAGACAAGCTCCTCGTTCAAGGTTCAAATGAATGGTGTATTAAACGTCAAGATGTAAGGATATATTGAAGGGTGGATTGATGGGACGTGACAAGCGCCGGCACCTAAGACTCTTGCAGAAGTGTTCTGTGAAGCAGCGAGACGAGAGACCGGGTTACAAGGAGCAGTTCTCCAGCACGAGCGTCAGCCACCCGCCTCTAGAGGTTCGTCACTGGCGGCGTCGGTTCATGATCATCTTCTTCATTGAAACTTTCTGGCCGGAAAGACGGAGCCATCCTGGCGACTCAAGACAGGGAGGCGACGAGGGCGTTGTAATATGATTTCAAGCGGCTGACGTGCACGACGTCGCGGCCACGGCGGCGATGGTCCGAAGAAGGTGTCACCGCTTCGATGAAGTAGTTGACCGGTGACGTACGCTCCAAGATACGATAAGGGCCGATGTGCTTGGCCGAAAATTTGGAGGCAGCCGGGAGAGACAGCTATACCAGTGAACCAGCGCAGTATTGAAGAGAGGACTTGGTTTGATCGGACTCTATTTCGCACCGGTTTTGATGTTCTTCTGTGAAGGATCGAGCAACCTGGCAGCACTGCTCGGCATGCTGAGTAACTGCTGAAAGGAGGTGCATTCCGGTCTGTCGGGAGTGTAGGTGAAAATAGTGTCCGGAAGACAGGAAGACTTTAGCTGGAATAAAAGAAAGAACGGTCGCCGAACGCCGGTGGTTGCTTGGGATGCAGTGTTGTATGCATAAGGTACCAACACGCTAGCCAAGCATTCCAAACGACGCTCAGCAATGTTTCACTACTATTTCGCACTAGGTGCAGCCAAAGTTAATTATGAATGGAAAGATAGCATCCCAATGCCAGAGTAAATATTGTAGCGTCGTCCATGCGTTATATAAACATCTACAAGGAAATACTCTTAAGCCTGCCATCTCACCCATCTCATGCGGGCATTCCATAGGTCCATAGACGCATAATGTATCGCCTCAACGAGTAAAAAGGCGCTTCAAAGGCGGCGACTTCAAAGAACCTCGATGCAATAATATACGGTGTCAAGGGCGCATCGGGTGCTGCTTGCAACACAGGAAAAAATCGCACAACTATCCATCTAATATCAAACATTTCTCTCGTATTACTACTTTCGCAAGAACAGCAGTATATTACTTATAGTTCAATCCCTCATAACATTAGTTTCGGTCTACCGGCAATAATAACATTCTTCGTTATGCTGTTAATTCATTAGGTTTGGCAGAAGGGCGGAGCAGATTGTAAACGCATCGAAAAACGATTCCCCTGAGCACCGGACTAAACGCAACTAATTATTTAATATATACTAAAAATATTATTTGCGCCAAAACAACACACACAGGAAAGACGACGACAGCACGGGCGCTCACTTCAACTGTTTAATAAGGGTGAGAGCACTCGACATATAAATACCGCACCAAAACCCCTGCGAATGCGCACGCGTACAAGGCAGCATGGAAATAAAAAGTCTTATCAGAGGAGACGCGATAGAAACTTCAACTCAGCCTCGTAAAGCAAAACCGATGTGTCACTTACACAGTTCGGACCCGCTTTCTCGATGTAAACGGCTTCCAATGTTTCATGCGATGTCTGGTGTCTACCTCTACGCAGAATCTTCGTATCGCGGAGCCGTGGAATACAACTGGCGCAATCCCTGCAGTGATCAACAAGTCGCTCACCTTCATTATCTTCTGCATCTTTTGCATGCTCCCTATGCCGGTCGTTCGCACAATACCCCGTCTGTCCAATGCAGGATTTACCGCGAGACAAGAGAATTTCCCATACGACGTTTATGGCACACTTTATGAAAGGCTGGCCATGCTTGTTGTGACAGCCAAGCATTTGGCTTGCGCAAGTTATGCGACGGCTTAGTTTTTTTTCCCAAAACCGCGGCATATGCGCACGAGTTCAAGACACCATGGAAGTAAAAAGTCTTATCAGAGTAGGCGAGTAGAAACTGCAGCTAAGCCTCGTAAAGAAAAGCTGATGTGCCACTTACACAATTCGGACCCCCTTTCTTTAAATAGAAGGCTTCCAATGTTTCACGCGATGTCTGATGTCTACCTTTACCCAAAATCCTCGTATCGTGGAACCATGGAATATAATCGGTGCAAGCCCTGCACGGATCCACAAGTCGCTCACCTTCATTATTTTCTATATCTTTTGCAGGGGTACATATGTCGAGTGCTTTCACCCTCATTAAAGAGTTGAAGTGAGCGCCCGTAGTGTCGTCGTCTTTCCTGTGTGCGTTGTTTTGGCGCAAATATTCTTTCTAGTATGTATGGTCCGCAACTAGCCCAGCAGTTAACTCTTCTAAACAATATTTATTACCCCAAAACAAATTGATTTCTTTGCGCAACCGTTTGCCTCGCCAATTAATCGTTCCAAATGGTGTCAACGCACTACTTCGACATAGTTTCTTGCTATACGCGTGTCACCTCAACGCTTATATTGAACAAAATGAACGTCGAGATGAATTTCTACAAAGTTCACTGCGATATCGACCTTGTGGATTTCATATTGGTTCATATGAAACTCTGAAATATTGTGACACGGCGCTCGGGTCTTGTAAAGCACATTCCCTTTGATCTATCCTTCGAGTATCTCATCATTTTGTAGATGGAAGCAAACTTACACAAAAAATCTGCGTTTCTTATTAAGGACGCCGCCCGAGGGCGCATATTTTTTCCGCGGGGTAACGAGGCGAAGCTTCCCTTGAAGCAAGCGGCTTAAATAAGCCTCGCTGCTGGCGAGTCTACGTGTAAAGCCCGGGGCGGCTGCGTACGCGCAGCGCGCTCCTTTTCAATATACGACTTTGTGCCCTTGGTGAAAAGTCACTGTGAAACTGCTCTTGGTTCTCGAACGCGTGCTGTCGTTGAGTAGCGTGCGTTGCATGTACACTTTTGGTGGCCTAGCTGGAAATGTGAGGCAACACTAGGCGTGATGCGAAAGTTTCAGACCTTGAAACTTTGGATTCAAAGAGAACGCCACTCTTTGATGCCTCTAACCCGTCATGTTTATTACCAGAGATGGGATCTCTTTCAAACCGAGGGTTAATATCACTGCGACTCTTTCCAACAGGGAGGTGAATAAAGAGCCGCTCTTAAAATAAGGGATGAGAAAGCCAGTGCGTTTGAGGTGGATGTGCTTGTTCTTTCCTGGAGTTCCTTGAAAAACCGCCACACTGCACTTTAATTTGTACTTGCGTTGAAACAAACCTGTATCCTCAGTTATGCTATTTGTACGTGAGCTATCGGTACGCAGATAGTAGATAGGTAGATAGATAAAGAGGAGAAGGGAATGACAGGGATGTTAACCAGAAAGGGGTTCCGGTTGGCTACCCTGAACTGGGGAAGAGGGATTAGGGGGCTAAAAGGAGGAAGAGAGAAGGGGAAAAGGCATAACACACACACACACGCACAACGCTGTCACAATTTGTCACTCAATCCAGTCGCTCTCAAGTAGGCAAAGAGTGCCTTGTATGCCTTGAGGGCAGTCGACTGCTGTGGCCACGGACCGAGGATCTTTTGCTCTGTTAATGGGCGAGGATCGAGGCAGTCCAGGGCAAAACACAGTGTATGTCTTGCACTCGCAAATGCAGGGCACTCACAGAGAAGATGAGCGATGGTCTCCTCCCAACCACAGCTCTCACAGGCAGGGCTGTCGGCTATCCCCATCCGGAAAGCATAGTGGTTGATAAAAGCAACGCCGATCCATAAACGGCATAAAAATGTTGCGTCGCGACGTGCTAAGTTACGTGGAAGACGAAGGCGCAGTCCAGGGTCCAGTGCCTTGAGGCGGAGGTTGCAAAACTCCCCCGTTTTCCACGCTAATAGTGTGAGCTCCAGCGCCAAAGGGCGAAGCCCACACGCTACGTCAGGTCTTGATATTGGGATCCTTACTGGAAGTCCGTCGTTGTGAGCCGAACGCGCAGCCGCATCGGCCTGGTGATTACCGTTAATACCACAGTGTCCTGGCAGCCATAGAAAAATGACGCAGATAGTAATGGGCTGCAGCAGGCAATGTGTAATTACTGTCTTGAAAATAGCTGCAGAACACCTCACACGAGTGTCTGTGGAGGCTTGTTGTCTCTGTCGAGAGAATGGCAGCGCTTTTTTTTTTCTTAACCACTTGCACACATCCCTCGTGTCGCATCGAGCGCCACTGATGAGTAGGTTGAGTGGAGTGAAAATTTGCGCCGCCAGCTAATGAAGCCTTCAGGACAGAAAAGTCACCAGCACGGTATCCGTGTTTCTCAAATGAACAACATGATAGTCAGAGAAATCTGACAAACGAAAAGGTTACCACTCTGATTACCACGCTAAAAGGTGTGTGAGTTTCAAATACCAACAATAATTGAGTACCTACTGACAGCTTACAAAGCAGGCTTGATGACGGCAAGCACGTTTTCCCTACCATGGCTTTCGCAAAAGACAAAGAGGGTTTCAAAATCTTCCAGAAAAGAACAAGCAGGACAGCTAGTGTCAGGGGCTAGTTATTCACCTCTGTTAATGAAGCCACTGGGACCATCATCCGCCTACGATTTCCGCCTAGTGGGTTTTTTCAGCTGCTGCATGGGCTTCAGTCACTAAGTGTGTTTGTAGCGCACAAGTTTGGCGAGTGGGAAACATTCGGCAGCCATGCCATAGCCCCTGATGTAATTCCCCGTGACCTAATTTTTTACTTCCAAAACCGAAATTCCTAATCGGCGTCTATCATCGTCCCCATTCATTGTGGGCAAAAAGTAAAACATGTGAGTGTATTCACAGACTGATCGTGGCCGGCATATGCTGACACTTGGAGCATTGCACCGGCTTCTTCTCTTTACTTAAACTTGCACCTAAATATCTTGTTTTTATACTTCCCACAATAACAAACTACGATTATATTCCTCACAAAGTGTGGTTTTTAAGCGAATGTCTATAACCATTCTCTAGTAGGAGACACATCATAATAAGATTCGTAAATTGCACAAAAAGAGCACCCTTGACGTAGAATCGGAGGAACTCACACGTCATTTTGCTGTGACCCATTTGCTGAAGAATGAAAAAAAAGTTGAGTGCAATGAGTCGGCTTCTTCAGAGGCGCCACAGTGCTATAAGCAAAAGAACGGTAGAGCTAAATTTAACGGCAAAGTGCAGTAATCAAAGAGAGCTGAATGGCATTAGCGTCGGGGTGGTGTAGGATGGTAGAAGATACTAGTACGGCTGCCTCAGGGTTCTCCGCAGCAAGGCCGCGAACGCCGGCAGAGGCGCTGCTGTCTTTCGCGCATGCCGTTCGAAGAGCGCTCAGAGCAGCGACACCCCCCTCTCCAAAAATCCGTAAGCGTCCGCAGCTCGGCACTGCGGCCTAGGCGGCTCCGGTTGCGGACTCGCAGAACGCATTCCAAGCTTCCGCTGTTACCGACTTGCCCATCTCTGCAACTCGCAATCTTCCATAGAAAAAATAGGGAGCACACTTAGGACTGCCACGTGCATTGAAAGCGAAAGCATGAATGTCTCATTGTGTCTCCAAACAAAATCTTTAAATTGAAACCCAACGTTTCGAAGCCGGCTCGGCTCCTTCTTCAAGGGTGACAGGGGGCAGTAGCTAGCGTGTTTAGGTATGCATGGCAGCTCAAAGAAGAAAAGTGGCCATTGGCCGCCTCCGCAAAGTCCGACCACGAGACCACAGAATTAACGCCCCATCCCTACCGCCTAACCCGCGCCTTTCGCATGACAGCTTTCGTTCTTCGACCTCCTGCTCCCCATCATGCATACCTTACGCAACCTAGCGCCCCCAGCCACCCTTGAAGAAGTAGCCGAGCTGGCTCTGAAAAGTTACGTTTCAAATTAAAGATTTTGGTTGGAGATGTGCTAGAGTTTATTGTAAGCCTTCAAACCGCACCAGAGAGGCTAATCTGTCAAAATGTTTACTTTGTTTTTTACTTTAGGTGTTGTCGGATGGAATGCCTATTGCGAGTTAGTCTCCAACTTGACCAGCAGCTGTATGCTGTGTGCAACGATAAATAGTATGACACCCCATAAAATGTTGGGCTGAGGCTTAGCTAAAGTGTTAAGCCTGTATATCTCGAAGCGAAAAGCGTTTAGCAAGGCGTGCCTCTAGTGATTCTGGCGTTTCAGTCGCTTGTCTAGCCTTGAACTCTTCATATCTTCGCTGCTTTTGAGCCAACTCCCACGCTACCACTTCTGGGTCTTCTCCTCCTTCCATGGTGAAAGGTCAGACGACGGAGGCAGCGCGCGGCGGCGACGACGGCTGCGGCGGCAGCGGCCACCTGCGCTACGCGTGACGTCACTCGGTTTTGCGCATGCGCAGCTGTGGCAAATTTGTATTGTGGCTCACGCGAAGCCCCGTGTTGACGAGCCTAGTGAAGCTTTTCGCTTCAAAAACGCTATATGGCGAACGGTTTCGTGACAATGTTGACACTAATATCGGGAAAACTAGCACCACATTGAGCAGCGCAAATTATTCCGTGGAATCAAATGGCGCGTGAGAAAAGATTTAGGAGGAAGAGGGAGAGTGACTGGCTGCTCTTGATATGTGTTGCGCATGGTCGTCGAACTCGCCTCTTCGGTGGTTAGACGACGGCAGTTGCAACGCGGGACCATCTCCGGATCAAAAGCTACAGTCGCTCACAGGATATCGTCTGATGGAGTTACTACTACTTTCGCCTTGAATCTGCACTACCTATTATTGCAGCGTCTTTTCACAGGTACCGCTTCTCGTACTCCGTTCAGGACAACGCTTGCGACGTCCCGGCCTATCAGACGCCAAATCGAACGGGTGAGTCCTCAAAAGGGGCGCTTGAGACAGAGTGAGAGAGAGAGAAAAACTTTAATGCTGGTGAGGAATTCGGGGCACGCCCCTGGGTCCCCGCACAACCCCACTGCCCTATAGTGTTTATGTCCATAACACTGCGAGCCCGGCAGGTGGCGATGGTCTCCACGGCCGGGTCCTCCGAGCGCAGCAGGGTCTCCCAGTCATCCCAGGTCTTGTGGTCCTCTAGGCTGCGCGGGAGAAGGTCTGCCGGGCAGAGGGAGAAGATGTAGAGGGAGGAAGCGATGGGTTCTGGGCACAGGGTGCAGGCAGGAGGAGGGAAGGGGGATGATAGTGGCTTAGGGTCAGGGTGAGGGGAGAGTGTGTGTCTGTAGTTTGCGCCAGTGTGTTGCATGTTTATTATCTAGACAGGGGTGGGGCGGGGGTAGAGCTGGCGCGAAGCTCTGTAGGCCTGCGTCAACTAGCTTACGAGTGCATTCGCTCCCTCGCGAACCCCCAATCCGAGGACACCTGGGCCTGGTTTAAGAAACCTCGGGCTAAAAGGTCGGCGGCCTCAGTTCCGGGATTCCTGGAGTGCGCAGGCACCCATAGAAGCTCAGCATGGCGTGCCGAGGAAACGAAGCTTTCGCAATTCAACTAGCGTTGCCTTTGTCAGCGGGAAGTATACTTCCCGCTGACAAAGGCGACGCTACCGTCATCTTGGACAGCAACGACTACGTTGAGAAAATGACTGCCTTCTACAGGACGACAGTACGTACTTGACGCTGAAGCGGGACCCTACGCTCAAGGTAGAAAGAAACTTGCAGATTCTTTTGACTGACGTCTTCCGATTTGTTCCGCCGGACCACAAGTCACTTTATTTCAAGCTCCTCTGCCACAATGGGTCAGCTCACGCCTTGTATGGTCTCCCGAAGATCCATAATCCAAACGACCCGATGCGACTAATAGTTGACTTTACATGGTCGCCCTTATACCGCTTGTCGGGCTACTTACACAAGGCTTTTGCGCCGCTCGTTGGAAAGGGCTCGACTTTCATACGTGACTCTTTCGATTTTATTGAAAAAGTACGTGATGTCACGGTGGAGGACGACGAGGTCATGGTGTCCTTTGATGTGAAATCGCTGTTCACCAGCGTACACGTGGATCTGGCTGTGGAGGTGTGCCGCTCAACGCTGCAGAATGACGACGGATTGTGTGGAAGAACCCTTATCGAAGCATCGGATCTTCTGAAGCTGTTGCAGTTCTGCCTTGAGAACACTTATTTTGTTTTCCGGAGTACAGTCTATAGACAAGTTCATGGCACTGCTATGGGCGCATCTATATCGGGGACAACCGCAAACCTTACCACGCAAGCAATAGAAGCTGGCGCACTGGCTACCTACGAACCACACCCAAAGGTTTTTGTGCGTTACGTCAACGATTGTTTCTGTATTATCAAAAAGAATGCGTTAGGTCCTTTCACCGATCACATCAATAGCATGGAAGATTCCATTCAATTCACTGTAGAGGAGGAGGCTGCACGCCGTCTTCCTTTTCTGGACGTTTTGGTGGAACGCCGTGGAAACCGCCTTTCTTTCAAAGTTTATAGAAAAGAAACCCACACAGGCCGGTATCTTTATTTTAATTCTGTCCACCCGGTTTGTCTCAAACGCTCCGTCGTGGCTTCCCTCGTACGACGTGCCAAAAACATCTGCATAAGGCCAGAAGATCGGGCTGCTGACCTACGCCAAGTGCGCCGAGAATTGAGTGAATGCGGCTACCCCAAGCACTTCGTGGATTCTGTTCTTCAACGGTCTTCACGCCCATCAGAACCAGTTGGTCCTCCTTGCCGAGCCCGAGCCGCTATCCCATATGCGCCGGGCGTGAGCGAGTCTGGCTCGCGTTCTGCGCACTTACGGTGTGCACGTCGCTCACGTTCCTGCGTGCAAGCTGAGGCATGAGCTGGTGGCCGCCAAAGACAAGATAAAGAAAGAGAAGTTTCCTGGCGTCGTCTATAAGATTCCCTGCGCAGACTGCGACTACTGCTATATCGGCGAGAGCGGGAATTTCGAAAGGCAATTGAGGGACCTCAAGAACGACGTCAGGAACAAAAAGATTGCATCTAATGCACTTGCGGAACACGTGGAAGCCGCGACGCATAATATAGCTTGGGAAGAAGCATCAGTCATCGCACGAGAAAAGAATTGGCTGTCACGTCGATATCTGGAATCCCTGATAATCCAAACTACAGACAAAACCCTTAACCACAACGCAGGCAATCTCCCGCCTACGTACACAAGATGCTTGGGGCGATTACTGCGACGTACTTAAGCTTTATGCTTTGGGCTTTCCGCCCAGTGATCAAGGCTTCCGTATGGAAGCCGAAACGTCTTTGTTTTAAACAACAACCTTTTGGTCGGCGTTCCTTTTTCTTCAGTCATGAATCTTCTACCCGACCAGACGAGTTTTCGTCAGACTTTGGATTTCATAACTACTACTGTCTCGCCTAATATGTGCTAGCTTAATTGCCTACGATCACAGATAACTATCTTAAGTCTACTGCTGATGGCATGAGATATCATGGTGACGTCATGAGTGCTGATGAGCCATATTACGCTTTGACATCAATATGATCTCAGACGCTGGTAACATTCAGTGTTATATTTACTCATTTCATCTGTATATGCAAGGAGATATATTAAAACCGTATTAGTTGCATTTTATGTGAAGTTTTAACCATAACATGTTTATGGTATGCTGACCATCACTTCACTTGAAACGCGTTCTTGCCATACTCATACAATGTTGATACTTCAGTGCTTATGCCTTCCAGATAGAAATTCGTGCTGACGAATTCCCGCACTGCTGAGGAGGTTTGGTACTCATGTCTTGCACGCCTATTCTGTACTTCGCAGACTGTGGTGTCCACTTTGTGCGATGCCACATGATATGGAGCTAAAAAAACACAACACAGGTACTTTGAGTCTGTGTCTTGTAATTTTTATTTACATCTGTTCCGCCAGCAATACCACCACGAACCAATACCACAGACAATAAAATATTCTAAAAGACCACTCTTCCTACCTCGCGGAAGAAGGCAGTCATTACTACGACATTATTTTTTGGTATTCCTACGTTTGCATCCATAACGTCACTATCAACTTTGTTTGCAGAATACCTCCTGGAAAGAAGTTTTGTGCAAAAGAACTACTTCACCTGGTCTAACCGGCTCAGAAATTTTGTGTGAAGTTAACCTTGAGTGTGTCCTTGGCAAAACCTAGCGTAGCAACAGGCCAAGGTGAAATAAAATAAATATCGCCGCGATTGAGTTTCTAACCAGCGGCGGCGCGAAACAGATCAGCTTAGCTGGCCGCTGCATGAGCGCACTATGCTATCGTCGCCGCCGCCGCTGCTGCTGTTGTTGCCAGGAAGAATAAACAAGAAAGAGCACCGGCCTGCCCACTGGCTCAAGCTAAGCCACAATCGCTGCCACGTGCTGAAAGTAGGAGAGTTGAAAGATAGGAGAGCAAAGATTGAAAGAAAAGACGCGCGCGATTATGTCCCGGGCAGATCCCAGAGGAAGTGCAATACCGGGCAACCCGTGCTGGAGCGCTTCAAGCACTCCGCCACATTTACAAAAATAGGTTTATTATCTTGAGTCCAAATGGGACCCGTATCAGACACTGTCTTCATCAACTTCCATCTTCGGCGCGATCAGATCAGATAAGCTTATACCTCGATTCAATTCACTCATTTTTAACACAAAGAACTTTCAGCGTACGTGTCCATGGGAAGCATTTTGGTCACTTTACCTCCAACTGATGTTTACCCAGTGCTCCGTCCTCGCCCCCACATTTTTTTACGTAACTTTATATCTCTTGTGCGAGCCCTAGAGAAGATGCCTTAACATCACAGCTACCCCTCTTGGGTCTGACCCTATTGTGTCAGCAATCATGTTTCATTCGCATGGGAAACAGCTGTGGCTTACGGAAAGCAGCCCCTTTCACTTTCAGGGTAAATAATTCTCAAAGTTTTAAAGTATAAAGTTTGCGTGTTCTAGGTGTTCTACTTCATACATCTGGAAACGGAACTCCATGGCTAAGCGTGACCCGTATATCGGCTCACGCTACTCTCAGTCCGATTCGACGCATAGCTGTGCGCTCTGGCGAAGCGCGGTCTGATACCGCCCGTTCTGATACTTGTGGGCTCTATCCTCCAGCTGCGGATACTGTACCAGGCACAATTTCATCACCTTACCGGTAGTTATAGTGGAACTCCCTTGAAGCAATCAATCGGGAGGCAATGCGCGCCATAACTTATCTCCCTCGTGTTAAACCTATGCCCATTCTGCAGGAGTACGCTAACTTAATATTTTCAGTGAAATCATTGACAAGTGTGAGGCAAACAGAGCACGCAAGATGCCCCTTCAGCTTCATCATTTACAGACTCTGCCTCCACGGTCATACTGTCAATTCAAAGACAATCGCTCTTCTGATTAGCCGCCGACATCAGCCGCGCATCTACCTCCGCGGTGCATAATATACACCGATGCATCACACGCAGTACTGCAGGGAGTTACCGCAGTTTATAGTTCCTCCCATCTTAGTCTTAACTACCATCCTAACTTACACCCCCCTTGCCTTGGAGCTTCAAGTGATGCACAATCCAATTGCTTCCGTTCCACTCGTACCCGCTTTCGATATTGTTGATTTTTACACTGACTCCCTTTCCGCCCTTAAGCAGCTTAAGGCTATCCGGAGGACATTTCAAATTACACAACCCATTCACCAACTCTGAAAAAATAGCACGGTCCGGTGCATATACAATGGATTCGCGGCCATGCTCACGATCCGCATAATATTCACCTGGGGCCAGGTTACGTAACTGTGACAAATTCTGTCACAAGTTATTGAGAGTGACGTCAAAATGACGACACGATGAGACGTCACCACGTGGCGCAACGAGGAATCAGCCAATTACAGCAGAGCGGCGCCCCGAGAGCATTCGAGGGACCGTCTGCTTAATTGTTTTTGTAAAAAGGAACAAGAAATAAGCAACTATGAAAATAACTAATATTTTATTTTGCCAAAACATTGTTTAAATTAGAAAATAATAAACAAAACAAAAAGTGTTTGAAGTTGTGCTAATAAATTGGCTGGTGGGTAACTTTTTCGGTGCCGCGGGGATGCGCTGACGGCGGTAAGACGTCAAGCCGCTTGGCACAAAAGCAGCCGATTCTATGCCGTGTTTATTGTTTGTTACGCGGCGTCTGAAGTCAAGCTACTGTGCGGTTGACCCAAGTGCGCAGATTAATTTGAGCGAATGCAGTGAAGGCTACGTGCCTGCCGAGCGAACTTGCAAGAAGCGCTACGTACGAAATCGACGAAGACAACTTGTTGAAGTCTGTGTTGTTCGGCTTTCGATCGATGATAAAAATGCCAAAAGTTGAGGTGTTGCAGTAGGTGACGAGTGGTTGTCTGTTTCTTTTTCCTTGTGAAACAGATGACGACCACGAAGTGCGATTTGATGGGAAAAATAAAGTGCTTTGCCAGCATAAGCATATTTTATTTATATATCTGTGGCAGAGAGGTGACAGCGGGAACCCACCCCCTCTACGCACTAACTTTACAAACTGCTCCCAACACTTGCTGTACGCATTTGCTCACAGCCGGTTGTGCGATGCAGATGTACGCCTCATTACCAATGACAGCTTGAAAGCCGCCGGTAGCAAATAACCGCAGTGCACACAGAACGTGCCGCCGCACTGACAGCGCACTCGCACGCAAACCTCCCAGTTCATCGGCGGGTTTGTTTGCCAACCACTTAACCGTCTGCTTCTCCAGTCAAAAAAGGCGTCGAAACAGCTCGTCTGGCAAGTCAAACGTAGTCAAACGCGTCTTTGTGCGTCCTCCTTCGCCGTTGCTCGCGCTGGCGCAGCCGGCTCAGGCGTATCGAAGCGTACACCGCCGCCAATTTCTGTCACAAAGGCAACGGTCAAATTGACGGCTTCAAAACTATGACAAAAAACTGTCAAATAGCGGCTGCATAATTAGGTGTGTAGCATCATCACTTCTGCCACATCCGTGACGTCAACAGCAGCTGCCCATGACGCAAAAAACCAATATGCCCGCCGACAACGACCGACCAATAGGAGCGAGGCTTATTGACACCTTTGTGACAAGTTTTTGACAATTTTCCTAATTGACAGTTACGTAATCTGGCCCCTCGGTACAATGACACACCTTGACACATCAGTCATCCCGCCCCCTTCCCCTCTTCCCCCAGATCCGTTCCTGTGCCATGTTTTCGAGAAACAAGCCTTGCGTCAGTGAACACGCGTTCTAATTCCTCCGTGTTCGTACCCTCTCCCCCGTAGTCTCAGTCTGGAGGAGAAGGTACCCATCCGCCGGATTCGGGAAGGAGCCTCGGCTCTGACTCCCTCTGTGAGTCATCGGTGGCGTGAGAAACGTTTAGAAGTGACAGAAGTGACTGACAAGTGACCCTGTTGTGGTTCTGCGCCTGAGCTGTGCGATGCAAAACAGTTGATGTGGACTTGCCCGGCTACAGCCTCCTTGAGACGACGCTTCGTAAGCAGGGTAGGCCTAAGAAGGGATGTTGAAGACGGCTATCGCAAGGAGACTCTTGATAATCGCTTCATCGAGAAATTTGTCACTTTTTAAGCGAGGCTTGTTCACGCTCCTTCTTCTAAATTTCTCTCCTTTTCCCGCTATGCCTAATGGCAAGCATCTCAAATTAAAAAAAGAAAAACCTCGATCAGTGCTTGTCGATTGCCAGACGTGCCGACGAACCTGCAAAAGCATGAGCCAACCAGAAAAAAGATGCGTTCGCAAGTCTACTCCGTTTAGCTATGTTAAAACCATGATACATTTTTTACAGTGGTGCTTATTGCCTTGGGGCAAGAATAAGAGTCTATATTTCCAAAATTTTTCATGATACCTAGTTTTTCGAAATTTTTTATATTGTATTTTAAAATTCACAGTGGAGAGCATTGTCTTATCTCCTGTAAACGTCGGAATGACGCTTCCTAATGCCAGCATGCTTGCTCCGAGCGACGGCTGTGGAGTGGGAGCTCCCTCAGATAAAGACATTTTTTTTTCAAGCCCTCCGGTGCCTCAAGCCTCTCAAATGGGGGTAAAAGTCCCACAATCAGACCCGTGATTCCCTTTTGATTACAATTTTGAAGTCATGAATGTCGCAGCATTCAGAGGACATTTGCTTTTGAGACCCCACTTCTGACACCAGTGTGATGACCCCCATAATGCGCAGGTCCACACGGGACGGAGAGGCAAAGAGACACCGTATGGCTCAGTTTAAACAAACAGGTATATTCAATAATTACACATGATTAAGATTATACATCAGAGGCTGGGGCGTCCGAGCTTACGTGCCGACGACTTCATGGGGGCGATGGAGTGGCTCCGGATTGGGCTCGAGCGGTTGCTGGCAGAAGCTGCACGCCGTCGGGCTTCGGCGCTGAAGGCCCTCTTCGCGAACGATGTCGTCCTGAGCGTTCTTCTTCCGTACTGCTTGTCGATTTTTATATCCTCTTCTCTACACTCCCTAGGGTGAGGACGCCCACGCCAGAGGGGAAGGAGGGGGGGCTAGGGCTTTCACTTGGGCGCACAAACATACCACCGCACTTTGGTCTCGCCCCCCTCACGTGTTGAGTCCGAGGGAAAGAAGGTTGTCTTCGAGGTAGCGCATAGCGTCGGCTGTGGTAAGGCGCGCTCTGGCCCGCTGACAGTTCCCGCGGGTCACCGGCCTCCATTCTCCATCCATCAACTGACACTCGCTCCTCAAGGTAAGGCGCGCTCTGGCCCGCTGACAGTTCCCTTGTCCTGGAATGTGCTCGGAAGGGCCGCCCCTGGAACCGCCACGCCAATTGGGGAGGATAAGCCCGTTTCCCCGCGGCGGCGGGTCGGGTTGGGCTTAAACCCCTTCGTTCTGGTTGTCATTCTCAACGAGCATGGCTGGGTAATTGATGATGCCTGTCATCTGGGTCTCCGTCTACGCCGCGCCGTCGAACGTGGAACCTCGTAGCACACACAAGGAATGTACCTCGTAGCACACACAAGGAATGTACCTCGTAGCACACACAAGGAATGTACCTCGTAGCACACAAGGAATGTCACACTCGCTCACCCTCCAGAAGAATGTTCTCCGAACATTTGAGTCCCTGCAGCTCCCCTTGTCTTTCTGAATCGCCTCGCACAGTGCGTCCGACAAAACACTTTTCGCTGCACTCAACACCACTGCACAACACCATATGCCTCCGCTGTCATAACTGGCGTCTCCAGGGGCAGCACTGATCTTCTTTTACAGATAAACATGAAACTCAGCACCCAAGCCTCTCCTTTCTAGTCCAAACTGGACGAAATAAATTTACCACAGTTACAAAGGAGCTCCCACTTCTAGCACGATCACGGCACAGACAAAAATATAGATAACGAAAGGAAGTAGGGTAGGTTCTGCATGCGCTCCGCATGCTCTCCTGTGAAGGTGTTACTTAATGACAGAAAGGTTTAACTACTAACTCCGATAACTTAACACATACGCATATAGCAATGTTATGAGCTGCGGCATTACACAATTCTGACCAGTTCACAACTCCGCTCTGTTTACACCATTAGTCCGACTTAGCTTTCCGATTTCGCAGCGGATATCGGCCTTCATGAGTCATACTAAGTAAGTCTGTGACCCTTTGTCTGCTTTGGGACTCGCGAGGGCTCGTGGCAGGAGCCTCTCCTGGCGTTATCTGCGCGGCAACCTCGCGCGCTTCTTCTTCTAGCAATGCATGAAGTAAATCTGGTGGCATTCTGGCCGTCACCTCTGGCGCCTGCCGAACAAATGCAGGAGAGGGCGTTTCTTGCGAACTATCTGCGCGCTCCGCTTCACTTCTGTCCCCATCAAAATCCGCGCTTTCCCTTTCCTCATTTCGTGAATACTGAACCGGTGCCGACTTGAGGCGATTTGCGTGTATCCTTATCAAGCGCCGGTTCACGTCTCGGACTCTGAAGTTTACCGGAGAAAGCTTCTCGACAACCTCGCACGGTCCTCTCCACTTCGTCTGGAACTTACGAGCTAGCCCAATCTGCCTTTGGCAGTTTTCAATGTACACGCTGTCCCCCACATTAAACGGCGCGTCTCTAGCACTGCGATCGTGCACCTCCTTCCTGCGCTTCGCCGCTTTCTTTAAGGCCTCCTTTGCGATGTCCCTCGCCACTTGCAAGTGCGATTCTAGCTCCACCTTATAGTCGTCCAGTGAAGCGTATGGGACACGACGGGGGCCCTCTGGCACTTCACTAGGCTGGTCCGGGTCTCGGCCGTAGAGAAGAAAGAATGGCGATTCGCCCGTGCTCTCGTGTGCTGCGGAATTGTAGGCAAACATTGCATACGGGAGCCACAAGTCCCAGTCCCGCTGGTCGCGCGAAACAAAATGCGACAGGAACCCGGCCACGGTTTGGTTCAGTCGCTCCACCGCGCCGTTGAAGCCGGATGGTACGGTGTTGTCTGCTTCTTAGCGATCTTAAGCAGCTCGCAAACTCTCCTCATTAGCTGCGACACGAAGTTCGTTCCCCGATCTGTCAAGAGTTGCCTCGGGGGTCCTTGTCGGAGCACGATCTGTTCGACAAATGCTCTTGCAACCGTGTCTGCCTTCTGGTCTGGGAGTGCTACCGCTTCCGCGTATTTTGAAAGGTGATCGACAAATACTAAAATGTACTTGTTTCCGGAAGTGGTCGTGGGCAATGGGCCCATTATGTCCATACCTGTCCGCTCGAAGGGAGCCGAAACCTCAGGGAACGGCTGAATTGGAGCTGGTCTTCGTCCCTTGGGTGTTTTTCTTTCGAGACAGGAATGACACTTCGCACAGTAGTCTCTAACATCCTGTCGCATGCCACTCCAAAAGTACAAACGCTCCACACGCCTGCGTGTCTTCGCTACGCCAAAATGACCGGCGCATGGCGCATCGTGAAACGCGCGAAGAACCCTTTCTGTCCACGACCGAGGTATGACGACTCTCTCCCAAGCGGTTTTCTCTGGTCTCCCTTTCCTGGTTGGCCTCGTGCGCCGACACAGGGTGCCGTCTTTGCCAATGAAATAACCTAGCTGTTCGGGGTGAGACGGTGCGCCCTCTAAGCTTTCGATTATTCGCTTCAGGTCAGGATCTTTGCACTGCTCTGTGCTTAATTGGGCGGGGTCGACTACGGGGACAAACTCATCTATAGCTGCCACGGCAGCTGTGCGGCTGAGTGCATCAGCATTCAGATGCGTCTTTCCTGACTTGTGCTCAACTTCAAAGCAGTATTCCTGCAGGTGTAGATTGCATCTAGCGAGTCGCGAGCTAGGGTCCCTGACACTCATCACCCATTTCAGAGGATGGCAGTCTGTGACTAGCTTGAATTTGCGGCCGTAAAGGTAGCATCTGAAATGCTTTACTGCCCAGACAACGGCGAGGCACTCCCTTTCCGTAGCTCCGTACTTTTGCTCTGTGGGGCTCAGCTGTCGGCTAGCAAAAGCAACGGGATGTTCTTTGCCCTCGATAACCTGAGATAGCACGGCACCAACTGCGAACTTTGACGCATCTGTGGCCATAACGAAGGGCAAATTAAAATCCGGGTGGCGCAACAGCGGTGCACTCATTAGCTTCCTTTTCAGGGCCCCAAAAGCATTCTCCGCGTTTTTGTCCCAGCGAAAGGCGACATTTTTGGCTGTTAAGGCGGTGAGCGGCTTAGCGAGCTTGGCGAACTCCTCTATGTGCCTTCGGTAGTAACCGATCAGGCCGAGAAACTGCCGGACCTGGCGGACGCTAGTCGGGGATGGAAAATCCGAGACACACCTTAGCTTCTCAGGGTCCGGTCGCACGCCGTCAGCTGAAACAACGTGCCCGAGGTATTTCACCTCGTTTTTGAGGAATTGGCACTTAGAGGGCTTCAGCTTGAGACCCGCTCCTCTTAGTCGCACCAAAACCTGCTCAATATCGCGCAAATGGTTCTCAAAACTGTCACTGTATATGATAATGTCATCCATATACACGAAGCACAGCCTCCCCAGAAGACCTGCCAGGATAACATCAGCGGTTCTCTGCCAGACAGCAGGGCTGTTGGCCAGACCCATCGGCATTCTTTTCCATTCATAGGGCCCTGAGGGCGTGTTGAATGCCGTTTTCTCGGCATCTGCCGGATCCATTGCTATCTGCCAGAATCCCGCCGCCATGTCCACTACCGTGAAGTACCTGGCAGAGCCCAGCTGAGAAAGCGTCTCCTGTATATTGGGGATGGGGTATGGATCGATGCGAGTTACGGCATTTAGTTTGCGGTAGTCCACTACCAATCGATACGAGCCATCTGGCTTTTCCACCAATAGTGCTGGTGCTCCCCAGGGTGACTTTGAGTGTTCGACAATGCCGCGATCAATCAGGTCCTGCACCTGCCGCTCCATCTCCTCACGTTGGGAGTAAGGAATCCTGTACGCACGCTGGTAAACGGGCGATGAAGTGCCGTTTTGTATCCTGTGATTTATAACGCCACAGCAGCCCAAATCCAGGTTGGACGCGGCGAATACCTCCGAGTAGTCGTTCAGCAAACCAGCCAGAGCCTCCCTCTCCCTGGATTTTACGTGAGAAAGATCGAACGACACCTTTGGAGCAGCCGAAGGACTAGCATGCTCTACAGTTGCGAGTACCGTATCGGTGGGCTCACGTTTCTCTATCGCAGAGGTAAAGAAAGCCAATGTTTTGTTCTTGGGAAGGCTCAGTGGCTGCTGGCTACAGTTAACCACCCGTAGGCGCACTCTGTGGGCGTCATTAACTGTCACGAGGCACGCGGCTGCCTTCAGGCCATTGCTGAGACAGTCGACCGGCTCAAGCACTCCCACGGCGCCGCTCTCTACATCTGAAGGCACAAACGCGTACAAAATGTGCTCCGACCAAGGAAGGACGACCGCCTCATCGACCAGCCTGACGGCAACCCGCGAATATACCTTCTCCAATGATCCCACTGTTTGACGGGTGTCAATATCGGTAATGCGAATCTCAGCCCCTCTCCTGTTCAAAAACGGAACTTTTGATCCGCCCGCATTAACCTCTTCCTCAGAGAATGAGACTACTACCTTCCCTTTTCTCAAAAAATCCTGCCCTAATATACCTGACACTCCGTTTGGCAGAGACACCGTGTCCGGGCATACGTAGCAGGGGTGCTCCAATGCAATTCCGCCGAGAGAGAAGTGTAACCGGTAGAGTCCACTTATGCCAAGAGGATCCCCCGTTATGCCTACAAATTTGGTTGCCATACCACCAGACGCTTCCAACACCTCGCGGTCCCCCTTCCTTCGAAGCGTGTTAAAACTGCTCTCCTTAAGCAATGTCACCTTTGACCCCGTATCTATCAACAATTCCATGCAACAACCATTTAACTTGCAACGCACAACAGGGCATGCCTCGTCGGCCACACAAACTACCACCACCTCATCATCCACTGCTCCCTGCCCACGCTCCTCAGGCTGGGGAGGACTGACTAGTTTTTTGTCTCGGTATCTGGAGCCCCGCTGTAGGCTTGCTTAGGGCGTGTCTCGCCTGCTTCTCTTTGTGGCTCCCCACGGCGCACGTTTTGGCAGAACCTGGCGATGTGTCCGCGACCCTGGCAAGCGAAGCATACGATTTCTTCAAAATCTCGCATACCGCGCCTGTAGCTTTGTGGCGGTCTCCGGTTTCCAGCGAATGAGCGCTGTTGAGCGCGCGCTTCAACCTGGCGTTCTACCTGCTGAGATAGCAGCTGTTCTAAGCGATCTAATCGCTCTGTCAAGAGAGCAACCTCAGGGTTGAGCACCGCTCTCTCTATGACGCGTACTCTCGCTGCGGCTGTCGTTAACGCCTCATTTCGTTCCTCATCCAATGCGGCCTCCACGGCTTGGTCGAAATTGCTCGGCTTGCGCGAGAGCACGAACCGGCGCACGGGGTCTTGCAGACCAGCCACGAACAGAGCGGTCATTTCCTCTTTAAGTATATCCTCCGCGTATTTCTTCTTTAGCTGGTCTCCTTCCTCCTCCCTGCTTAACGTATCGCGCGCTAAGCGCTGAAGCCGCGACGCAAACGTTCGCACGTCCTCCCCTACCATCTGTCCGGCGTCACGGAACCTCTGTACCCGCACGTGACGTGGTTCAGTGTCGAAATGCTCAAACGCGAGCTTCTTAAATTCCGCAAATGATTTTGTGGATTTTACTTTTTCGTCTCGCCATGCAAAATCATGAGCAGCTCCTGCCATCTTACACCTCGCCATTCCCAGCATTTGAGCATCGGACCATCCCCCCATTTTCCCAATCTCTTCTAGTATGGAAAAGAAATCGCAGATTGGAACCCCTGTCTTATCTCCTGTAAACGTCGGAATGACGCTTCCTAATGCCAGCATGCTTGCTCCGAGCGACGGCTGTGGAGTGGGAGCTCCCTCAGATAAAGACATTTTTTTTTCAAGCCCTCCGGTGCCTCAAGCCTCTCAAATGGGGGTAAAAGTCCCACAATCAGTCCCGTGATTCCCTTTTGATTACAATTTTGAAGTCATGAATGTCGCAGCATTCAGAGGACATTTGCTTTTGAGACCCCACTTCTGACACCAGTGTGATGACCCCCATAATGCGCAGGTCCACACGGGACGGAGAGGCAAAGAGACACCGTATGGCTCAGTTTAAACAAACAGGTATATTCAATAATTACACATGATTAAGATTATACATCAGAGGCTGGGGCGTCCGAGCTTACGTGCCGACGACTTCATGGGGGCGATGGAGTGGCTCCGGAGTTGGGCTCGAGCGGTTGCTGGCAGAAGCTGCACGCCGTCGGGCTTCGGCGCTGAAGGCCCTCTTCGCGAACGATGTCGTCCTGAGCGTTCTTCTTCCGTACTGCTTGTCGATTTTTATATCCTCTTCTCTACACTCCCTAGGGTGAGGACGCCCACGCCAGAGGGGAAGGAGGGGGGGGCTAGGGCTTTCACTTGGGCGCACAAACATACCACCGCACTTTGGTCTCGCCCCCCTCACGTGTTGAGTCCGAGGGAAAGAAGGTTGTCTTCGAGGTAGCGCATAGCGTCGGCTGTGGTAAGGCGCGCTCTGGCCCGCTGACAGTTCCCGCGGGTCACCGGCCTCCATTCTCCATCCATCAACTGACACTCGCTCCTCAAGGTAAGGCGCGCTCTGGCCCGCTGACAGTTCCCTTGTCCTGGAATGTGCTCGGAAGGGCCGCCCCTGGAACCGCCACGCCAATTGGGGAGGATAAGCCCGTTTCCCCGCGGCGGCGGCGGCGGGTCCGGTTGGGTCCGGTTGGGCTTAAACCCCTTCGTTCTGGTTGTCACTCTCAACGAGCATGGCTGGGTAATTGATGATGCCTGTCATCTGGGTCTCCGTCTACGCCGCGCCGTCGAACGTGGAACCTCGTAGCACACACAAGGAATGTACCTCGTAGCACACACAAGGAATGTACCTCGTAGCACACACAAGGAATGTACCTCGTAGCACACAAGGAATGTCACAGCATGCAGGTGCTGTACATTCTGAAAACTTCGCCGCTTCTGCAAATATTGATAATGTAAGTTGAAAGAACTCTTCTTTAGTGGAAAAAATATTGCTTATAGCGTTTTTAAGATTTACCACGTGAAACCAAATTCAAAGAGTAATTTTCATTTATATATTTTTTTTATAAAATATGAGAATTTGTGCGCACTTGTTTTTGCTACACCAGGGATAAACGTATTCTTGGGTTTTGGCCCTGTTTTGCGAATTAAATACTGTGTTGCCTAGACGCTGAGCTGTGCTTGAAGCATAATTTGCAAAAATTATCTCCTTGCTATATATATTTTGTAGGGTATAAAGAATTATTTTGGATAGTGTTCATGGGCAGAGGGATTACGAATACATGCATTTATCACAGAGACAGCGCACCGCACACCTGTGAGCCTTCTCTACCTGTGCGACATCCGCCTTTCTTTGAAGATGGCACACCACGGTGGCATACGTGAGTTTCGTCGTAACAATAAATTCATAAGCTAATTTCGTCGGGCTGGTTGGTGCTCTCTTAACTTGTGCGGTATGAGCACAGTATTGATTGAAGATGTTATATGAAAAATGTAATTACTCCAGTTAGGTCGATCATTACATATCACGCTAAATATTAGTACTTTGTGACTTGCGAGACAGATATATTATTGAGGGTGTAGTTAAAGAATATCGAATATAATTTTTAAAGGTTCAGTGACATACCCGTTAAATTACACCAAGAACCGACACAGTAAAGCATAACTGAGCATGCTTTAAACCTAGAATAGAGAGTATTTCATTAAATATATAATAAAAAAGATAAATTAAAGATTTTCGTTGATGGGCGACTATAAATCATTTACATAGCCACAAACAGCAGACAACTGAGCAAACTCCTTCGAGAAACACCTTAGGTGAAATCGACGGGAGAGGAAGAAAAACTGGAAGGGATCCTTAATCTCCTCTTTAATGGTGTGCCTCGACAGCGTTGTTGGGGTAATGCCCACATATGCGGAATTCATCATCCTTGACTTTACATTCATAGGTGCGCGGGAGCCCTCGTACCATTCCTGGGGCAGCGGTGTAGCACGCCAGAAATTCATTTTTTTCGGCAAACCTCTCTGCCTTTCCCGTCACTAAACCCTCTCTCTTAATTGATGCGCCATTGTGGTGCGATAGTAGGGGATTGAGCAACCCCGGTTGCTCCTCCCGAGCGACCAATCATTAATTTAACTGCCACAGTGGGCAGTTAGTTCACAATCCGCTGGGCAGGTTGTGACGTCTCCACAATGTAATGTGACCAAGCTGGTCCACCTACGTTGCTTCTTTGGGGACATTCGGCAGAATGGCAGCCTTAACGCGATCGCGTAAAATCTGTTATTTTCCACATACTCGATTGCGCGGAATTCACGAAATTGGGAGAAAGTAAGTTTTTTTGGTCGACTGAGCTAGTAATCTGCCCCTGCCGCAGCAGCCTAGGCGTGGACTCACACCGTTGCAAGCCTGCGTTCGTTATCACGGCACCCTCACACACCACCGATTCCTTTCAAGTGAGGTGCCTTATTTCTGCAGAGAGTTTTGCACGTCTACCGGTTAATCCTCTTTAGCAGCCTTCATGCTTGTAGAAGATTTCCGCTCCCCATACTAACGCTCTTCTCTTCACCGGGCCTTCTGTTTCAGAGTGAAGGGCCCATTTAAATCTTGCCAATAATGAACAATTTGCTCAGACGAAAACAAGTCCTCTAAACATTGGCAAGATCCCCGATTCTTCTCTCTGCCTTGTTCATATTGGATTGACTAAAATCTAAGTTGGCAGTAAATATGTGAATAGGCGTGGTTAATTGCGTAACGGTTGAAAATCCCTTCCTGAAACTATGCTGAACTGGAGTGGATTGAGAGCGGTATTTGTATTCAATATTTACACATAAGGATTGCGACAAAGTGTTCGATAATTTGGACGAGTTTTTCTGACCTCTTGAAGCCATTAAAAAACCGATGATTGGGTCCCTGTAGGTGGCGCGCTATTGAGTGAGATGCCTGCTTCCGGTTCGTCTCAGTGCTGATGAAAACCATAGTGACAGTTGGATGCTGGCTACGTCTCTTCCGGAAAAGGATAGAGGACCCAGGTGGCAAGAAAGTGAGCATCAGAATTGAGGCGCATTTCATGTGACTGCCGCAATTAGGGCAACCGCAGTCTTGATCATGCAGAGTCCTACGTCAATTTCAAGGGTAAAGCCGCAGGCGTAGGGAACTGTGCAGTTGAGGACAAAAGCGCGCGTGCGGCCCCAGAGGTGGTCCTTTCTCGTTAGTAGGAGCGTACCGCAATGCAGACTGAGAAACTGTATTGCGACGACGTAGAGGCCACCAGGTGGGTCGCAAATTCAGCCTCGCTTTGTGAAGTGAGGTCTTCACGCGGGACACACCCAACGCGAATCGGTTGTGGCCCTCCAGACGATTAATTTTTTCCTTAAGCTTTGGGTTGCGAATTATGTCTCAATGTTGGCGTTCTGCTTGAAGCCCGTCGGTGCTGATTACGATGTGGTCCAAGGGAGACAGCGGGATAGCGACTACAGCAGAAGTTGCCTATACTACATCGAACACTTCCACACAAAGAAGGAAGGATGTGTTGTTAAGGGCAGCCTGGTAAGGATCGAGACAAGAAGAGCTTATTAACGAACGCATCCCCACCTAATTCGAGCGCGTTATTGCGAAATTTTGCGAAGAATACAGTCACTTCTGAACCATTTCTCAATACAGCCCTTCCCTTCTTTTTGTTTCTAGTACAAGAAACTAATTGATGAAGCAGTTCTGCGGCATCAGAACAGCACGCGTTTAGGAAGTCCGAAAAAGGTAAATCGGAGCGAAAGTAAGACAAAATAAGTAAGAAAAAATAAAAGAATAATATCGCAACATATCGTTGGTAGCGCTGAGTTAGACAAAATATATCGAAACGGTAGGTCTTGATTACATGATTCTAGATAGGTACCACTTTTTTCTCCATCGTCAACAAAGCAATGATTATGCTTCACCTGAGTTGGTTACCGTAGGTAAAAATTTCTACGCTCTACTCAAAGGATAAATATCCATTGTAGACCCGCACATTCTTCCCTCAACGCGGTATCTCTTCTTCAGCCAATCAACAGAGATCGCGGGGAGGCACAAAAACTTGTGCCAAAAACACATATGTATGCGACAGTACGCCTTGTTTTTGGTTTGTATCAGCTCTTTACTCCGTCTGCCAATGCAGACGCTGCCGCAGAATACGACGGTCACTGGTATTGCAAATTGGGTCTGTTTTGGAGTCAGTATACCCTTCAGTGATCTAGAACTTCGACAATATGCGAATAGATCAAGGATAACTGACAGTAATAAATATTTATAATGTGAATTTTGAAGTACCAACAGAAGGCCAGCTTAATAACGAAAGGCGTTGCTTACAGAATTCTGCGGAAATGAGGAAAAGAAAGAGGACCAAAAACACTAAAGAAAAACTTCAGGCGTTTTAATCCGTTGGCAATCTACAAGATGACTCTTACAACAAAGTTGATAATATGATATTAGAAATTCGCAGTAGCTCCTAGCTAGCACCACAAATTGTGGCGGCCTGTATCCCTTTTATGGGAGAACCAGTTATTTTGCTAGAACTAATCATAAAAGTAACAGAGTGAGCCTTAAACAAAATTTAGTTTTTTTATGACATCTCGTAAATGTAAAAGTCAGCCGAGTATCGACGTCTCGCTCCCTTTTCTTTCAAAGGCATTCGAAATTCAAACAATAGGCAAAAGTGGAAATGGCGAAAATATTAAACCCTCTGGGTGAAAAGAATGCGAATTTTGAGGAGTATACAGCTAAACAGCTTTTTACCAGAAGCTCTAAGAAGAAGAGGACCTGTCTTAGACATGGTAGATAAGAGGAGGACTGGTTCAAAACTTACTCAACACTTTTCAATACAAGCCACTGCAACTCGTGCTTAATGCCCAGAATTCCATGTGCACTTCACGCCACAGCCTAGTAGTGTAACGCTACATTGGGAATAAACAGGTTCTCAGCCTGAACCCTCGGTCACGCTGAGTAATTTTTCTTTATTAGAAATTTGTCATTCCTTCTCATGCGTGCCGCAGTGAACTACACCGCTGTCCTCTATTTTTGGTAACGTGTTAACATCGGGCGTTGTACGACATAATTTCCTTCGGTGCGGCCTTTCAAAAAATCTCCGGCGTCCGCAAAGAATTCCTGCCGACGCACTACGCCAGACATCCTAGCTGCAGATGCCTTTAGCCAGGAGGCGGCAGGATATAGAACGTTCTACAGTCTTATTTACGCCCGCGAGTACATTTCCGTCTTCCTGTATATTTTTCTGTGGTCCTGGCACTCGCACACAGTAAAGCTCACTAAGTAGTGCTATCAATATAGCTCCACAGCTAAAGTGACTGCCGCTCAGCTTAGAGTGTCGAGCCGGACGGACACAGCGATGCCCTTTAACTATTTTCTACAATTTTTCCGTACTTTGCTCGTTTTTTGGCTGTGCCGATGTCTTTTTACGCTCCATCGGCAGTTCTCAGACAACATTCTCTGCGTGCTGCGTTGGCGGTGAAAAACACCTCTTTCTCCTTTGTTCTCTTATGAGCCTTTTAAAAGAGCCTATAAGCCGACTCATACAAGAAGTAGTGGCTCTAAGGCGCGTAGCCGCTCGCCTGGGCATTGTTGTCGATGTGTGCACCATCGTGAAATCATATTCATGTCCTCTCCTAGTTATGTGCGCTCGACGCAATACGCACTATCATAGGAAAGCAGACAGTGCATCCCATTCACTGCAAGGGCTACACTCGCTTCCTGTACGGAAATTATCCGCAGGAGACGCCGTACCGCCCAAAAAGTAAATTCTTCGCCGCACCACGCGTGCTTTAATTCCACCGCGTGGATCCAACCTTCCCGGCAATTTAACACACCGTGCGACGGTGGCGTTGAGGATAATCCGGGTGGATGCTGCGCTCACCTCTGTGGTCAGGGCCTCCTGGACAGACCTCTGCTTCTGAACTTCCCCTTCCGCCCCACTTCTGCTATACAGGGGCGACGTTGCCTAACTTTATGCTAACTTGCCCTAGGCTTCGGTAGCCACGCAAGCGACACCTCGGCAGTCAGGCACCTCGACACCTCGGCATCCCAGCCGCCCGCCAGAAACTCGAATCTGGGCCCATGGGTCCCAATACTGGGCCATGTTGGCATTTATAGCTGACACCGGCATGCGCATGTACCTATAACCCTCTTAAGACGAAAGTCATAATTCCGCAATAAAAAAAAGAGGCAGTTGCGTCATTCTCAATTGAACCAAAGCTCTCGGACATCCACTTTTCATGACTGGATTGAAAAGGATTTCATTCATTTGCTTTTTTCTGTGCAATGGCACTGGTCCAATTTAAGTATTTCTAGAAGACCCTTTGCTAGCATTCTTCTTGGCGAAAGCAGCCCTTGCCCTATTGTCTCAACTCTTGAAAGCGCAGTTTATTGTTGCTTCTTTTTGCCTCTGCGCCTTTATCCGTAGATCTTAAGCTCCTAAAATAGTTAGCCTTTAAAGTACCATAAAGGAAATTTTTTTATTCTCTGCAACTTCGCGATTCTTTTCAGTGCGTTATCTTGCTTCTATGAAGCGCGACCATCGCGCAAATACAGGCGCCGTTGGGTAGCTATTCATTTAGTCATTTTGACCTCTGTCACTACGGTGCAATGTTTTTCCGCAGAACATATTGGATAAAGTTAAAAAAGGAAGAATAAAATAAGGACTTGCAATCAAAACCTTGCGATGCCTCGAATATGAAAGGACTCGGCTGTCAATTGGGGACCAGAATAAAAGGAATTTCTCTGCGCAGCCTTGGTTGGCAACCGTCATGTCTGTGATGCTTCTTTGCTGCGTTGGTTCTAAATGCGATGCACTTTATTTTGATCAGTATTCTCAAATAGCTTGGTTAGGTAACCTTAAAAGCTGAGGGACGTTTGTATGTATCTTTCAGCATTAATTTAAAGGGAAACGCAAACAGAATAAAAAGAAGTGTGAACACGAACGAAAATATTAGAAATTTTGCCTGAAGGAAAGGGATGAGTAAAGAATTGAGGATGAATACGTCTAAGGATTTTAAAACTTTAAAGCATTTCCATTTTTAATTTGTGAAGAAACAAGTGTCAATGATTCCTACACTCCTTAACGGCAACGGATGCGGTTGTGTGTGCTCTAATAAAGACGCATATATGCAATTTGTATCCATCAAGGGCGCATGATGTGTGGCATCATGTTTCTTCGAAGACTCTTTACCTATGTGTTATACTAGTATCCGGCGCCGTTAACCCACGGAATACTCCTAACCCAGCTCTCGCTTTAGTACAGGCAACTTGTTCGATTTTGCAAGAAAAATTTGGTTGCACGTGTGTCACTGCTGCTTAAATTTTTTTGCCACCTCGATATTCATTTCTTCGTTTAAAGTACAAAGTGTTTAAAAACCGATTCTTGGTAAATTGATGCGGACATCGTCCAGAAACCGCGGCGAACACAAGGCCGAGTGCATGAAGCTGAACACGATGACTATAGAGGTCCAAAGCCAAACATTAGGCCAAGCACGGAGCCGAACGTTAGCAAGGATTGAAAATTCTCTGTTCAAACGCTTTATGTCGTGCTGAAAAAGTCGCTTTACTATACAAAACTGCCGAGCGGTTTTTGAAACATCGCCGGCGAAAACACGATATCATCATTTCCCGACGCCTTAACTCACTCGGCCATTCCAGAACGATTTTTGAAATCGTGGCATTTATTACTGCGCATTATTATCTACCTTTATATACACAATATGCTTACAAAGCCACTAGGAACCGTTATTGAAGCCACTTCAGAATAAAACATGTCTGGCCAACACAACACTAGATTTAACGAAAGAGTTCGCAGCGCAAAACAAAGGACAATAATGGAAAAAATGGAAAAACTCGCTTTCTTTTTCAGTCCCGTGCGTTGAGCTGTGAATTCTGTCGCAAATATGTGCCGGCCTGCCCAAGTCTCTGAAGAACAGCAGATTGTAGGAGAAAGCTGAGCACGTGCCCCGGAGTGAGTGCCATCCATTTCCCTAAGATTAAGAGATGAAAGTATTCGATGGTCACAACGTCAGCACCTTGGGGAGACCGAAGCAGACTTTTCGATTTTACGTGGGAAACTGGCAGCGCTTCATGGCTTAGTACTCAGAGAAGAACGGCTGGTGGGCATGTGATTACTCCTATCGGACAGTCCTCGGCTAGAATCAAAATTTGTACGTCTGCGTTTTTTGTCAGCTTCGTCGTTCTCCGGGAATGTTCTCGGGATTTGATTCTCGGTGTTCACTTCCTTCTGGAATATGGTGCCCTCATCGACCTCCGACAGCTTACTGTCGCGTTATCAACTGAGAAAGCAGCTGCCAGTCCCTCTGATGGCCAACGCATATACGCCTTCTAGTTTCAACCGAGTGCGTTTCACTACCGGCTTGCTCTAACGATTTTGTCAGTGTTCAGTGTGACGGGCAACGTGATGGGCGAGTCGCTGCTGAATGCAATCATTGCTATTACTCTCGTTCATTCGCAGAGGGTGTCACACGTTTAACTCGGGAGCTAAAAAGATAAAGATAAAGAATTGTTGCTTCAGATAGACGAGGAAAAAATGAACCAAGAATACAAGTTTGATGACTGTAGAGTAATTAATTATTTATCGGCAAATATCGAAATTGCGTCAAAATAGCGTGGACGTCGATATAGCCATGGTAACAACGTGACGTCACATTTACCAGAAGTCGTCATGCAATAGTGAAAATTGTCACAGAATGGTCGGAAAAACGTCAAATTTGTGTCAAATTAGATAGAAAAATGAGTAATTAAGCGTAATTATTATTTAATATCTCCAAAAGATGTATAATTTGTGTATCGATATAGCCACGGGAACGGTGTGACGTCACGTCCACCGGAGGTCGTCACGCCATAGTGAAGATTGCCACAGAATGGTCGGCTTTCGCCTCTCAACACTTTATTTGCTAAAGTGTCTCGTAATTTTTTAATTTTCCCACGGTGTCTGTGCAGCCCGAAGCTTTGTTCTCCTCAACGGTCACTTTGAGCTTTTGATCCCCAACTTTTCGAGCGAATCACGCTATTTCTATTCCTGTACTGCCATCGCGTTCGCTGAACCGAAAAATGAAGTTTCCGAACGCTGGCTGCAAAATGAAGCCCCAGTTTTCACAGCGCGCATCTTTTATATATCCTTGTTCTCTTTTTGCCATGCTTTCTTAGTTCTGGCTCTAATATCATTCATACGTTTATTATGCTGTTACATTATCCATAATGCGTGCTCTGTCCTTAATAAACCCGCACCATTCTCACCACTGGCGAATTACCAGAGTAAACGTTCGCATGGCTCATGATATGACAGAGCCTCTGTCCAAGCGCCAGCTTTTGCTTGTACATTACACTTTGCACGAGAGATGATTCACCTACCTGTAAAGCGCTTGAAGTGCTTATGAAATGTATTTGTTTTTGTTCCCTCCCAGTAACAACCCTCATTAGAGGTTTAACAGTATGACCAAACAAATAAAGAAATAAAAAAAGGAGTTAACTGAAATGCAGAGGCTGTCATTATCATCGCTGCGTGGAAACAAAGCTACTTTCCTCTACCTGTCCGCTTTTTGATGGCGCCGTGTCATACGTACTACTCTTTTAGCCATAACAATCTGAAGTTTCCGTACATTCTCATTACGCGCTTAGTTCTGCTAAGTTCGCATACTTTTGCGATGTGGCTGAACTCAAATTTCGCAGCGGTCGTGCCTGTTAGCACGCACAGAAAACTGCATGACGACAGCAACAGAGCATGTCAGGTAAAACGTGAAATGTAAAGAAAACGACGTAGAAATATCTTGTACTTCATTCATGTTTCTTATAATTTTTTTTCTGTGTCTGCAACAACGCCGCACTGCGCCGGTAGTTCAAGTTTTCTCTCTTCACCCTTGACCTTCAACAAATCCCACTAGAGCGGCGAGGGATAACTGGTGCTTCATGAATCTGCAGTTGCCACGAAACTTTTTTATGCCCTTTGGTCCTCTTCCATGCACTCTAAGAAGTGTTAGGAAGTCCATTTTGTCTTTAAACTCTCATCTGAATCTATTTTTAAGTCTGCAGTACTGCAACGCGATGTACCCTTAGATCTTTCCACTGCTTTTCACTTCGCAACCGTTTTGTGTGCTACGGTTATTGTGCGCAATTGTGGTCGTCTTAATGGAGGAGTGCATTTAAAGGTTACATTTTTACCTCCCTTTGTACGCAGGTTTCCGTAATTGCGTCGCAAAACACCAAAAGACAAAAGTGAGAAAGGGATCCGAAAGAAAGCGTTGACATAATAGGCGCGTCATCGCAACCAAGACCGCTGAAGCGATTGCTGCAGCAACCGATTCCATCTATGCCCCAACCCTTTCAATTGATATGTAGTTTGTAGGAGCTTATAGTATATGCGAAAAGAAAGTTTCGAAGAGCGCCGCGCCGCCGCAGCCGCATCATGGGAGCGATCGCTGCGGCAACAAATACCAACTTTTCACACTCCTGTGTAATGGTGGTGTATGCGGTCGTAGGGACTTGACCAAAAGGGACTGGCTCAAGTATTCCTAGAAAATTAACCGTTTTAATTTCGCGAATCACGACAAAAAAGAGGGAAAGAAGGAATTTATATATTAGATAGACTGTATTAAAAATAAGTTTCGTCCTCTTATGTATGAATATGCTTTCATGATGTTCCCATTTGTCCCTTTATCTGTTCTTTGTTCTCGTGCTTCCGCCACCGTCAATGCTACTGTGTAAAGGGGAAGTCAGGATTCCTCAAGCTGTTTCTGCAGCTTTTTCCCTGGCCTTCCTCGCAACAATTTCTTGTAAAAATAAACTTCAACTTCAACTTCAGTATATCTGCACGAGATGACCAGAATGAAACTCACTGAATACTCTACAGTTCTTGCGAAAATATACGAGAGCGACCTTAAGCGCTACAACTTGCGTCTTCAAGATTATCTCATCCGTCTCCTTGCGCCAGTTCCCTCCCTCTATTCACCAAAACTCACGTCACACGTAAAAGTGAAACATACGTGCTCTCCATGTCGGCGCGTCTCTACCTATACCATATGCGTATAGGTCTGTCTTGTCCCAACCGTCCTCCGCTTTACACTAACATGGAGCACTGCCTATTAACGCAATAGCTTTAACAGTCCTGCTCAGTAGAAAATCCGTCGTTGCCGCCATTGGCGTCGGTGTTGTGAGCGAAAAATCCTCAGAGAAGGTACCTATGTGGGCCACCTAGGTTACGTGACCATGTGGCGTCATCGCAACCTCCCCATCGGTTGTGACCAAACTAACCACAGTGGAAGGTGGCAGTTGAATTTGTGATTGGTCGCGAAAGGTTGCTCGGGAAGAGCAACCTGAGTCGCACAAACAGCACCGGTGGCAGCGCCTGCAATCGCTGGGCAGTGCAGCATAGCTTAACCGCTGCAGGACTGCACCAGATATCTTATTAGAACTCGCAGGGATCATATCTGTTAAGTCGAAAATTAGCAATTCCGCATATGAGGACATTAACCCGTTAACGCTATCGCGTCAGGCCCTTAGGGTGGAGTTTAAGCGCCCCCTATATATTTTCTTTTCTTCCATCGCCATTTGGCAGCGGCGGCATCAACCCTCGTGCACGGCATCTGAGCCTCTCCTCTGTGTATTTACAGTTTTCCCCGACCCGGTGTTCTGGAACCTGAAGGACAGCAATTTGCGGCAACGCACTGATTCCACCGACTTCACACTTTCACACGCGGCCACATCGGCCTGAAATTGCTGTGGACATATTCGAGACGGCTCGGCAAACCCGGGAATACCCATCGCCATTGCACCAGCGCCGACAGCGACAACCGGCAACAAGTCCCGCGAGGGGCGTCGTTCGTCATTTGGCAGCGGCGGCATCAACCCTCGTGCACGGCATCTGAGCCTCTCCTCTGTGTATTTACAGGTTGGTTGATATTATTCTGTACTGCTTTTTTCTTTTTGTTGTTTTATCACCGCCTATGCCGCTGCTGCCAAAGACCTCTTGTTATTTTTTTCTGCTTTGCCACGGTTTTAACCATGTCGCGTTGTTGTGCGTGCCGATCGCGGGTTCCCGACAATGGGCCGCATATGACCTGTTCAGAATGCCAATTTACTTTTCATCTGGGTGCATGTTCTGGTATAAGTGACGAAACATGGAATTCCAAACGCGGTTCTTTCAAGAAATCTTGGAAGTGTGACCGGTGTAGCAAGGGTTCACGAAGCGATGACTCGGAGAGCCCCAACTTAGACAGCGACTTAGCAGCGCACTTGCTAGCAATTCAGACCAAACTCGATACTCTTCTAGCTCTCCCTAAACTGGTAGACGCACTTGACTCCAGCGTGAAGTTCCTGTCAGACAAGTTCGATGAATTTCAGGATCGTCTTCAAATTCAAGAGCAAGCGACAAAAAAACTAGCCGAACGCATGGATCAGATAGAAAAGGCCGACTCTTCCAGTGAACTGCAACAGATAATGCAAGATGTAGATAACCTGGAGTGGCGTAGCCGTCGCAACAACATTGAATTTCACGGCATTCCTGAAACTGAAAACGAGAACTTGCTCGAAAAAATAAATGAATTAGCCCCTAGACTGGATATTCAGCCACTAACTAAGCAAGATATCACCGCACTACATCGGCTTCCTGCGAAACAAGGCAAAACACGGGGCATCATTGCTCGCTTCGTCAGTCATGAACATCGTGACGCCTGGCTGGCAAAGCGACAGACACTAAGGAATGAACCTGGTGAGATGTTTATGTGCGAAAACATGACAAGGCTTTCCCGTAGTCTTCTGACAAAAACGAAGGAGTGGGCGAAGAACGCAGGCTACGCTTTCGTATGGTACACGAACGGAAAAGTGCTAGTCCGGAAGAAGAGCGGAGATAATGCTGTGGTGATTCGCACGGTTCAGGATCTTGATGATCTGCAGTGATTATTCTTGGCAAGTTTGTTTTTCTTTGAAATTTTCTTCCACAATGAAAAACCTGCCCACACTTTCAGTTTTTCATCTTAATGCCAGGAGTTTACGCAACAAGTATGATGAAGTAATTTCTTTTTTGTCGGAACCTAATCATTCCTATGACATCATTTGTTTTACAGAGACTTGATTCTCATGTGATGACGAGTGTTTTTCACTTTCCGGATATGATGTTGTATCTGCATGTCGCTGTAGGAGGCGTGGTGGTGGTATCGCTGTATACATCCGATCAAAGCTTAATTATAAGGTACTTCCGGAGTTCAAGATAATTGGCGATAATTATGAATGCATAGTTATACAGTGTCGTGGTATGATTTTCTCTGTCATGTACCGTCCTCCATCAGGCGTTCTCCGTGACTTTATGCAGTTTACTGAAAAGATACTTGAACTCAGTGTTCAGCTGAAATCTGAAAGCGTTCTTGTGGGTGATTTCAACCTGAATGCTTCCCTTGACAATCAAGCCTACTTACAATTCAAAGAGTTATACGAGTCTTATGGTTGCTCCAACGTAATCACCACACCGACAAGAATTACACCAAGTTCCCAAAGTATTCTTGATCTGTGCGTTACAAGTTTCCCTCGTGAGAATGTAAAATCAGGCACCCTGGTCTGCAGTTTAAGCGATCATTTGCCAATATATTGTGTGTTACCCTGCAAACACACAGTCGCCCCCGAACACAAAGTATTAATTAGAGATTACTCCGAGTACAATGTTAACAAGTTCAGGGACATGCTGACAAATGTTGACTGGAACATAATTTTGGAGCTCTCGAACCCCGATGCCGCTTACGACGCTTTCCTTTCATGCTTTGTATCTGCTTATAACACATGTTTTCCCCTCAAGCCCCGAAAAAAGAACAAAAAAGTACGAAAGCCCTGGATTTCTCGTGAATTGTTTCAAAGAATCAAACAGAAAAACTGACTTTTCCAAACATTCTTGCAAACAAAAGATGAAAGTGACTTTCATGCATTCAAGAAAGTACGAAATCTGCTAAATTCAGACTTAAAAAAAGCAAAGCTCAAATACTACACACATAAATTTACACAGTTGAACGGTAATACACGACTGGTATGGCAAACCATGAGAGAGTTAATCTATAAGAATGCAGAAACAAAAAAAGTGAAATTTCGGAATGCCGATCTGTCTGAAGCAGAGGTTTCAAACCTGTTTAATGAGCATTTTCTCGCTGATGGTGCTCCTTTAGCCGACGCAACAAATGTCCCTTCTTCTACACCTTGGGAAAATTATGTCACTGCAAGTAATCCGAATACAATATTTTTGTCCCCCACTGATTTCAGCGAGGTGCAAGATATAATTATGTCTCTAAAAGACGGTTGTGCATCTGGCACTGATGAGATCAGACCAAAACCACTGAAGGCTGTGAGTCAAATAGTTAGTACTCCTATTGCACACATCTGCAATCTTATAATGGAAAAGGTAGTTTTCCCAGCCAAAATGAAACTTGCTCGTGTGACGGCTATACACAAGGGAGGCTCTTTCGATGACGTGAACAATTACAGGCCGATCTCTGTGCTTTCTGTATTTTCGAAAATAGCTGAGCATATTATAAACAAAAGGCTTGTTGGATTTCTAACCTCGCAAAATATTATCGTAAGGCAACAGTTCGGCTTCCAGAAAAACAAATCTCCAGAAACAGCACTACTTGGAATAAAAGATGAAATTCTGCACAATATCGAAAACAAGGCATTAACTCTGGGTATATTCCTCGATTTTAGAAAAGCGTTCGACAGTGTCCAACATGATATACTTATAAAAAAGCTTCAGCATTACGGTGTCAGGGGTATAGCTGGTACTCTCCTCATGAGTTATTTAACTTCACGTGAGCAGTATACTGTCATCAATGGTGAATGTTGAGAGACAAACACTCTGTTGTATGGTGTACCACAAGGGTCCATCCTAGGGCCAGTCTTATTTCTCATCTATATTAATGATATTGTAAATATACCGGGTGCCTCGAATTTGGTTTTATATGCGGACGACACCAATGTGTTCTTTTCGGGTAGGGATTTAGATGCGCTGTTCAGAAAGGCGAACAATTGGATGTTGGGCTTAACCTCATGGCTGGGAAGTAACCGGCTCGCATTAAACATAAACAAAACAAAGTATGTACTCTTTCGTTCCAAAGGTACAGAAATGTATACAATTCCGTGTTTAAAATTTAATGGCCTGGACATACAACAGTCTTCTACTACAAGATTTCTAGGTGTGACATTCCACGAAAATCTCTTATGGAATGCTCACATCCACACACTTAGAACTGATCTCTCTCGTGCCTTAGGCATCTTAAACAGACTGAGGTGTTACCTGCCAGCTTCTATCAAACGACTAGTGTACTACTCCCTTATACATTCACGTTTTAGCTATTGTTCTCTTGTGTGGCAAACCACAACGAAAACAAATTTAGATTCCTTACTATCAATACAAAAAAGAGCAATACGCGCTATCAGTAACTTAGAGCTGTCCTCTAGTTGTGCGCCCTACTATAGATCGCATAGAATACTCCAAATGCCTCAGTTCTACAAATACAGACTAAGCCTGGAAGTTTACCGCCAATACCGGTTGGATAAATCTACCTTTGAAACAAAATACCAAGAAAAAAGAAGTGTGTACGATTTAAGAAAAAGCATCACAGTCAAGCCCCGAGCTCGAACAAACTATGGACATCAAAGATTAAGCTGTCAGATAGCAGATTTATTAAACAACTATCCCGTCATTCACGACCTATTAACTGAAAATCTTTCATTAAGCAGGTTTAAGAAAACACTCAAGGGATTATTGTTAACGGAAGACTAGTGTGTTATGTTTTCATGTTTTTCTTCTTGTTTTCAATTTTATGTTCCATGTGCTTCAAGTTTGATAGTTTACATGTATTTTATGTTTGGAAGTGTTTTGTTAACATGTATTGCTAGCAGAAGTTGCTGCACTTATTCTTGTACTCTGTTTCCTGTACATATTCTTGCACTGTAAAAAAAAATATATATATATATATAATAAGGGGGTTGGGGGATACAGTTTCATCTAAGACATTTCTCTGCATGTAAACTCTGTTGAAACTCTGCATGAGTGTCAAACTGCTGCTTGCCACAGGGTGGCGTGACCTCGTCAGGCACTTTTCCGCCTTTTGTCACGTCCCCCAAGACAATAGTCTTGTATTATTGTCTTGAATAAAAAATGATTGATTGATTGATTGATTGAAATCACTTTTACCCTCCTATTATCCCTAGAGTACATGGAGTCCTCAGCACTTCAAGATAAACTGACACTGGTCAGACAAGCCGCCAAGCGCGTAAATTTGAGCCTCCCCCTCAATATTGTAACGAAGACAGGACCGGCCCAGATCACGGTCTCAGCGAAGTCCAGCGCACAGCAGGGAACTCACAAAATGGCTGTCCGAACCACACACACACTTCGTCTTTGTCCACCGGCACACGCACACTTCGTCTTCATCGTCGGCACGCTCCCATGAGCACGCGCCAATATAATGTTTCCTGCTACTATTATTTAGGAACACGCAGCATGACTTTCTTTGTGATGCATACCCCGATGCGTTCCAGCAAACGTACGCTTGTCCGCTCTCGAAGGTCTTTGTACTGTCCGATTCCCTCTCTACGAATGCGACAGGTATTGAGTACCTGATTGTGTCGTCGCGTGCATAGAATGCCTTTAAATATGCTTGTGCCAGTGCTACCGTACCCGTTGCTTGAATCCGGCAGGCCCACCTCAGCTGGAACACCTCACACAACTTGAAAGTAGATGAAATTAAAAACAAATGCTTTCGCTCGTGAAGCGATGGCGTATAGGTAGAGCGTCCGCCTCGCGTGCTAGAGGACCGGGGCTCGAATCCTGGCACCACGCCATTCTCCACTGGGTTTGAAAAAAAAACTCAACTCCGCAGTCGATGGAATTGCATAACCGGACCTGGGGCGCGGCTAGATCTCGGTGACCAGAACCGACAACGCACTTCTTGACCAGAACAAGATTTAGCCACCCTGACGTAGTACTTGGCCAGAACCTTCTACGGACAAAACTAATTAACCCTCGGTCGTCATTTCTCCGCCGTTCCGGAGACACTGACCAAGGCGGCGGTCAGACCGGTGACGCCTTAGGAGGGTGCTAAGAATCTCTGGCTCCGGAGAGGCCGCCATTCGAATCTGAACCTTGCAACGTTTAACGCTGCAAGATAAGTGATCTTACCTAGTAAGATCACTTATCTAGTGAGGCAAGCCTAGCAGTGCAGTCCTAGGAACTAGCGGGGATTAAATGGGATGTCATAGCGCCAAGTGAGGTAGGAGGATAGGTGAGGCGTATATACTACTAAAGCAAGGCAACATACTGAGCTATCGCGAATTAGCGGATCGACGAGAACTAGGTGTGGGGCTTCTCATTATAGCATTGACGAGAGGGTGGCGGCTCTCTTAGTTAAGCTCAATAGGAGGTACATGCTGAAGGTGGTGGAGGCCTACGCGCCTACATCCAGTCATGATGACCAGACTGTTGAAAGTTACTACGAAGACGTGCAATCGGCAATGAACGAAGGGAAGTCACAGTACATTTTACTGACGGGCGACTTCAATCCGAAGGGGAACAAGAAGCAGGCTGGTGACCAGGCTGTAGGCAACTATGGGATGTGTATTACGAATAGCAGGAGAGAATTATTAGTAGAATTCACACATAGAAATAATATTTAAATAATCATGAATACCTTCATCCGCAAACGAGAGAATAGGAAGTGGACCTGGAAGAGCCCCAATGGTGAGGCTATAAATAAAATCGACTTCATACTATGCGCTCAACCTTGCATCGTTAGGATTTGGACGTCCACGGAAAGGAGTGTTGTAGCGACCACAGAACGGCAAGGTCTCCAATTTGCTAAGATTCCAAGAGGGAACGCAGGAGGGTAGTGGAGAGGAAGTCCATTGACGAGTTAGTGGTAAGAGGGAAAAAAGAGGAATTCAGGATATCGCTGGAGAACAGATACCTCGCATTAACTGGTGAAGATGATGTTAATGGTCATACATTGAACGATAATCTGACAGCTATTATTACGGAGTGTGCAGTAGAAGTAGGCGGTAGGACGGCTCGACAGGATATCGGCAAGCTATCCCAGCAGACAAAATATCTGATTAAGAAACGCCACAGAATGAGGGCGCCTAACCCTACAGAGAGAACAGAACTGGCAGAGCCGTCGAAGTTAATAAATACACGCACGATAGCAGTCATAAAAAAGTTTAATATGGAGAGAATCGAACATGCTCTAAAGATTGAAGGTAACCTCAAAATCAGTGGACAGGAAATAAGGCATAGGTATAAAACCAGATGTATGCGTTCATAGAGAAGGAGGGCAATGTCATTAGCAATATGGATAAGATAACTAAAGTATCCGAAGTGTTCAGCACAAATCAATAGAGTAGCCAATGTAATCAGAATGTTAATCAGAGAGACAGTAGCGCACAGCAATGGGCCATCCCGCCAGTAACGAAAGCGGAAGAAACGAAAGGCTTAGGAGCAATGCAGAGGGGGAAAGCAGCTGGTCATGATCAGGTAACAGCAGATCTGTTGAAGGACGGAAGGGAGATTGTGGTAGAAAAACCAGCGAGCCTGTATGGGCAAAGCCTTATGACCTCGATCGTACTTGAAGATTGGAAGAAGGCAAACATTATCTTAATTCATAAGAAAGGAGACGCGAATGACATGAAAAATTACAGACCGATTAGCTTACTGTTCGTTGCCTACAAGGTATTTAATAAGGTAATCGCTAATAGAGTCAGGGCAACCTTAGACTTTAATCAACCAAACAATCAGGCAGACTTTCGTCAAGGATATTCAACAATATATCATATTCGCACTATTATCCAGGTGAGAGAGAAATCAGGAAGATATAACCAACCCTATATAAAGCCTTTATTGACCAGGAGAAAGCATTTGACTCAGTGGAAAACTGAGCAGTCAAGCATGCATTGCGGAATCATGATGCAGAAAAGGCTTATGTCAAAATACTGGAAGATATATATAGGAACTGTACAGCTATAATAGTCCTTCATAAAGTCCGCAATAAAATTCCAATCAGGAAGGGCGTCAGGTAAGGAGACACGATCTCGCCAATGCTATTCATCGGCTATTTACAGGAGGTACTTCGAGGCCTGAATTGGGAACTGTTGGGAATAAGAGTTAGTGGAGAATACAGTAATATTCTGCAATTCGCTGATGACATTGCCTTGCTGAGTCACTCAGGAGGTGAACTGCAAATCAAGATCAATAAGTCCGACAGGCTGAGCAGGACGGTGGGTTAAAAATTAACATGCAGAAAACCAAAGTAATGTTAAAAAGTCTAGCAAGGGAACACCAGTTCGCAATTGGCCGCGAAGTGCTGTAACTGGTAAGAGAATATGTCCACTTAGGGCCGGTTGTGACAGCTGATCGGGAGCATGAGAGGGAAATAACTGAGAGGATAGGAATTGAGTGGAGCGCACATGGCAGTTTCTCTTACATCTTTGATGGCAGTTTACCAATATCCCTCTGGAGACAAGTGAACAACAGCTGTATCTTACCGGTGCTCACCTACGGGGCAAAAACGGTAAGGCTAGCGAAAAGGGTTCAGCTGAAGTCACCGACAACGCAGCGAGCCATGGGAAGAAAAATGATAGGTGTAACGTTAAGAGACCAGAAGCGGGCAGAGTAGGTGAGGGAACAAACGCTGTTTAATGGCATCCAATTTGAAATCAAGAAGAAGAAATGGGCTTGGGCACAGCATGTAGTGCAAAGGCAAAATAACCGCTGGTCCTTGAGGGTAACGGAGCGAATTCCAAGAGAAGGCAAGCGTAGTGGGGGCGGTAGAAGGTTAGGCGGGAGGATGAGATTAAGAAATTTACAGGCATAGGGTTGGCGCAGCTGGCAAGCGACAGGGTTAATTGGTGAGACATGGAGAAGCCTTTTCCCTGCAGTGGGTGGTGAGGCTGATGATGAGAATGATGGTGATGATGATGCTTTCGCTTAGATCACGATAAAAGGCGAATAATAAAGCAGCGATATCGTACCCGCATTGTCATCGGTGTGTGCTTGCATGTCATGTAAGGCTACAAGTGCGTAAGTCAGGCTTACATATGTTCCTCTTTGCGTATGTATGACATGAAAACGCTAAAGAGCCCGCTTGCATTTCCGCAATGGGTCAATCTAGGCTTAGCACAGATTACACCGGTAATCTTTTTTTCTTTAGTCGTCAGCCAACGATTATCATTTGGTGCTTGCAGGTGTAGCTTTGTTATTTCATGCATATCTTTAGGCACAATACATTATACTTTGCTTTCCTGTTATTTGTATTTTCTCTGGCACAGGAGCTATAAAGTATAATCTCCAGCTACTTAAAGCGTCGTTAAAGATGAAGTTTCCGGGCGCATTCTTTACTTCTTGCCATCTGTCCAGTTTCGCTGCTCGTCCTTCTTTGTTTTGCACTGAGGCCTAATCGTCTCTGCAGTGGCTGTGTAGTTCCGCACAGTGCAGTTAATCGCGCTGATGTTTGTGGACAAAAAATTCTGCACTTCAAACATTGTACTTCCTGTTCTGCTGGCTCTTGTTGCTAAAGTAATTTCGTTCTAAATATCGGCATGGAAAAGACAGATATGTTCATCTTTAGCAGATGAGAGCCAATACCATGCAATGAACTTCAGTTAAAAAGTAGTAACAAAGATTTCACCGTCGCATTGTCCTGTTAGCCATTTCAAGCGAAGAAAGTCGCCTATTATAGTCTGCAAACGGGTGTCTGATAGGTTCCTTCTAGGCTTCCAGCTTTCTATTGTTTCAGGATATTGTGCGATGGGACTTTTTTCAAGAGTGCAATACCCTTATTTGCGAAACTCATCAGAGTTTGACCTGAATTCCATCAGATAAGAATGCATGTCTACCAGTAGTGCGGTATTCTTCACATGTCATCTACGGAAGCTGTGGTCTACTGCAGGCGACGACGCCAGCTCACAGCATCGCGGAACGCTTGATTCCGGGCGAACCCGGAACCCGCGTATACTCTGCCTCGTTTGGAACCAGTGCAAGATCTTAGGTATAATGTGGTTAAGAGAAACCATGCTTGAATTTTCCAGCTCCGTCAGCGTGTAATAGGTCCATCGAGTTGTGTGCGGCGCAGCGCTTTCGTTTTGAACACTTGCATCGTTTTGTAAGAACGCTGTTACACAGACGTGAAAATTATGTCTATGGTGGTTGCACTTAGTGGACTCAGTGGACACATAGATGCGGAATTTGCTGAGGCTCTTGTGGACGGACTGGAAATAGCCGGGCAGCAAGGGTGCAGCGTCCGCCTAAGCTGCTGGCCGCGCTAGGGTCAATTCCAGTTACCCCGAAGCTAAACTTAGTCAAAAGCTTATATGGATTGGCGGAATACAGTCAACCATCAGTTTTGATAACTCCCCTTACAGTGCGCTCATGTACCTAGTCACTTTTAATTTAGTGATTGAAAACCTCTATACTCTTGCAGCATCAAAGCACGGGTACACAAAGCATAAAGAGGAAGTCACAAGAGGACGATAAAACAGAAATGCACACAAATTAACCGAACTTATAAAACAGTTCCGGGAAAACGTGTAGCGCCCTCCTTTGCCTGCGCGTAGACTACGGCCGAAGCGTGCCCGCGCAAGAAAGGAAATAAAGAAAGCGCGGCGCCCTGGCACGTGAAGCCACGGCTGGCTGTTCAATTCTTGCCTACATCCAAGTGAGTTGCTCGTTCCTTCGCTCCTAACTCATAAGCCTACAAACATATCGCCGTTAGTAATAGATATAACTTAGTTTAGCAAACTGTCCCTCTTCAGGGCTAAGCGTCCAAAAGAAAGGTGAAGTGCTTTTATGGAATTAAATACTGATTCTTATTTGTCCCGGTCCCTTTTTTATGAAACATAAAAAAGAGAATTCGCGTATGTTTAAACGGTCTGTGCATATATGTGAGTGGTGAATGCAATGGAACAATTTAAGATTGAGAAACAAAAAGGTAGTGAAATTGGCAGAGCGGAAACATATCGCTCTAAATTACAGCGACCAGACCGAGCGTACTTAAGCCGGAGAGTGAGGATAAGAACTACAGCCATGTACGATACCACGCCCCGTCGACAATGTTGGACACTGGTGATATTGTAGCGCTCAGTGATTTGCGATCTTTCTCTTGCCATATGACCTGCCAGGCAGCACGCTGCACTGTCAGCGCGCTGTAGTAGATGGTCACTGGCAGTTCTGCCACGCGGTGCAGGCGAAAATATAGATGGCTCTTCTCTTTGTGTCTAAAAGCGTTTTGGCCGCAGTTTGGCATGTGGGCATTCAAGTCGGGAAGAAGATGTGCTATGTGGAACACCGTAGTACTGGAAGGCTCCAGAATAACTGATACCACATTGGTTTCTTAACCGTGAACTGGCATATAGCACAGAACACAGTCAGTTTTGTATTTCCTGTGTACCGAAAAGTGGCTACCGTGGACGCCTTTTTGCGGTTCGCACTAATTGGTTCCTGTGGCAGAGCTACGCATCGTCTAATAAATGGCTCGCTCATGGTTAGTTGGCTCATGGTTAGTTGTCTATCGGTTTGTGTTTCGGTACTTCGGTAGCACATCCGCATTAACGTTTCAGCCTGCTTACACGCAGCGCTACTTTATGCGTAAACGGAAGTTACTTCAGCGAACTGTACTTTGGAATATAGCTTCTTTCAAGGGTAAGCACAGCAACTAGACGCACATAGTGTTTATTGCTCCCGGTAGCCAATTTTGTCGCTCCAAATTCGGCGGTGTGTCCTCCACATTTTTCAGCACTTCCTTTTTGTGTTAACCGCGTCCAGAAGAGCTGGGAGACAAGTGTATGTTATATTAAATTTCCTCATCTTGCCCGCATAACTTCTTTTACAAGTAAACCGCCATCCATTACTTCAACACGAAGTTGAACACAATAATTCTTCTACAAGACGAATCCACTGCAATTTGTCCATACTGTATTCACCTTCGATTTTATCGAATATCTATAAGAACAAAATATGAGAGGTCTGAAGTTATATGGCTACTACAAAGTTGGTTTAGAATGTAAACTGATTAAAATTCTATAAATGTACTAACGCTATCACTGTTCGCTGCATTTGGTATCAGTTAGTATGGTGCTTATTGTTAGCGCGTCCCCGCGCCTGTTCTCACTTTGAGGCCCCCTCTTGTAATCTATTATGTAAACAATGTTCTTTGTTTTGTCATGAATAAACTTGAAACCTGGTTCTCAATAAAGGCCCGCAAGAACGGTATGCGGACTTCGCTGTAGGCCCATGGCTAAGCTCACGTGCAACCTAATCCCATCATGCTGCTCGCAAAGCGCTCGCAAGTTACAGGCTACATTCAGGACATTCGAGGAGTTGCAAAGAGAAGTTCGTCCATTCTTCCAACTCCGCACAAGTTACATACATCGGCGTGCTCACGCCAGGCGGCGCGCAGCGAGGACAGCTGTCGCTAGCACCAGGTTACATGCTAGCCATAACAGCAGGCGACGCGACTCACGCAGGGTTGTCGAGAAGAAGTCCGTAGCCGATTGGATGGTAGAGGGAAGGGTCACATTTTAGGTTGGGAAGATGCGTTTGTCACATTGCTCATTAGAAATATAATTAAATAAGACCAAGAAAATAAGTGCATGCGCATGATTAGCACTGAGACTTTAGAATATAGGCTGCACTTTAGTTTATAATGCACTCGTTGTCGTGGTCTGAAGGAAGCACACAATAAATTTCGGGAGTGGCAGTTCCTGTCCCTCGTCCACCGTTGGCTCTGTCTCTGGACGCACGCCCGAAGAGGTGCACATTCCCATACTGCCTTCACTTTCGCACTTAAGTCTCGCAGTCTGTCATCTCCATCTGCTCGTAATTAAAGCAAGTTATTACTAGAATTTGCGCTGTCTGCGGTGCTTCGGCGACATCTGAAGCGCAGCTATACGTACTGGAGATGGAGCACCAGTGCACAGCACAGCACGCGTGTCTCACCATGCAGAACACCCCTTCTTAATATGTGGTAATCTGTAAGACATGGCACACGACCTCATTTTGACCGGCAGACATAGCAAACAGGATGTTCACGGTTTAAAATGTTAGCATTCTACCTTTTTCAGGCTTGCATTGGTACAGAGGGTTGAGCAGGCTGCAGACCCTGCCGATCCAAAAACATGCTTCACCGCAATGCACAGGAAGCAGTTGAAACTCGTTAAGCGTGAACGCTGCATTTATGGGTAAACAGCGACGCTGTTTGAAAAAGACTGGGCAAGCGCCAAGCACGCAGCTTTGTGTTATATAGGAAGTTCGCGCACATTTATTTTAAACCCTTTCTGGTTCGAGGTTAGTGCGAGACGACGGCCCTCAGTCAGCCATACGCGAACACTGAAGTGGCGCGCACAAAACTTGGAGAACACGTCTCGCCGTTCGGAAAGCCTCAGAACTAACGAAGCGGAGTTAGGCGCAAGGAAGAAAATTAGGTGTACCTTATACTTGCCAGCACCCAGTTATATCTACCGGCAATGCCTCGTTACAGTGAGCCTGGTAAATCTTTAACCAATAACTGCTTCACTCTTGTCAAAGCCTGAGTACTATTGAAATGCACGACACGTAGGCTCCTGATCTTGCACCAGACACCGGAAAGGAGGAGATAAAACAATAATTAAGCGGGCAAAGCTTTCGCAGGCTAACTCGCCTACGATGACAAAATTGGAGTGGTGAAATTACTAATTATCTATGCTGTGACGTCGATCTTCCATCGTTATAGTCGTTAAGAATAATCGGCCCAAAGTACAAATGTGGCCGTTGATTGTAAACAGTCGACCCTGAGGTAGCTGTTCATAAAACTGAAGAAGCTGCAAACAACTTCTAGACATTCCTACTACATGACCAAACGCTCTAATCTATTCGCACCGCGATCAAGGCGGCGTACACGTTTTGATAACGTTGTTGAGACGTGACTCTATATTTCTAACTTGCAAAAACACCCCTTTATTTTGGTCCATCAACTGATGCGGGCGGTCTGACTGGTCACGTGGCAGGAGTGTCACCCCCAGTGTAATTTTCGTGTGAATATAAAGCCACCCGATGCCTAATATGCACTTTTAGCACAGCGCTTATGAATATTAACTAGAGCCGCCGAGATAGCTCAGTTGTTATGGTGCTTGTTTGCTCACCCTAAAGACGTGGGTTCGATCCCGGCCGTAGCTGTCGTGTTTCGGTGGAGGTAAAATGGTAGAGCTCAGTTTGCTGTGCGACGTCGGAGCACGTTAAAGAAACCTACGTTGTGAAAATTGTCTGCAGCCCTTTACTATGGCGTCCCTTAGAGCCTGAGTCACTTTGGGACGTTAAGAAAACCAATATTAGCTAGAGGCCGCGGCGGTCGAATTCTAGTCAGGTGAAATTCTAGGTGTCAGTGCGATGTCAGTGCAAGATAAAGAACACCATGAAGTAGAAATTTCTGGAGCCCTTCACTGCGGCGTCTCATAGCCTGAGTCGCTTTGTGACATTAAACGCCCATTAACCCATAAATTCTCTATCGCATACAGCTGTCACCTAATCTCGCGTTATACATTGCTAAGGAACCCGTGAGCTAGCTTTTTAACGCAGCGTTAGGGCCAATAATACGATCCCTGCATTGGCTGCGAAAAATCAGTCCCGGGAGAGGCGACCGAGGTGCTTCTAGATTGGCAAAGAAGTACTTTTATGCGCTCGATTGCTGCAACAGGTGTGCCGAGCTTCACCAGTGGAGGGTCTGTTACTCGTCCCTAGGCCACCTAGCGCATCATGGGGAGCATTCAGGAAACAAATAAAGCTAAGTAACAGCAGAAATTATGGCTCATTATGCAATGTGCAAAAACCTTAGCGCAGAAGTAAGCATCCGGATTTTCCATTTTGTGATAAGTGCTAGAGAGAAATTTAGACCTCATCAGACCTCTCTTTGAAGCTTAGCGAAAAGAGTGCCTGCGAGCTCCATTTTGAGTGCTTTTTCATAGCCCAGATGTGAACTTTAGGCGTGTCAATCTTTCCCCTGCTTCTTACCTTTTGTCGTCACATACTTTTATCAGAGAAAACATTAGCAAGCTGATCTGCACTTTTTCCCGCTTGAACCACGCCATAATCATGTCTTTTTTTTCTAGGAATCCTCACATGCCAATAGTACTCACCTCATCTCAGATAAAAGATGTGACGAGTAGCTCCTGCAGTGGCGCTATTGATTATGCCCAGGTCACTGAGGTCAACACCACACCGGCACCGCCGCATAGGTCGCGTGCCATATATCTTGCTATGGGGATCGCGAGGTAAAAACATCAAATGACCATTAAATTTCACTGCGCTAGCACTTATCGTGGTGCCGTCATTGCCCTCATTTAAACGTTGTACGTTAGTCTGAAGCCTGCTTGCGGCAGGTGGCTCACCTTTAATCAAGAAGATACAACATGACAAACGCTTTGGAGTTTCAATGTTTAATGATGTAAAGCATTGCGAAAAAAAAAACTTTCCAGCGCAAAAATTCACACTCGGCCTTACTACGCAAATGGGGTATCATTTTTTGTTCTCTTTTTGCTTCTCGCGTTTAACCTGAAACCACTTTTATTTGTCTTTGTGGAGCATGACAGGAATTCCCGTCCATGCCACCATCTCTGTTTGCTAAAAAAATTCGAGCAAGAATGGTAAGAACAGGAGGAAAACCATTTTCTTGCTCAAGTTTTGCTTTCATCTTGTGTGATTCTAAGTATAAGTTAAAGTCGACGACTTAGGCAAGCGGACTAGAGTTTCTTCGCAGCCTCGGTCTGATCGCGAGCAAAAAATGCTTTTGAGTACATCTGCTACAGATAAACCACAAACTCAATTGCAGGAGACTTGGCTGCAAAATGACTTATCTCACCACTGCCGATGAAGTGTTAGGCTTAGAGCCATTGCTGACTTACCATTTTTCGCAACGAGCCAGGGTGGTGACTGAGCCAGACCTGATCAGAAACCGAGCTTTGTGTGATTGATAAGCGTTGTTTTCTGCTTACTCAATCAAATATTCACCGTGCTGTTCAAGTAAGAGCCGTGTTATCGTTTAACTTAACATGCAGCACTACAAAACGCATTAAACTCCACATACATTGTAGTTTCGCTCCTTATGGGTGTGAAAAACAAGGACCTATATCATTCGTCTTCCATGTTCTTAGGCATTGTTCGTTTCTATGTCGCTGTTATTTGGTGTCTTGTCATTAATTTATTTCTTTTATTTTTGTCAACCAGGCAATGCTGGCATGGCGCTCCTTATTTTAAAACGGAAGAATTCTCTATGCAGAGAAATCGACAAAGCGTGTCCGCGACCTTGAAAACTCTGCTGTTGCCGGCTTTAATAATATTAGTTATTTCTAAAATGTATAAGAAAAAAACAAGCTGCAGAATTCTGAGCGATATTAGCCATACATAGTTGCCGCAGGGTAGCATACCAAACACAACATGCGTCATTATTTAAGTCTGCTCGACCAACCTTTTTAAGTTTGCATTTTCAACGTCCTGCGGTGATTCGTCACTCCATTAATAACCGTTAATGCTGCAAAATTGATGGGGCGAACGCCGCAGGGCGCATATTTTTTTTATTGTCGCGCCCAGGACTGGGGAGATGAAATCAGCAGTACGTGCACAATCAATCACCATTACTGAATGCGCATGAAAGGAAATTGCGCGGCCTCAGTGGGAACCGCTTTTCTGCGGCAAATCCCAAGAAATGCATTACTGCCTAAAACCGCAGCTGTTTTTTTCCACCACGTTAGTGCGTTGTATTACAAAACGGGGGTATCTTAACGTGTTCTTGTGTATATTAGAAGCATTGTAGCCGCTAGAATAGTCAGGCATGCGGATCTACCGCAGGTTCTGCTGCTTTCTTTTGCAAAATACCGCTTTGAATACGATCCAAGTTATGCGGAACGCAACGCACACGAATCCGGGGGACATAAGCGGCGCTCGTAAGGCTGGCTGATCTCATCGGGTCCGTATCACTACTTTTTCGCGAAATAAGACCATGAAAGCGAAAAATTCCTCATCAATAAACAGAAGAGAAATAAAGTCTCGTTACTAAGCATGGTAAATCACCGACTGAGGAGAGCTACAAGCGTGCCCACTATCTCAACGCTTTTCACACACCTGAGAAACGTTCTGAGCGAGAATTTCCAAAAAATGATGACAATGAAAAAGAATCTTTTCAGAACATTTGATTCATTCTCACTATTAGACGATTAACAATGTACAGCGTCAATGTCCCCTTCCAAGAATTCAGGTTCCGCGACAAGTGTCTGTTGTATTCACTGTCACCTTAAAATTCTCATTTCTAGCAAGCGAAAATCTTTCGGTTTCGGTTTCATGTTCTTTTCATACCCCTTCAGGTCAACACACTCCTTTTTTGCGGAATCTAGTTACAAATCCATCGTTTGACTTTGTTTCGGAGCCTCTTGACTTTTAGTTATCACCGATATAAGTTCTCGGCGAAAGCTCTCAACATCTTTCCAAAAATTATGAAAGCTCTGAACCTCAAATTCATCTTACAAATTTTACATGTCCATCATTCTGGGACAAAATTTTGAAAATTGAAAAATCTTGAGATACTGTTGTGGAAATATTGAAGGCAATAGTCCATTCTTCTTGTATATAGGCAAAAATTTTCGTTTATAAAGTGTTTCCATGGACCTCATCGAACTGTTAAAACTGCCGTAGAAAATCAATGGGGAACGCTTTTGAAGATAGCGAAAATGTTAATAGAAAAAAATGCAAGACTGCCGTCGGGTGTTTTGCAGATATATTAATTGATATATAGAAATTTGACATATAAAAAATTGCGCTGATAAAATGTTACCTGCTCGAAATTGGTTTTGCGCAGAATTGCTGCATATGACCACTGCGACTTTAGCTTCTGCGCTAGAGCTTTCAATCCTGCCAACGCGAGCTTTAATATCAACTGAAAAGGCGCAAGACCTAATTGAAAGTTTGATTTTTCACCTTGGCAACCTATTTGATACTTGTAGGAGGCTTTTCAGTCACACCCAGCTTATAGCATGAAAGGAGGTGGGGAGACAAAGATGTAACAGGACCCTGCAACAGATTCGACCACTTTAGACTAACTAATGGCAACAGCAGCATCGGCATTTTAGAGTATATGTGAGTAGGCATACCACGAAACATGCCATCGGTGAAGAGAAAAAAAAGACGAGTGCTCCTAACCCGTTTCTGCATGTCGCTGCTCCCGCTGACATCCGCAGTCGCATAGCCGACGCGGATGCTCTTTTTTACCCATAGACGTTTTTACCCAACGCAGCTCCGTGCGGGAAAAGTAATCGTGGGAGTGCCGTTAATAATAATCTCCATTTTCTTGGTCGCGGCGCATCTTCGAGTTATCGATTTTTCTTTTTAACGGAAGCTCGATACGCGGGCACAGCAGAGCAACACTTAAGAAGAAGATTGTGGCACCATCCGAGGTATGCTTCGAGCGTTCGATAGCGAAAATAATTCGATGTATCTTAATTGATACCTCCGGAATCAGCTGCATAGCACGATCTCTCTTCTGTGTGCTCGCCTTTAAGACCTTCATTCGTTCGCAATGATAACGTTGCCAAAAAAATCGGATATAATGATTAATACGAAAGTCGTAACGCGACATATGGGGACGAATAAGGACAAAATATTACGTGATTTCGCCGAACATGCCATATACAGCTGTCAAATAAATACGCTCTCACTTCTGAGGCACAATGGCCACAACGCAAGCAACTTACTGCGATATATTCAACCCTTTTATTATGCCGCACCATGTCCACAGCTACCATAAAAATTGAAAGTACACACTTAGTCCTGTCACCATAGCCAGCTCGTTTTCGGAAACTTTTTTATTTTTTATGCAAGGCAGTGTTGAAATCACATTACCACTGGGAAGAAGGTTAGGCTGTCATAGCCTTGAAAGCCGGGTGAATTCTCATGAATAACTGGCAACCCGACTACGCTGTGTTATCTGTCTAAGAAGATGCTTGGGAATATTTATAAGCGCTTGTTTTTCTCTCGCGTTGCCTAAATAACCAATTTGGAGGCTCTTCTTAGACGTGTCACTCAATCTCCATTTATGCCTGTCGCCCTTACGACAAACGTCGGACGTTTCGACACTTTTTTCGCCACTTCGCTCAATAACCATATCCGCGAATGTTGCTTTGAAAACGTTCTCTCCCATGAAAACTCCCAGTAAAATCTAGAGCAACGGTGGCACATTTATATTGCCCACACGCTTGGCAAATCTGAAGAATTTTGCAAAGAGATATTCTCGGTTGTGTGTTGCACTGTTTAAGAAAACTTTCTTGCTAGCGGCCTTGAATGATGCCCGTGGATGAAAACACGTAGATAAATAACAAAATACGCGGATGTAAAAAAGTTTTGATATTTTTAACCCGTAAAATAAAAAGTATTATTCGGGATTATTTTATTGCCACTTTCTAATGCTGCAATTCTCGCGTTCACGTTTTCACAAGCACCAGACGAATGAATCGCCTCCCAACGCCACACTTCTATACTGGCGCAGCGTCTTTGGCGACAAACTTTGGTAAGTATTGTCCCCTTGGTCTCTATAATGTTATTCCTTGATAACGTGTCGCTTTAGATGCACGATGTGGCCATATGAATGCAGAATTATGTATTGAAAAGTGCAATTTCGAACGCCAAACAGCAATAAAATTATGTGTGAAACATAATGATTTAAAACCAATTAGAAAAAAGCACCTTTTAAAATGAATCATGCCGGACAAATTGACATACACACGCAAAATCGAATCGTCAAACAATAATAGAACACGCGATTCGAATATTTTTGTGTTCAACGTAACGAACACCGATTAAAATCCACGCCATAAAATACTTACCACTACTCCGTCCGTCCTTCCGTCCGTCCGTCCGTCCGTCCGTCCGTCCGTCCGTCCGTCCGTCCGTCCGTCCGTCCGTCCGTCCATCCATCCATCCATCCATCCATCCATCCATCCATCCATCCATCCATCCATCCATTCATCCATCCATCCATCCATCCATCCATCCATGCATCCATCCATCCATCCATCCATCCATCCATCCATCCATCCATCCATCCATCCATCCATCCATCCATCCATCCATCCATCCATCCATCCATCCATCCATCCATCCATCCATCCATCCATCCATCCATCCATCCATCCATCCATCCATCCATCCATCCATCCATCCATCCATCCATCCATCCATCCATCCATCCATCCATCCATCCATCCATCCATCCATCCATCCATCCATCCATCCATCCATCCATCCATCCATCCATCCATCCATCCATCCATCCATCCATCCATCCATCCATCCATCCATCCATCCATCCATCCATCCATCCATCCATCCATCCATCCATCCATCCATCCATCCATCCATCCATCCATCCATCCATCCATCCATCCATCCATCCATCCATCCATCCATCCATGCGGCGAGCGCCAATTAGATAAGTACATCATGATACCTGACTCACCCACCATAACTGCGGCGGTGTTACCACAGAGAAACGACGTCGAGATAGTGCGTGTGTACCCTGTTATAAAGGCGGAGACGGAAACCAAGAGAGATTATTGACTGGAAAAGCAGAGAGGACGGACTAATGAATATCTGGCCTGCTACTGTGCACTGTGGCGCGGGAAGAGGAGAAAAAACAGGTTCACGATGGGGAACGATGATGATGGGAGGAAGCAGATGAAAAAAGCCGAAAAAGACAAGGCACACTTTCTAACATTACAAACGCGAGGCAAAGTCCGTATCGCTTAAAAAGCGTGAGAGCGCTCACGTAGCTTGTAAAGCTTTCGAACTATCTGGCCAAGCGCCGAGGATCAAATCCTCCGAGAGGGGCCTGATGTGAGAATACTTCAAAGCAGATGCTAGCACAAGTCTTTCACGTGCATATGCTGGACACGCCGCAAAAACATGCTCTGCAGTCTCTATCACGTCACATGTGGTACAGGCCGGGGAGTCCGCTTGTCCAATTAGGTTCAAGTACTTGGGCGTGAAGGCGACGTTTAAACGTAACCTATGTATTATGTACTCAATAGGGCGTTGTTTTCCGCGAGGAACAGAAAAGGCCATCGCCGAATCTAGCCGTTTAAGGCGGATGTGTCGAGTGTCTCGCAGAGTCCAGTATCTAGCCGTCGCACTCCTCATAGATCAGGAAAGGAGACAAGTGGTGTCCGGACTAGAGAACGGCAAAGCTGTGCGCTGGGCACTGCTGATGGCGCTCCTTCAATCAGCGTCGGCGGTCTCATTTCAATAGAGTCCGCAGTGCGCAGGGGTCCACTGCCTTTTTTATGAGCAGATTACTGGAGTCTAGTGATATCAACAGCCAGGATGTGTTAGGCGGTGTGGCGTAGGGAGCATTCCAAAATTTGTAGCGCAGGTTTAAAATCTGTGACAATGTACCACTCCCGAGGCGGTTCTCCGCAGTTGTGGCGAATCGCTGCCCGAAAGCCCACAAACTCTGCAGCGGTTGAACTAGAATTGTGTCCTGATTACCAAAAATGCTGTCGATGTCTTTGCTGACGCAGATCCAGCCGTGTATACGTGCACACAGTTTTGGTACTCCGACCAGATGTAGGCAAGAGCAAGTTGCTTCACTCCAATAACCGGCATCACAGATTTCTGGATTATGCCAGGGACATGCAGGCATACAGAAGGCTGGGCCATCACCCATGGTGGCTGCAAGAGATGATGCGGCAGGACATAGTCTGGTGGCAATTCGGATTGATGGCAGCGCAGTGCACGTGCAAAACTGCTGTCCGTTCGCTCATAAAAAATCTTCGTCAGTGGGTGACAGCGGTGCCGTGTAAGCGCGCGTAAATATACACGAAGTGGTGACAGGTAGATCGATATTGGGCACGCACGGGATACCTCAATCGTACTGAACCATATCTTGACGGAAACCAAACTTTGAATTACCGGTTATTATCTGTTTTGCCGGCACTGTCTGAAGAATTTGAAAGCGTTATCAACAGCAGGCTAGAAACATTTTTTGTTTCAAGAAGAGGAAGTCCTCTTATCGAAACGTTGAGAAGCACCCTGAGGCTTTCTTCTCGCTTGTTCACATGGAGGGTGTCAAAAAAACATCTGCCTACCTTTCCTCTCAATTGAGATGTGCATCTTTTTCTCGTGATATCATGCCATTTGTCTGCACGATCCATTTGTGTCAGGTTGCCAAGGCGTCCACGGGATATTTAACCTCGGTAACTCGTTGCCATTTAATGGAAAGAAAAAAAATGAATCCGTGAAGGCAGCGAGGAAAAACTCGCCTTAGGTTTAGCGACGAGAGGATATTTCGTGCGAAAACGTAAATGAAACACGGTGACACATATAAATGCAGATGAAATAAGAGGTAAGTATGGCCCCTTTGCGTTCAGCGTGAGGCTGCAATGGAGAGCCAAAAAAAAATTTTCAGGCTCTTTCTGCTTTTCCTATACGTGCCCCTCGCTTCACCTGATGCAACGCAGCAGATGTGAGTGTGTAATGTGACCCTCTAAAGGAATTCCTGCACGACTGCTTACATTTGACTTGCGGTCGTATGTTCTGTACTTCATGCATGTCAAGATTTGACAAAATCATGTTTCTTGAAGTTGCACGTCACCCGGAGTCATGGAAAATGCGAGGAAGTACGCGCTTTGTTTTTAAGCTGACTCCCCAAACAACAGGCACGAGACAAAACAATCGTAACTCTACAGAGCTCAAGTTAAGATATTTTAATTTTTTTTTGTATGCGAGTCAAAGGACCTTTGTTGAGAGGATGTATACTAGAAAGCAATATGAAGAAGGTGAGAAAAAGCGTCCCGCATGATGAGCCGGCGGTCACAGCGCTGCCAGAAACGGGTGGATCACGACGTAATTTTAGCCGGCACATTTTTTTTCGCGTAAAAACACTGTAGATGTACTCACTGCGGAAACCAGAAGAGATATTTAGGAGCAATACAGATACACGAGCAACGCATACCGGAGCAACACAAAGAACCAATTCGGTTGCCTGACGAATCCAGCAACATCATAGCAGTGCATTAAAGAGTAGGCGACTGCAGCGCTGCCGCTTCGTTCACTAGTAGCGGTACAAGCGCCGAATGAGTGATCCTGGTCGCGCGCTGCACTTCTATTACCGTGTGCCGGAAACATAAAGCGCCATTTGTGGGTTCTCGCCGCGTTCGCATGCTTCGAAGCATCTGACACTATTTCTGCGAGATATTCCGCGCAACAATAAAAGCATTGAAAACGGTTCCTTCTAGCAATGAACAGCAAACCTCATTGCGTTAAAAAATGCATTGCATGAGAAGCTTTTCCTCGCGTCAGCACCTCCCTGTGTTCTGCGCCGCGGTAAATGTTGCTGAAAGCCTAATGAGACCAGTTCTTGTTTCTACCTTTACGCTTTCTGGTCATCGCCATTACACGCGCGCCTTCAAGACACGGCTGCCTACGAGCGCTCCGCATTCCTCTGCAAATGGGGCAGGCATTGTCGCATACGAAGCACAGCCGCTTTTTTACTCGTGGTGAATGAATGAAACACGCACGCGCGCCTTCACGCAAACAAAAAATAATCTTCGTCAACCAAACACTAATGTGATTTCCTGCGAATGAAGAGCACAGCCGTACGGTGTCTCACGATGCACCGACGCACAATAAACCTGCTTAGACACAATCCCTGCACCCCTGTCGCTGCAAAGACCACGGGAGAATCGTCACAGAATAAGGGAGCGGAACTGTCACGCTTTCTTCTTGTAAGGACTACATCATTCCTGATCTTCCTGGAGAAAACAAGGCTCCCCGCCAAGTGTTGCCTCATTCCGGCCGTAATTTGTTCCCTATATGTCCTTCTCTTCCCATCAGAGCGACATCTCTGCGTATCGAGAGTAACTCTGGCAGACCGCTCTCTCTCACGGGTCTCCGGCGAAGCTCGCGTTTCCTTCAGTGTTCCACTCGCTCTCGCTGAAGGGTGGCTACCGCTGTTGCAGAGCCTCTATTAGGAGCGAGACATATTCGGAGAAGGTCACCCTTTACGCTATGCTCTTGTTTCGTCCTCTGACACTACCGCACGGCTGCATTTGCATTTACCGTTCTGCGTGCTTTGGCACTGTCCCCTCTAATTCTCTTTGTGTTATATTTTTCTCCTGATTTTTGTCAGCGTTCTCTTCTGTCTGATTCACTTTTGATAAATTCATTCTAATCTTTAGCCAGACTGATTTTCTTGCGCAGTAACCTCCTTTGTGGCTCAGTGGCTGAAGCACTTGGCTGATGAGCTTGAGTTTGCTGTTTCGTGTTTTGTATGCAGCGGCCACATTAGGTTAGGCGGGAAATGCAAGAACTCCCTCGTGTAGTACAGTGCCAGTGCGCATTAAGACTTCAAGGTTGTCGAAAGTAAATCCTAGAGCTCTCTACAAAGGCTTCTCTAACTGCCCAATTGCTGGTTCGCAACATAAAGCTCCCCGTATTATTTTTCAGCCTAGCTGAATTGAGAGCTTTGCGTTCTCCTTTGCTGTTCTTCCCTTCTTACTGTAAACGTGAGTAGTTCTTCAATTCCGCGCAGAATTCAGAGTTTCATGCCTTTCTGACTCTCCTTGCATTCACGTAGGCCTTTACAGGCGCTCATTTTAAATAAATATAAACATTTGAGCAGGAACGGAGACATCCGTGACATTGAAAACGCCCACTGAATATTGTACAAACTGCTAATAAATCCTAGCGATCGTTATCCGTACTCTGTGCCCCGCTGTAACGGAAAAAACTGTTATTCCTTATACTGTTTCCTCCCTTACCCTACTTTTCGATCATACATTTTAGCCGGTCGTCACTGGAGTTATGTAAGGCCTTATTAGCCGCTGGACACTGCGTAACTAGGGTGCAGTAATAAAACACTACGTAGGAATGTGGTAGAGCTGGACTAACATCTCAGTGGTACAAAAAGCGAAAAAGAAAAATAAGCAGCCTATCAAGTTGCAGGAACACGTAAAATCGCTTGCCCTGCCTGAGAAAGAACGTGCTCAGCAAATGATGAAATGTTGCAGCTTACGTGCAACTAAAATACTAACAAAGCTGTCTTTTGGTTAACCTCCCTACCTCTCTCCTGTCTAGTAAGCAAGAAGTTTCGTGAAAGCGAAACATGAAAACAATACCGATAACGCAAATTTTAGGCAGCACTTGGTCTGAAAGCGAAACATGAAAACAATACCGATAACGCAAATTTTAGGCAGCACTTGGTCTCTCTCTTAATCATGTGAAATTCAAATAAAACGTTTACTTACAAACTTGCAAAGACGTTCGCACGTTTTTTAGTAATGACTTACGTTCGCTCTTCTTCTTCGGAGCGGTGATAAATAAACTTCGTGACTTTGTGCGTGTATTGCTTGGCACATCGCCGTACGCGAGATGTCCCTCATATGAGGCATTTGAAGACCCACAACTCTATTGCTTTTAGGCTTCATTATTTAATTGTTATTTGCCTGCCTGCTCGTTGTTTAACTCTAGCAAATGTATATCTGTTCATCCACTTTCCTTCTGGATTACACCTTCCGCGTAAATTACTAACCACCTCGACCTACAAGCAAACCTACTGGCCTATCGTAGTGGTGAGGCCTTTCAAGGATCTAAGTTTACGCCGTACGGTTGCATGTGTCACGCCAGCTTTCATTTTCTTTCAAGCCAGATGCTTATAATAAAGGCGTTTTGACCAGTAGATGCATATGCGAATTGGGTTTGACGCACTCAGGAGTAGATAGAGATGTAAGCGCGCTGGTGGAAAACTTTTTCGGCTTTGGGAACCACCAAGCGCTTTCTCACGATAAGCATAAACTAGCGGTTCACATTTCAAATACGGTTCCTTTTGTCGCTGCTCGAGTAAAAAAGTTATCCTCAGAAGTCTTTGCTCGTCGAAAAATACAGGGGATCTGTCTCCTCCGTTTTACAGCACCCGAAAGATTTTAACGCGACAGCGTCAAGGAGCTCGTATCGCAGAAAAGCCGGTGTCGTCACCGTCGGCGTCAGCGTCTTTGGCCTTGAGCGAAAAAAGCGCATCTATGTGGACACCGGAACCGCAATGTAAGAGAAGAGATTTTAACGCGACAGCGTTAATGATTGATTGATGAATTGATTGATTGATTGATTGATTGATTGATTGATTGATGGACTGATTGATTATATGTATGTATTGATTGATTGATCGGTTGATTGATCGATTAGTTGATTGGTTGATTGATTGATTGATCGATCGATCGATCAATCGATTTTTCCTTGCCTTACGGCGCGATTCGGGTGTCCAGTGAGAAATGTGACAGGCGTCAATTCCTTTCCTTAAAAGCAATTGTTCATTTCATTTTCGTTCCCTCATGGCCCGGGTCGGGTGTCCGCCAAGATATGTGAGACAGGCGTCCTTCTCTCAAATTGTCCAACGGGCCACGCGTCGCGCATAACGGGCGATGGCGTGCCGTGTACTCCTCGCCAATGCAGCGACACGCTGTCGCGTCTTACTCTTAAAGATGAAGCTTAAGCGTCTTCCAATTTTTTATCGGTTGACGCAGTTGCCGTGTCGGTCCTCAGTAGTGCTCTTAAGACACAGATGCGCCAGCCAAAAGAACAATACAAAACAGAATTACGTTACAAAACGGTTCAAAAGTCATCACCACTTTTATATTGCGCACAATCGCCATTGTCTAGTTTGTGTCAACCTCATAAGTTACCCTTTTGTGTTAAGATAGCAGGCAGCAAGAAATCTGAACTGCTTATCATGGATTTCTGTCACTTGGTTTGAGGAATATCTATCACCAGATTATAAAAGCAGCGCTCCGCCATGAACAGCGAATTTGATTTCATGGAACGGTTTCGCGCAACTTTGCTGGTGTGCTGCTCCCCACAACGCTGTGAGGCTCTCAAAGCTAAAATTGCTGTGACGTTTTCTAAAATAAAAGGTTAAATAAGGGCGCTTTACGTATCCTCACTCCTCGATATCTATGGGGAAATAGATATTATCATGCCGTGTCCATGTTATGCAGCGCGACCACTGAGATTAACACGCGGCAAAGCAAATAGCACACTAGGTGCCACAAACAGCTCCAAACAGATTGTTCCCCGTCCTATCAACTAAGATGGTTTCAGGGCAGCCTTGCCTCGCTTGTCAAGTACAGAGGCGCACCAAGATAAAATTACAGTAATTACTAATTGCATGCGTAGGCCAACAACAAACAAAACAGCCATGCAGGTACAGAAGGCTTGCACTTTTTAAGAAGGGGGCCTCTACGCCTCTTGCTTCAAAAAGGCGAGTAGCCTGTTTCACCGTTCGTCTTATGAGGTAACTAGTTTTCATAATCTATTTATATGACCCCAGTTGCGCATAATTATCCAAGGTGCCAGAGGATGGTATGTCAGTTTACGATATCCGCGCAGAAAAGAATTTCACGTTTGTCTTCTCTTGCGGCGACCTTGCATGCTCCATTCTCTTTTTCGTTTTTTTTACTTCTGTGGCACGCCTATGACCATGAGCGTCTTAAATTGTTTTTCGCCTGCAGCCAATCTGTGCATTACAAAGTGAATCACTGATCTATCGATTACTTCTCCTCCAGACGAGTCTGACCATGAGCGTCTTAACTTTTTTTTCGCCTGCAGCCAATCTGTGCATTACAAAGTGAATCACTGATCTATCGATTACTTCTCCAGACGAGTGTACTTTTCTTGGCGTGCCCCATAATCCCACACCTGAATCCTCAGATGGTAACAAGGGCCCAGTAGTTACCTGTGTATGCCATGTTGCGCAAAAGGTGCCCGTAACAGATAAATCAGTGTTACTAGATTGCTACTGCCAGTGTTACTAGAGAAGGATCCAGTATCACGTGGCTGCACATCGAATATGCATACTACTGTAAAGGACAGAGGTTTCTGGTTCTAATCCGCCGATATCACAATAAGAAGCTGTCCGGTTAAAAACTGGTGTCCATTGCGTCACTTTTCTCTCAAATATCGCCCTAGTGGAAACCAAAGCAGTGTGCATCTCCGTTTTGTATCCTTTTTTGAAAACATAGTCACAAAAAGGTGAACTCTGCTGTGCATAGTGAAAGGTTTGAATGAAACACTGTCTCTGTTTTATAAAGACACTGTTCTATGTCGCGCTGAAATAATTATGAATATAATGACATGCACTGTGTACTCGTTGTATTCAAGGAACATGTGAACAGTTTTTGAAGAAGTACCTCAGCATCAACACAATCGTTCTGGGAATTAGCTGGCTTTTTGGTAATAATGATGCAATCACTATAAACACAAGTAAAAAATTTTTAATAACGTCTTTGAGGCTATCGAGACAAATAACTATGATCAGTGGTGCGTGATTCTTTTACCATACTCACTTCTCCTATCTCTGTAGTTCTATGCATTAACCACTCACTCCTCTCGCACCCACCCTTGTCGGCGTACCTTTAACTACTTTCTTAAAACAGTGCAAAAGCATGCACAGCAATAACTCCTCTCAGCGCCCGGAGCACTTCCTATGGAGCAGAATGCATTACAACTACAATAAGGGGTTAATAATAATAATAATAATAATAATAATAATAATAATAATAATAATAATAATAATAATAATATTAATAATAATAATAATAATAATAATAATAATAATAATAATAATAATAATAATAATAATAATAATAATAATAATAATAATAATAATAATTGGTTTTGGGGAAAAGGAAATGGCGCAGTATCTGTCTCATATACCGTTGGACACCTGAACCGCGCCATAAGGGAAGGGGTAAAGGAAGGAGTGAAAGACGAAAGGAAAAAGAGGTGCCGTAGTGGAGGGCTCCGGAATAATAACGACCACCTGGGGATCTTTAACGTGCACTGACATTGCACAGTACACGGGTGCCTTAGCGTTTTTCCTCCATAAAAAATAAGTGGTTGCGCGGGAAACGGATCCACACAAAAGCTATTAAGTCGCTCAACTCTACGCCACGGGTGTCCTCATCGTGCTGAGATCTCCCGCAGAGGACCTTAATCCCTGTGCGGACAAAAGTGGAACCGGTGGCGCAGGCGCTCAAATGAAACCAGTGCGATTGCTCTGGCTCTTTTCACTTCCTTTGCTCTTCTATGCTTCGTTTGCTGTACCACTCATAAAAGAATGTGAAAGGTGATCAGAGAAAATGTGTGAACTTTAGCGTATGGCACCCCCTTTGCCAAAAATAACCATGCTGCCCGGTTTGCATCTAAGTTGTATACCGGAACACCTATCGCGTCCATCAAGTTATATATCACTGTGAGGTAAGAAGCACCCTTTTCCTGACCTTTCAATACATTTTGGTTTTTAGGGAAGCCGCAGGGGCTCCACCATCTAAGAGAGAAACAAACCATGCAGCTGGTTACTTTTGGCAACGACTGTACCCACGACAATACCTAATTTCGTTATATTGCACTCGCTGTCCTTGCCCGAAGTGCAGCACACTCAAGCTCCCGATAGCCATGAGAATCGGAGCAGGAACACATGATGTGTATTATCACCAGGATTAAAGAACAAATTTTACTCTAATATTTTTATATTATTTTAACGGCGGTTCCACAAGGGTTACCACTTGCACAATATGCACATAAATTACTTCCTCTGTCCACTGTTGGCAGCGCCATTCCTGTCCTAGCGGGAACAACCTAAAAAAATCTCAGAAGGACCACAAGCATGTTTATTTATTTATTATAGGTACCTCAAGGACCCTTGAAAGCTTTACATACTTACAATGCCACTTAACGTGTATCCAGACTTCGTTTGATTCGCCTCTCGCAATCTAAAGATCTCTTCTCGTGAATGGGGTAATAAAATATTTACCTCGTTTTTGTGGTGTTTTTTTGTAAATATGGAGAAAAGTACCGATAGCAGGACAAGGCTGCTCATAACTATGAAAGGTAGGCAGTCCTTTTCTATTGATTTCTATGAGACTGTTTACTTGACCAAAATTTCAAATACTGCAGTGCTTCTTAAAGGTTTTCAGGAGAATGCTATAGGTCAAGACAGAAGGTATTACTAAATTTTCGCTTCAAATGAATTACGATGGCAATGCTTTAAAAGAACACGCGATCAGATACTCTTATTATTCCGCTCTAGGGATTGACCAAATTCTGCAACTGTTCGCCATTGTAAATATAGTATTTCTGGTGGAAGAAGGAAAGAGAGGAGGGGGCATCCCTATATTGTATTAGGAGATCAAATGACTGATAACTAACAGCGGTAAATCGTAAAGGAATATGTTAAAAAAATGTTTTTTCGCCCCTCTTTTCTGGTGAGCGATGCATGCGGGCTTTTAGGGGCCTTGGAGTTAACCGGTTCGTAGCAAACAGCCGTTGCCCACGCAGCCGCTTTGCGCGAGTGCTCATAGTCGCGGGAGTTCTCGTGCTCTAGCGCGACCGCTGTGAATACGTGGGGAGCGCCTGAACTTCCGTGCGGATGAGCTCTTTTCCTTGGAGACCAGGAATCTTTCCCGCATTGGTCGTGCCCTTTTGTGTCTGTTTTGGACGGACCTGTCAAAGTTCTTTTTCGGCGAATGGGCTCTGTTGAACCTCATCACTTGTTTGGCGCAAAGTATGGGTACTTGCCTATCACTGTATCCCGTTCTCTTAGTCGAACCAAGTGTCAATATAAGTGTCCCGTATGTATGCAACACAATGATAGTACAATACATCACTAAAAATTTCCATGCTTATGTCATCTCTCTACATTTGCATATAGCTGTCCATTTTCTGCTTTACTAGTGTGTTTTTCTTAGTGTGTCAGTTTTGATATGCTTACTGTCTAATATTCTATACGGTTCGCGTTGTGACTCCTAGTCTCCTTGCTAATGTCAGATGAACTTTTTCTATTCATCAGAACAAGTTGGCGTTACTCCAGAGGCGTTGGTTAAACAAGCATTGAATTTGGCTTCAACACAAGGGACCTTTTGTTTTGGGATCATTTGTTAAGCGCGCAGCCATCTCTTCCCCCATTATATCCCTTCATCCCTCTCTATCAGTGCCGGGCGACCAACCGAAGCTCCCTGCTTGTTAACCTCCCTTCCTTTCCTCTTCTGCTCTCTATCTCTCTCAACTCCAAATTCAGCGAGAAGTTCGGGTTTTGCCTAGTGAGCTCTTCGCAGGTGGTCTGAAATAACTTGTACTGTAAATGAAACGCTTGGCTCTTCTGCAAGAAAATTTCTATAAACCAGATGAATTGCTCGTTCTTATGTAAAAAAAAAATTCAAGCCCTTCACGCAGAAATACACTGGGACACTAGTAAACAAATTCATTGTATACGGTTAGTGTATCTCGCACCGTCAAGGGATAATGTAAAAATGCGTAGCTAAAAAAACATTAAGCGTAAACTGTCCGCATTAAAACTTCTGGCAGGGTAGGCCGCAATAAAAGAACACCTACTTTTGGACTCACCTCGAAAGGACAGATTATGATATCGTCGCGGATGAATTGGCTTTAGTACAGATGAGAGCTCTACGGATGTAAGCTGGTTGCCGACAGCCCAGAGCCCAGATCAGATGCGCGCGCCTCTCTCCTCTTGTTCCTCGAACTCCTCGGCGTAACAATTTCTCCGGAGGCAGATGATTCTCGTCCCCGAGAAAGTTGGGTAGATCGACGATGGAAGCGCTTCAAGGGAGGCACATTAACAACTTGTGTCTTGCGGGAACAGCGTTTATCCGTCGTCACCTTGGCGACGGCGTAATTCACGTCAGTCCGTTCGTCTAACACGACCAAGGGGCCATCGTACTTGTACATGAACAACAACCCTCTCTTACGGATTGGCGTCCAGAGCCAGACAAAGTCTTCTGGAGAGTAAGTCACCGCACGATGACGCAGGTCGAAATATTTTTTCGAACGCCGCTGTGAGGCCAGGGTACGTAAGCGAGATATTCGACGGGCTTCTTCGGCCCGGCATAGTATCTGGCCAACGGACGCATTTTGTTCGGGGAAAACGGAAGATGCTATCGAGAAAAACGCGGGGAGTTCTGGCATAGGGCAAATAGAAGGGAGAATACCCGGTGACCTCATGATTGGCAGTGTTGTAAGCGTACGTCGCATATGGTAGCACTGCGTCCCAGTTGCGACGATCAGACGAGACGTACATGGACAACACGGTTATCAGAGTGCGGTTGATGCGCACGGTAACACCGTTGGTCTGTGGGTGGTACGGTGTGGAGTGTTGGTAGTCCGATCCGCAAAGCCGGACCCTTTCTTCCACGGCATCACCAGTGAATTGCCTTCCACGATCACTTATTATAACACGGGATGCGCCATAGCAAAGAATAACAACGTGTAGGAGAAACGATGAAACATAACAAGCCTTTGAGGTGATGACAGCGGCGGTCTCCACGTATCTGGTGAGATAGTCTACACACACAATAACACAGCGGCGTCCCTCGAAAGCTTTGGTAAAGGACCAAGTAGGTCAATTCAAACTTTTTCAAAAAGGGAAGAGGGTGGTTTGACAGGCTGCAAAGGACAGGCCGTCGTGGTGGTTCTTGCCTTAAATCGTTGGCATTCCTCACATGTTGCAACGTACTGCTTGGTGTTCTTATAAACTTATAAAATAAGAGTGCGAGAGAAGCCTAGATATTCAGATGTGCTGTGATCGTGCATAACGTGCGAAACTTGCACGCTGAGACGTTTTGGAATGACCAAAAGCAGGGCAGCACCATCGACGGAGAAGTTCTTGAAAAAAATGTCACCTTTGACAGTTCATGGCGTTGAATCTACTCTTTCTGCCGCTTCGATAAGGGCTGCAGTGAGTGGTCGCTACGTTACTCTCGCTGAAAGGTAGCCATACTTGGGAACATCGGCGCGAGCGAGGCTAAACACCCTTCGAAACAGTCTTCATCGTTGACTGAGGTCGACATTGGGTAATGTGACAAGCAGTCTTTTTTTTTTGCATCAGCGTGACGGCGGCCACTTCTGTACGAGACAGCAAAGGTATATTCTTGTAAGCGCAATGCCCAGCGCGCCAGACGACCAGATGGATCTCGAAGTCTGAGGAGCCAGCCTAGAGATTGATGGTCTGAGATAATAGTGAAGCGGCGTTCATATAGGTAGGGTCGGAACTTGTGCACAGCGAACACAACTGCGAGACACTCCAGTTCGGTGACAGTGTAGTTAGGCTCACATTTTGTTTACGTGCGGCTGGCAGAGGCAATAACGTACTAAGCCCCACTACGCAGCTGGACAAGCACCACCCCAAGACCGACGCCACTGGCGTCATGGGGAACCTCCGTCGCAGCAGAAGGGGCGAAGTGCCACAGAAGGGGTGCTGAAGTGAGATAAGACTTGAGGAGATGGAAAGAGGATTCGCACTTTGGGGTCCACCCAAACTGCGAATTTTTATGCAGAACAGAAATGAGGTGGTGGGAAATTTGCGTAAAGCCAGGAATGAAACGACGAAAATAAGAAGAGAGTCCGAGGAAGATCCGAAGGCTTTTCAGGGTACATCGAGTTTCGAAATCTCGTACTGCAGCGATCTTTTCCGGATCCGGCCTGATACCATCCTTGCCGATGGGGAAGCGAAGAACTAGAGTTTGCTGGTCCCCGAAGTGGCACTTCTTGGAGTTCAAAATGTGTCCGGTTTTGCCGATGCATTCAAGAACAATACGGACCCTTGCACTGTGCTCTTAGGAGGTCTTGCCGAAAATGATGACATCATCCAGATAATACATGCATATTTCCGGTTTTAACCCAGAAAGGATAGTGTCCATAATTCGCTAGAACGTCGCGGGGGCGTTACATAATCCAAACGGCATCACATTAAATTCGTACAATCCGTCTGGGATTACGAAAGCTGTCTTCTCACGGTCGGATGATTTCAGGGGAATTTTCCAATAACCAGATCGCAAATCAACAGAAGAAAAATATGACGCCTGAATGCAGACAATCGACTGCGTCGTCGATGCAAGGTAGCGGGTACACGTCTTTCTGGGTTAGCGCATTTAAAGAACGGTGGTCAACGCAGAATCGTCAAGAATTGTCTTTTTTTCGGACTAGGATCACAGGTGAGGCCCACGGACTGGAAGACTCTTGGATGACTCCTTTCTGCAGCACGTCGTCCGCCTGTTTATGAATTATCTGGCGCTCAGCCGGAGATACACCGTAAGGTTTCTGGCGAATGGGAGATGCGTTTCCAGTGTCAATTTTCTGCTGTAGTCGACAGGCTGGGAAATGGCTACCAGATCCGTTGGAGGCAAAGTCAGATACTTGGGCATTATCCGTCAAAATGTCTTTCAGGGTACGGCGTTCAATAGACGGGAGTGATTTGTTGACCATGCACTCAAGCACAGCACAATATTCAGACTTTGTTGCGCGGCTCCGCTGCAATGAGAAATAGTTTCATTGGTGGGGGTCACCTGGTTGTCAAATCTCGCTAGTGCTAGACCAGAAGGAAGACAAATAGGCTCTTCTGACACATTCACAGTCCAGAGGTGTGCATGACTACTTACTTCCTCCACTATGGCACGTGGCACCAAAACGTTTTTTTTCCCGTTCGAAAGATCTGGCTCGATGACTATTGAGTGTTTTCCCACGAAATGTTCGGATGATTTCACAGGCAGAAATGTTGCCGTCCTCGCAGCCAGCAGCACATCTTCCGTCAGGGAGAGAACTACTTCGTGATAACGAGACGGGTTATCCACTAATGCGGGGATAATGTTCGACTTCAAAGAAATTTCACTGGCACTAATGTCAAGTGTTGCACCACACTCGCGCAAAAAGTCAACACCCAAGATAACGCCATGTGTGGCACGTCTCAACACAACGAATTCTGTTCAGTACCACTCGTCACCATACACAACTGAAGCTGAACACAGGCCCACCAGAACTAAAGTTTCACCGCCAACTCCACAAAACGTAGCGGTTCTGTCCCACACAAACATAACTTTATGTCCAAATCGGTTCTTAAATGAAAGGCACATAACTGACACGGCGGCACCAGTATCAACCAAAGCATCCGTTTCAACATTGTCAACACACATTGACACTTTGTTCTTTAACATGATGACAGGCAGAGGTATTCGCGAAATTGACCGTCCGGCGACCTTACCTCCATCGGTCGCACCACCTAGTTTTCCACCGGTGGAGAAACGAAGCGGCGACGTGGGGATGGTGAACGGCCTTGTCGCTGCGGCGGCGGAGTGATACTGCTATCAGAGACAGGGGAGTCATTGCGTGCACCTCGGTGGGGAGAAGGAGGCCGATAGAAGGTAGCGAGCGGCTGCTCGCACTGGGCACCATTCTTGAAGCGTGGTGCGCGTTGTGCAGGGGGTCATCAAGAAAAGTGAAGACCACTGCTAAAAAAACTTCGCATGCTGTCTTCAATACAAAGGGGTACATGCACTTTATATGAGTCACCAGCACTCAAGAGAGTCTAAATTCACTTAGGTTGCCAGTTGTAAAACTACACTAAACTTTTAGGAAATAATTAATCAACTTGGCGACGAGTAATTTCTGCCAAAAAGATGCTACTTCACACAGGATGCGCTACGGAAATGAAAATCGCAAGTACTTACTTTTTTGTCTTGTACTCGCAAAAATGGTACGGCGTCACCTTTCTTGCAGACACCGCGGCAGAAGTGAAACGTAAAATCATTTAAGCACTTCGTCGTCGTTGTTTGGCGTAGCGATATAATTCCTGGTTGAAGTGGCAGACAGAAACTTCTTGAATTCTTTCTTGAAACTGAACACACGTGCGTTGCTCACCTTCAAAGAACTGCTAGGAATAGCTACTGTTCTGCGCTGCATGAGTGCTCAAGAGTGCGCTCCAAAGCGCTCGGAAAAATCCCTCTTAAGGATGCGGCATCCGGGTTTGTGGGATTTTTTGCCGTGCGTCTAGTGTACGAGGCAGAAATATTTATCCCCAGAATTGAAGTCATACTTTGCAGGCAGCTGAAAACAGGTTCCGGCAAAAGGCAACTTTATACAGGGAGGGGCAGGCAGAAAACTGGGTGGATAATGGGGTCAAGCATGCATCACGCCTCTTCGTTGCAAGACTTCCTACCGTCAATGTTTACGACGACTGAAACGAAGTTTGCATTAAACAATATTAAAAACATCTTCACTTATGGAACTTGCTCCTCTTACTAGGCACAGGAAGTAGGTTTTTAAAGTTCAGTATTTTTACTTTCAGAAAGCTATTGCCTTAGACGCTTGGAACCGTGTTCTTAGAAGACCCGCTTCGCGCGACTTTAATCTTTGGTTACACATTAAATTTTCGCGATGCCTGACATGGCTCTCATGAACGATTAATTGATTCAGCGCCTATGTTTTCATGTCCCGTCCTTGTCTTTTGAGCTGTTTCCTTCACGTGACTACATGCGCCAACTATCCCGCCAAAAAGCCCTGTTGTGAACCAGAATTTATCAAACTTCATTTTACACTCATAAATGTGGCTAGCTCTCTCTGGTGGCAAATGAGCGCATAGCAGGTGAAATGTATTAGCGGAGCGTTGAGATAGGGCAACGATTTGATTTGCCCTCAGTGCGGCCAATACTAAATGAGTATTTTCTTTTCATTCATACCATCAGAGACACGCCCTTATGAACGATCATATCCATCCCAGTGCTGCGCGCAGTAAATTACCTGTTGTCAAGATCTGGTCCTTAGTTGAGTACTTCATTGCGTGGGGTGACAGTACCCTTGGCTCTGCTTTCTCAGGCAGATACAAACCTTGTGCCTTGTTTCCATTTCCCTTCTTCATCTTTTGTATACCGAGATTATATGTGGCTCCCATCAATAACTCATTCACTCAATACCGGAAGAAGAAATGCAATGCGAAACTTCAGCCTTTCCTTTTCTGAGTTCTCCTTCTTATACTCACGCCTTTCCGTACCTGCAGAAGAACTAGGAAAAATTCCACTTCGTCGTTTCGCGATCGAAGAAAACCGTGTGTTTTTATTTCAGAAATAAAACGAATCTCACTTCCATAGGCGAGCGAACACATGAATTGAAGGTAAATACCCATCTCCGGCGGACAGATTTCAAGCTGCCGCTTTTATAGTGAGACTTTGAAGATTATTCTTCGAGAAGCGAAATTTTAACGTAAAAGTGAGTAAAAATAGAAGTCGCCGATTAGAGGACCCTGAGGAATTAAAGCGAGTGGGAATACGTAATGAAGAGTGGTAGACAATAATCACAGCGAATTCATGAATTGCTTCCCTTCCTTATTTTTGGAAACAGTAAAGTACTCGATGCGAATTCAAAAAAGCGCTGAGCGCTTCGCCGCCCCAAAGCGCCGAGATTTCGCCTCGACAGAATGCCCATTTTCCCGTCTCAAAGTAGGCTGCAGGCCTGTCCGACACTAGATTGAACAGAAAAGGGTCCTTGTTATCGGCTGAATCGAACATTGAAAAAGAGAAATCAAGAGAAAAGCAAACGAGGAGGCGTGGGATGCTCAGTCTGTCGATTTAATATGCATGGCAGCCGCTTTTTCCTGACTCGCTCTGGTTTGCCAGCACTAAATACACTGCTGATTCCGGAAATTTGTTTGCAATATCGATACGAATATGAAAGTGTTATACTTCTGTATTTTGTTTAAAGCAACAAATGTGCTCTATTTGTGTTCTACTTTTGCTTGACTAATTGTCATCGCACTTGTGTGTTCCGTTATTCGTGCCTCTAAGTAAAATTGGTTTATGTAACTGCTTCTAGCTTCGTTTGAACACGGTGCTTTATATTTTCATAGTAATATTTTGTGAGAATAAAATTATTCTTACGGTAATGTTATTATCATTTTGTTCTGTATGTTAAAAGACCTGGCGTTTCCTGATTTCTGTGATGCTGTCTATACGGGGGACCACGGCTTTCTCAAGCTGCCGACAGAGGTTTGCTCTGTCCAGTTTCGCACTGTCCGCGCGCGCCTCATTTTCACGCCGAAGATGTGCAGGTAGCTTCTAGCAGCTCAAGCTGCCGCCAACGCTCGTCCTGTAGACAAGCAAAGGCGCTTTCATAATCAACTCTGAGCGCTCTTCCCACTATGGCCATTTCAAAACAGCAACTCCTGTTCAACTGGTAGGTTCCTATTGCCCACATGTGAACTCGCTATGGTGGCACTGGTAGCGACGCTGTATCTTGCTAACTGCTTTTCTCGGGAATACTTGCATCCTGTGACAATTGCACCAACGCGTTGTGCCTGTCTTCTTTCTTAGACGTGTCGGCATTCGCGTCTTGCTATGCAGTAGTTAACGCACTTGTAAACACACCGATGATCCATTTGCCGCGTGCTTACGCGACTCCTCCCTACATCGTGTGTGCAGCCCGAGCCATCTCACTTTTGGTAAACTGGTGACAGCCACCTAAAAATGCGCCGCCCCGTCTTCATGCGCTGGTTTCTCCATGTAACGACGTCTACAATTGCGCCAAGCTTGGCCTCCGGAGACTTTCCTCTCGCTCGCTGAAAACCTCAATAGACGCTACCAGGGTGTGCATATAGACGAAACACTGTAGTGCTGATTTGTACATCATAAACGCGGCTAAGCGCGCGCAATCACGATGAAGCGTCGGGCAAGCGCAGGAAAGAACGCGTCTTGCTACCAAGATAAACGGGCGTAGCCTAAGCAGCGCCCTCAACAGCCTGCGATAAATGTGGCCGGAGGCGCCTCATTATTTGTATTCACTGATGCCACTAACTCATTATCATCATGGAAGGCAACAGAGAACGTTCACAACATTCGATTCAGTGCGAAAACACGTGCTTATTTTTATTAGACGAATGAATGACTGAACAGAGACACACACATGATAGCTGATTCAATTTGCTGTTTTGTCTTTTGCGCACACGCAGAAGACGATTTTTGTCGGGGCAGAACCACGAGATTTGTGCGGCGTAGATGACGATGAGCGGGTCATACCACGGGATGGTGCGCTTGCACTCTTTCCAGCTATGACCTGATGACATGATTTTACCTTTTCCGCACCACTCTCCTTCCGCTTTATCTCTCAAATTCCCTTCCCCACGCCGAGTAGCATGTCAGCGATTTTAAAACGCCGGCTAAATTCAATGTTTTGTAGGGATAACTACATTACGGTAGCATTTCGTGCCTTCAGCGTGCCGGCGCTGCCACCCCATGGCTGCGCTGCCACGCTGTGGCTGCGTCACCACCCTGTCGCTGCGTCGCCACGCTGTCACGTGGCGCGGAGCAGCTGCCGGCGGCGCGGCGCTGTGGCTGATCACGTGGTTCGTCACGTGGTTCGTCAAGTGACCAAGTTTCACTCGGACAGCTGTAGCGATCGCGTCGCTCCAGGTTTCACCAAAGTTAAACCACCGCCAATTTTTTTTCTCAATAAACAGCTTCACTCTTTCTGATGATCCAGCGTAGCCTCGTGTCACAGGCAATAGACAAAGCCAAGACCATTGGAGTCCAGAAGGAAGGACACTGTTTGTAGCAGAAGACTTGGTCTTTATATTGAATTGTCAATCGATTTTTTCTACTACTACCTTTGCTGGGCGCATACACACAGGGGCGATTTGGCTAGACTGTGAAGATCCACAATAGCAACAACAATAGCAATAGGCAAAGAAGCTTTTGCCTTCACCCTTAGGGGCTATCGGTTAGGCATTGGAGATGCGTGGTAGTATTTTTTCCTTCCTGCAGCTAACTTCATACCTGAGTACACCTCGTATGGGCTGACAGTACGCCTTGTCTGTTTTTCCAAACAGACAAGAACTGTAATTTTCAGTTGGTTTCTTTCGTTTATCCTACATTTTACACAGACTTCAAAAAATTATCCAGACCGCAAAAAAAACCATGAAATGCGCAACTTTAGCCTTTTGTCGGTTTTCTTTCTTCTACTAATGTCTTTCGGGATTTCTCGCCATGCGAGACAAGCAGAACAGGCGTGAGCAATCACGAACCACCGTCTCGCGATCGAACCGTCGAGCCTCCGCGTTTTCTGGAAGCGCGAAGAATCTCCATTCCCAAAGGAAATGTACCCTAGAAATGGTGGAGAGAGAAATTTCCGGGAGTGAGATTTTAAGCTGCCCGTTTTAATGCTAGGCCATCGAGAATCTGAATTCGAGCGGCTAAACTGTTATAGGCATGAGTAAGAGAGAGGTGCCGATTCAAGAACCCTGGGAAAATCAAAAAGGCTGGCAAGGAGGGAAAAATTGTGGTACAGAAACCATTTTGACAGAGAATTAATTATATTTCTTCCTTTATCTGGAAATACTAATGGGCCCCCTGTGAATGCTAATAAATCCTGGACCCTTCGTCGGGGTAATTTCGCGATAAAGCTCTGCCGCAGCATGTCGATTTTCTCATTTTCCATATACCGGAACGCCTCTTCCGCCCTCTAAATTGCGGCTAAGGCGTCCTATTCCAAGATGTCGCGAATAATGAAATTGGCCAAGGCAAAACGGCAGACAGGGAATGGTGAGTGAACTGAATGCACCGGAGTACACGCCGCTTTTTCAGAGTGTCGTTGGTTTTTGACCTCTGAATACCTGTGTGTTTGTGGCAATTCACCTACAACATTCTCAAGTTGTAAATGACCTGAACGTGCGCTGTGCCACCTTTTTTAGGACGTTTAATGGGAATTGATTGTAACAAAAAGGCCTCAAGGCGCACTAGGTGCTTCTACAGGTGGCGCTACGCTTCGAAACCGTTCCCAGCTCCTGTAGAATGGCGGACTAGAAGATTAGCTAGTCTAGTGCCGAGTATTATGTGAAAATTAAAACGAGTTCTTAAAACTGTAGAGATAAGATCATCCTCTCGCATTATCTACTTCAAATTATTGCAAAATATAAATACTTTAACAGCTGTCGCGAATCACGCTTTAAATTGTGGTAACCGTCGTGTTAACTTTTCCTTGGCGTTTCTTTTCTGCCAGGGAGCTTTCAAGAGCGCCTGTAGGGCCTAAGAAGCGGCCATGGGCGTTCAGGATGCCCAAATGCCTTCTCCAGCCTGCTATTTCATGCAATGCAATGTGTACGCTGTGCTCCTGTGACCGTTTCATTCCAAGGCTTACGGTCTTGCATTGTTATCCTACAAGGGCACATAAGGTTTACACGCACAACAGCAGAGATAGGCATCTTGCTTTTATTGTGGCGTCATAAGCACGTGACACTGAAGCTGACATAGTGGAGCGGTACCGCCAGCCCTAACATGCGCAGCTATATCCCCGCCGGGCAGCGGAGAGGGGAGCATCGTTTTGCACAGGCAGAGCTGAAGGTTGCGACTTTCATGCCCGGTGTGATGTTAATGGAAACGCAAGCTGAGCAATACATGAGGAGAAATTTGTTGTTGGTAGGAGAGGTGAAATCAAAATATTCTCCTATATAGAGTCGAGCCTAGACAGCTGTCACCTTCATGCTCGTTTCACATGCTCTGATCTTTGCCTCCCCGACGCTGCCATTTCTGTCGTTTAGAAACAAGAGAGAACGTCGGTCTTGCCGACGGTCTTGTCATTGTGTTCGCTCTGCGACTGACCAATAGGAAGCTCCGCCGCGTCGTGTTACGTGTGGTCATCTGGAAGAAGTTGCCACGGCGAAAGCAAAAATGTTTCTTCTAATCGAAACATGGCAAAATTGCCCTGCATCTTAAAATACACGTGATCATAAAAAAAGCACATTACACGTCGCGTTGTTATCCTATTTAATCATGAGTTGCATATGCAAATTTAAATCGACCTGCGTGTCAGTCGGACCGAATTCGCTGAGTGCGCGTTGCATTTCAAAGCACTGAACAAAGATTGCACAGCGGCATCATCGACTGCGCCAAACAATTCCGTTCTAGTCGCAGCAGGTGACATGGGCCTCACGCGTCCGCCCACACAGGACAGAAGAACATGTGTTTGATTAGAGCTCGCACGCCTTTGAAAGAACTGAAAAAAGAGAATGCAGGAAAAAGAAAAAAAAGCAGTAAGAAATCCAGCAAAAGTGAACAAAATATTTCGAGAACGCGGTACTAGGAAGGGAGGGGCGAAGGAGTGCGTATGTTGCGCGGATAGGCGTCTGAGCGGAGAGAAGAGCTACGACGAAAGTAAGCACTGCCGGAGCATTTGTGTTTGCTCTTTGCTCCTTGCTGCTCAGTGGCGAATCCAATACCGTTTGGTCATGTATTCTATCAAATATGTTTAATTTTTTTGCCCTTTTTACATGTGTAGTATTGCGAATTCTTTCTTTCGCAAAAAAAATGTGCAACTTTTTTTCGGCTTTGATGTTTCCCATCATCCTGCTTTTTCTCAGTATTCCCCATCAGAAATGCCCTGTACGGCCCTTAGGGTACTCTGAAATAAATAAAAATTAAATAACCGCACCCCAGTTTCATAAGAAAAGTGAGATCAGACGTTTTTGCCTCCCTTTTACTTAAAAAACTGCAACAAGACGCGTCGGCAAAGTGGTCAAATCGGGGTTCGTTTTTCAAAAGTGTGATGAGGTCCAACTTTTCTTAGGACCAGCCATAAGAAAACTCGATGTTGCTTCCCGGATGACTATGTGTACTGGCGTAAGTTGGATATCCCTCGGAAAAGGTGGCCTGGGGTCCAAAACATTATCTCTCCTTAGGCTTGACTGTTTCTTCCTAAGTCGCGAAGTTCCCTTATCCTGGAGTACTTTTATTTTAGGCTCTCCAAATTAGCTTCAACTGTTTCATCATCATCATCATCATCATCATCATCATCATTAACCTGACTACACCCACTTTAGGGCAAAGGCCTCTCCCATGTCTCTCTAATTAACCCTGTCCTTTGCCAGATGGATCCACCCTTTGCCTACAAACTTCTTAACCTCATCCGCCCACCTAACCTTCTGCCTTTCATGTAAACTTTATTGTAAATGAGTTGACTTATCGTGGTGGAGAGGCTGTTCAGGAATTTAAATATCCTCAATGCCGTTGACAGCATCTCTTGATTTCTCACCTTTCAAGCCAAATGCTCAGAACAAAGGCGCACTGACGAGTCTATTAAGATGTGAATAGGGCCTTCAGGCACCGAGGAGTCGATAAGGGATGTAAGCGCGCTGCTGGAGAAGTTTTCATTTTTTGGGGGGCATTTACCGCTTCCATAAGAGGACTATAAAATGGCCGGGCTTATTTATACGCACGTTATCTTGACCACCCCATCCATGGAGAACCCACGATCAGCAGTGCCTGCTTGAGAAAGCATGAAGAGTTTTTGTGTGCGCCGTTTTACGACATCCTCGCGCTTTTATCGACATTGCGCAGTCTGCTTGCTGACGCTTATCGGCGGACCTTTTAAATCTAAATTGCGCCAGCTAAAAGAAATTCGAAAAATGCACTTATTCGACACAAGGCAAGGTAGTCATCAACGGTATATTAGCGCAAACAATCGTCATTTTCAATGTATAGTTGCCTTGAAAGTTTACCCTATCCTCTTTTGAGCAGTACTAACCAAAACTAACTGTGAACTGTATGTGAGGGACATATATCCCTCGGTTCGAGGACACACTTACTGGATAGATTATAAGTGGAGCATTGCGGTCGGGAAATTCTGGACGACCGCATTTTTCTGAAGGCGAGTTATTTATGAGCGCAATTTTTGCACATGTACTGCTGCACCAAAATCAATATATCGGCAGAATGCTCCTCGAAATACTTTGTAGATTCCTGCTACTCATTGTACAAAAAAAAATCCCCATTTCTTTTCGGTGGCAGTATTACTATTCCGCGCTGACGCAGGACCAATTAGGTTAGAACATTCCTAACACTATGTTCACAACAGTTTACTTGGAATAGTACGCAGTTGCCTCGCATTGAAAAGTGACTTCACAGAAAGCTGGGATAGCGACCTTGGACTGCGACTTGGATTCGAAGAAACGGTTTTGCGCAACTTTCCTTCACTGCATTTCCCTTCAACGCTCTGCTTCTTTGAAGAATAGAATAGCATTAACGGACGAACACGCATATTAAGGCCCTTCTACGTGCCCGCATGCCTCAGTATTAGGCTGCCCCTCACGAGCAAACACGCAGCATGTATATTATTCGCGCCGGTACTGAGACTTACAATCGAGGAGAATATTACAGCGAAGGAAGTTTGATAGTTAATTTACTGACTACTCCATAAATGTGTGGAGCATTGCCAGTATTTTCTGCTTTATAGCTATGTTTTTTTCCTCTTGGTGCATAGTATAAAAACGTATTCGTGAAATTTAGTGCAGAAATAGCCATATAATGTGAAATTTGATGCTAAAAGTTTCTCTCCTTTCATATTGCTCCCGATGCTTAGCAAAGCAAACGGTATTCTAGAGGAGACATTTCTCAACCGTAAACTGTATTTGCAGATGTTACCCTTCAAGCAGCAGGCAGATTCAGATTCGTCCTCATCCTGCCAACTCTTGCCTGCCTGGGGAGTCTGATCTAGCTTGTCTAAAATGGAAGGTTTGGCGAAAAATATATTTAAGACAGAGAGCTGCCAAAGTTGATGTTACCGCTGCAGTTGTCTGATCTCCCTCCGAGCCTTTGGTTTAGCGCTAGTATTATGTATTCGCTGTCAAAGTTACATTCTTTACAAATTTCGTGCATAGGTCACAAACAAAAGACAGAGACGCAGGAAGAGAGAGCCGTAATTAAGATTTTCATTCTTTTCAGTCCCCTTACATTGCTTCCTCCTTCAGAAGCTTAGTAGCCGTATCAGCGTTCATCATGTAAGTTACTCACTAAGCAATTAATACCAACGCAGCATGGCATGCTTATCGCAGCTATCACAGGAAGCCATGTCAGTTTACGCTCTACGCACAAAATTGAATGTGAGGTTCATTGGCCTCTCCCCGGCACTAGCTTGGCCGAATTTATTTAGAGTGCTTTTTTCCATATCCCGGTAGATAAATAAACGCTAGAACTTTGTACGGCAAGACGTCAGTTCAACAGATGAGGACTCTCCCCTTCTTCTGTCAATCAAGCATAGCAATACCTAGCAGTCTATCTAGCATGAAAGCAGTAGGGGCGTATTATTTAACTAATTATAAAGAACACGTTTCACGCCTTGCAAAGAAAATGTACAAATTCATAGCAAACTAAACAGTACAAAACGTTTTGAATTGAGTCCATGGTAAAACGTCTTGCATCTCCGTTAGCTCAGCGCTGATTAGTATTAACGCGATAGCGTTGTTGTTGGCCTCTGGTAGAGTAGCGTTAAAGTTCCCGTTCTGCAGAACGGGAGCTTCTTCTTCGTTTTCGGCGGTGCTGTGAGCGAAAAATGTCCCTATGGCTAACCTGGGAGACAACATTATGCTGCGCCTGTCGAAAGCCGCCATAGTCGAAAAAAATTGACCCGTCACGTGAACTTGTCACTGCAGCTTAGGTCGCGTGTCCTTGTGGCGTCATCACGTGAGCAAATTGCCCAATTTCGTAGGCGGCAGTTAAAGCAATCATTCGCCGCGAACATTTATTTGTGAACTCATTTTCGATTGTCAAGAAAATTTAATTTTTCTTGGCGTTTGATTTCGGCGAAAGCGATTTTGGAATCTTTATATCATGAAAATCAAGGCAATAGGCGTTAACAAATTCTCAAGGCCCTTCAATTCATGTGCATTTTCGTACCGCCACAAGGGCACTGCAGATAGAAAGTGTCATGCTGAGTATGCGGTTTTCCACGGTGGTTCAACACGCTAAAATAACGGTCACAAACACGCCGAAAGTGTAAGGTGCCACCTCTTTTTTCTGGCTACTCTAAAGCGCCATGTAGACAGTATGTTCTAACCAGCTTGGCAGCATCCTGTAGCGTCGCCGCTCAAAGCACTGCCGGCAACCGATTGGCAACAGCCGCTCCCCGGGCCTTTGAAAGCGGCCCAATGTTCTCAGGGGCCCAAGTTCTGGGTAAATATGGAAGAGAAAAACAAGTGTTTCTTGCGCTGAAGAAACTGAGCAAAACAAAAGTTCCGCCTATGCTTTCAACGGCAAAAATGATAAAAACCACGTTTCGCGATGGCAATCGCCAATAAACCGTAGAATAAAATATGATAAGATTTTAAAAGAACGTAGGCACGAGTACACTGCGCTAGAGATTCGGATATATTAACAACACAGCAGCTATGCAACACCAGAGACTAACATAATCACTGAGCCGTCGTCCCGGCCAGAAAACCCACCGTTGTCTAGTGCTTATTGTGCTGAAAGACGTGATTTAGCGGGGCAGGTCTTGCCCATGAATTTCATATACAACTTCTACGTGTTTAGGAAAGCCCGCAGGTCAGAATCCAATACGAAGTCATACCTCTACTTATAAGATTTTAAGCGGACAGAATGCGGTTTTGGCTAAGTCCAGGACACAACTAATTAGCATCTTTTCGAGGATGAACACAAAGCATTTGCCCGTAATCAAAAGCAGCCAATGCACGTGAATACTTCACAAACGAAAACTATATGCAAGTTAGAGGTCGGCTTCTTTTAAATAGCTGAAAGTTCTTCTAAGCGAAATACGCAGCTTAAAGAACAAATGCATTCCGTTTGAGTGTTTTGTTGTACAAAAAAATAGAGCGAAGCATTACTCTTGAGCGAATTTTCTGGCCTAGGTAAGCTAAATACTACACGGCACGAAAAGTGTAACAAATTGCCATTTACATGCGGAAATGGCAAACGATAGGTTTGAAGTCAGCCAATGCGTACTATGCCGTTTACCGCAAGGTTGTGGTCAGCAGCAGTCTGGTGGCAAGAATTGTATGAAAATATTGAATTATATATACCGAGGTGCGTATATCTATTGTATGTTCGATAGGCGTGGACATAATATCAACAGAAAAGGATTAACATTTAAAAGCTTAAACGATAATACAGCAATAAATTTTTAAGTATCTTATTTTTTGTCCGTTACAACAGATGAGTTTAGCAGCCAACAAGGCGTCTATAAATCAGGCGCTGTAAGCAGCACGGGTGCGTTCAGAAATGGTAAAATAAAAGTTTTCAGCACCCATTAGAAAAATTTTAATCATCATAATCATCATCATCAGCCCTACTACACCCACTGCAGGGCAAAGGCCTCTCCCATGTCTCTCCAATTAACCCTATCCTTTGCCAGCTGCATCCACCCTTTGCCTGCAAACTTCTTAATCTCATCCGCCCATCTAACCTTCTGCCGCCCCCTGCTACGCTTACTTTCTCTTGGAACCCACTCTGTTACCCTTAAAGACCAGCGGTTATCTTGCCTTCGCATTACATGCCCTGCCCAAGCCCATTTCTTTCTCTTCATTTCGACTAGGATGTCATTAACCCGTGTTTGTTCCCTCACCCACTCTGCCCGCTTCCGATCTCTTAACGTTACACCTATCATTTTTCTTTCCATGGCTCGCTGCGTTGTCCTTAACTTAATCTGAACTCTTTTCGTTAGCCTCCACGTTTCTGCCCCGTAGGTGAGTACCGGTAAGATTATGCTGTTGTACACTTTCCTCTTGAGGGAAATTGGTAAACTGCCACTCATGATCTGCGAGAATTTGCCATATGCGCTCCACCCCATTCTTATCCTTCTAGTTATCTCCCTCTCATGATCCGGATCAGCTGTCACTACCTGCCCTAAGTAGACGTATTCCGGCACAATTTCTAGGCTCTCGCTGCCAATTGTGAACTGTTGTTTCCTTGCTAGGCTGTTGAACATTACCTTGGTTTTCTGCATGTTAATTTTTAGACCCATCGATCTGCTCTGCCTGTCTAACTCGTTGATCATGATTTGCAGTTCACCTCCTGAGTGACTCAGCAAGGCACTGTCATCAGCAAATCTCAGATTATTTAGGTATTCTCCATTTATTCTTATTCCCAACTGTTCCCAATTCAGGCCTCGAAATACCTCCTGCAAACATGCGGTGAACAGCATTGGCGAGATCGTGTCTCCTTGCCTGACGCCCTTCCTTATTGGAATTTTATTGCTGACTTTATGGAGGACTATAGTAGCTGTGCAGTTGCTATATATATCTTCCAGTATTTTGACATAAGGCTCTTCTACCCCCTGATTACGCAATGCCTGTAAGACTGCTGAGGTTTCCACTGAGTCGAATGCTTTCTCGTAATCAATGAAAGCTATATATAGAGGTTGGTTATATTCTGCGCATTTCTCTACCACCTGATTGATGGTGTGAATATGATCTATTGTAGAATATCTTTTACGAAAGCCTGCCTGATCATTTGGTTGATTAAAGTCTAACGTTGCCCTGACTCTATTAGCGATTACCTTAGTAAATACTTTGTAGGCAACGGATAGTAAGCTGATCGGCCTGTAATTTTTCAAGTCCTTGGCGTCTCCCTTCTTATGAATTAAGATAATGTTTGCATTCTTCCAAGCTTCTGGTACAGTCGAGGTCATAAGGCATTGCGTATACAGGGTGGCTAGTTTTTCTAGCACGATGTCCCCTCCATCCTTCAACAGATCTGCTGTTACCTGATCCTCCCCAGCTGCTTTTCCCCTTTTCATTGCTTCTAATGCTTTCTTTACTTCATCTTTCGTTACTGGCGGGATGACGCATTGCTGTGCACTGCTGTCTTTCTCATTAGCGTTCTGATTACATTGGCTACTGTACAGGTCTGTGTAGAACTCTTCGGCTACGTTAACTATCATATCCATATTGCTAATGACATTGCCCTGCTTGTCTCTTAATGCATACATCTGGTTTTTACCTATGCCTAGTTTCCTCTTCACTGTTTTTAGGCTACCTCCGTTCTTTAGAGCATGCTCGATTCTCTCCATATTAAACTTCCTTATGTCGGCTACCTTGCGCTTATTTATTAACTTTGATAGCTCCGTTAGTTCTATTCTATCGGTAGTGTTAGATGCCTTCATGTTTTGGCGCTTCTTAATCAGATCTTTCGTCACCTGAGATAGCTTCCCGGTATCTTTTCGAACTGTCCTACCGCCTACATCTACTGCGCACTCCGTATTTATTGATGTCAGGTTATCGTGCATTGAATGAACATCAAGTTCATCTTCCTCAGTTAAAGCCGAGTATCTGTTTTGCAGCGCTATCCTAAACTCCTGTGCTTTCCCTCTTACGGCTAACTCGTTAATGGTCTTCTTCTTCGCTAGCTTCTTCCGTTCCCTCTTCAAGTCTAGGCTAATTCTAGATCTTACCATTCTATGGTCGCTGCAACGCACCCTTCCGAGGACGGCCACATCCTGAATGATGCCAGGTTTAGCGCATAGTATGAAGTCTATTTCATTTTTAATCTCACCATTGGGGCTCTTCCAGGTCCACTTCCTGTGTTCTCGTTTGCGGAAGAAGGTATTCATGATCCGTAAATTATTTCTATCCGCGAATTCGACTAATAACTCTCCCCTGCTATTTCTAGAGCCTATCCCATAGTCACCTACCGCGTGGTCGTCAGCCTGCTTCTTGCCCACCTTCGCATTGAAGTCGCCCATCAGTACAGTTTACTGCGATTTTACTCTATTCATTGCTGATTCTACGTCCTCATAGAAGCTTTCAACGGTCTGGTCATCATGGCTGGATGTGGGTGCGTAGGCCTGCACCACTTTCAGCTTGTACCTCCTATTCAGCCTAATTACTATAGCTGCAACTCTCTCGTTAATACTGTAGAACTCCTCTACGTTGCCAGCTATATCCTTATTAATGAGGAAACCCACACCTAGTTCTCGTCTGCCCTCTAACCCGCGATAGCACAGTATGTGTCCGTCCTTTAGTGCTGTATACGCCTCACCTGTCCTCCTAACTTGGCTAAGCCCTATCACATCCCATTTAATTCCCGCTAGTTCCTCGAACAGCACTGCTAGGCTAGCCTCACTAGCTAAAGTTCTAGCGTTAAACGTTGCCAGGTTCAGATTCCAATGGCGGCCTGTCCGCCAGAAAAATTTTAATGCAGCTCGAAAAACCTACTATTTTTCACTTTCTTAAATCATGCGCACTCATTGTATTTCAAATCTGAATTTTTCTTTTTAAAACTCATTATTTAAAACGGTTCAGAGTGGTTATGCCTTTGCAGTGATGCGTTCGCGTTTTTTGAATTTTCGTTGAAAGCGCATGTATTTTGTCTCGATGGTGCCAAAATTTACTGAACCACCGCACGAAAGTAACAGTGTTTGAAAAATTCTAAGAACTAACATAGATTTTATTTACCGTGCGCTACATTTCTTAATATATAAAGAGACTAAATGTAATAAATTAAACCGAAACTTTTCAATATTGGTAATCAACCTGCTATTTAACAAGTCTTAGGTGTATTATGATGCCCTACACCGCTACAATGCTGTGCCGAAAGAAACTAGTCGGATAAATTAAAAAGCGCATTCTTAACACTTAAGAAAACCTTAGGTGAAACACCTGGTTTACAAAAGAAAAGAGTCACAGGCTTCATTGTGAACGGAAGCATTTGTTTTGTTGCGTATACATGGCAAGTTATTTCTCATTGAGATAAATTGAGAACTTATACATACACAAAATTAACATGCGCACCCATGCGCAGATGGAACGTTTATATATAAGAGAAACTGCCCGTGCCTGTAATGAAACTCCTCGTGCCTGTGCCGCACGCTATCATAGGGCCAGGCTATTCAAAGTCTAAGCGCATTAGCCAGGCTGAAGTAATATGAGGACGGAGCCATAGGGTACTCTTCGGTTTCAAACTCAGGAACGTGAATCCACTAGACACCAACATATTGTCATGTAGCTGGGTAAGAACACAGACGTAGACGTCGTCTACAGACAGCGCAATGGCACAGTAAAAAAAAAATGTTTATTGAGCGAACTTGTGGCCGAGAGCAAAATAGTATTCGCGATCGACTGTCGATGGTTACATAACGACAGCGGTAAATCTCGGTTGCGGTCCATTTAGTGATGACGCCAACGCGGCAACACTCCAAGGCCACCATGCACGGGATATGAAACGTGGCAGCATCGCCTACCTATATCCGCATTCTTTTTCGGTAAGTTCACACCGCGGAGAGTGCTCACTAAATAATCCAGCGTAATGGCTTTGGGGCGCGGTCCTGTGACTCCCGTGCGGGAGACGGCAGCTGGGTAAACGCAGGTTAATAATTGGGCTGCAACAGGCCATTACCGCGTCCCGTGGCTCGCCTTTGTTTTAATAAAATTCTTGGAAAAGGGTTCTAAATAAAGAAATTCTAAACTTAGAATTCACCAAGCGGAACACATTTACCTTGCTGGAGGGCAAAACAAATAAAAATTCTCACAAATATGACACTTCCCGAATTTATAAGGCGCCGAATGTGTCACGCGGAAAGAATACCCGATAAAAAATCTGTCATGCCTTCTTAAAGGAGTGGCGAGACATACTTCACTCTAGAAAGGTGCACACGTGTTTCTGTTCTTTTCCTTATTTGTTGCACCGTAGCATCACGCGCGACGCTTGGAACGTACGCTGGTGCTAACGGTATGATTAGAAAGGGGAGTGCCTGCCTGTCGCATTAACGAGCTTCAGATTCTAAGGAAGACTCCGGACCCGTTCTTCGCACAAAGCCACAGAAGTGCGATGTGCTGCGTTTCGTAAAGAAGGAACGGATGATTCTGGGCCGAGATCGATGAGACACTAGTAACTAATTAAGCAGAGCTAATTATTTTTGCTGTCGACTGTAAATTCCCCTTTTACTTTGCAGTCTTACCGCATAGAAAGAATGAGAAACAGCGTCCTATAAGTGTTTAACGTAGTTTTATTCAACGCACTGCGCTCTTAGTAATGTGCGTTGTTGGGAAACATACATAGATGGTATAGTAAGATGAATTACTTCATAGCGCAGAACAGTGCACATAAACGTAGGCGAGATAAGCGCTAGCTTTTGTTTTGAGGTATTGCTTGTCCCGTCTACACTTAGGTGCTGTAAGTTTTGGGCCACATTTTAAAGTATTGCGCCTTTAAATCATAAGCCAAGTCGCTCAAAATGAAAGGTTGGTAGTGTAGACAAACTCGAGGAGAGTTAATAAAACGCACACCGTAACAAGCCACTAACCTATTTTAAAGTGATCACATTAAAGGCCCCGTTGTCCTGGAAATCCATTGTCGGCTTTATCGGCTACGGCGTCGCAGTGTGAGTGAAAAATCTCGAGAATGACCATGGCAGGGGGGGGGGGCAAAGAGCAACCTTGGAGGCAGGTGGGCTACCTCGGCCACGTGAGCTTTCGTCGTCACAACGTGCCCAGCAGATAGTGAGAAAAGTACCCACCGTGGCAGGTGGCAGATAAAGTAATGAGTGGTCTCTCGGGAAGAGCGACCTGGGCTACACAAGGCCCACCGATGGGAGCACCTCCCATCGCAGGGCAGTGGTACATCGCTTAATCGCTGCACCACTGCTCCAGGAAGGGTATGAGGACTCCCAATGATCTATACATGTAAAGTACAGAATGAGCTTCTGCATATACGAGAATCAACTCATTATACTATCGCGTCAGACCCTTAAGGCGAAGCTGAAGTATACCCCTCCAATTTTTTTATGGTCGCAAAACGCGAAGAGCCAATCGGTGATTCATTTGGTTCATAAGCTTCCTGCCCGCAATTAGTGAGAAAACATTGGAGTTATTCAAATTAAATTAATGTTCTTTGTTTTTTTTACACTTCCGTGGCACTGACGTTTTATCCTGCTACGACTCCAAACATAGCTTGACATGGGCAATGAGAACACTGGTATGAAGGCCTCAGCAGGAAATAGTCAATGAATCTTCAAAAAAACGACATGATCTTCCTATTTCATCAATGTGTTGACCACCGTTCGAATATGTTCATTAAATCTTTTGTACTTAAAGAGACAAGGCAGTATAAAAAATTCTGCTGTGAAGGATCTCTAAACGGCGCACAAGTTTATTCAGCAAAGTGAAAATATAGACCTCCCTTAGCAATAGTTCATCAGTAATGGTGACAATATATATGAGAATTAGGTACCAAATAGCCAGGCGTGAGCGGTAGCAACAGAAGCTGCCTTTTCATTAACAATTTTTGATCATGTCAAGATGAATTCGGCTTGGTCTTGAAAGAAGGAGGTGTGAAGAGTAAATAATGATGAATGGTTTAAACATGGCGATGCACAAGAAATATAACACGGTTTTTTTTCTGGAGAAAGGTTTTGACAAGCAATCATAAATGACGATAGTTATGTTTAGTTAACGGGGAGTGTTGCTGGGCAAGTTTCCCCTAAAACCAGATATTGACGTGGCGAGGTAAGGGTCTCTGATAAAGATAGAATATATAAGAAACAACTGCTTCACATAGGCGTTATTTTCTAGATAGGAGAACGTTCCCGAATTCACTTACCTTTGCCTGAGAATGCCGCTGTCATTGCTAACGACGCTGATCAAGAGTTTCAGCGCAGACCGGTACTTCTCTAGGGCTAACCGGCTCACTGTGTTGTGTGAAGTAGACCTTGAAGCAGACATTGGGGAAACCTAGCATAGCAAGAGCCCATGCACAAAAAAAAATTATTGCCGCGACTGGGGTTTGAACCAGCGAGGGAGCGAACAGATCTGCTTCGCTTCCTTCGGGTAGCCCGCTTCCTTCGGGTAAGCAGCCGAACGCCAGAAGCACTCGCCACCACGGAGAGCTTTGTCTCGCTATTAGATATCGGTGTTTGTGCTTAGTTATTACTAAGCTACGACCATTTCAGTGAGTCAAAAACAACCGACAATTGCATGAAACGCGCACTACTGTCTTATTTAGAATCGATTCTAGTATCCAGAGCATTAAGAAAATGATTCTTAGTCTTGCCACAAACTCTGTATTGATTGTCGCTGCCCTTCTTCAGAACTCAATATTATTATTAGCATCCAAACCCGCATTACTTCACTCGCAACAGCTCCAAATGTAAGCCTGACACACTTTGCACGGTCCCTTCATCGCGCGAATTGTGTGTGCACAAAATGGCTAAACAGTGTGGCAAGAGAACAACCCTGGCCAGTCTGTTTTTTATTCTCTCGGACTCTTTGCCTTATTCCTGTGTTATACATTTAACGCGTTCCGAGCCTGTGTTATGCGATGGCTGGCAACATTCCCTTGTCACACTTTATTTCACTGTGACTCAAAAAAACAGGAAATATGTTTAGAATTACACAAACAAAACTTCCTCACTTTCATGGAAATGCACCACTTGGTTTGTTATTCTTTGTCGCAGAGAAAACCGATGAGGGTGGCGAGAATACATGCCACTCTCAGCTGCCGCCACACCGGCACGCTGCCATCGGTCAGGACTAGAATGCAGACTTCCGACAGCCCAGTGTCCAGTCATTGACCGATCGCTTACTACGCCTGCACGTCAATCGGCGAGACAGTGACAACAACAGCCTCGGCCCAGCATCGACCAAGTACTGATGAAACGCCGCCTCCAGGTGTAGCGGATGCTTACATCTCAACCCTACTACTTCCAGCGTGAAGCGTACGTTGAGTGGTGTACCGGATGTATTCAATAGCATTGTAAGCATTAACACGACGAGATAAGAGTCCTTGGGAATGTACTGCTTGTCATCTTAGAAGAATTTCTGTCGCACATAGAAACAAAAACCACGAGCGAAAAAACACGGGAGCCGCTGTAGCAGTCTACAGGTTGCTGCTATACTGTCTATTTTTATGCCTCAATGCTTCGCTGTGGCAGATGGCAAAACTGCTGCGGGGTGCAGATTCCATTTGCAGCTCTATGCACCGGTATCTATTCAATCTGATGTTAACGAAGGTTGCTTGAAGACAGTTTGAAATATAATATAATATGAAGTACTTCCTGAATATATATTGCTGAAAAATTACTTTTTTTTACTTTGGCACCTAAACGAAGTTGATTTGAAAGCATCTCATATCAAGGGCGAAAACTAAAGCACTTGGTACACATTTATATTACACCGGCTACGAATGGCATACCACGGGCCAAAGCTAGCTATGTTCAGGACGCTCACAAGCTTGCCCACACATTTATTTCTCTCGTAACTAAGCGGACCATACCGAGAGTTCTTAACACAAAGCTGTGATAGAGAGAATATATGCATGTGTCCGCATACTCGGTGGTTTTCAAAGTGTGCCGCATTGAAACAATACCGCATAGGTCCAAAGTTAATACAGTGCTCTGTTCGAGCATTAATAAATGTTGGGTATCCGAGTTTTCTTATGGTTGCCTGCATGTCGACGTTAATATGACATGCTAAACATTGCGTTCGAATTCCAAAGCCTAGACACTACCAGCGACATTGCACGGATAAAAGGCGAAGAGATTAAGAGGAATGAGGCACGCCTCATTAGCCTTATGATCCACACGCTCTGCAAAATGGACTGCCTCGAAGAAATAATAAACTAGATGTACTACTCTTTCCAGTGCTTAATCTTGTAAGAAACACATCTGGCGCAAACGGCACGTAATACCAAGTACCTGACGTAGATTCATTATCCATTATTATTCGTGATAGGTTGTTTTCAAACCATTTACATACATTCACGTCGTGAACAGCCCGCTGCGGCTGCGTAGTGCTTTTATCTTCGGCTTTGGGTCCAGGCAAGCGGCATCGACTCCTGACCGTGGCGGCCGAAATATGATGTATGCCAATTGCAAAATCTCATTTCGTGTGCGATTTATTGAGGTTAAGGAACTCAGTGGATCCAGAGTTTTCTGCTGCTATCAGCTGCAGCATCCGTCATAGCCCACGCCTAGATTGAAGAGTACAGCCCTGCATACAACCGTTTCATACAAAGAGACTAAATGTTCTCGGTTCAAGACACGGATGTAGAGTTTGTCGCCCCGTTTGCATTGATTTTTTCACAGGCAAATGAACCCTTGTGTTTGGTGAATGTTGACATTATCAAGCCAGCTTACAGTGTACAGATTCTACTGAAAATTTAGGGGACGCTTCAGATTAGCCTTTAAGAGTAGAACTCGATGGTGTGGCCGGGTTCTTATCACATTGTGCGCGCAGTTACCTAATTCCGAATTAGAATAATCATAATTATCCATCTACGCAACAGTACATGTCTCTAAAACCCTTCGGTAAGTCAAAAACCAGGAAGCATTCACTTGGCCCATCTTTATTCAGCTTGAACCAAAGAGCCTTCGTGCCCTATGGGTAGATTGCCCGTCTCGCAATACGTGAAACCCACGTTAACCCGGTTTTCTTTTCAGGCCAGTTCATTGGAACGACGCCGACGTCAAAGCCTATTACGACGACACCAGATCTTCTGCGCCGCGAGATTCTTAACGTCTTGGCGTTAAATGCTTGAGCGCAACAGAGACTGGACAGAAACAAGGGACGCCATTCAGAACACTTCTGCCCGCTAACTTGACTCCAGGCCCTGTTTCGCGAATGTTATTTTTTTAAGTATGAGTAAGCAACTCGATCAGCAATGAACTTTACTAACACACAGGTCGTGTGTATTTGTCAGAAATGCTGCCTGTTTGCATTACGAATTCTTTACTGTAACGTGTATGACCGCATGGCACTTGCTAGAAGAGCTCCTCTTTACTACGCACGCGCTGGAATTTGCCGCAGAAGGGAGGAGCGGCGACAGCATTTGTGTGCGGCGTTGCTGGCATTCCGCAGGCCCGCTCACCGTCGACTGTCTGTAAGCACGTTAATAATGTCAGGTTATGCGGCGGATCACTCTTGCCTTCCAGCTTGGTGGTTTCTTCTGCTGACAGCAAGCAGGAGTGGTCCGGATGTTTTTGTTTCTGTGTTCGATCCCATTGTCTTACATTACTATAGTTTAACATGCTACCCAAAGAAGGCAACATATACGTTATAAACGAAAACACGGCTTGCGTGGAGGAAACGTGCTACCAACATCCAGACGGGAAAAGGAGACGAGTCGAATTTGGGGCTATGGATCCGAGAATTTTGATGAAGACCAGCGGTTGTCATTGAGTGGTTCACCAGCACCTTCGCGACTCTTCGTGTGAGGGTTTATCGTATAATCTTCATTTATTAAAAAATAGAGGCTGAGGTTGTGCATTTCTAGAGCACTCTAGACGTATCTGCCTGGGTTCTTGCACGTAGAATTCTCACATGTTCGTAATCAGCCATTGACGGGTGCTTGCTTTACACGAGTTGCCTGGTAATCCGTTGTGCTTCTGTGGCAGGTAAAATTCTCTTCATTATCGATCATAGTAAACTAACCTCAAAAAGCAATAAATGTGGGGGAACTGGAACTATGTATTACAGGTATTTTTTACGAAGAGCCTTAAATAGTGCGTAACTCATGCGCATCAGGTAATGAGAAATAGGGGCCGCATTTTGTACCCTTTGATTCATTTCGTTCTTTATTTGTTTGTGCCAATAGTATTTATGAAAGCAACAGAATGCGTGGAAGTAAACTACAAAACATAGAAGCGGCCGGTTTCGACGTGGCTCTATGTACAAATGTTATCGCAAAATAAGACACATTCACAAGAAAGATGGAGAAGACAACATGGCGCTGCCGATACCCACCTCAGCATTCAATCAGGCCGTGTCACAGGTGTAGGGATTGCTCTGCCTACTCTTCCCAAAGCCATTACACAGTGTCTCTTTGTCGGCGGTGGAGCCAGTTCGCCAATGCAGCTGGAAGTGATGTCGCGCGTTCATTAAGGTGCCATCATGGGACGTATTTCTGTAACGACGAGCTTGGCGTCACCACCTCGACCTAAGTCGCCGGAAGCGGTGACGAGCTACAGAGCACTGAATAAAAGGAAATCAAGACAAAGTTTTGAAAATATGAACCAGGATTGGTGGAACTGAAATTTCTAGTGTGGATCCTCACTCTTATCTGCACTATCTACAACAGTGCTCTCGGCCTTTCAATGCGCACATCTACTGCCCGCGCGCTCGACCAAGGCATTCGCAATCCCTTTCAAGAGCTTCGTGACGCGGTCCCCATTTCCCGACGCACTCGTCTGCTAACCCCCTTGGTAGGCAGAACTATTCCCCGAAATACTGGCTACACCCTGAATTCGAGACCTTTGCCCTCACGAGCCTACCCTCACAGACCTTAGCACCCATCTACATCATGACCCTATCCACGGCCGTATGCACCACGAACATCAGACGGCCGGAAGAGAGGCCCGCCTTTGATATCTTCGCAAACTGTTTGGATAGGACACCACATTCATGAACGTGGATATTGTTTCTTATGCCCACCCACAAACTTACACCTGCGCACCACTAGACTGTACTAACACTCCACACCTGGCCGAATCCTTCCGTAAACCAGACCGCACCACCACTGAAGCGATCGCCATGGTCCTCATTATGAAATTGAGTTACGCTCATTCCCAGAGCTCACAAACCTTCAACGACTCACAGGCCGCCCACCTAGACTGCACAAGCGGTCTCGTCCGAAAGTAAGCTCCCCGCCTCCTGGAGCATGCTTTCCAACAAAACCAAGGATTACCGGGGTCCCCAGCTATCAGGGCCTGGCTGGAACATCAGGAAAATAAATTACCTTGCTTTAATACTCACCGAGTGGGGCCTCCTCACCCTGAGCTCCAGTTCCCATCCGCCCCCAGCGCCGCACGCCTAGAAACCTGAGGTCTGAATAGGCGCCTATCGTCACCATCATCAAAACCCTGACTGCACCCACAGCAGGGCAAAGGCCTCTCCCATGTCTGTCGAATTAACCCTGTCCTTTGCCAGCTGCACCAAACCTATGACTGCAGATGCCTTAATATTGTCTCCCCCCCCCCCCCCTAACCTTCTGTCGTCCCGTGCTACGCTTGCATTCTCTTGGAATCCACTCCGTTACCCTTAAGGACCGGTGGTTATCTTGCCTTCGCAATACATGCCCTGTCCAAGCATTATTCTTCATCTTGATTACGACTAAGATATCATTACCCGCGTTTGCTACCGCATCCACTCTGCCCGCTTACGGTCTCTTAATCTTACACCTAACATTTTTTCCATGGCTCGCTGCGTGGTCCTTAATTTAAGCTAAACACTTTTCGTTAGCCTCCACGTTTCTGCCCCGTAGGTCAGTACCGGCAAGGTACAACTGCTGTACACTTCTCGCATGAGGGTTATTGGTAAACTGTTATTAATGATCTGAAGGAACCTGCCGTAAGCGATCCACTCCATTCTTATCCTTCTAGGTTATTCCCTCTCATGATCCGGATCAGCTGTCACTACCTGCCCAAAGTAGACGTATTCTTTTACCACTTCCAGCACCTCGCTGCCAATTGTGAACTGCTCATCCCTAGCTGGACTGCTGACCATTACCTTGGCTTTGTGCATATTAATTTTTAGACACACCGTTCTGCTCTTCCTAACTCATTGATCATGATTTGCAGTTCACCTCCTGAGTGAATCAGCAAGACAATAGCATCAGCGAATAGCAGATGATTAAGGTATTCTTCGTTAACTCTTATCCCTAACTGTTCCCAATTGACGCCTTGGAATTGCTCCTGAATACAGGCGGTGAACAGCATTGGTGAGGTTGTGTCTCCTTGTCTGACGCTTTTCCTTATTGGAAATTTATTTCTGACTTTATGGAGGACTATGGTAGCTGTGCATTTGCTGTATATATATTGTAGTATTTTGACATAAGGCTCTTCTACACCCTGATTCCGCAATGCCTGTATGACGACTGAGGAGGAGGAGAAGGAGAAAACGTAGGGAGGTTAACCGGAAAGAATAACCGGTTTGCTACCCTGCTTGGGGGGGGAAAGGAGTTAGGGAATAAAAAATGAAGGTGAAAAGAGGCTAGCAGCAAATTAAAGTCACTATGCAAATTTGCAGCGTTCGGTAAAGTCACAGCCTATCGTGCTGAACAGAAGTCCTCAAGAACCATAGCAGTGCCTTCGAGGCCTTCACCGCCGACGAGCGCCGCGGCCAGTGGCTGAGAATCTTCATTTCCGTCAGTGGGCGCGGATCTAGACGCTCCAGTGCACGGCAGAGCGACTGCCTTTCGGCGCTGTAGGCAGGGCATTCACAAAGAATGTGGGCTATAGTCTCATCACACCTGCAGATGGCACGTGCAGCGCTATCAGCCATGTAGATTAAAAAAGAGTAATGCTTGGTGAAATCTACCCAAAGCCACAGGCGACACAGCAAAGTTGCTTCCCCACGTCGTAGTTGGCCGGATGAAAGCCGGAGCTTCAGATCTGGATCCAATGTCCTTACACGCAAATTCAAAACTTGGTCTGAATTCCACTTGGCAAGCGTTATGACCCGCGCTAGTGATCTAAGCCTACCCGCGGTGTCGGCTCTCGAGATGGGGATGGACACACTATCGCCCTCATGGTGAGCACTTCGCGCGGCCTCGTCCCCTCGACTGGTTGCCTACGGCTGATGTTCCCACTGAGTCGAATGCTTTCTCGTTATTAATCAAGGCTATGTATAACGGCTGGTTATATTCTGCGCATTTCTCTACCATCTGTTTGATAGTGTGAATATTATCTATTGTGTAATATGCTTTACGAAAGGTTGCCTGATCCATTAATTGATTAAGGTCTAAGGTTTCCCTGACTCTATTGGCGATTATCTTAGTAAATTCCTTGTAAGCAACGAACAGTAAGCTGCTCGGTCTGTAATTTTTCAAGTGCAAATAATGTTTCCCTTCTTCCAAGCTTCTCGTACTGTCGTGGTCATAAGGCGTTGCGTATACAAGGTGGCTAATTTTTCAACCACAATCTCTTCTCCGCCCTGAAAGAGGTCTAGTGTTACCTGATCCTCACCAGCTGCTTTTCCCCTTTGCATTCATGATGATGATGACGATGATGTAGATGATGATGATGGTGTCCTCAGGCTTAATAACATATACCCACGGCAGGGTATGGGCATTGCTCATGAGGCTTTCTTTACCTCCTCTTTCGTTACTGGCGGGATGACGCACTGCGGTGCGCTACTGCCTCCCACACTGGCGTTCTGATTGTATTAGCTACTGTACAGATTTGTGTAGACACTTCGGCTACTTTAACTATCTTATCCATACTGCTATTGACATCGCCCTCCTTGTCTCTTAGCGCATGCATCTGGTGTTTAATTATGACGAGTATCCGCTTCACTGCTTTTGGGCTACCTTTGTTCTTTACATCTTGCTCGATTCTCTCCATATTAAACTTCATTATGTCGGCTATATTGCGCTAATTTATCAACTTCGATAGCTGTGCTAGCTCTCTTCTTTCTGTAGGGTCAGAGGCCTTCATGCTTTGGCGTTTCTTAATCACAACTTTTGTCTTCGGAGATAGTTGCTGGTATTCTGTCAAACCACCCAACCGCTTTCTTGTGCTGCGCAATCCGTAAAGATAGCTGTCAGATTATTGTTCATTGTATGAACATTAAGATCGTCTTCCTCAGTTAGAGCTGAATATCCGTTCTGCAGCTATATCCTGAATTCCTCGGTTTTCGCTTTTAGCGATAAATACTTAATGGACTACCTCTTCACTAGCTTCTTCCGTTTCATCTTCAAGTCTCAGCTAATTTGAAGCCATAGCGTTATGTGGTCGCTCCAGCGCACATTTCCAAGGACGTCCACATTCTGAACAATGCCAAGTTGAGCGCATAATATGAAGTCGATTTCATTTTTATTCTCACTATTGATCCTCTTCCAGGTCCACTTCCTGTTCTCTCGTTTGCGAAAGAAGGTATTCATGATCCGTAAATTGGTTCTATCTCCGAACTCAACTAATAACTATCCCCCGCTATCCCTAGAACCTTTCCCATAGTAGCCCACTGCCTGGTCGCCAGCCTTCTCATTAATGAGGATATAGCTGGCAACCTAGAGGAGTTCTATATTATTAACGAGCGGGTGGCAGCTATCGTAATTAGGCTCATTAGGAGGTACAAGCTGAAGGAGGTGCAGGCCTACGCGCCGACATCCAGCCATGATGACCAGATCGTTGAAAGCATCGATAAATACGTGCAATCGGCCATGAAGAAAGTAAAATCGCAGTACACTGTACTGATGGGTGATCGCAATGCGAATGTGGGTATGGTGCCTGTATGCTAACCTCAAAAACAGTTTTCCCTAGAAGACCCCTGCCTCATCCAGCGAATTAGGCCCTCAGGTACACTAATATCCAATGCCTCCATTGCCTGGACTGGCGATGGTACGCCGCACCTCGTTCCTAGTTTCAACCCTTGTCTCCATCGCCGGCCCGCAATGCTATGGGTAGATGCATATCCTTGGTGTGACGACACCCCTACCTTCAGCAATATCACATGGATATCGCCACACAGGCACCTTAAGCCGCCTGATGCGGCCTTGGAGTAGTGGGAGCTGAAGCTTGCCAGCAGCTTCTTTGAAGGCCAGGAAGGAGGCGCTGCACACCATCGCCATGAAGTGAACAGAAGGCAGTCCAGGGCCCCATCCGCCACAGCTTCAACCTATTCATCTTCAATAAATGTCTGCTCATTCAAGCGACTCTAGATAAGGAGCAGTGACTTAAACAAGTTGGGACAGTGACACTCCTGCAGAAAAGACACAATATTACTGACACAAGGATATTCCTGTAAAAAAACTAGCCGTAATATGGAGTTAATATGTTCTTGGAGATTAATGTTTAAAACTGCAAACCAGAAAAGCTCATAGTCTTATTTCTCCAGCGAAAATATTAAAAATTTCTCAGTTGCTTGAGAGAAGGTCAGTTTAGAAAGGGGAGGCATCAGCATTTCCTTAGAGAAATTTAGCTCGTTTTACGCTCCGCCATTGCTTAGAGCACCAAAATATATCCTGACTACTCTGTGCTATAAACTGCTATGGGGATCCCAGGAAATTAACAAGCAGCGCGAATGATAAAACGGTTGCCAGGACAAGTCGCAACTTGAGCAATTCGGCAGAGATCTGCTGGGTCGGAGGTGAATTGATAAATAAAAAAAAGTCCGACCAAAACCTCACAAAGAACATGTGGTGAATGAATAAATTCTTAAGGAATGTGTGCTGACTCATTAGGTTATTATTGTGACATTCAAAATAAAGAAGATACGCTGAATAAGTACTCTGATCCTGTCAGGAAGTTCTCAGTGGAGCACATACACAGGTTGACTCAAATTTTAAAATGTGATGCACAATGGTATTTTCATGTAGACTATCGTAAATCATAATAACGAGGTTTTAATACTTTTGGCAGTCACGCAGCCACAATAATTGTGTTTGTGTACGGTTCGTGGAAATAAACACTTGAAGCACTTGTTTGCCGTAAATATGGTCGCGTATGGCGACCGTATGATTCTGTAAAACCAGAGCCCTTTGAGAGAGTAATAAGGCTTCACGTACTAATGTAAGGACCACTAATTACTGTGAATGAAGTTAACCCTCTGCAAACGTTCCGTGGTAATCGCCATGAAGTTATCAAAACCGCACTGAATCGGGTGGTTACCAATGGCGTTTTTTTAGTCTCACATTAATTAAAAACGAAACAAAATAAGTGCATAAAACGTATATGCACTTTTAACGCAGCTGAAAAAAAACAACAGCGTCTCTGGTATTCATAGACAGCAGGAATGGCAGGTAGTGGTAGTACGACTCACAGCCCCAACACTCAATAGAATGCAGCAAAAACACGGGAAAATAGAGGTGCGAGAAGGGGGCGTGCAAAAATGACAAATACTAAAAAGTAAAGATTAGAAAACTTTACTGATAAGCTACTGAGATGCAAAGTGTCTTTCGAACTTGAATATAAATGGTGCTTGCGCGAGCATTAATCAGTCTACAAATCAAGCTCGAAGCGGCTTGAAAGTGTGTATTGCGGGAAACCACAAGAGGCTGTACACTCCAGTAGAACCCCAAAACTTATATGTGTCCAACTAGGCAAGAGAGCCTGAAATAAATTTTGGATTTGCTGCCGGTTTCAACTCACCTTCGCCGCTCTAGACCCCGAGAAAAAATTTTTTTATAACGTGTCCTTTCCCTGAAAGAAGTTAGAAGACTGTACAGAAAGCTTAGTGTGGTAAGTTTGGCGACATAACACGTGCTTACAACATGGTGAGCACGAAACTTGCGATGTATCAGGAGCGCAGAAAGCGAAGAAATAAAACCTTATTCCTCGCAACAATAGTTTCTGGTTCGTTACATTGTGTTCAGCCGAAAGCGGCGACCTGGTATTGCTGCATAGTGGATATGAATAACTAAGAGCAGAGACTCGTCTCATCTCTGCTTTGCGTCTGGCAATATCTTGAAAATTCCGAAGACCTACTCGGCTGCCTTCCCAATGAAGGCGACGGCCAGAATTCCACAGCACAAAATCGCAATCAACTTTTGTCCTCGAGCCACCGAAGCGCTATGTGGACTTGAAGCGCAAGGACTTGCATAATTACACAGAAAAAGCTGTTTTAAAATTCCAGCTTGAAGGTTGCTATATTGCATTTTACATAATTAAAGCTTATGCCAAACTGGGAATAAGTCCTAGATTTTTTAGTGATCTTTTCCCAGCCTTAGCAAGAAATTCCCATAGTACGTTTTAAATACTGTTTTAAGCTGCACGTAAAACTTGAGCTCTCTGTTTACTTAGCACTGAATGGCTATTGAGTGTTTAGAAATATATAATTCTACCCCCACACGACCTTTAGAACTTGAAAAAACTTTTTCAATAGCTATTTCATGCGTATACCTGCGCATGTTTGCGTGCGCATGCGCGTGCGCGCGTTTGTGTGTGTGAGTGGGGGGGGGGGGGGTGCGCGCTTGAGCGTGTGCGTGCGTGCGTGTGCGTGCGTAAGTGTGTGCGTGCGTGTGTGTGTGCGTGTGCATGCGTGCGTGCGTGCTTGCGTGCGCGTGTGTGTGTCGAGTTTCAAATCTGTTTTCAACTCTCGAGTTTTGAAAAGTGGCTCTGAAATATTCCGTACTAAAACAATCACAGGCACGCTTATTTACCTTATGTACTGGGAATACGTTCCAATTAGCAGCTGTTGATGCTTTTTCTGAAGCTGTCGTCCGTTTCTGTCTGGTACGTCACTTCCCTCCTGCCAATGAGGGCATTTTTTGATCCACGCAACATTTTTTTTTGTTTCAATGAGGCTTTAACGCTGCCGCATTATTTTTTTGTTGCGCTTGTTGGTTCAAATAGTTCGTTTCAAATTTTATGCCTCTGGGCCGCTGATCATGTCTTTCCTTTTCCCGTTTTCGAACCACATTGGCGCAATACAGCCAGCTGCAGCAGCGGTTGTTATTTGGTTGTTCTTTAGGGCGCCAGAGCGCCAAAGATTAGGAAGCCTGCCATTACTGTGAAGCCAACGAGAGGCGTCCTGTTCTGGTGTGTGCATTTTGTAGTTCCTTGTACTTTGTGTATGAAGAATGACGAAAATAGTTAACCGCAAACCCGAGGCAAAAGCTGCCGTTACAGGCCGCAAGACAGCGGAGCAGGGCAGTTCGTGCTAGTTAATCACATTTAACAGTATTCTTTAAGTGAATGGACAGCTCCCTTTTGTGTGCTTTATGAATATAAATCTTTTGTTACAAAGTTCCGCTTGTACAATAAATTTTTACTCTGTCGTAGTCTAGGGCAGCAGTAGTAAGCACAAAAACATGCCAGGTAAGGTGTTGCACAGCCTAACGCAGATGGTGGTAGACAGAGTGAAGTACCAGCAATGTAATTTAGCAGCTGTACGCGCTACGGCCCATGAGCGCTTCTGGTCGTCGACCCATTGCAAAAAGTATCATTGGCTGCTTTGTTCGTTTCACGGCTCAGAGATGTAGTCACAGACATCGCAATGAGATGATTCACTCCACCTATGCAGCAGGATCGGCATCCACCGGCCCTTTTGGGGCGCTTTCGGGGCGCGTTAGGCCGCCTTCCCACCCTCGCGTGCAATTACACATGCTGTCGCGAACAGCATGCGCAAGTGTCTCGATATTTTAACTCAAACAGCTCCATTCCTGGGCCACAGCGGCCACGCTACTGTCGCTGGGCAACTGAAGCGCTGAACTCGCTTATAGCAGAGACTCACGCGACGCTGCAGTAAAGATAAAAAAAAGAAGGAAAAAGAAAACGAAGACGTTGTTCGATCTATTGTCGCCTCAGCTCTGTTTGATTACCTAATTTTGTCTAATTTACCTAGTTTTATTTGAATATTCGAAGACGGCAGTACCTTCAAGGCGGTACTGTCCCTAAGGGAAGAGTACGCCTGCTCCGCCGCCAGCAAGCCTAAAGGGACCACGCCAATCAATGGAGGCTGGCTCGGAAGAGGCGGCTATGGCTTCCAAGGCTGTGGAGCGACCAGAACATGGTCTCGACCACCCGTCCAGCGAGACCTCATCGCTTAGTAGGGATGAGTCAACGATCGTGGACGGTGACGAGTCAGTGGCCGATATGGCTGACGAGGACAACGAGGGCTTCAAGTTGGTGAGTCATCGCAAGCAACGAACGTTCTGGCTCCCGGTAGTGATTGAGCCCACAGAGAAAGGGGTTGATTTAAGAGAGAAGAATGCCATCTTACTTTTAGCGGCCATTCAATAAGTGCTGGGATCAGCTCCGATTAGTAGTCGGCTCACCATGCACGGGGCTCTTCAGCTGGATGTCTCGACGGAAGAGCAGGTTGACAACCTCCTGCAGAGCTCTCAGATTTTTGGCATCAAAGATAACCTGCGGTTCCTCTATTCCTACATGAAGAACACCTGTGTTATTAAGGGTCTACCACAGTGGTATTCACAGCGCGACCAACTTGATTATCCTAAACCACAAGGTGTGATTGAGCCCAGAGAGAAAGGGTTTGATTTAAGAAAGAAGAATCCCATCTTACTTTTAGCGGCAATTCAATCAGTGCTGGGATCAGCTCTGATTAGTAGTCGGCTCACTATGCACGGGGCTCTTCAGCTGGATGTCTCGACGGAAGAGCAGGTTGACAACCTCCTGCAGAGCTCTCAGATTTTTGGCATCAAAGATAACCTGCGATTCCCCTATTCCTACATGAAAAACACCTGTGTTATTAAGGGTCTACCACAGTGGTATTCAGAGCGCGACCAACTTGATTATCTTAAACCACAAGGTGTTCTGCACGTGAAACGACTTGTGCGTCGTGTGGAGTCTCCAGGAAAAGAATGGGCTGCAAAACATACCAACTCTATCGTGTTGACATTCGCTCCAGAGTCAGAGCGTCCCGAAAAAATTTATCTGGGATTCACAAAACACGCAGTTGCACATTTCACTGAAGCTCCTCCACGGTGTTTTCGATGCCAATAGTTTGGACAAGTGGCCAAAGTTTGCGCAAAGGATCGACGCTGTAAGCGGTGCGTAGGCGACCACAACTTTAAAACCTGCAAGGCAGATTTGGCTTGCGCCAATTCCGTTGGCGATCATCCAGCGAGTTTCGAAGGCTGCCCCTTCCGTGTGAGCGCTCTGCACCGTCGAATACCCTTTATTGCTGGTCCCAAAACCCAACCGACTGAGACGCCTGTCCCAGGATTAGACGAGTTCCCAATGTTAGAGTCGGATGTTGTTGCGTCACCCAACAATGTCGCTGAGGGACCTGAGTCGAGCAAGACGCCAAGTCAATGGCGTGCGAGTCGGTTGTGCGACCACCAGCAAAAAGTTTCCATGTTCATGAGCGACCGGATAACAGCTAGATTCGACGGCAAGGCAGACTCTCATATGCACAAGTGACAAAAAAAAACAGCTACAGCGGCCAAGAGTGTGTCCCCTTGGTCAGCTTTTGTCGAATTTGTAAGTGAGTGCGTTGCGCAGAATAAGGAGCTCAAAAATCAAGGAATGTCTGACCTTCTTCATGTTTTGTTTGGGGCCCTGCGTTCACATGTTCCAGCGATGGCACTGGGTATCCTGAAGAACTTCCTACAGCTGGTGCTTTCTTTTTAGTCTCTAATTACTAACCTCGCAGCGAACTTCCCTGCGATCTAATATAGATGGGATTAAACCTCGTGGATCTCATATGCACCGAAAAGTTCCGTTTATATTGAAGCGGAACTGCACTGGGATTTTAAGTCGGTTAGCTGAACTAAAACTATTCTTGAAAGAGACTTGTGTTCCAGTATTGGCCCTGTCAGTAGCTGGCCTGCCAAGCGGGAGATGTTTGACTGGATATGTCGCCCATAAAAACTGCAGCATAAAGACATATCCTGCAGGAAGTGCAGCGATTTACATTAGAAAGGAATTTTCACATGTTTCTCTAAGCGTTGCCGATCTTTGCACGGATGATATTGAGGTAGTGGCTATGAGAATATAGCTCGGCTCTCGATCCCTTTCTATTGCATCCGTGTACGTGTCCCCGCGGAAGAAGGTAGCATTGGATTTGTTTCTACAGCAGCTCTGCAACTGCTTCCCAGCTCCTCGAATCATCGTCGGTAATTTCAATGTCCATAATGCCGTCTGGGGTGACAGGAACACGGACTCCCGTGAACGCAGACTCGTAGACATTAGTGACAGTTTGGACCTGTGTGTTGCCAATGACGGAAGCCCCACTTTCTTCCGGCCTCCAGCCTCAGCGACAGCTATAGACCTGACACTGCATTCCCCTGACGTCCGCGTGAGGTGGTCAACAGCGCCTAACCACATATAAAGGGATCACTTGCCGATTTTTCTGTTTTCTGCCGACTTTCCTATGCATGGTCCTAAAATTAGCAATGTGGTCAACTGGGACAAGTACAGAGTGCATCTAGAACGTGTTTCTGGTGATGTTATTGACAAATTGATCTCTAGTAAGCTAGCAGCAACTACGGCGGTCCAGTTACCTGATCATTTTCTGGCCCCGGATTTAAAACTCAGGAACCTTTGCGCAGCGAGAAGAAGGGTGAAGCGCCAACTCGTGCGGAAGAAGGACGACAGGCAACTGAAAACGACCTTCAATTGGCTGAATTCTTCTTTTAGACGGCACACGAACAAGCTATATAGGTCGCAATGGGCCGCATTCTGCGCTAGTTTGAGTGTTTTCTCACCGAAGACGAGAATATGGTGAGTTATTGGCAGCCTTGCTGGAGAATCTCGCCCTTAGAGGCCGTTTGAAGCTCTTGCAATACGCAATGAAAAACCTATTGCGTGCTTGACAGAGGATTATGCAGACGCACTCAAACGTGCTAATTCTGGAAAATATATATATATACCACTATCTATGTCTATCATGGACGTCCCGTTCACACTTCGTGAGCTTCAGACTGCGCTCAGTGGCCTGCGGCGCCAGTGTGCACCAGGTCCTGACGGCATCACTACTCAAATGCTAAATAATCTGCCCTTGCAACTCAGGAAGGACCTCCTCTACTTCATCAATCGGGTTTGGGAGACTGGCGTGTTCCTCCGTCATGGAAGGTGGCACTTGTAGTTTCAGTTCTGAAGCGTGGCAAAGATATGACAGACTTTGCCTCGTATCGCCCTGTGTCATTGACCTCCTGTGTACCTGAGTTGATGGAGAAGCTTGTAAAGGAACGCTTATCGTGGTGGCTTGAGGACAGCAAGGCACTGGCAGCATGTATGACAGGATTCTGCCGAAGTCTTAGTGCCCCAGATAGCGTCTTATACTTGGTGAGTCACATTGAACACCAGAGAGCTTTCGGCCTTTCCACCTTAGCCATTTTTCTTGACTTTGCTAAAGCTTACGACAACGCGCTTCAGAGCTCAATTCTAAACAGTTTGCAAGGCATGGGCATACAGGGCATATGTTAAGATTCCTTTACACGTTTATAAGTGATCGCGCGGTTCGTGTACGGTTAGGGAGCACGTTAAGCATCGAAAGGGTTCTATCACGAGGTGTGACTCAAGGAAGTGTTCTTTCCCCTACGCTCTTTAACGTCGTAATGGCTGGCCTTCCCGATTCGTTGAAAAAAAGTTTCAGGCAAGTGCGTAGGTCAATATATGTTGACGATATCTGTATTTGGATTACTGGCTACGAACACAAACGGTTAGGCATGATAGTTCAACAGGCTCTACTTTCGGCACAAGCTTACCTTCAAGGTGAGGAGTTGTCTCTGTCAGTCGAAAAATCTGGCTTTGTTCTGTTTCCAGGTGTAGGAAGACGTCAAGCGCGGTTGAAGATAGACCTCGGTCGCTCTTGCATTCGTCAATTCAACCACACGCGTTTCCTGGGCGTCATTATTGACTCCCGTATACAGTGGCGAAAAGCTGCAGACGCGTTTGTTTCATCTATATCTTCGCGTCTCAACATGATCCGTAGAATTGCATGTGAGTAATAGAGAAACCATCCTTCTTCAATGGTCAAACTTCATGAAGCGCCGGTGGTCAGTCGCATAATGTATCAATTACCTTTAATTTCCCCCTCGGCATCACAACTTGAACATCTCGAAGTTTTCAACAGAAAGGGTTTGAGAAGAATCATTGGAGTTCCTCAGGTGGCTGCGAATAAGGCAGTACTTCATGAGTCTCTATCGCAACATCTTAGCCTTGTCGCTTCTCAGAGACTACTAGTGCATCTTGGACGCCTAGGAGAGACGGTAACTAGGCGATGCCTTCTCCATCGGCTCTGTAAGAGATATGTGTCGAAGTTTACTTGGCACTCAGTACTCTTAGTTCTTTAGGCCTTAATGTCGGAAGGCAAAGGAAACGGTTGAAACCCCTCTGGTCTTTTCCGACCCTCGACTGTAAGATCACAATTAACCATGTGACCGCAAAGCGCAGCTCTCTTTTGGCAGCAACGCGTTCGCTTGTACTTGAACATTTGGAACTAGAGTATGCCCGCCATCTTCATATTTTCACGGATGGTTCTGTGGACAAGGTAAAACAAGCTAGCACAGCGGCTTTTTCCATTCTTTCTTTGGTCTGTAAGTGATCCGTACGCTTTACTGCTGTCGTATCCTCCACAACGGCTGAAAATGTTGCTACTGAGGCGGCTTTACGGATGTTAGGGTCTTGTCCGGCTCAACCTGTTGTCATCCTAACTGATTCAAGATCTGCCCTTCAGAGGTTAGAGCGCGGATTCCCTACTGATGTCTTGTCTATAAGCTGTCTGCGCTTGGTGCAGAATATGCACGGCAGAGGCTTTACTCTATATTTTCAATGGGTGCCCTCTCACATAGGAGTCAACGGTAATGAGGTGGCAGTCAGTCTCGCCCGCCCATAAAGCTCTCTCAAGGAGTCCATCAAAAAAGTATCTCAAAATGGGAAAACGTCTTACAGGAAAACGGTACTGGATCAATTCAGTATCGTGTGGAGTGCGCTCCGCAAGCCATGCGTGACCAAGGGACTGAGAAGTTCCCAGGCGAGTCTACTAAATCGAATTCGCACGGCCTCTGCTCGCACTCCTGCCTGGATTCATAAGACGGGCATAGCATGGTCTCCGCTCTGTTCTGTATGTGGTGTGTGCGGGAATATCGAACATTATATTAGGTACTGTCCAGAGTACAACGCGGAAAGGTATGTGATGTTCGCTTCCTTCAAGAAGACCGGAACCCGTCACAGTACAGTTCAGGACATTGTCTACCCGAGTGGAAACCAGACATGCTGAAGGGAGGCCGTACGCCTTCTTTTAACATTTCTGCAGGACGCCGATCTTCTTTCTAAATGGTGACAGCAGGAACGAACTATGGCCTACTGTAATTGAATGTGTGCGTAGATGGTGTCTTCCGGAGTGGACTACGTTATTCTGAGAGGGAATGTATGTATAGATTGTGGCACTACAATGGCCTATGTTCTACTGTGACTGCATATGTGCATAGATGGTGACTTCTGGAGTGGACTGTGATGTAGACTGTGTGGAATGATTGTGCGCATAGATGGTGACCGCGGGAGAGAATGTGTGCTATTTTAAGAGACTGTGCGCATAGCGGGATAGATGCGACAGGCTTTAGGTGATTATTAACATAGCAGGGATGCTTCGGTAGAGCAATTGACGGTAGAAGCAAGGCTAAACCCACCTGTAGCATTCCACATCTCAACTCAACAACTCAACTAAATATAAACGACTGAACAAAAAAATGCAGCAGACGACGAACGCAAAGACACACCGCGAAATCCTAATATTTAAAATAGCAAGCATGGACCTCCCCCCTCTCAAGCAAAAAAAGATCAGCGATGGCCGAGTGGTCAATGGCATCGGAAATTGAAGTTCCTGATTGCCGGCGCACGTTGTAATCCCGTTTGCTTCTACATTGTTATAAGATACTTTTTTCTGAAGGCCATTCGTTCGAAAAATTATAGCAACATTTGCAAATTTGCAATTTCCACGCTTAATGAAGTTTCCAAACAATCATCTCATGAATTTTCAGAGAACCGCAGATAAAATCATTTCCTGCCAAAAATGATTAGTGGAAATAATGTCGGTAGGGGTTAAAATATCAATTAATCAGTAAAATATGCTGATGGTGGGAATTAGTAGGGGATTAAAACGGGGAATGCTGTGGTAGGAGGAAATCTGAACAACGAAGATATATTGTGAAGAAACTGTGTATGAGATTGCACAGTGATAAAGTGTTATATACAGCTTAGGTATGATTGCTGAATATGCCTGCCGTTCTACATAGGAAGAAGATAACCGCAGACGAAAACAAACGGATGTATAATGACTGAAAAAAAAACATGTTTTCTCTCTACAAACAATATTCAGTCAGCAGAGGGCCTAATCTACGATCTGTGACTATAGACTGCCTATTTCTCGAGTTGAGAAACTGTCCTTATATTTTCGGTTTTCTTCAATATACTTTACAGTTTACAGTGCAGCGCTTTGTTTGGGTATCTTTTCTTCTGTTTCGTTTCTGGGCGCTGATTTTCCTTAAAAACGAAACAGTATCAACACTGCCAGGTCTCCAAACTTGTCGAGTGGTGGAATCATTCCTCGGCCTTTTATTCGTTGGTTCTTTTTATTATTTCTTTTTGTTTGGCTCGATTTACAAGACGATGTTATAACTGAACTCTCTGAAGAAACCTGTTGCACAACTGGAGTTTAAAATAGTGATGTGCATATAAATAATACCTCTGAATTGGTTCATAAGCTGCGGATTTTCTTCAAGACAATAAAAACACAAGACGTCGTGTTAGGATGCAACAGCTAAGCCGACACAAAAGCTGTTTAAACAGGCACAGTGACTTTCTTCTTTCTGTGACATTGAATAATATTGTAAGTAGCGCGTCGTCCTGTCTGCCTCTCTCACGTTCGTCTTATCTTGAGCTAACATGTTGCCAGAGAGGTTCCGATGTGAACTGCCGTTCAAAGCATGGGTGTGTAGAGATATGTCTATGCCAGAAGCTTCGTGTTAATTAGTACGCAGTCTTATTCTTGTATACTGTTGTATTCTCGTAACATTGCATCAAGAAGTTCGTCACCTGTACGATTCCACAGGCTCGCTTTTTGAACTTTCTCCTATCATGTGCGAAATAACTTTATAGGATAATAGATCAGATGTGCAAAAGTTTCTATCCGACCAGCCACATAACAACACAGCTGCATAAAACGAAAAACTTGTCTCTTTTGAGAAGACCTACCGCGTACTTTCAGTAGCCTCCTTCGAAGGTATATTTTTTGGCACAAACTAGGGAAGAGTTTAGGCATTTGGCGTAGAAATATCGAAATCTCTTTAGCTTGGGTAAGCGGTGCAGGCAGTCATGTTTGATCTTGTATCCCTTTCCTAAGGGCCGCAGAAGGCACTCCCTTCTACACTGCTGCAAGTCACGGCAGTCTTGTGCGCGACAAATATTACTGTTAACTAAGGCTAGTTTAGAGAAGTCCACAACGTGCGGGGCTGCATTTGCAAAAAAATCCTACCTATGAAATTCCTAACGTCCTAGACATAGGCCTAGCGGACTTTGTCCTTCCGGACTATGCTTGCGGTGGGCACAGGAACGCAGATTAATCCGGAAGTTGTCCCGGTGCGCTCTTTAACATTGCTCCCTAGAAGCCCCCACATGCGAGTATAGTTTGCAGCAGACGACGAATCGGAATTGCACCTCCGGCGACGCTTGCAGCTGAGATGCAGATGGGAGGCCGGAGAAACACTGATTTGTGATTCGGCCTTAAACCCATCAGTGGCCAGTTCAGTGATCAGTACAAAGCTCGACCTTGGATATCATTGATGAATGACTGACGCAGTGCTGAGCTTGATGGTCGTCCCAGATACGATAATGTTGTGTTCATAATTGACTATTGAATTAAGAAACTATTTAATACTCGCTTAGCCACAGCTTTCATGGATAGCAGGGAGTGTGGTCGTCCCATTCAGTTAGCTGCAGTAAAAGCTTAATCTTTACGAGGCATTTTTCCGGGTGCCTGACTGCACAGAAGTCAGTGCGCTGTCGAAAAAGGCAGCACGATATACACCGAAAAAAATGGCATCCGCGCAGAACGCAAGCGCCACATTATCGGGCACTGGCACGCGCCCACTGAGCCCTTCAATTTTCAAAGCAATGTTAAAGCAGTGACTTTGCAACCCACCTCAGAAGCTACGCGAAGAACAAAACCAGAATTCTGAGTTGGCGTACCATATTCTACCAGTGCTAAAGGAGGTATCGAGGGGCACGCAGATTCAGGTCGGCAGATTCAGGCGTAGCTTGAGTTTTACTGACCTTTTTGCGCCCGCTGTGGCATACTTGTGTTCCCAGCGCTGGGAACCCAAGTGGGCCACAGCTACAGTTTCCACAGAATTTCGGTTTAGTCTTTGGCTGTTGTCTTAATTTATGGATTCTAAAGCTATAAGCCCTTAATCTCGTACTGAGCGTGGGAGTTGTGTATCGGTCTCCTGTAGAACTATTGTTCGCTTTAGATGGCGCCGCGCCTCACTCGAACTGCAGCTGCCAGTTAAAGAATGTGACGACCACAGATGTGCTTTTTTGTCAGGAAGCTTGTCACCTCTCAACACCATCTGGGCTCACAGAGTTAGCGTTTGTAATTCGGCTGGTGCCCGAGAAGCGTCTGTGAGCCTAAAATTAAAAAAAAAAACGCTCAATTATTTTGTAGCAGCATCGCCTAAACAACGTTATTCTCAGCCCAAGGACAAACAATGGGAGAACCCCGTTCCCGAAAATGCTAAAATAAAATGCGCAAGTTCAATATTTCAATATTTCGTCCTAGAAAACAAATAAATAAAACTGCACACTTAAAATCAATTTTCAGCTTGTTCATTCTCAGCAGAACTGCAGGAGCGGAAGCTTTCCCTGGCGTATTTACTGCTTGATTTTATTATGCGTGTTTGATTTTTACTCAGGCTCTGAGGGTACGTGTAGTGCACCCAAAAACTAAATGAATAAATGAACCACGTGAATTCTGGTTCAAGTTGGCGAAGCAGACTACACACTCTAAAGGCGATGGTTCTCCAATTCAGATCACGTGGTCTGACACTAAGTCAGGAGTTGGGGGTGTAAAAAGCATAAGCCAACCAGTCATACAGATAAATCCGTGCTGCAATCTTAAGTCAGATGCCAAGATGCCATCATGAAACGGAAAGCCATTCTCCATCCTTTGGATTGCAGCGATCTCCAATGACCAGCTTGAATACCCGAAAACGGACGCTCCGTACGCGTTATTCGCTGATTTCATAAGACGTCTCGTCTTCCACGCCGGCCTTGTTTCATTAGAGCTGCATTTTGGCACCAAATTGCAACCGCGCGGAATCCGCGATCGGCATTCGTTTCGCAATGAGGCTAGCACTGGCCACTGAGCGTTCCTTCTCTATTATCGCTTGCCGCTCGTGCAGTAGTCCGGCGTTTCGGATTGCAGTCATTCGAAACGGCCGCATCAGCCTTTTTGAAACGCTGCGGCTGTTTTAGGATCTGAAAGGGCCTTAGTTTGTTCCCAAATGTAAGTTTATTATGATGCGGACATATTTGTGAATTGCGAGTAAAAATTTCACCTGGTGCCACAAGCCGTCCTTCTGACTAGAAAGAAATCCTTCGCAGCCGGCCTTGCTTCAAAAGAATTTACGCGCAGCTTAGGTGTCAAGAGCTTCCAGCTAGTTTGTTTGAATCTGTCTTCGTTACTTGTAAACACTATGACAAAAGATTATGTATTGAAATTTAAATTCATTAACAAAACGATACGAATTTGGCAGGAATTTGTAAGTTCCATACATTTGAATAGACAATAAGCATCCAGGACAAAACAAAAAGGCCAAATTGATAGATCCGTATCTTCTCTAAAGATCTCTGAACAGCCGAAGTCCTCTATTTCCCAAAATTTTAAATACTGCATGATATATAAACTTTGCAAACAATCAATAAGAAATGCTGCCACTCGCACTCTAGTTTCGCTCCTCTCCCACCCTGTGGATTCTCTGTGCTGGGCAAATGGCCTGAAAAACGGAGTTTTTAACGTTTGTGAACGCCATGTTAGACGCTTTGCTCTACTTGCCAAAAAAAAAAAAACGCGGACATATTTTTTGTAGGAGCAGTTGCACAAGTGGTATTACTGGACGTTCAAGATCAGCCGCAATCGGTTGTAACTTTTTTTATTCATTTAAGAATCGGAACGCAAGCGTCTTTTCAAAAGGTTCGTTGGCCTTGGGTCCTGAAGGCTTCGGTGCATATATAAACAGCTTCCAATAAAAAAAAGGCCCTTTATGCGCGCTCAGAAACTTTTCACCTTCTATTTCAGCCATTTTCTGTAAATGAGGATTTGGTCATAGATTATCTCTAGAATCTTCAGGCTATTGCCGGTGTCACGAGGTGTATGTGTGAAAGAATGTACTTTGCGGGCAGCTGGAATTTGAAATCTAAATTTCGCCGACTGAGCTTATTTATATCTCCAGGACATAAGCATCACTTCTTTGTCGCTAAACTTCACGCCAGTTGCGTACAATTTTATGCGGCGGCCAATTTTATGTGCCTTGTAACAGTTTTGACCTTTGCACGCAGTACATGAGAAGCAGACCGAAGTCCGAGGAAGAGGAAAAGCAAGCTAACCAAAAAAGATTTCCGATTGGCAACCCTCCTCTGAAAGAAAGGAAAGTTTCCATAAAACTGGGAAAATGGAAGAAGAGAGGGTTGATTAAGGAGAAAGAACCTCAGTTACGGACTGCAGCGCAAGGAAGATCCTGTAACGAACCAAAGCAGCCCTGGCAAGCTTTCCGAGCTGACAATCGATCGAGACACGGCCAGTCGATTTCCTCACCGCTACCGTCGAAACACCGAGTCCACCTAGTCCACCCGACAAAATTTGGTTTTCGGTCCTAAACACAAGGCAAAGGGTGTTGTAGTACTTCCATGCAGCCACAAAAGCGACAGGCAGGGCCGTATGACATTCAAATCAGGAATAAATCGGATTTAAGCGAAAGCAACGCAAACGTCGAAGTCATCGAAAAGTTGAGTCACGTAACGGTAAACAAAACCCAACACTGAGCTTTATGTGAGCTGCACATTAGCAGCCGCGATGGCTCAGTGGTTATGGCGCCCGGCTGCTGACCCGAAAGACGCGTTTTCGATCCCGGCCGCGGCGGTCAAATTTCGATGGAGGCCAAATTCTAGAGGCCCGTGCACTGTGCTATGTCAGTATACGTTGAAGAACCCCAGGTAGCCGAAGTTTCCGGAGCCCTTCACTACGGCGTTCCTTATAACCCGAGTCCCTTTGGGACGTTAAACCTCCATAAGCCATGAGCTATGTTTTAAAGTCCGTCTGTATTTAAGCTGCATTTTAGGGCCTTGGAAATCGTTCTGTGCGTTCCTGAGTGCGATTAGTGAAGCGCGAGTTCTCGCGTATTCGCGCGCAGAAGCCCCCCACTTCAATCCCCAAGATAGTGAAGGTTGCACTAAGGGAAATCCAATACTGAAATCGAGCATGATATGCCCTTCCCTCTTACACTCCTTTTCAGGCATGGACCGATAGTGTCTGGCGTGCTTAACCATAATTTCATTCACACAAGCAAAGAAGCCTCAAGGAAGGTTCTAAAACAACTTTGTTAAAGTAATACTTTTGACAAAGCATTTACCGCACTTCATTTAGAGTTCTTAATTTTAGGTTATAGGGGACTAAACTTTAAGCACAAGCCTATTTTGTAGAGCAAAATATGATGTGTGAAAAAATATACCAGGTAGAGGGCCGGGTGCTACTCGTTTTAAAAACTGGTCTTCAAATGAGGCGTCCAAGAACATATTACATGAAACGGTAGTCAAAAATAATTGTGCTTTCAGTCTGAAGTTTTTGGAAAGGGGAATGCACTCAAGGTTTAGACACTTGCAGAGATACGAAGAAAACAGGCTGTATAGAAAAAAAAATGTAATTTTACCTTTTCACTCCCATTAGAAGTACTGAGACATTCATGATGGTCCTCAATTCTAATTCATTAATAATGGCGAGTCCCCCTTAATTCGTGCGTACCGTGCTGCATTTCAGGACGTCAAAACCAGCAACCGCTAAAATTAAAAAAATACATCAATAAAAATTATTCTTGACACACACTATTATGGCGCGCCTGTTTCTCTAGTAAAGCGCTCATTGTTCCACTGCGCACCTACCAAACTGTTAACAGCATGCTAAGAACGAGCAATAAAACATCGCGCAGTGATGTTTAGGGTGCTACTTACTCCGGAATAAAAAAGAAATCAATGGCTTAAGTCTGCCGTGTTCATTAAATACAGCAAAGCATCTTCGCTGAATGTTGAAAAGCTTTTTGCCGCTTGGCACTCTCTCTGCAGGTATTGTTGGTTAGAGGCGAAGACAGCAGATAAATCATGTCAAGAGCCAGTTGACAGAGACTTGCTGCCGGGAATGGAAGTTGTTTGTTCGGCTGCGTCCAGCTGAAAAAAGTTGTGTTCATCTTCGATTCAGTACAAGCGTCCCGGCTCCAATGCAGGAACAGCAGGTTCAGTTTCTACAAACCACGTATTCATTCTCAGAAATCCATATTGCGATCTCAAAATGCGGATACGAATAATTTGGGCCAATCTGCCGTGAAAACAGAAAGCCATTCTTCGTGCTTTGGATTGGCAAAATATAATTGGACAAATATAACCAGGTTTATTTTTTCTGGGTGGGCAGCTTTTACGCCTGGAAGTCGACGCTCCGTGTACGTCATTCGCTGTTTTCGTAAGACGGCTCATGTCCCGCACAAGCCGCCTGTGATTACAGCACCACTTAAGTACCTCAATGCGCTCACGCGAAAACTAAGTTCAGCATTCGTTCAGTAATGAGGCTGATGCACTGAGTTCGCTGTTCTCGAAATTATCCCACGCGTCGCTTTGTACTGATTATAGGCGGTCTTATTGCCTTTCATTAAAGACTGGTCTTCGCTCACACTGTCAGAAGACCTTAGCTTTGTTCGCTCACCAAAACAAGCTCAGTACGAAGGGGAAAAACGTTTCACTTCTCAATAAAGATGTCACTGAATGCCATCAGGAGGCCTGTACAACCTGAATCAGAATCCGTCGCAACACATGTTTCCTTACATAATTTTACGTGCCTCTTACATACATATCCGCCGAGCAATTACTGATCTTGTGTTTGTTAGCAGCAAACACTGCCGCCTGTTGACTTGCAGGGAACTGAAACCTTATAAAGTAACTGAACAGAAATTTAAAGCTCTTATTGCCAAGCATTTAATTAAATTTAAACATACTCGGATAAAAGAAAAGAAAACAAAGTGCTATATTCGAAGCTATATTCGAGAGTAATAAATACTGCACATTAGAGGTCCGCTAATAATAAAGTCTAACACGTCGCGCTACTATCTTTGCACCTCTCTTAGCCATCCGCAGGCACCATGTATTGCGAACTTCCCGAATAACGGCGCTTTTAGCCACACTGTCCGCCAAATAAAATCTACTCAATGATAAGAAAAAAAATACATAATATTCGTGACAACACTACTTTGCCTGCTACTTGTGGCGTTCCAATTTGGCCGTAGGTTCGAAGAACAGTGCACTAGCCGGTGTTTTGGACAACATACCACTGTGCATTATTTCAAAGAAGCGGGAAACGGGGCCTGCGGACGAGCTTGCGTCGGATATATACAAATGTAGCAATTTTCACTTTAGAGTGGTCGGTGGCACTTGTCGATATAAAAATGGTCTACAGGCTTTTATAGACAATATATAGACTCTACCCCTTTCCTATAGATATTTTTTTTGTTTCTTTATAAAGGAGTGTCCATAGACAAAATACTCATACTACCAAAAATGTATGGTCATTATGCCACAGATATTTATATACTGTATAGAGGTTTTCTATTGGGTATAGATAAGCATTTTAGATTTGTCTTTATTAAGTCTGTAGACGCTATTCACGAAATTCTACGGCCATTCAATAGACTCTAGACTCCTGCACGGAGGGACATCGGTGTCATTTTTTGCCGTCAAATTTGTTGATGAAGTGTTGTGGGCAACTTTTGAGCGCGTAGATTCCAGTCCTCACTGGTACCGCAATAGCAAAAGACAGAGCATTGCATAAGCACAGCGCACCTAAACGTACAAATATTTGCATGACAAATTTCGCGCTCACATACAGGAAATATTGTCATACTGAAGTTAATTCGACCCATCGAAAACATCACGGAATGCAATGAGAGATCCCTGTCATGCGTCGGCGGATACCTGGCTCTTACCTGTGTTGGATGGCGCGACTTCGCGCATCTACTGTAACCCTGGTGGGCTGATCTACTACTCATTTCCCATGATAAGCAAAAACCTAGAAAGAAAAACCAAGTTACGTAGTCGCAAATGTATCCTACTTGCACAAGCATATAGTCAGTGAAGTTGCTCAGAAGGCGAATTAAGCGTAGTTTGCAATAAAAGCTTTATACTCTGTGTTATCTTCCTCCTAGTAGCAATTGTGCCTTCATGAACAGTTTGAAGTGAATTTGCGTGGGGGACAGAATGAAACAAGAAACGTCCGCATTAACATCATCATTATCAACCAATACGCAACCCCGCACTAGGGGCTGGTACTTGGGCCATTTAGAAACGTTCCTTTTTCTGTTTCTTTCCCGATTCGCCAGCATTCGTAGTCCGTGATCTCCAGACGTTCAGGGTCATTTACTTTGCCGCAGCTGTCTACTAAATAAGCGCAGCCTCATGTAGCCTCCTTCTTTTTGGTTGGTAGCAAGATGTGACGCCACTGACTTCATTTTGTCGGCCATTTAAACAAGCAGCGGATCTTGCTCAACCTTTTCTTCCGATAAACGAAACGTGGCGAAATGTTGAAGCTTTGAGCCTACTATCAGATGCTCCAGAAAGGGAGCAGCGATGAAATCGATAAACAGCTGAACGACGCGAAGTGGCGGTTAATTAAAACAGCAGACCCGCACATATCCCGCGCACCATGGTCCTGTGGGGATGTCGTAAATCCGGCTCACCCGCCTGGCGCGTCCTTGTTTCGACACTCTGCCCCCGACAGCTACGGAGAAATCGATGCGTCTCCCGTGTCGACACCCGGGATATAAATAAAACCAGCTCTACAGGATGCACTTAGGGAGTGTTCCCCGCACTCTCCAGCTGTATTCCCTTCGCTTTGCAGCTCACTTATAAATTTTTTCTGCAACTAGCCTGTCCCCTCTCTATGTCCGCCGTGATCCCTGCTGCAGAGCTCAAACAATAACCAGGAGTTGGTAGAACTTGAGTGTTGTTTTTCTGGCCTGCGGCTTGAAAGACGACCATCATATTACGACTGTGCAAATATCGAGGTTTAATATTTTATATCATTTTCACAGGAATAGAAATATGCACATTCTTGAGTTATTTTTTGCATCACAGAATTTACGTTGCAACTTAATTCACCATTAGTTCACTTCTCGTTGGTCGACGGCAAGGTATTGATTGCGCCCAATATTTTACTCTGTTGATGTCACCTTTGCGCTCCAAATACGTGAGCGTCATTTAACTTCGTTAAACCAAACGCTGCAGCATGGCAACTGGCCAAATATTTCAACTTGAAATCAACGATATGTATCGCATAAAATAATCGAATATATTAAAAAAAAAATTGAGCCAATCTGACGGTCAGCTTTCTCTTAACGTGAAATATTTCTTCCCAGCACAAGAATCCAGCCAATGGGTAGAAAAGAGCTTCCGATGTAGTTTTCCGGCCGTCAATTCAAAGCATAATTCAACAAAAAGAGCCCAAAATACGGCACCCATGTGCCTCTTCTCTCAGCTCCGAGGTCATACATCATATTTTAGTCTTTTTGCGTGATTGCTTAAAATTGGTGGTTTGCACAAAGCAGATGCGTTCTCTTTAGGAAGTGAGGAGCAGAACAACAGTGTTGCCTACTTTCCCGTCTACCTCTAAGAGGCCTTTAAAAATCTACACCCAAGAAACTTGCTCGCGTATACAACTTGGAAAGCACCTGCAGACGCAGATCTCGTGATCGCGGAACAGAACCGAGCATGGATTGTAGTGGGACATGCGCTTCGTAGCTACGTTTTGTAAATAATTGCTCAAGAAGTGCATTCCTGTCTCCCCCAGCATCTAAGCGCTGAATGGGGTACATTCGCACAGTGAGAGAAAACATTATTCAAGATTTGTGGCTTTCCCTATAACTTGTCAACACATCGCAGAGAACTATATAATAGTGTTCAGATAGCAAGAAGTTCGCACGGCACCGACCATAAAAGTTATTTCAGAAGACACAGACATTCATTATTTGGAAATCAGTAATGCTAAAAAAATTAAACATGTTAAAAAAATTTTAATAATTGTTAGTTCAGCTCATTTTTTTCCGAGATTATTTCAGAAAGCATATGCTAAGTTTCAAACGAATTTCCGTCTTTGAAGCATGCTTCATAATGCGGCGTTTTAAATTTTATTAATCACACGCCTTCAAAATTCAAATTCTTAGTGCGCAGTTTCTACATGTATCACTAGGAAAAAAAATCCATTATGTCCGGGAGAAGTCCCCACCTGCCAACAATGGCAAGAGGTGCTGAGGGAGATTTCCTTCTTTCCATCTTCCACCTGCCAATGCTAGTAGAGTGAAATCCCCCCCTGCACTCGTAGGGAACAGGATTGAGAGACCAGGCTAAGAACGACTAAGAAGAAATAAAATGACTTAAAGTGGCTTGCAAAATTAAATGCGGCTCAGATTTCTGAAGAGAAGCATTGACATGCGGCAGCAGACACCGAAGCTAATGCAATCGCAGTTTTTCCGCAGCAATAAAAAATAAAAGCCCTTAAATAACAGCAAAAGTGCTAGGGAAAGTAAGTTGCATTTGGCTTAAGCAGGCAATTCGGAATCCCATTTTTTTTTTGTCAAGAAAGATGAGCGCACACAAATAAAACCATTAGTTACCGCCATGCACACAAGATTTCCGCTCGCCACATTCTCACATCCTGTTTCTTCCTATCTAGGAATTGTTAGATGCATGCAGTGCCATTTGCGGCTAATTTGATTGGATTGGAGCAAACTTTATTTGTGCCTGCAGTTGGGCGCTCGCGCGCCCCGACGAGGGCCTACGTTGTCTACGAGGTTGCCGTTACTCGGCGCAGGTCTCCGCTCGCCGTTGCAGGCTCGCTCGGTCCCTGCATTTCGAGCGCCCCGAGGACCTGCTGGACGGCCCATAGCTGTTGGTTTTGGTCGTTTCTCTTCGCGGCTGCCTCCAGCCGCGGCGGGATTGTTCTTGATCTTGCTTCCTTTGGATTTTTGATGCAGTCCCACAATATGGCATGTGATCTGCCGTCTCCCTCCGGCAGACTCTACACCTATCGGTCGGGTAGGTCTCGGGGTACATGCGATGCATCAGTCCCGGGCTCGGTAGCGATCCGGTCTGGAGCTGTCTCAGTAGTACCGCCTCCGCTCGACTCAGCCTCGGGTGCGGGGGTGGGAGAGTCCTGCGAGCCAGGCGGTAGACCTTCGTGATTTCGCTGTAGTCCTTCATGCGGTCCTTGGCTCCGAACCACGTCGGACGGTGTGTTGCCGGGGCGCGGTTGGTTAGCGCTCGCGCCGCTGCGTGCGCCGTCTCATTGTGGTTCTCACTGCGTTCCGACGCATCGCCCGCGTGCGCCGCAAACCACTTGATTCTTACTCTTCTGTCTTGTAGTTTGGTCGCTCGTAGTACGCGCTCGGCCTCCCTGCAGACTTGGCCTATGGCGAAGTTTCGCACCGCCTGTCTCGGGTCACTCAGCACCGTGTAGCAGTCTGCGTCGGCGATGGCCAGGGCGATGGCCACCTCCTCCGCTTGTTCCGCTCCGGCGCTTCTCACGCTCGCTGCCGTCCTCGTGGCGCCGGTCGACGCCTGTATGACGACCGCTGCGAAGGCGTTCCGTTGGTATTCGGCCGCGTCCACGTACCGTGCGTGCTCGTCGTTGGCGTGCAGGTCGATGAGAGCCTTGGCCCTCGCCGCTCTTCTTCGCTTGTTAAACTCGGAGTTCATGTTCTTGGGTATGGGGTCGATTCTGGTCTGGCGTCGGACCTCTTCGAGGACGGGGAGCTTCATCTCCGCCTCGTTCGAGTGTCCTATTCCCAGGTCGTCCAGTATCTTCCTCCCGGCTTTGGTCGTGGACAGTCGCTCCAGTTGAGAGGTCCGTTGCGCTTCGGCTATTTCTTCGAGCGTGTTGTGCATCCCGAGTTGTAGGAGGCGGGTCGTGCTCGTGGACTTGAACAGGCCCAGCGCCGTCTAGTACGCTCTTCTGATGATTACATTGATTTTGTTGCGTTCGTGTTGCAGCCATCTGTGGTAGGCTGCAACGTACGCGACGTGGCTGATGATGAAGGATTGGACGAGCCTGATTAGGCTCTCCTCTCTCATGCCAGCCTTCCGGGAAGTGACTCTTTTGAGGAGTCGCATAGCGTTGGCCGCTTTTGCCGTGATACGGGCGATGGTTTCGCCGTTTCTTCCATGCTTTTCGATGACCATGCCTAGGATCCTGATTTTGTTGACCTCGGGGATCACGTTGCCGGATTTGGTTACGATTCTGATTTTTTCGCATTCGCGTTGTCTGGTCCTGCCTCTGCCGTTGTTGGTAGGTGGAAGTATGAGGAGCTCCGATTTGCTCGGCGAACATCTCAGTCCGGTGCCTTCCAGCTGGTCTTCTATCGCGTCGACGGCGGCTTGCAGCGCGCCCTCGATGTGGGCGTCGCTGACGCCGGTCACCCACAGTGTGATATCGTCCACGTATATGGTGTGCCTGACGTCTTCGATGTCCGCGAGCTTCTCGGCCACTCCGATCATTACAAGGTTGAACAGCATCGGCGAAATGACCGATCCCTGCGGTGTGCCGGTGCTCCCGAGCTTCTTCTCTTGTGTTTGTAGGCTAAGAAATCCTTGCGCAGGTTCACATGGAGGACGCAGTCGCCGCAAGACAAAACAAACTTTTACTAGGCTGAAAAATTTATTTACTCACGCTGAAGAAAAATAAGAGACAAGCACATGTTTTTCAGAAAATGAGATAATGAAAATAGTAACCATTTTTGTTCATTGTTTAAAAAACTTCTATATCATCATTTTGGCAGACAAGAACAGGGAAAAGAGGTGCTCGTTATGGCATACATGACGGAAGGCAACAGTCCCCGAAACTAATGAGCAAAGGGGATATTTCTCTTCTTAGTTTGTGACGTCCATTAAAGGCAGGTTATCATGGCACTTATTTTTGTTATCTATTTAAAGATTATTGAATTTATAGCGAAAGAAAAAACGGCAACACACCGCCGTTTGGATCCAGCTCACGACCTCCGAATTTCATGAGTAAGGATCCCACTGGCGGCATGTGATTTTTCCTTCTCTTTTATAGTCAATTATGTTTAAAAGCATAAAAAATAACTGTCATATTAGTCTCCTAATGCAGAAGGCTACAAATTGATGATTATAGATTTTTATGGCGCTAGGGCATCTACGGCCAAAGAGCGCCACGGCACAAGGTATTTTCCCTCTCTCAAGGTGGGGTCAAAGACCCATTTACCAAGCATTTAACCCTATAGAAGCCGAGCCCCAGACCAGGGGAAAGCTTGTACTCATTGTATCACCAGTGGGTACCCGGCGGCACTCGTGATCGAACCCCGCACTTTCCGCATGCGAGACGGGTGCTCAACCACTTGGCCACCGCTGGGGTAACACTACAAATTAAGAACAAAACATCCCCTATGCTCCTTTGCGTGGGTGGCTGTTCAATACCTCTTTTCGGCTAAATAGCTTAAGAGGACCTCAATTCTGGCAGTCTTGATGCCACGGACAGCATAATAGCGTTCTCACACAGCTTCCACTCTCACTGTTCGACCACAATCTTATGTGGCACTCTCGGTAATGCAAGACGTACTAGGTCCGCTGCCATGGACGGGGGTGGCGCTGGTGAACACTCTCAAGGTTCAGTTGCACTGCACATAAATATACACCATTACCCCCAAAGCAGAAGATTGGACAGCCGTCACCACTGCTGAGCCCCGGACGCGAAGTTTGGAGGTCGTGGGTTCGGATGTCCCAGGGATGCCATGCAAAGGTATTGTTTTATGCACTAGGTGTTTTGCTCAATGCATGCGTACCAACCTGTTTTGCATTAACAATTCATACAATTAACCTAAATACATTTATCCGTCTAATGAACTAAAACGTGTATTTCTATCACAAGCGGGATGACCACGGCTATCGTACAAACGTTGTGAAAAAAGAACAGTGGGTGCGAAAACATGAGGCCCCGCTGTAAACGGTGTACGGTACGCTGGCACCGCTCTTCGGATGGAGGAGGAGTAGGAGGAGGAAGAAGGGGAAAGGCTAGCCACATAAATTAGTCAATACTACACTATTCAAGAGACTTCTAGGCGAAGCCTTCTTGTCAGTTGTTCTCTCGGAAAATTCTGACCGCGGTCCTGAAGTTTTAACTTCCGTGTTAGACGCCTCTCGGCGATCAGTCTTTGCGGTTAAGTCAACCGTTAAAAATAACTCCTTCGAACTGGGGGAATGAAGCATGCGAAAAAACTTATCGTTAAAGGAAAGCCGCCTGGAAGAGCCTAGCGCATAACCAGTGCTCTAAGAACTGGATCAATTACAAATTCTTTGCAGCATCTTTTAAAAGGACTATATCTAAGGCTAAGGATGACTACAATGCAAATCTGAACACCTATTTGTTCAACCCAGTCAATCTGAAATCTCTCTATAGATACATGGAACGTACTAACGTGCTGCCCTCTTCTCATATCACTCAATCCACTGTGCTGCCCCCTCGGGATGAAAACGAACATTTCGGGTCCATTGCTCAAGGCCTTGCTGCGTGTTTTCATGCTCGCACTGCCTTTCCTTCGACCCCAATCTATTTGAGTGCAGATTTTACTGAGGTGTCTGTATCTGATTTAACGTCTATAGTAAATTGTCTGCAGTCTGCTGCCCCTGGGGTTGACGGAGTGACTGTTGGCATGCTGAAGATAGTAATGCAAGTCTTGGCCCTGGACCTCTTGCAGATTGTCAACTTGTCTTTGGAAAAAGCCTGGATTCCATAAAATTGGAAAACAGCGAAAATAATTTTATTGCTCAAACGCCAGAAAAAGGGTTTTGAGCTCGATAATATTCGGCCGATTGCTCTCACATCAAATTTGGTTAAGCGTGCTGAACGGGTAGTCTTCAGCCGCCTCACGAATCATGTTTTGTCTCTTCGAGGCTTCAGTGAGGCTCAGATTGGTTTCCACAGTGGGTGTTTAATTTGGACCGCGCACAGAGACTTGGAGAGCCGTATTAGGGTTGCTATGATGCAAAAAGAGGTATCTGCTCTGGTTACTTTAGATATTGCTAAGGCGTATGACAGCGTTGAACAAAGCATTGTGCTTCAAAAGCTAGCTGGTGTAAAACCTCCTTCGTACCTCTTCGCGTGGATAAGGGAGCTCTTAAGGACCAGATCTTTCTTTTGCAATAAGGGTACGTTAAATTCTAACACATACGCCCAGTCTAGAGATGTCCCACAAGGCTCTGTTCTTTCGCCGTTGTTGTTTAACATACTAATGCGTGATATCCCTATAAATCCGGAAGTCAAAGTTTATGTGTATGCGGATGAAATTGCTTTTTCGCTTCTGCCAAAAATATTCATATCCTGTATCAATTGTTCCTGGAGTATTTAAATGCTCTTGAAGTTTGGCTCGACAGCTTGATGTTAACTTTAAATGTCAACAAGTGTGCCGTCCTTGTTTTTCCACCGTCATCCTCTCTTTACATTTCTTTGTCGTATCATTTTATCCTAATCCCGCAATTTGATTCGGTTAAATATTTGGGTATACTATATGAGCCGCGGTTAGACTGGCGGGTCATATTAAAAATATTGTGCTTAAAGGTGAGCGTGCCCTTGGCCGGTTGGTTAGGATCAGCAACAAGAAATTTGGTATGCGTCGCGGCACTTTGCTCTTTCTTTATAAGGCCTGTGCGCGGCCAATACTTGAATGCGGCTCTTTTCTCTTTTCTGGGTGCCCTAAGTACAAGCTTGAACCCCTGTTTGTTATAGAACGCCGTGCTCTGCAATTTGCTTAGGTCTACCTAAATCAGTGGCGAATGCTGTGCTATACTTGGAGGCGCGGATACCTGATCTTAATTCGAGGTTTCAGCTTCTTACTGTGCGGACGTTTTTAAGGTCTTTGAAGCGTGTTCCAGGATTGGCTAACCCCATTTTCACAACGAACCTATCTCTATTCTTTTGTACTCCTTGGCCTAGGTGCAAGCTTCCTCAGGTTGTGTTCACTAATTCCATGCTATTAAAAATTTCCGTATCAATAAATTATGTAGTACCAATTATCCCCAGCCGCGCTGACACTGTGGTGTTCTTTGATGACACCCTCCTAGGGAATGCGAAAGATCTGCCTCCCAGTGTAATAAAAGGGCTTATTGAGGAGTATCTAGATAATTTTCCTGACCATATTGCCGTTTTTACAGACGCCTCCGAGCAAAATAAAAAGACAGCCGTTGGCATTTACTCAATGGCTCTTGATTGGAATTCTTCATTTCAGGCCCCTGACTATACCCCTATTTTTATCGCCGAGTTTCTGGTCATTGAGTTGGCCTTAATCTGGATTCCCAACAATATCTCACAGGTTATTACACTTTCAGACAGCCTTTCCGTCTTGACAGCGCTCGAAAAATCGAGGGGTGCCCCTCTGAGCCGTTCCCTTCGATTTTTTCTTCCACCACATATTACAGAAGTTCGTTTTCACTGGGTCCCTGGGCACTGTGACGCTGTTTCTAATGAGAAGGCTGATTTTTTAGCTAAGTCCGCCCTTGGGGAACCTATTGTCCCATTCGTACCCAATACTGTCTTCTTGACTGCAGCGCGCTTCCAACGGTTCCAGCGTCTCCAGTACTTGAGCCATGAACCTCTCCTTGCTGTAGCGGATTTTCAACACCTGGCATTTCCTTGGAGTGTGCAGATGTGCAGTTCGAGGAAATGTGAGTGGTCCATGACCCTCTTGCGTTGCACAATACCGCGACTAAATCTCTATTTATATCGATCAGGGTTATCGATGACCAACGTTTGTGAGTCTTGTGGCGAAATAGAGTCAATAGATCACTCTTTCCACTTTTGCCGGCGGCTCGCTTCTCTCCGTAGAACATAATTGGAGATCCCCTTCGCTCGACAGGGGCTCCCTCTGTCTATTCCGATCCTACTATCCTTTGGGGCAAGCGCCAAGAGATATGCCTTGATACTAGTGTGCGATTTTATTCACGGGTATATAATTGCATCAGGTCGAACCTTATGCTAAAGTGTGAATTCACAGCTTTTTCCGTTTCCTTTTTTTCGCCTTTTTCATCCAAATTTGCGTCTTCTTCACAAAATTATCCAATTACTCTACTCGTTACCCATGCGTGCGTTGGTATCAACAATGTACCCTGGCCAATTCCTCACCGTGGGTACGTGCCATTCAGCCAGAGGCCATAATCATCTTCATCATCATCATCAACCGGAAGAATAATCGGTTTGCTACCCTACACGGGGGGAAAGAGATTAGGGGATAAAGAATGAAAGAGAAAAGTCAGTAGCAGAAAATTGAAGTCAATATGAAAAGTCAGCAAGCGTTTGGTAAGTCACAGGCCAGAAGTGCAGGCCAGAAGATGTCAAGAAGCTGATTGGTTCTTTGGAGGCCTTCACCGCCGACGATCACCGCGGCCAGTGGTCGATAATCTTTATTTCCGACAGTAAGCGTCGATCTAGACGCTCCAGCGCACGGCAAAGAGACTATCTTTCGGCGCTATAGGCAGGGCATTCGCGAAGAATGTGGGCTATAGTCTCGCCACACCCGCAGATGGCCCATACATTTCTATCAGCCATGCTATAAGACAGACTAATGGTTGGTGAAAGCTACATCAAGCCACTGGCGACACAGCAAAGTTTCTTCACGTCATGGTAGGCCGGATGGAAGCCCGAGCTTCAAATCTGGGTACAAGGGATTTAAACAAGAATTCAAAAATTAGCCTGAATTAAACGCGGCAAACGTGATGTCTCGCGCAAATGCGCGAAGCCTGCCCACTAGTTCTGATCTCGAAATGGGGATCGACACAAAATCGCCGTTGTAGTCAGCAGTTCTCGCGACCTCGTCCGCACGGTGATTTCCCGCTATGCCGCTGTGTCCCGGTAGCCATTGGTAGATAAAGTCGTGCCCTTTAAGCAAGGGTGATGTAATTGTCGGATTTCCGGGACCAGTTGTTCATGTGCTCCAAGGCGAAGAACCGCTTGTAATCCTTGGAGGGCCCGTCTATACAAAGCAGCTTGCGGTACGTTCAAGTGGTGCTTTGCATTTCATGGACGTAACTTCTGCTTTGGTTTAGCCCTGTGTGCAGCATTCAGATCAGTATGGGCAGGTTTTACACAGGAACACACATCGGTAAGTATATTTTAAGGAATTCATGCCTCACCAAATTTATATTCACTATCTGATGATTTCCTTTGTTCGCGCAGCCAACAAAAGCCATACAAAGGCTGCAAAATTAAATTTTTTTCAGGCAGCAAATAAACTAAAACGATTTAGACACTCCCTCTGTCGACAAGATGAAAAGAAGCGGCATTGTGTTATGACTAAGTTAGGTTTGTCAAAAAGATATGAAAAAAGCCCTGACCCCCCCCCCCCCCCCGTTATTTTCCTTTGTTTCTCTCAAGCTGGGTGCAAAATGCGCTTCACAATTCGCAGCTCAATCATTCGTGTGTGGCCGTCTAGGAATTGTAACCACTTGAAAACTGCACAATCTTTGAAATGGCTTGCTTCGGTGGAACAGAATGATATCTGCGTTTGCCTCTATTTTTCAACATCAAAATAATATTACCTACAATAAGGCCCGTGAGACGAACATCATCCAGAGACAACGGCGAACATACCCGAGAGCTTCGGTGGGTTTCCGTTAGAACAGTAGCCAGCAGAACCTTCAGCCCCGGGGTGGATTCGAACCAACGATGGGACAAAAAAGCTGGTTCCCTTTCATAACCCTTACACCATTAGGCCACCACTTAGCCTCTGACGGAATGTTGTTCTCTTCTCTCCAAGCACATATTTCTCACCCTGCATGTGCTCAGGTCGTCTTCCTCGCTTTTATGCAGTTTGTTTTGCTCTTCCAAATGCCTTGATTCAAACCAGTGGTGCTGCCGGTGTGGCTGGCGCACTGGGCCGTTAGAGTCAACAGACAGAAAGACATTGACGCGATAACGTTAAGCAGCCCATGCCCCAGAAACTGCGACGTCGCAACTGGCTTCGTCGGCGTCGTTGACCGTGAGTGAAAATCGACGAAGAATTCCCAGGGAAGCAACCAAGGAAGCAGGAGAGCAACCTAGGTCACGTGGCCTAGCGGCGTCATCACAACCTGCCCACCAGATTGTGGGAAAACTGGCCACCGTGGCAGGTGGCTGTTAAATTAATTATTGGAAGTTCCGCAAGAGCAACCTGGGTCGCACAAGGCCACCGGTGGCAGCACCTTCCATCGCAAGGCAGTAGCCCATCGCTTAACCACTGCACATTATGCAGCTTATCCTCTACCACCCTTCACCAAATGATCATATGAGCTTCACTTGTGGCTCGTTATTGAAACCACCTATTGTTAGCCAGCTAGAACTCCTAGACATTATCCGCGTTATTCAATATTTTTTGTCCCTCCCTCTTCATTTACACGTGTACTCTATAGGGATTATTAAGGAGCCCCTCATAGCATTTCACATCAGAAACTTCCGCAATACCTCCGCATGGCCAAGATAATACACTCATGGAATTGCAACTGTGCCCTGCAACCTGATGGTGAATTCCTGGTCATATGGGGATCACTGGTTTTGAGCTGGCATATGATCTTGCCCGCGAATTCTCTCATCGCTTGCCAATGATACCGTGGTCTGTCAAGCACACCGATGGTGGACGAGGGGTGATCATCGAGAAGGCCGTCAAGCCACATTAGACATGCATTGCATCACACCTAACTAATATTTCCCTCCGCATTCGTCCCTCCCGATTTAAAAAACTCGCGTATAGTGTAGAGTTCAATTCAATTTACTCCTACCATTCTGTAGACTTATACCGGTGAAAATTTGGACAGTACCCGCACCGCCTTAACAGCCCTTCCTTTTACGCCGACATATAACAATCTGTCCACTCTTGCTCCGTTACTCTCACCGCCCCCCCCCCAACTAATTAAATCTCCCTCGTCCAACCTGGACCACGTGCTTGGCAGACCTTAACGAGAGCCTGCAGCAAGCTGTGGTACGACTTTAACTCTACGTCATGCTTGTTTTGATTAGGACGGCCAATAAGAGCGATTCACTTCTGCGCATCTAGAGCAGAGATTACCTTTATCGCTGCATGCAACTACCTCAAGAGCCCAGAGGTGAAACCAGCGTTGTGAACCTCACATAGGTCTATGAAATAAATTTATGTTGGTAGTTCGCTTTCTTTATGACTGTGTAGCTGCTAGGCCTGTCTGGGCGATCGATTCACATAGCCAATCATGCACTTTAAAACACCTTGATTCCTTACTTCGTTCCGTTCTATAGAAACTTATTACCTCATAATGAATTTCCTAGTCGAATTTCCACAAAATTTTCTATATTATTGCTTGCGCCCAACACTACTATTATAACTTTATGTAAATTTATTTTTGCTCTCAAGAAAAAGACATGTGACAAGTTTTCACAATCGTGTTCAAGCCAAAATAAGTTTTTTTCTAACCGATGCGCTTCTACTGCAACTCCAATTAGCCCACAGACCAAGTTACGTTCACGCTCCGAAAGCCTCTGCAGCATAACGCATGATGGGAAGGCAGTCTCCAGTTCGAGAGCAGAACTTTATTCTAAAAGCAGAACGAAGTGGCAAAATGCGGCCGAACATTGCGTTTAGGCCGCTCTAATAGCGCTGCTCGGCCACATCTCCTAGCTGGCTCCTAGTTTTCGAAAGAACCTGCTGTACCAGCCAGAAGTGGCAGCAGCATATAAGAAATTGGCGGCTAAGTTTTTAGCTCCCTCATATGGTCTTAATACTGTGCGCTGAATTGTCGAGAACTGAGCAAAAAAAGATTCTACATTCAGTTTTTTCTGCGATAGAAAGAACAGAATTTGAATTCGAGCCTAACAGACTATTTCACATAAACCATTTCAAAACGAACTTAATGAACTTGCTCAGTCTCTTTTCCCGCCAGGTGTGCTTGGCACTTCCTTCACAACGGCTTCACCTCTGCGAAAGTTTCTTTGAATTTTTCTGCTGACAAGGAAGTGAGGGGTCTGTTTGAAATGAAACCCTACTCCAATTTATAATCTTGCCCTGTGCAAAGAACCTACATGCGCTTTGCAGACAGCTGTAGAAGTATTAAAGGCTCGTCTAAAATGTTGGACGCCAAGAACACGTACATTTAATACTCTGTTGGGGTAGGGACCTAACTGAAAGGTTTTTTTTCAGTACAGTGCTGCAAGCTTCTCGGATCACAGAAGGACACGAGAAAAGTCAGTACTACTGGAGCACTTATTGCGTATCTAACGTGCTTGCTGTTCTTTTGTCCATTTTCTTCCTTACTGCTTCCTTGGCTTGGAACCGTCGCGCTCTTTTTGCAGACCGCTGCAATTTCGTATTTCCTACAATCGTCCTCTGTCTTCAAGATTATAAGTTGAATAATTGCTTCACTACTAAGGAAAGGGTAAGACAATTTGGTGATGGCAGTGCTGGTAGACATTTTATTCAATTAAAAGCTTTTCGCTCCCTGAACTGAGAGAAGCACTTAGTCTAGGTCTTCTACAACCTTGGCTGTTTGCTGTGCCCAACCGGCAGTCTTCAGTCGTCTAGGCTTGACATGAAAAGTGCGGCCTCTCACTGCTTAGGCCTTTGGTTTGCGATTTTTGGGGTGGCCTACATACTTTGGCGAGCCCATGTAGTATGATACAAGGTCGTGTATTCCTCGTATATCGGTTATATGTGTTTTGATATAATGTGGGGTGCATGTGTTGTCGGTCCTGAGGTATGTCCGCCTGCAGATGCCCCCAAGCTACGGCTTCTTCCCGCGTCAGCTTCTTATGTGGTGTGAGGTAGATTCGCCAATTTAGCTTCTCGTAGGTATCTCGCTGTATTGTTGTGGGACCGGCTCCAGGGTCCTTCGGTTTTATTTTGAGGCCCAGGTAAGAGGACTTCACTCGCTCCTTGCCCTCACCGATTACACCATAGATATCATATGAGTACAGTTTCATAAAGTTTTCTTGTGGTGATATGCGATATTTGCGGAATTTCGGCATCCCTCTTGGTAGACTGAGATCAGGTGCATTTTTTCTTCCGTGCAGCTGCAGGTATTTGCAAGATCTATGGCCGTCTCCTCTCTTTCTACGGTTGTGGAGGTACGTAGGCGGTGGGTGAGACCACATGCAGGATGTAGTCGACGGAAGAGGTGACCATAGCAGGTCTGGATGGATATTGGGCCGCGTCTGTGATTTTAACGTCTGTGATGTTTCCGTATTAAGACCGAACGAATTATTTATTCTCTAGCGCGAACTCTCTGTATGGTACGCGGAGAACAAGTTTCCTGGAATCGTGTCGACTTTGATGCCTGTCCTGAGATCCGGCTCCATTGTGACTGTTAGAAAATGTTCCCCTTTGCATTCTAGGTAGCCCAGTCTACGGAAGAAATGCCTTCCTTTGGTGCGGTTGGTTAGCCGGTTGAGCTGGCTGGTGAGCTTTGTTCATCCAGTCTCTCTTGATTGAGCAGTGCGCCTTGGTACGGGGGGTTTAGGCTGCACAGAATCGGCCGCCTGAATGGTGGCCGGTTCTTGACGCATGTGCATGTCTCCCACAATATTGATGTGCCGGTAGAGTGCAATCTACGATGACGTAAGAAGGATTCTTCTCCATTGGGAATAGTATGCATAGTATGCGTGATTGATTTCCATGCAATAAAGAAATCGCGGCGCTAGCATAGCGATTTCGTGCAACGGCCAACAAAGCAAATCTGTTCGCGCCGGTCCTGCCTCGAAATCCAGTAGCGGCAATAGTTTTTTTTTCTGCAGATATCTAAAAGGCTTCACACAGAATTCGCCTTTTTCGAAGATGCTATTAAAGTAGTGCTTTTGCACCAAAAGCATTCGCTGAGAATAATGTTTCCTGAGCGCCTAACAGCAGTCTTCTAAGAAAGCCGTTTCTTTGTGTCTACTCTTTGTGAATAAACATTTGACAGAATACTCAGACACCTGTCTCAGAAATAACTTGTCCGAGCTTGTTTTTCCAGCGCTGATTTTAATGCTCGTGTATCAAAATGCCAAGCCTGAGTTCCTTTCGGACATTTTAGAGATGAATATTATGCAACGTCTCCATCTTTACCTCCCACCCAATCGAAAGATCAATTTGAAGATTCCCTGCGGAAAAGAAGTAATTTTTCTGACATTTCTAAGAAAGAGAGCGACGAACGCAGCCCAACATGATGTGGACCGAAAGTCCTCAACACTCATTCAAAGGAGCAGTTGGATGCTCTCGTGTACATCGTGGCGCCTGATCTCAAGGGCAAGATCCTGGATCAGGCTGAGAGGGTAACGGAGGCCTACCCAGTATAAAACCTCGCTCCCTTCCTCGCTGCCCTCTCTCTCTCTCTGCCTTGCTACCTCTTAAATTTTGGTATAAAGTTGTCCCTCACTTGCTCTAAGAAAGGTACCCGGACTAATACTCTTCTTTTAGGTATCTCCTAAAGGTTTGAAGTACTATACAAAGCTCATTTTCTAAATCAAAAAATTGTCGAGCCACCGTGCAAACGCCGGACCTATGCTTCTTCGTTGGTGGGCGTAGGGTAACTTTGCTTTTAAGTTTAAACAACATTCCTCTACTCGTTTCTTCAAAGTTATCGCTTTTTTTAGCGAAAGAGAACGAAGAAAATAAATAAAGTTGCTCGCAAGTCCGGTGGCCGATCACTGTAGCGAATTGAGCCCGCAAGCCCGCGCTGACCGCACTGCAAACCCCTCAAGAGAAGGAGGCTTGCGTGTACGCATTTTATAGCGGGATAAGCAAAAAAAAATTAAAACAGGCGCTATCCTGGCACAGCCGTTTTGGGACAAATGGCAGCCCCCGTGACAAGGCGCCTGGCAGAGGGCGACAGACCGAGCGGGCTTCCCTATCTGAGTGTCGCTACGCTGCTATATCAAGCCCGAGGAAATGCAGTTGGAATGCCGCTCGGCTCTCCTGCAGTCGCTTCGCTCAGGGATTCAAATCCCAGCACATTCCTCAGTGCCCTGCCCGAGCTGCCAAAAGCAGAGTGCACGCAGAGAACAGCCAAGCTCAAAGAGCAAAATTTGATCAGTCGAGCTCAAGGAGCAAAATTTTCTCAGTGCCGGACGTACGACGATCTTTTGTAAGACCTGCATGTCTGTAAATCTTACAAAAACCAGCTTAGAGAAGTGATGTTATGTCCGTTTTCTGATGAAATTCTTCATTGCTTTTAATTTAAGTTTATTTGCACATCGAAATGGAAAGGAGGGTTTCGTTTGCATCTCAGTCTGGCTTACTACTCCTGGCTGAGCTTGAGATCGAAAGAATGCATGATGCAAAGCTGAGGTTCAAGCCTACTCATTGAGATCTAAAAAGCATTTGCCGGCTTACACAAGCTGAAAGAATCCAGGAAGAACGAAGGAAACGCGTCTAAAGAGAATTATGTCGTCTCCCTCGGTCCTTAGAAATACACCTATAACATGGCGGCTCTCGTAAAGCATCGGGGTCCCGTATAAACAGCGTTCATGGAAATGAATGTAGAGCCTCCCCTCCTTGAAGCGAGTAAATTTTCATTAGTGGCATTGAGTGTATTGATTTCCATGATTAGGCGGTACTGATGGGCGAGTTGGTCGAGCATTTTGTTCTTACAAAAATGAGCGAGAAATAAACAGTAGACGGAAAACACACGTCTCGCATGTCTTCCTTGTTTGCCGCTTACACTTGGCGCCTTTTCGTGAAAGATTTCAAAGCAGTTAAGCTGCGCTGCATCTTACATTTAAATGAATCTTAAATGCTTACGGGTTATGTATTTTTATAGTTTAAGTTCAATCTATCTATTGCATCAGTCTTATTTTTTTAGCAGTCCACGTTTGTTCCAATGCGTTAGGAACTCCATGCTGGACGAGTTCTGGGGTTGTAGAAAAAGAATAGTGTCTCCCAATAGGGGATTCTTTTTTTTCGCTCAAGAGAGCCATGCTTCCGCTATAGCGGGGGCGAGCCTGGAGTTGTGTCAATCACCTCCGTAGAGGCGATGATGGAGGTCTCCGGACCAGCCGCGGGTGCACGATTTGCAGGCCTCCCCTCATTGGGAGAGGCCTACAAATCGTGCACCCGTGGCTACTCCGGAGACCTCCATCACCGGAGAGAAGCCTTGAGGTCTGCCGATCCAGTGGCTGCCGGGTCCTTTGTGAAAGGTTGCAGGACAGCCTTTGCTAGGTCTGCCAGGTGTTGAATGTCCCGGTTTCAAGCCCACTCTGTGTAACCTGGGCGGGTGCAAAACTCCAGTATGGCGCTCGGCCCCGTCGCACCATACCCGCCAAATTTCGAGCTGCGGTTAACTGGTACTGTTGAGAATTGTTTACGTGCTTCTTAATATGTTACATTTTCCTTAGTATTGATATCCTTCTTTCAGGGGACATGAACTCCAGTACACAGGGTGCGCCCCCTATAGCCCACTTTGGCGCAGCGTTACAGTGACCGGATTTACGTTCATTGCATGCACATTTGATACAAGTTTGGGGCCGACGACAACTCTGGTCTTTATGGACAAATCTCTGGTGATTAAAACGCCATCGAGGTTTTGGAGTGTATGGTCGGGCAGTTATTTTCCTATATCTTACTAATATGAGTTCGAGGAGAAGGCTGGAGGTGAAAGTCAGTACGAAGTGCTTTTTTGTCGTTTCCTTATCGTGTTTTCAGATTTTTTAACGTTGGGCATGAGTGGTGTTATGGCCTTTCAAGCTCTCCACCATTACTTTTTCAGTGAGAGTTAGCACTTAGTGTTCCGAAAATTACGCCTTCTACTGTTATCAATGGTCTTGAGCGCTGGTGGAAACAGCGATGTTTGCAAAGGTCACTATGCACAAGAGTTAGGAGCATGGTAATTTTTCTCGGATATCAGGAAGCTGGTCACCCCTGGCAAGTTCCCATACCATCTAGCGATGCTACTAAGCATCAGTGAGGCTTTTACAGAAAATGAATAGTCAAATAATTCCTGCTGGTTTTCTCCTGTTTTAATGTGTGTCACTTAACTCAGGAAAAATTTTTGGAACAACTGTGCAGTTAACTCAGTTCGCCCTCTTTTTTGAGGGCGATCATTTGTTGAATCGGAAATCATGAAGAGTGTATGTTTTCGGTCATGGTGCCAGCAGCCAGCCATGCAGCATAATGAAGGGACCAGACAGGAATTTGCAAGCAAGCGCTGCCCATATCTGCTGTGCACTCTAACAATAGCCCATTATGGCGTAACGAAGAGTAGTTCGCCACAGAAAGTTAACCCTAGCTGTCCATTAGATAGGAAGAACCAAGAAGGCATTTAGAGATACCACAGTTGATAGAAAAAGATAGAAAAATGACACAAGTAAGGGAAGACCGGAAAGGGCCGACTGCCGATTTCCCCTGGTCATACCAGTCCGGGCGTGCCGAGTAATGGAAGTGGGAGCCAAAGTGTTGTGCTGCTTGTGCCGAGTGGTCTTAAAGGTCCATAAGCTCAGCATCAGCTCAACCAACAGGATCCCCTTTTCCCCGGACACGGCGCTGCCACCCACGGTTATGCTGGGGTGTCGGGTCCTTGGTGGTGCACTATTCGCCAACATACCTCTCCCGATATGCCCTTGCGGGACATGTTATGACGCCCCTCTTAATGCTCTGCGAAAACATAATACACGAGGCCCTTCCACCACTATGATGATAAAATAACATCTGTCATATACTATTAATGAGGTCATGGCGGAAATGAACAAAATGTCTTAAATTTAATCTATATGGAGTAGATGCAATTCAGTAAATCAGTGCTCTCACGTGACAAAGGCGTAAATGGGAAGAAATATTTTCATTTTTGCTACCTGTAATCGCTTCCGTAATCTTAGCAAAAGAACTGCTGCTATCAGTTTCGCAAGAAATTACGCAAGTTCTCCAGCTGTAGGGCTATCATTTTTTAGTTGCTTGAATTGGAAGGCTGGGAACGTTGCAGGAAGGGTAGGCTTAAAAAATGGCATATTAAAAGCCGTATATATTTGGAATTAGTTATCGTCTTTACTTCGTTGCCAACAGCTTCAAATAAGATGGAAGTTTATGCCAGAAACTCATCCAGTCTTTTCAACTCGTAAGCCTGTAACGACGCAGCCTCTCTTTTAGGCGCACACAACGGCGGGAGGCCAAAAGCAAGTAAAGGGAGAAATACATGCTGCTGTTGGGCGCCGCAGCACTTTCCGTGTGACATTTCCGCTCATTCAAATTGCATACCGCGGAGAGAACGGAGCAAGTAAGCTTAACACGACCACCCTGCTGCAGCTATTCTGTAACGTACTTCACTCTGGGACGGTACCTTCTGGCTCGGTCCCCCCGGTGAAGGGGGATACTGTTGCCTGGCGCCGTAGTTCTCGCAAAGCACGTAGCGCGAGGAAGTTTGTTTGGGCGGGAGCGAGGCAATTTGCTTGGACGCGGCCCCGCCTCGCTGAGTTCTACTTGTTGCGCTTACCTCCCAGTGTTTGCTTTCTCTGACGCTGAGGAATGATCACCACGGCTGCCCGTGCAATGACGACAAAGCTGTGCTCACTGTAGCCGAAAGCGTTTCGTAGCAGGACAACCAGGGCATTACTTACACAATACAGAAGCGATGAGAGGCGGGAAAGATCAGTTAGAAGATGAATAATATGTGGAGTCTAGAATAGATCTTCACTGAATCAGACACCTAGAAATTTCTGAAAATGTACCTGTTCATTGCGTTTCATTCTGAGTTTAAGTGTGAGGCTTTCTTTAGTAACTTTGTTGAGTGGTTTGAAAAGTATGAACTTTTTTTTACGCGTATTTAGTTGCAGACTATTGTCCTCGAGCCAAATAGATAGCTGAGACAGGTAAAGATTAGCTGCTTTTTCTAGGTCATTTGCGTGTTTACCTGTAAAAAATAAAGTAGTGTCATCAGCAAAGACAGTTATATCAGGTGTGTACTTAACATCTGTGATATAATTTATATACAACAAAAAGAGCGTGGTGCCTAGTATAGAACCTTGACGTACTCCTAGTTTTATTTCTAAGTTTTCTGAGTGCTCTTCATTGAGGTTTATGAACTGGTATCTTAAGACAAATAGCTTTTTATGAGGTCTGATGCAACGCCTCGAATTCCATAGCCGTGAAGTTTGTGAAGCAAAATTTCGAGGTTGACAGAATCAAAGGCCTTCCGTAAATCAAGAAAAGTTTCCAAAGTACGCATTTTTGCTTCAATATTCTTTATAGTTAATGATTTTACATTGAGCAGGGCCTCTTCAGGTGTCTTGCTTTTTTGGAACCCGAATTGAAATGGTGAGATTATATTGTATTTTTGCAGGAACATAGTCAATAGATTATTTATAAATAGACTTTTCGTATACCTTTGAGAAAACCGGTAACACTGAAATTGGTCTATAATTAACAAAATCATTTCGTGTCCCTCCTTTGTGTATAGGTACCACTTTAAAACCAGGATTGCGTTGAAAGCTGCACTCCTTCCAGAATATTCCGTATTATCCTCAAATAATCATCAGCACGGTAGAACGGTCTGAAAACTACCATATACCTATTAAAAAAAAGTCATCTTTAACGCTTATGCCAGCGTATCAAGAAAGAATTTTTTCTATTTTTGTTGTACATTTCATTTTTGTGTTCGTAGTACATATAAAAACCAGAAATAACATAAACGCAGTAATTGGAGAATGCCGCTAAATGTACCTGAGAGAGGGGTAGCCATCTGCAGCGTGCGATCTAGGAAGTAATTTTGCGGTTTTAAAGTTTTAATTTCGAGATTTTTGCAGGCTTTCAAAAACTCTTTCAAAGTACCTCCTACACGGAGGGTTTAAGGTTGCATAAGAGCTATTTTGATATTTACCACCGAAGCGTGTTGAAAGAAGCTCACTTTTTTTAGTGCAGAATAACGAAAATATGGTGTGTGCAACAATTTGTCCCCGCAGGCAAGATATAATTCAAAAAATAAATCCAATCCTAGAGAAAGACCTGCTTAATAGCATGTTTAATTACGTGCATTTACTTATAGATGTAAAGCTCCTCACAATAGATATTTATTGGTTTTTTGGTGAAGTGAAAACGAGTGCACGACGTTAGAATTGAACATGCATGTATTCATCATTCTCGAAATTAAGTTCGCTACGCCGCCGTGAGGTACTTCCACCGCCTGCATCATAATATTAATCTAATTTCAACCATTTAATCCAACCTTACTGACCATGCATTTTCTATCATGTGTCTTTCTGAAACATGGCCTTTGTCTGCTAATGAGAACCGGTTTCGTATTTCAGATTATCATGCAGATTATGTACATCGTTGCATTAGCCAACATGGTGGGTGTGCCATATTCATTTCTAGTGCTCTTACGTAAAATAGCCGACATGAAATCGTGTTGTCTGCTAATCTGTAAACTTGTCTAGGTAAAAGTTTGTAAACCACCCCTATTTTCGAACATATATCACTGCCGTCATTCATCCTATCAGGAATTGTGCACTGAGCTAGGCAGAAATTTTACCCCGCTGAAAAACGAAAACTAAGATATCATCATACCGTAATGCATTAACGTCAATAATAATATTTGGAAGACAACGACGTCTACCGCATGAATTGCACCTAATGTTTCCTCGGTCTTGGTCAACAATCACTATATAATTCACCTACACGCTTTGTCGCTTGTGGCTCTGAAACAGTTATTGATCGCATTTTCGCTAACGTAATTTTCTGCCATACTACCGTAGTTGTTGATATTCATATAATTGATCATTAACCAATTTTGCTTTTATTGGACAGCGTTGCTCATTGGTAGCAAAATTACAGTATGTGACAATCATTTGATTCCAGTCACTTTGCACATATTATCGTCCACGTAAGTTGAAGTGACAACTTGGATGACCCCGGCTTTAATTCAGCTTTTGGTGCGTTAATTTATACAGTAACAGGCTTCTTAACTTTTGCAAACGTGTTTCGACTGAAGTAGAAAATTTTCCCATATCCAGGCACCAAGGATTAAATCCGGGGTATTGTGTTCAATTTCCAAAAAAAGGTAATCTTTGGAAGAACCTCAAAAAACAGCTGGTTAGCCTTAATTACTCCTCGAAAGTGCTTCAAGAACTGCTGTCAAAGTTTATCAGCTGTGGTTAAGAGTGCCAGACGTCGCAACTATCAAACCCAAATTCAATAGATTGGAAATCATGCCCGTAAAACTGGCAACGAATAAAAGAGTTCCTAAATCAGGCTGCACCGGAACCTACTGCTACTGACCGTAATGGTGGTACCAATACCTTCTCAGATGCAAGAGACATTGCTAAATATTAAGCCACAGTTTTATCACTGATACTGAAATCCGTAACCCACAACCAGCAGTGCGCACTCGCACCCCTCATTCGTTTTGTAACTTAACCACTATACTTATGCATTTTCTCATAGGAAGTCCCCAGGACAGCGTTTTCTTCGAGACCTCCTCCTGTAATACTGATCTCTGAGCATGTACATGTATTGCATGACGGAAATAAAATATGATGGTCATGCTAGCAAAAAAGGAACAGGAGTAATATTGCCTCTAAAATTCAGCTTGGTCTTCCCCACCTCACCCTCTCGTCATAATTAAGCCCGACTCACTTTTTCACAAGTCCTATCATTAATTACAACCGTGTAACACCAAGAGACCACAGCTATTCCCGCAATACTTATTACAATGCTCTATACCCTACACGCGCACACACAGACACATACCGAAATTAATTGTTCGAGCACATTACCACCGACTAGAACAAGAAACCCATCATCGAACCCTTCACAACTGCAGCGATGCTTATGCGCGCCCTTAAAGTATTGTTCCATCGAAGGACCCTTTACGTCCTGTTTCTTTATAGGCGCTGCGAAATTATCGCGTTCGTCTTCATCTTTGCGTTTATTATATTTTTAGCAAGAAGATATGCAGCAGTCGTTTCTTTCTGCAAGTTTCTCGTTCCGTGTCACTGGTCATTCAGCGGTAGGGTGAAACAGGGCGACGGAGAAAAAGGATGGGGGTGATTTACAGTCGCGTCTGTTAAAATTGGTTCTCCGGTCCAACGCAGGTCCGGTCATTCGTTTTCTAAGATTAACCACCCAATTTTGCACGTGTGTCCCGGGATTTCAAATCACGGTGCCGAGGCGTTGGATTGCTCCCGGCGCAAGGTTCAATGCCTTCGGTCATAGTGAATGGAGATTTCTTCACTGAAAACTTGTTCAAGCTTTGTGAACGTTTATATCATGCCGATGTTTCTATTTTGCAGAGGGACATTTCTTGCGGAGACTTTTTTCTCTATTTCGTGAACGGGAACAGACTGCCTGGAAGATCCTGTTTTCCTCAACCACCATTTCTTTGAGCCAAATATTTTTATAACAAAAAAAAAATTCTCCAAATGCTTAAGCGTTCGTATTTCTAAGCGTTAGCTGCTGCGGGAGAAGATGTTCACAGAGGGGAAATTTTAGTTTGGGGTTAGTGGCGGGAATTGGGGGGGGGGGGGGGAGTAGGATTTCATTCGTCTGTTTCATTTTTATTGGTCTTTTTTTGGATTTTTCACGGCGTGTTGTAGTGGTTGTGCGTGCCGTCAAAGCATTGACCATTGAGCATGGCATGTAGGTTTGCGCTTGCGTTGTTACGCCAATAAAGGAGCAGCCGTGATATTGCGTGTTCGAGCTAGCAAGGCCTAAAGCTTTAAAAAACTTTTTGCATCGTTTCGAGTGACCGTTAGTTGCATCCCTGTGTTTCTAAGGGAGGTGTCACTAAATGCACACTCATGCTAGGTATTCTACGTTATTCCACTGAAGATCACGCCAAAAAAAAACATTTTAAATGTCAGTGATCGCAAGCGCACGACATATGTAATCATATTTTTATAGCACATTTCAGCGCATGCCTAGTGTAACTTCTTCAACTTTAAAATAAGGAATAAACAGTAGTCCGTTCTGTTCTATGCGCATTCAGGAAAAAGAGAGGTTCAAACAGATCATTGCCAGAGATAACTGACTGGAACATAATTCCACGTTCTTCACGCAACAACTATTTAAAAATTCTGCTAACCGGTAACGATAGCGCTCTCCAAGTGTCCACCTAATTATCCGCGCCATTTTTCAGCGCAAGGCGTGTGAAACTGTTATCTTATGCCGTGAGTTCTTTCTGCGAATAAAACCGAGACTAGAAAAGTGTCGGAAGCTCTAAATGTCTGCACAACTGTTTTCTCGCAATTTTGACTGCACCGTTAACGAGTTTTCTTTTTATAACTTGTGCTACAAAACCTGTGCTCTCTATAAGTGAACCAACGTGGTCTGAAAGCGAATCGTGGCGGTAACGTTTAATAACTGTCAATTGACAAAATTGCCCAACCTAACAGTTTTCACGATTCATCTTGGTAGGCAACCCATGTCTAAGTTATGCACACAGGCCCAACTTAATAGGCTCACTAAAGTCTGCACTATGATTCAGCCGCAGCCTGGCACAGGATTGAGTCCCAAGCAGATAGTTAAAGCGCATGCTCAAAGGCCAAACGGCCAAAGGATCACTGGCGGTACGCATATCTACTGGACACGACGAAGCATATCTACTGGACCCTGATGTAAACACCTCTGAAAAAAGATTGGCTAGACACATAGATTACGTTCTTGGAATACTACAAACGCACTCTGCTTTATTTGCTTGAAACTCCAAAAGTGGTGCGTAAATGAAATTTTACGGCATTAAATAACCAAACCTAAAGCACTAGACGCATCGACTGGTCGACCCTTTCCTATATTATTTATTAACAAGCAGTGCCAGCATACGGTGCAGTATTAACAGCAGCATACCTTCATTCGTGCAGTGAAACATTTTCCTCTCAAGACATTGTTGCCCCGCACTTCGAAAATGGCACGAACGATCTGATACTGAGAGCCTGTACTTGGCTCACGCTTATAAAATTTCTGCGCAGAATCGCTTTGCACATGATGCTGAAGGCATGGTATGTAGATGACGCTTCGCAACATCTAACTGAGTAGAATTCGCCGCAGAATGCGCAACTTCCGGTGGCAGTAGTGTTGCACGTAAAGTCGATGAGGTAACTCTAAACGGTAATTGTTTTAACGCCCCGAAGCGAACCAAGGGCTATCAGCGGCACACTAGCGTAGGGCTCCTGATAAATTTGGGTCACCTGAATTTTTTTAACACGCGCTCACATCGCACAAAACAAGGGCACCAACAACCCCCCCCCCCCCATTTTGTATTTCACCTTCATCAAAATAACAGCCACCGCCACCGGTACCGAACCTGTTATCTTGGGATCAGCAGCCGAACACAAGAGCCACTGAGGAGCCGCGGCGGTTGATGAGTGAATTCTGTCGGCGGAAAATTTACTTCACGTCTAATCCGAGTCAGTAGAATTTTGTGTTTCCGACGGAAATCGATAAAGTCTCGTTCTTAAGTAATTTACTTCCTGGTCCCGCCTGTGCCAAGCCCAAAATTGCGCATGCCTTCTAACTTGAAACACAAATGTCTCAATCTATCTGAATTTAGTATTTGCTTTCCTTTCCGGATAAATACAAAATTATACCAGTAGGAAAAAATACTGGGAGCTGAGATCTCAGTGCCAGCGGACCGAATGCAATAAGTAAAAAATTTATCACAATGATAGCAAAAAATTGCTTACTGACGTGAATAATGAAGTTCGTGACTTGACTATGATGCGGGGGTTAAAGTCGTACTCTAAAGACTCCAAAGAAGAGTGATCACTGTTTTTGCAGTTCTGTGCAGCCGATGATAATCGCAGTTCATTGTTATCTATAAAACTGAGAAAAAGTATTTGACTGCTAGCTTTTTCCGCAAATGCATTTAGCTGCTCGCAGTAATTTGGAAGTCGAACAAAACAAAGAAGAACTAAACGGTGATTAAGCGAGAGTCTTTTTGACGGCGCAGGCTTTGACGTATAGCTTTTTATAGTGACACGCGTCGAAATCTATCACACAAAAAATACAAAAAAAACTGAGTTAGCCCTTTGGCAACTTGTGAGTGTAGGCTGCGCAAATCGTGGTTTCATCAAGAGAAAGGTCCTCTTTAAGCCTCATTCATTTCATGTCAGCTGTATCCATGCTATCCGTTCCAAAAAGAATAGCTGATAAAATAAACAATAATAACGAATAATAATAATAAAGAAATTCTTTAGCTATTTTGCACGCAATTTATCATTCCTGTGGGCCCGTCCGTAGTGAAAGCTTGAAAGGAACTTTCGGAGTTATTGTTTTCGCAATAGTGATACCAGATGAGGAAGCTAATTCTCGCTTGTAGTTTACTTAATACTATTCTCAGTAATCTTATTGTAAGTCTTGCTTAGACAGCAGGAGGGGAAGGAAGGGAGTACGCTAGGCGTTAGTGAATTCTAAGCGGCAGTTAGAGCTGAGTACAATAGCTGACTGCTGCATATGCTTTGTTATGCACAGAGACAGGCACTTAATATACATGGTGTATACTGTTGTGCTCGCGCTTCCTTCCTGCTGTTGAGTTCGGCGAATTTGGACATGTGGAGGATTCCGTGTGGACCACCGCGAGGGTGGGTGAGCCCTCTGGGGGTGACGTGACTGGAATGCCGGAAGCAGCGACGATAATAGCGCCCCCATGTGTTCGTTCCGGTCCTCAAATGACGAAGTACAAGATCAGTGCTACCCTCTTCAGTCACGCTGGGGTTGAACAACTGTCCGAGTGCCGCACCTTTGACAGAGGTTCCGCGTTCCGTTCATCAGTACAAGATCTTTCAACCTCTGCTGAGAGACAGCCTGCATTCCTGTGTCATGCAGGCGCCTTCCGGGTCCACATGGGCGCAGTCCGGACACACGTGCGCGCCCACCTGGAGGCCGCGTGGATGACAACGCGACCGGGTCCTGTTTCCTTTCCCTCGACCGAGCTGCGAGAGAACATCAGGACCGCCCTGCAGTGGGTGGTACGATTAGTGCCATCGTGTGATTGGACATCATTCTTCGAAGTATATCCCCACCTAGGGATCTGGGGAATACGAAGAGTATTTAAGGAGCTGCTGGTCTGGTACCAGAAGAGAGCCCCCCTCTTAAGAGATACCCTTTACTGGGAGAGACTCCCGACTGCTAAGAAGCTCTCTTTACTGAGAAGCCCTATCAGTTGCCCGTTCTTGTACATTATGTAAATAGTCTTTGTATAAAGTTTTCCAAATTTCTTCCTCCGATCGTCCTCGTCTCTTCTCCGGCCCAGTCACGCTACCTGAATCCCAACAACTGGTGGCAGCGGTGGGATGCTGCTACCTGAATCTCAACAATACAGACCTTTTGTGGGTGCCGTTTTTTTTCTATTCCGATAGCTGCATTAGACTAGATCATGATCGTTGGAGAGTTCATAGACGGTTTTGAGGTTCTGACAGTAGTTGTAATAGTATTAGTAGAAATAGCCCCGATGCTATAGATCAGCAGTTCGCTACAAGACAGCCATAACATCGCCATTGAGATGTCACTCCTTTCCCTGCTTTCCAGGAAGAATAGTGTACTGTTGGTTTTCCTCGGGCCGAATGAGATTTTATATTTTGTAATCGCACAATATATGTGACGTTATCTATATATTTGATGTGACTACGCGATTTTTGGAATTTACGCAGCAGTACCTCGTTTTCCATTCTTTCACGCTTCGGTGCGTCTCCTCACGCTGTTCCGTTTTTTGGGGATATCACAGTTCAGTCTAAGGGGCGGCGCCCCGTCCTGAAGGAGAGGTCTTTGCAAACAGCGGTTTCTTCACTCTGCGCTAGAACAAAATGAAAAGTTTTGGAGCATCTTAACGCAATAAAACTTTATCCCACTGAGCCAAATTTCCCGCGCCCCGTCGGTATAGAAACACAAATATCAGCACTTGTGAAAAGAATGTAAACATTTGTGTACTGCAAATATAAGGGGTATGCACGCTGAAAATATCCACGTTGCTGGAAATTCTAACTACGCTTACAACCATAGGTACTATAGGTAGCATAATGACTAAATAGGCAGGTCTCAACCAACACACCTTTAGGCCGCCGCGGTGGCTCAATCGTCACGGCGCTCAGCTGACGAAAAAGCAGACAACACGAGCGCTGACATGCAGCGATCATTCTCTTTTTTTTACTTTAAAAGAAACGAAAGAAAGGAAAGGAGAAAAATAGCTGAACGCCAGCGCTCATGTTGTATGGCTTTTAGTTCGTCCTCGTCTAAAGTGCAGTTGTATTATGGGTCGTACCAGCTTGCCCAGATTTCCGTTCTTATTAGAAAAAGAGCATGAATCGAGAGGCAAACGGAGCGTTGTGAAATATAGAATTTAGGCTAGTGGGGTTATATACCGTAGCTTCTCAAGCCATCCATTATCGGCGTTCGCGTGGGTGGTGACAAGCACACCACCGGGTTCGTTATGTATCTATGTCACCGTATTTCAGTGCATATTTTTGGGGTCCCTTTTGGGATTTTCTGGGACCAAAGTAAAAACATGAACCGGAAATGCAATCGAATTATTCCGGGAACGTAGCAGGTAAATATTGATGGTATATTTGTCCCTGTGCTAATAAGAATTTCAGCGACGCCTGATCTGGTGCGTAGAGCTGTTATCTGTAGAAGTATTTACTGCTTATTGGTAGAGGTGCGACATATATGGGATATCTGCTGTGTTTATAATGCTTCACTTGCTTTAGCCGCACGGGTAAGGTATGTGGATTGTCAGGTGACGTTGCGGCGTGTCATTGTTTTCATAAGAATCAATGAGTTCGCATTCGTGGAAATCATCGTGGCACAACATCATGACGTCCCTCGCTGTGGCAGAAACAGTCCCTCGCTATGGCACTTGCAGTCCTTTCCTGTCGCTACTTCACCAGTTTGAATCCAGGCGTACTCAACTAGCGCCTTTACGCCCAATTTATCCTTATGTTAAATGCGTCCAACTCTGGCGAACATGCGTCCACTTAGCCAGGAATTGCCAAGAATCTGTTTTATTGAGCACAAAAATTGAATGGTTCCTCTCTCAGTCCGTTTAAAATGGTCGTAGCAAAAAATTCAGAACACCGATATACAATCTTTTTTTTTTCCTGCAAACTGAATTGAGATCTAAATTTCTCACAGGGTATAAAAGTACACGGTATAAGGGAAGGACAAAAATGAAGGGACGTTTTAAAACAAGTAATGGGCGGAACGAAATGAAACACTCCAGCAAAGCTCAACTGCATAAATTTTGTTCGGGAGACTTGCATCGAACATACAAACAAATCAAGGACAGATTGAATTGATTGCAGTTCTTGCGGAGGATTTAACAGCACTCTGGAAATTGGGCGTCGTTTTACAGGTTCGCAGTCCAACCGCCTTCACAGGGTGGATTGAAGCAGCATTTTTTGTTTTCCCAGATTCAACTAAATAAATTGGTTTTTGCTGAAAGGAAATGGCTCAGTATCTGTCTCACATTTCAGCTGACACCTGAGCCGCGACGTAAAGGAATGAATAACGGATGGACACAGAAGGAAGGAAGAAAGAGGGGCCGCAGTGGAGGGCACCAGAATAACTGAGACCACCTGGTGATCTCTAGCGTAGCCAGACATCGCACACCACACAGGCGTGTTTACGTTTCGCCTCCATCGAAACCGGACTGCCCCTGTCGGGATCGAACCCGGCTACTCCGGATCACTAGTCGAGCGCCCTAACAACTGAGCCACCGCGGCGGGTTTCCAGACTTTTCAGTTTCTATTTATGAGCCCTTTCAGATCTCTATGTATTTGGAAAAAATTCTCAGTGTTTAAAATTCATAGACATCTCAAGCGGCTGATTAAAAGATCCCAGATTCCTAAATTTCTGTTCATGAGCCGCTTGAGATGTATAAAAATTTGAAAAACTGAAAATATTTTTTAGGAAATAAAATGCCCCAGTAAATGTCTCACATCTCTCTATGGACACCCGAACAACGCCGTAAGGGAAAAGATAGAGGAAAGCGTTAAAAATCCCCAGATGGTAGAAATTAACTTGGAGACCTCCACTGCGGCACCTCTGTCTTCCTTTCTCCTTTCACTCCTTAAAAATGGTTTGGTCCGTGGTCGCTGAGGTGTTGTGCCGTTCGGCTACTCACCTGGAGTTCCCAGGTGCGAAACAGACCGCTGCGGCTGCTTTTCGATGGAGGCGAAACTCTAAGGCGCCCGCGTGCTGTGCATTGTCAGTGCACGTTGAAGACCCCTAGAAGGTCGAGAATATTTCTTAGCCCTCCACTACGGCACCTCTTTCTTCCTGGCTTCTTTCACTCCGTCCTCTATCCCTTTCCTTACGGGGTGGTTCGGATGTGCACGAAGATATGTGAGACACTTACTGCGCCACTGCCTTTCCCCAAAAACCAATCTTCAATTTTCAATTTTTTAGCAATGAAATGACGCAGTAGAGAGAGAGAGAGAAACTTTATTGTTGGAGAGGAAGTAAGGGCACGCCCCTGGGTCTCCGCACAACCCCACTGCACTCAAGTGTTTATGTCCCTAAGGTCCATAACACTGGCAGTTCTCACATATCTCGCTGGACACCCAAACCGCACCGTAAGGGAAGGGATAAAGGAGGGAGTTAAAGATGAAAGAGAGTTGTAGTGGCGGTCTCCGGGAAAATTAGCTCCGGTTTTACAACTGCTGAATCTGGTAAGAGAGCAAAAGCTGTGGTGTATATTGCAACTAGACGCGGCTTGGCGTCTGTAACGTTGAGTGCGTTCCGCACAATACAGGCAGCGCACCCACCCTGCCACTCTGGAAGCTGGTAGTTAATGGTTGATCGCGAAAGTTTAGTCACCCAATGAACGCGGCGGCTTATTGTACTACTCTCTACCGGCGAATCGAAATGCCAAAGGTCAAAAGCTACGCCACCATGGTTAAACACATTCACTTGTCCTCTCTCTCACTTGAAGGTAAACCGGCAACGCACGACAAAATCGGCTTAGTGAAGCATAGTGAAGCTATCGCTTCAATGCTTTTCTACCAACTGGGAATCATTAATAATTAAGTTGCACAGCGCACGGGCGTCTTTCGCGTTTCAGACACTTCGAAACGCGACCGCCGCGGTCGGGTTTCCCGATCAGTAGCCGTGCGCTCTAAACACTGAGCCACCGGGGCATGTTGATGCGTCTATTTCGTCGCGTATTGGCTTACGCTAGCTTTTGTTACGAGGACGACCCCGGATAGCACTTTAGTCGAGGATTGTGGACGCTATTGTGATTTTACTAATGAGCCTTATATCTCGCTCGACCCCGAGGTACAGCTTGAAACTGCGTGTGTTAACCTTGTGATATTTTGCTGACTGAGGCTTCGACATGCGAATATAATTTATAGATTTACGCATGATGTGAGATGCTGCAAAATTTCGAGTTCAAATTCCGAAGCGATTTCGAAGCTTGAAAAAAAAATTGCTATCTTCATTTAAATTCGCAGTCAGCCTTGCAGCGTTCTGAATGGTGCCATTAACCTTATAGTCTCCAAGACCTCTCGTCTCCAATCGCAGTCAATAGTAATAATAATAATAATAATAATAATAATATTATTAATATTAATAATAATTGGTTTTTTGGGGAAAGGTAATGGCGCAGTATCTGTCTCATATCGTTGGACACCTGAACCGCGCCGTGAGGGAAGGGATAAAGGAGGGAGTGAAAGTAGAAAGGAAAATCGCAGTCAGTGTGTACAGCGTTTCTTCACCCGTAAGCCAAACTACCCGCGGCCTACTGCAGAGCCGCAGCCGGGCTCAAGTTGTTTTTCGAGACATATTTTCTAGAAGTTACCTCACTGAGGTTCCCCCAGGCACACGCCCGCCTTTGCGTTTCGCCTCCATCGAAACGCGGCCACCGCGGTGGTGTTCGAACCAGATTACTGAGCCGGAGTACCAGGGTTTTAACCCGACCGCCATGGCCATGTAGATCCATGCGGAGGAAAGTTCGCAGTATTTTCTTTTCACTCACCAATGTGGTCAAACTTTGATTCCATTGTCCACTCACAAATGTTTCCAAATCTGATTCTAATGGTATATAAACTATATTCGTGATCGTTTCTTTTAAGGCGAAAGCATTTAATGGCTTTCGCTGCCAAGGATCTGTCCGGCGTCCGTTACATCTAGCAAACCGATAAGAAAAAAATCTTTGCGCTCAGTGGCATTCGAACCAACATCCCATACTTCCGTTCCGCAGTAGAGCGTGCTAATGATCCCCTACTTCCTGCCACCGCATATTTTGTTTTCCTTTCCTAGGACGCTATAGAGTGTTTGCGGAAAGGCGTAGAATCAGACAGATACCTCCCAAACGTAGTCCAGTGTCTCTAGTATCACTTTGCACGGTGCGATTGGAACCACCCTCCTCCCGTGCCGCAGCCGAGAGTGCCAACTACTACACTACTTCCTTCACACAGGCGCCTTGGCGTTTTTTCTCCATAAAAACGCAGCCGCCGCGGTCGGGTTCGAACGCGGGAACTCCGGATCGGTAGTCGAGCGCCCTAACCACTGAGCCACCGCGGCGGGTATCGGCGGGTCTGTTGTTGTTGTGGTTTTTGTTTCTGATCGGAAGATAAAAAAGGAAAGTGCACGGGCCTGGCTACTGGCTCAAGCCGAGCAGCGTTTGCAGCCGCGTGCTGAAAGTAGGAGAGTTCGAGGATAGGAGAGCAAAGCTCGAAAGAAAAGGCGCGCGCTATTATGCCCCGGCCTATTCCGAAGGCAATGCAATACCGGGCCGACTCGTGGCAGAGTGCTTCATGCCAAGGACTGCGTCATATTCCACAAATAAGTTAAATTTATGGGTCCAAGGACTCGCAGCAGATAATAAATCATGTATCAGGTATCAGGTACATCGGGTGGACTTTTAGTTCAAGCCTACTAGCCCCACTCAGCAACTGGAGCGTGGGAGTCAACTCACCACTCAACATTAAAAACCCTGATACCTCGTCCACGCACTCTCCTAGTACAGTACAGTACACCTGCCACGATGGGACACTGCTTGTTGTTTGCGGGCATTGCTGGCGGGCACCAGGTCGCGGCAGCAAATCTCGAAATGCTAAAAATTACCTTATGCTAAGCGACGTAATTTGAAGAAAAAGAAGTGTAGCTTGTAGAAACTAATCCACTCCCTTCCGCTGTATCGCCAGCTTCGGTTCCTTAAAACTCAGTCTGTAGCGTCGTTTATCACTCTAAAAATATTCTCCGAGAGCAAGCATTAATGAGGCGGTTTATTTCCACGCTTCTACTAAGCATCGCTTCCTTTGAGGCACTAAAATTAGAGAATTTTTAAATGTCTTCACATAGAGCTGAACTGCATAAGCGATAACAACAGTGACGGCAGAAAATTTTCTGTGTCTTTGCAGCGCAAATGGAATTTGATCTAATACACGGCTCGAGAGTGTTGTTGTGACTTTGAGGTGGTCCCGTAGTGCTCGCCACCCGTTTTGTGACAGAGCGCTGCCAGCTCTCTTGGCGGTAGCGAACACTCCGAGTCGGGCGCCGGTGAAGATAACAAAAACTAATTTTACGCACCATGTAAAAGTCCTTATACAGGACAAGATTGGCACGGGGGCCAAGAGCTATCAGCAAACGCGACTTCTCTCGCACGGCGACGTCCGGCGAGACTCCAACGCGTCGCACATCTCACTCCACTCGTGAGCGGCGCTCGGTTCACTTTGGGTCGGTCTCTCTGTAGATCGGTCTCTCCAGGCGGCAGCATTAGGGCTTATCAAACCCCGAGAAACGATTCTCACTCAAACGGCCCAATACAAAGCCAGCACTTGACGGTCGTCTGAGAGGTCCAACCAGCGACCGCACTGGCCACCCGCTTCAAGTTTTCCGCGCGGTGACTTCAAAGGGGTAGAGCAACCGGCGCCTCGCTGTCTAGCAACTTGCTGTACGTTTGGACACGTCGCTCGCCGATGCTTCTCTATGGGATACCGCTGTCATGACGGCGCAGCATATTGGATTGTCAAGGGAGCGTTACGGTGGTGTTGCCTTGCGGCGCAGCACAGGGCTTGTTCAAAGGGCGTTCTGAGGAAAAAATTTTGCATCCTGTAGAATTGGAATCTGGGCTGGTTGTCCGGGCACACAGCATCCCCGCCATCAGATAAGGCGCCGGGAAGACGAGCTCCATCCACGTGACTCGTATGGCAATCGCGCACGTTCGTCAGGCTCTTCCAAGTTCACGTCCAGTGTCCGGACGGCAGGTAAATTCACGAGCCCAGGTCCCCCTCATCGGGCCAGGATCTCTGCTCACAGCGTTGTCGCCAAGTCACCTCGACCAGCTCCACTCGCGTGGTTCCAATGCCCTTGCTACTCGCCACTGGTCATGTTTGATCGTTCTGCACCTTGCAAAACCGAACGGCAAAAGGCAACACCCAACAGGACGAAGTGCCCTCTGTCTCTCATCAAACACCAGACAAAGCCATAATCCAAATCAACCTAGCTAAAATGCTCTTTCCCTTTTTTGCGCCCACTGCTACAAGAGGCTGGTGTACGACCTGGTACACAAGGCTCAAACAAAAATTTTGCAAATGAACGACACACCAAAATGGCAGGAACATATAATATTGAGCAATAATAATGAAAAATATAATGGCCCCCGTGAAATCACTTAAACCAAAAGCACTACTGATGAAGCAAGTAATGTCACTCATTTTTCCCCGATCATCCTGCGAACTTGACAGTCTGTCGCGAAGCGAGAGAAGGTAAGTAACGAGGCCTAGAATGCACGAATTAAAGCATATGCGCTCGCGTTTAACCTTCCCTTCATATAACGGACAACGAGGCTGTGCTACTGGAGGGTCAGGCTCACCTCAGCAAACGGCCGCTTTTAGACGACATGTTACTTAAACAAGTTAGAGAGCAATGGTCCGTTTCCACAACAAACTTAGAACCGGAGACATAACAAGCCAGCTTCTGACGAGCCTGCACCGGTAGTAATAGTAATAACTATATTCATAGAAATATATGGGTGGGTCTCGGTGTAGAGCCACTCTTCACATCTTTTGGTGCGGTATGTGGCTTTTGTGGCCGGGTTGAAGCCACTAGTCTACGGCCCCACTGAGGCAGGCGCACTCTTTTTGAGGGGTACTGTATGCCTTCTCCATACTACTTAGTTTGCGACTGAATTACAAAATTGGTCGTTCATGACCACTAGCAGCTTCTTGGCATAGCACCGCTCCCAAGCCGCGATCACTCGCGTCACATTGAATGACGAAACCTTTCGAAAAGTCTCGTGCCGGTAGAACCAGATTGTGGCTCGGGGCGTGTTTCACCATTTGGAACGATTTTCTTTCTTCGAGTCCTATGTCACCTTAACGGGCTCCGATTTGCGAAGTGCGTCTAACGCGGGTTGTCAAGTTCAGAGTAGTCTCTCACGTAGTGTAGGTAATAACCAGCTAAACTTAAAAAGGCCCTTATATTCGTCTTAGTGGTTGGCTTGGAATAGTTCACAATAGCGGCTACCTTGATGTCGGAAGGTCTACGCCAGCCGCGCCCCGCCACTTGGCCAAAATAAGTCACTTCACCGCAACCTAGGTGACATTTAGCCGGTTTCACAGTAAGGCCTGCCTCTTTCAACCTGCTCAATACGACTCGCAAATGCTCCAGATGTGCTTCTCAAGTGTCCAGAAATATGGTAACATCCTCAAGGTATGGCAATGCGAACTCGCCCAAACCATGAAGCTCTCTGTACATCATGTTGGAGAAACAGTATGGCGCGTTTTTGAGTCCGAAGCTCAACATGACTGGCGGAACGTTCGAAACGGGGAAACGAACGCAGCGCAGCGGCTAGCCCGTTCTGTGAGGGGTACTTGCCAATAGCCTCGCACGAGGTCCAGTGTAGATATATAGTTTTACTTCGACACTGTTTCTATCCTTTCTTGAGGCTCGGTATCGGATATGTCTGATCTAGAGTTTTCGCGTTCAGACGCCAATAATCGAAACATGGCCTCGGAGCTTTTCCCATAACCTGGACTAGTATCAAGGGCGATGTGTAGTCGCTCTCACTTGGGACTATAACCCCCAGTAACGCATGCGATGAATCTCCTCAGCCATGATTTTTTTCTGCACGGATGAACAACGATTGGGTTCCTGCGGATCGGTTGCTCAGATGTTAACTCGAAGTCGTGATCTAGGACCATGGTCCTTCCGGGACGGTTCGAACAAACCTCCTTAGAGTCTGAAAAGATTCCTTTTAAATCCTCCGTTTGGACGGCACTTTGACGCGCGTCCAAAGTCAGCTGTTCCAACACTAGCTATAGGCCACAATCATTCATGTCAGCCGCCGTCAGGATTTCGGCCAATTCCTCATCGGCATCATTTACCGTCATGCTCACAATCGCGCAACTCTGAATTTATTGTTTCATCAAGTGGCTGTGATAAAGTTTGTTGGGCCGTCTCCCTAATTTAACTTCGTAGTTGCTATCGGAAAGCTTCGATACAACCTTTTCGGCCACTTCCAGTGAGCCTCGAGCTTGTTTTTCTTCGGCGGTCGCAGCTACATCTCCTGGCTACCTACTTCGAAAGTGGGTTTTTTTTCTGACGTATCTTACTACTCCTTTGTCAAGGTTTGCGCCGCCTTCACGTGTTTTTCTACAATATCTTTTGTTTTCCCGAGTTTCTGGAGGAGGTCGAGGACGTAGGAGACTATATTTGAATCGTCGCCACTGCCCTCACAAGACTCTCGCATCATGTGCAGCGGAGTTCTTAGGCTCCGGCCTTATACAAGCTCCGCGGGGATAAAGCCGGTTTTCACATGGGGAGCATAAATCAACGCGAATATAGCGGTGGGAATGCAGGCCTCCCAGTCACAGTGACGATCAAAGCACAGGGCTCTCAATATTCGCTTCAGCACCGAGTGCATTCGCTCTACTAGGCTAGATTGTAGATCATGAATGGAACTGTACACCACTTTAATGCCGCACCTTTCCAAAAGAGCAGGATTTAGGCATCGGGTGAAGATGCTGCCGTTGTCGCACTGAATCTCGGAAGGGAACCCAACGCGTGCGAATATTGAGAGCTGAGCGTCTGCGACCTGGGAGGAATTTGGCTCCTTAAGAGGTACCACCTCTGGGAACTTGGTCGCGACATTCAGGGTGGTCAGAACATACCTACAACCGTTCGTTGATTCTGGCAGAGGACCTACAATTTCGATTACCAGTTTCTGAAGAGGTTCTGTTATGAATGGCACCAATTTCATCGGTGCCTTCCACTTGTCAGTGGCTTTGCCGACACTGTGGCAGGCGTCGTAAGAGCGCACGAATTGTTCGACATCCTTCCAACAATATAGCCAATAAATCTACAAAGCCATTCTAGCTTTAGTCTTTTTAAAGCCAAGGTGCCCTGCCCAAGCATTTTGGTGTGCGAGTTCCAGTAAGTGACGGCGATATTTTCAAAGAATCAGAAGCTGCACATATATGCGACCCGGCTTCTTCGTGTTCCAGCGGTACAATAAGCCAGATTTCTCGCAAAATGAAACGCTCTTTTTCCCCACTTCGAGTTTCACGCTCTTCATGAGATTGGCTATGGAGCAATCTTCCTTCTGCTCACGAATCAGAGTTTCTCTTTCAACTGCAGCCAGCTCCTGCCAGCTGGCGGAAACCGCAGCGAGTGTGGAGCCCGCGTCCTCTAACTGCGGCGCGTGTCTATACAGCAGCTAGCAGTGCACGCGTAACTCCCTGTCACGTACAGGCCACGCTCGCCCAGGCCAGCCTACGAACTCTGCATCTCCTGAACTTGCTCGCCACTCAAGTTACCTTCATCGGTGCGTGTGCCGCACCGCTGCTCGCTCACCGAAGCGAAATCAAGTTCCTTCGACAGCTGCCACACTTTGGATACCGTGAGGGCCATGTACGCCATGTCGGCAAAAAATGATTTGCCCTGATCCTTCAGCAGCTGCTGCGAGCTGTTTGAGAAGAGGTAGGGAAAATGCTCCGGGAGAGCGGCAGACACAGAGGCTTCTGTGTTAAGTTTCCCAAGCTCTCCTTCAACGATAACCATTGCGATCGGTAAAGAGATACTCTCCTCCTCGGCCACGTGCCATATCCAGGCGCATTCTTCCATAAAATCACTCGAAGAGACTAAAAGACGGGTGGACGACGTCCATAGTTGCGGCCGAGTCCTGAAGTGCTGTGCCCTTCTTGCCGTTTACTTTAATTTCCTGCATATATGGCTCCAATAGTAGCATGTGTTAGTTTGTTTTCCTTCTTGTTGCAAAAGCAATTTTCTCTTGGCATTTCGCCGCGATGTGCGCTTACTTTCTGCAGTTGCAAAAGGTTGACGGCTTCCGTTTTTCAAAAGCACGCGTCGCATCGTTTCGCAGCTTGGGACCATCGTTAGCATACTGAGATGCATTCTGTTTTTCCCTGAGAGTTTCTTTGGTAAGGAACTCGTCTTTCCGAAACTTTCGACGCGTGATTTGCTTCTGTTCGTCGGGCTTCCCAGAAAAACCATCTCTCCTATCTCCTTTTTCTACGGGCACTGCCCAACTGTGTAAGCCTCGGCGGTTGTAATACTCTTCTGCTAACTCTGCTGGCTTGTTTAGCTAACCTCCTTTAGCCTATCTTAAAGCCAGAGCCTGACATCCTCATCAATGCAACGGTAGAACTGCTCTAGCGCGATGCATTCGACGATTTTATCGCGGTCGTCGAAAACCTCTTCGCCCTTCAGCCATTCACCCGCCGCGGTGGCTCAGTGGTTAGGGCGCTCGACTACTGATCCGGAGTTCCCGGGTTCGAACACGACCGCGCCGGCTGCTTTTTTATGGAGGCAAAACGCTAAGGCGCCCGTGTGCTGTGCGATGTCAGTGCACGTTAAAGATCCCCAGGTGGTCGAAATTATGCCGGAGCCCTCCACTACGGCACCTCTTCATCCTTTCTTCTTTCACTCCCTCCTTCATCCCTTCCCTTATGGCGCGGTTCAGGTGTCCAACGATATATGAGACAGGTACTGAGCCATTTCTTTTCCCCCAAAACCAATTATTATTATTATTATTCAGCCATTCAACGAGGTCGGCTTTTAGACGAAACGTGAAGTCAACATTCGACTCCCTGCCCTTTTGTGCATACCAGTACCTTTGCCGGAAAGCTTCGGGCGACAATTTGTACTTCCGCAGTAGCGCTTCCTTCACATCACTGTAGACCTCGAACGCCTCTTTCGACAAGCAAGTTATTATGTGCAGTGCTCCCCCGGGAAGCAAAGCTAACAGATTCTGTGCCCAGAGAGATCACTCAGTGTTATTCCGTTCGCACACTTGCTCAAATTTCGCAATGTATTTGGCCATATCCTCTCCGACGACAAAGGGCGGCAGTTGGCCGCGTATTCATGGGCCGTTAGAGGGAACTGTCGTAGAAGCCAGACAAGGCGCTTGCGAGGTATTGCAGAGCTCCAACTCTTTCATTTTAAGCTCGTGCTCGCGACGTTCCTTCTCTTTCTTTTCCTCCTCGTGACGTTCCTTCTCTTTGATATCGGCCCAGGCCTCTCTGGCTTCTTCAACCGTTAGGTCCGCAGTCCTCATGACCTCAATGATCGCATTCTTACTCTTTGTTGAGCCCAAGTCAATGCCCAACGCCTCAAAAATTTGTAGTTCTGTGTCCTTGTAACTCTCCATCGTTAACACTGGCCTCTTGCTGTTTACACTTTTAGAATATACTTGTCATACACTACTATATCACTACTAGTAAGACATGCGCAAGAATTTCACACACTGCCCTGTTTACCCCCTCAGCATCCCGTGGTTTTCAAAACGCTCCCACTAGGCTTTAAACGCGTAGGGTTAACACAATGCTATACCAAGTCCTTCTCTAAGATACAATAACCTCAGTCAGAGAGCTGCCGATTGAGGTAAACTTTTGGCAGTCACCGCGCTGAGGAAGCTGATGCCGGTCAATACCATAGCTGCCATCCAATGTTGTGACCTTCAGTGGGTCCCGTAGCTCTCGCCACCCATTTTTTGACAGGGTGCTGCCAGCTCTCTTGGCGGTAGCGAATACTCCGAGTCAGGCGTCGGTGAAAATAACAAAAAGGGGTTTTATAAACTATGTACAAGTCATTATACAGGACACGATCGGCACGGGCGCGTGAAGATAACAGCAAACGCGACTGTTCTCGCACGGCGACGTCCGGCGAGTCTCCAACGCGCCACACATCTCACTCCACTCGTGAGCGGCACTCGGCACGTGGTGGGTCGGTCTCTCTGTTGATCGGTCTCTCCAGGCGGCAGCGTTGGGGCTTGTAAAGCCTCTAGAAACGGTTGTCACTCAAACGGCCCAACACAAAGCCAGCACTTGACGATCGTCTGAGAGGTGCAACCAGCAACCGCGTTGGCCACCCGCTTCAAGTTTTCCTCGCTCGGTGACTTCCAGGGGGTAAGGGGAACCGGTACCTCGCAGTCTTGCAACTTTCGGCATATTTGGACACGTCGCCCACCGATTCCTCTCTATAGGACGCCGCTGTCTAGCGGCGCAGCATCTTGGCTTGACAAGGGCGCGTTAGGGCGTTGTTGCCTTGCGGCGCAGCACAGGGCTGGTCCAAAGGGCGTTCGCAGGAGCAATTTTGCATCCTGTAGAATTCGATTCCAGGCTGGTTGTCCGGGCACAACAGTTTGTTGGTGTTAAATGGACACTGAGGAGAACCCTATCAAAATTTTTTTGTTAGCAATATCTGATAGTTCGGCATTTCATGGCTTTGTTGACGCTTGTCCGGGAGCGAAAGATGCATTTATTTCAAAGAAATTTGGATTCGAAGTTGAAAAATTTTTCCCGCCGCTCTGATTCAAACTAGAGAACTCTTATGACGACACGCAGAACTCTTATGACGACGCAGAACGGAGTGACGTGAAACGTGACGTATACGGAGCCTCCGTGATTTCTGGCTTGTAGCGGTGCGGTGCGCCACCTTCCTTTTGCAAGCCTCAGAGATTCGTGACTTCCATGAAGTAGGAAAATTCCTCCACGGTGGCGCCTCTTGTCCTAGGAAGTCATCACGCTCGTACTTGCGAGATTGGCCTGTGGCGGCGATACCGGTATTTTGGTTCTTGCTATTTTCTACATTACAAGAGCTTTGTTTTCAGGAAGAGAGGCGTTTTTGTGATCAGGAGCTGGTATTCTATGGATACAAGCCAACTTCAATTTCTCCTCAGTGCCCCTTTAAGCACGAGACGTGTTTGACTGCGGTGATAGCCTAGTGCTCTCCCGATGTTGCCAGCGAAGCTGCTATGTTCGCGCCACCCCGGGTTTTGTTTTTGTTTGATTCATTGTTATTTGTTTCTTTCACTTTGCACAAACCCACAAATATCACAAGCGTACAAAGATCGCAAGATCTTGCAAGGGTTTAGCCATAGGAATAGTGCTTTCGGGCTAAAACTCACACCTCTGAATTCTGAACTCTTAATATAGCTATGAATATAGTCTTTGACATCTCCATTGCACAATTTTGTTGCCCATATCGATTGAGATTTCTTTGCGACATTAGTGGATATACTAGTGAGAAAGAATTGAGGACTTTTTAGCACACTAATACTTGATCCAAGGGTTACTGGGCTTGACAACTGCGGGGCTTGTAGCGCGGCTGGGGCCCAGCTCTAAAGGCCAGTACCACTCCGCTATCTTCCACCACACTTTCGTGGTCGCGTAGAGCAACACGCGAGGAATAGCCCAGGGGAAAACCATTTATTTGGGGTTTTTCAAAATACGCCGGCCTCCCAGTGTCACGCGCCGACAGCGTGCCGCAAAAGGAAACCACCAGGTTAGCAGTTGGCACAGGGATAACTCGATGTCACCAGGGAAAGAGTGGTTGTCCCTCGGATCCGTGTTCTCATTCTGGCGTCGCTCTCCAAACTGTATCTAGGCGTGCGCTGCCCGCGCGAGCCCCAAAGGCACGAAATGGGAAAGGTGGGCCTCCCATGTAAACACACGGGCGCCTCTCTTCCGCTTTGTCCGGTGCCGCTCTGAGCAGGCCGGGAGGGGATAGGTCGCGGAGCAGCGGTAGGCCACGAGGTAGAGTTTGGGAACATGCGCGCCGCCTGGAGCTAAATGGGGTTAAAGTGGATCCCCGGAAATTATAGGAATGAAAAAGATAGCCGATCGCATGCGTCAAAAATATGTAATATCACGCTGTATGTCGTTCGCGTTAATCCTTTCAGGTGTCAGCAAGACGCCATTTATAAAAACAAGTCCGTTTAGGCATTAAATAATGACCTTAAGAAAGCTATTTTGCTTAGTACACAGAATAAGTACCTCGTTTTCTTGCATTAGCGCAATTTTCAACATCGAAACACTCGTAGTTTTCAAATGAACGCTTCATAAATTGTAGGCTTACCCTTTTTTTGACAAAATGCACTGAAGCTAGAAACCTGACGAAATTAGAAGGCGCCAACCAAAAGAAAGGATAGAATGATGTTTCGGCTCCCCCACGGGATCTTTTTTCACAATAAGGCATAATGTAGCTTCGTCGTTTATTCATACACGGCGCATGAGCGCACCCAAGCACCTGGCGAAGATTGGGGGCAAGTTTCCTTCATTTCGATTATGCGTGTACGCTGTCGTTTGAATAATCAGCGATTCCAGATAGACCCGTGACTTCCTTCCCCTTTTCTTTACGATAACATCTGTCTCTGCTCTGTTTATCTTCTGTGCGGCGGACACCGAGTGCTCGGCAAGCGCATTTTTATCTCCGCGCAGGTTTCTGACGTCAGTCTGGTGATCACGTATTCTTTGCTCAAAGTCACCCGACTCGCCGATACACACACACGGGCAGTCCGCACATGGTATCGAATACACGACACCTGGGAACGTTTCCTTCTTCAGCCTGTGTTTGACGTGCACAAGCTGACTCCTCAGTTTCCGAGCTGGCACATGCGCGGTCTTAATTTCGTACGACCGTAATATGCGCGTCATAAGTTCGCTGATGCCAGAAACATAGGGAATACCGGCTCGTTTCGGGGTAGCGGGGTTAGCTTGCTACCTGACACGTTGCATTTGGCGCTGTACGGAGTCCATGACGTGTACAGGATAGGCACAGGTGGACAAGTCACGCCGTATGCGCATATCTTCAGCAATCCGGTCTTCTCTGGAACAGATTTCTTTTCGTCGGAGGAGCGATGACACAACAGAACTTATCTGGCAATCAGGGTGAACGGACTTAAAATGGAGGTACCGGCCGGTGTGCGGTGGTTTTCGGTCAACGGTGAAGTTCAGACGTGAGGACTGCCTGGAAACGAGTATATCTAAAAACGGGAGGCGGCCGTCGAATTCCTCGCCAATGGTGAACTGTATGCTAGGCTCCAAAATTTTGAGGTCAATAGTAAAGTCATCCAATGCTTCTTTCTTCAGGATGCAAAAGCAGTCGTCCACGTCCCTCAGGAACACTTTTGGGGCAGGCGTGAAGGACGCAAGCGCACGGCCTTCGATTTCCTTCATGGCCAAGTTAGCGACTGTCACTGAAATCGATGCACACATGGCGGCTCCGTGTATCTACCTGAACGGGACTTCCTCAAAAGAGAATTTCGTGTTTGACAGGCAGAGTCTGAGAAGGCGGGTAAGGTCAAGCACATCTATCAGAGCTCTTTCTGGCACTGATGAGTCTGAGTCAAGGGTGGCGGTGCATACTTCCATGGCAGGGTCAATCGGCACAGTTCTAAAGAGACTTTACGTCGAATGAATCCACGATTTCTCCGGCGTTGATTTTAAGGTTTTAAACCTTTTCCCTCAAGTGCTGGGTGCTGCTTAAGTGCGTAGGGCTCCTGCCGACGAGAAGAGAGATAACTCTGTGCGGAAACGTGGACAGATTCTGAAGCGGCGAATGCGTAAAATCCACTATAGGGCGCAGAGGGACGTCCGGCTTGTGAATATTTGGTAGGCCGTAGATCACTGTTGCTAAACCAGTGTGGCATAACAGGTAGAAATACAGTGACCTGTGCTGCGGGGCACTTTTCTAAAGACGTCGGCCAGGAATTTCTTTTGTTCTCTCTGCACCTTGGCCGTCAGATCAAGAACGAGATGAGCGTAATTGTCACCGTCTTCCAAGAGGGTCAGCATTTTCTTTTTGTAATCGCACTTATCTAAAACTACAGTAGCATTCCCCTTTTCAGCCGGAAGTATTGCAACGTTTGAATTGGTGCGGAGGGTTGTAATAGCTTCTTTTTCTTGACGCATAAGGGTAGAGACCGAAGAATGCAAACGTAGCTTGGAAAGGACGCTCACCACGCGTGGGCGGGCTTTGTCTCGGTGCGCCAGGTCAACCTGGTTCAAAGCATTTTCTGCAGCACATATAACCTTCCTGGTGTCTGTAGTGGGGCCAGTGTTGATATTCAGGCCAAGGCTCAAGACAGATATCTGTGCCCTGTTCGGCTGGCAGGACGAAATGTTCTCCACAAACGCTTTCGGCGCACCCGAAGAGCTGTTTTTTCGGCTCCACCTCTGCCTCTCCAACTTGTTCTCGTTGCCAAGCACTTGGTGTCCGCCTCACGCAACATAAACTGGACAGAGGCACGTGTTATCGCAAAGGAAAGGGACAGAAAGTCATGGCTCTATCTGAAATCGCTCATTATTAAGACGATAGCGCACACGCTTAATCGAAATGGCGGAAACTTGCCCCAAATCTACGCCAAGTGCCTGGGTTCGCTCATGCGCAGTGTATACATAAACGACGAAGCTACGTTATGCCTCATTGTGAACAAGGCTCCCTTGAGGGAGCCGAAACGTCATCCCATACTTTCTTTTGGTCGGCGCCTTCCACATTCGTCATGTACCATCCCGACCAGTCGGGTTTCCGTCAGACTCTAGACTTCAATGCTAGAAACCTGGAATAAATATTATTTAGAACCACAAAATCGGCCAGCATGACCATGTGGAAGCATCCGCTACAGTGATGACAGAAATCTGAACCGTTTGCTATGCTTACTACTCGGTGACTGAAATATGCAAGTTGGGTTAAAAAGGAGCTAAATGAGTACGAAACAGAAATAAGTCCTGATATAGCATCTGAAAGGTATCGAGAAAATGCGAATGTGTGACAGGAGAAAAAGTTGGGGGAAAGTTAAACTCTGTGCTTGCCCCCGCGGACACGTACACTTTTTCCATAATATGTGAAAGGCCACATGGCATACATGTAAAGCGCAGCTTTATCCAAACCATAAGAACATGTCTGGTGGCCCAGGGACACTGTGTCTGTCTCACATCGCAACGGTCAGGAGTTCGACTCCAGATTTATAACCACAATTTTCTTTTCAGCGCATCAACGGCGTTTGAGTCATGTTGCGTCGATCTGACCGCCTCCATCAAATTTACGGTTTATCAAACATGAAAGCTACTTTGAACCTTCCACTTCTTTCCTTAGGAAGAAAAGTGTCTCGCTTATCTCTCTTGCACAAAATTTATCATCACAATCACCATCTTAAAGAAGCGCTTCTCCCTGAACCTGAATACATTTCGCCAAGTAGAGACTATCCTCTTAAATTTGGCATCCCCTTTTGTCGGATGAACGCATATTTTCACTCATTTATTCCCAAGGCAAGCAATGAATGGAACCACCTGCCCTCATCAATTGTCAAGATTACCGACTCTGTTCTCTTCAAATCTGCTCTCGAAGAATATGTTTACTCCACCTAATCTCCATTTTTCCGCATTATTGTTGTTATTCTTATTCTTCCCCCTCTGTATTACCGCAAATCCTTCGTTATAATTACACACACACACACACACACACACACGCACACACACACACACACACACACACACACACACACACACACACACACACACACACACACACACACACACACACACACACACACACACACACACACACACACACACACACACACACACACACACACACACACACACACACACACACACACACACACACACACACACACACACACACACACACACACACACACACATATATATATATATATATATATATATATATATATATAATATGTTTCTAAAAAATCTTGTCCCTTCAACACTTTAAAAGGCTTTTTAATGGCACTTCAGAAACCAAAAACCTTTTATTGGCGTCGTGTGCTGTTGCGTTTCCGCTATTATGGCTTTTGCGCGCTACGTTTGCGCCAAAGTCGTCTGCGCCGTGAACGGAACGGAACATCTCAGTAACGCCACATTCTGTTCCTGAAGAAAACCGACTGTCCCGTAACAAGTAGCTCATCGCCCTATGGTGCTTTCAGCGCCCATGGTTGCTCAGGTGCATCGCCGCCAGCTTTCCCTCTTGTTAATAGTAAGAACTCCATGGATGGGACCTGAACGGCAAAGACGTCGCCACACAGGAAATGCCGACGGCAAGTGACGTCTGCAAACAGGAACTGCTCCGACAAGCGTGATACTTGGCTTGGCTTATATACACCCCCCGAGAGGAGGCACATTATCTTGTTCGGTGAGGCGCATTTTGGGCTAAACTGTGGGCCTCCAAATTATTGCACAAATGTCAGAGTGGTCGCTTTTGAATCTGTGTTCTATCTAGAACCGAATTGCTAGTCCTAACTTGCGTCAGGCATCGGTCAGGAGTCGAACTGCGAACGAACAAATACATGGGCGTCTCTGGGATACGGTCAACCTTGCCAGTCGGGGCCGTTTTCGCTGCACGCTCGGCCACGGAGGACCGCATATGACGCCCTTACCGGTATAATGCTATCACGCTATCCACACGTAACTTAAATTAGTGGTGATTGCTTTCCTGCTAGAAGTTTCCATAAGTGAATGGACGACAGTAAAGGGAGAGTTTTCACGGTTCCTGGAAACGTGGTTTCAAACACTAGGTGGTTTCGAGTGCCACGGCAGCTTGAAGTGTGCTGAACACTGATGTGGACTGCCCAATTGTAGGAATTGAAGTATATTTTCGACGAATTGGTTTCGTATTTACCAAAGCACACTTTGAATACGTTGCCAACATGCAAATGCGATTTCCCCAAACGCGATTTCCAGCACCAGGTTGTTCAAAGCAGCTTGGAGTGTGCTGCAAATATGAATACGCGGACAAGTATACATTCAATGAATTAATTTTGTATTTACGAAATCACTCTTTAAATACATTGCCAACATGTCATTTCGCGAAATGCTATTTCCACCACCAGGCTTTTTAACAGCCGCTTGCGTTGTGCTGCAAATATGTTTCCGCGGACAGCTCATTCTTAAAATTGAAGTATACTTTGGACGAATTATTTCCTATTTACGAAAGTACACATTCAATACATTCACAACAAGACATTTCCCGAAAGCCGATTTCGAGCACTAACTGTTCAACGGCAGGCTGAAGTGTGCTGCTAATACGTTGACGGGGACAGCTCATTCGTTAGAATTGAAGCATACTTTGTAGTCGTTAATCGCTTACTAGCGAAAGTACACTTTCAATAGTGTGCCAACAAGCAAAGGCACTTTCCCGAAACGCGATTTCGAGCACTGGATTGTTCTACAGCTTCTAAAAGTGTGCTTCAAATATGATTTAAAAGACTGCCCGTTTATTAACTGTGAAGTACGTTTGAGATGAATTAATTTCATATTTACGAAAGTACACCTTTAACACATGAACAAGATACTAAAACAGCATATATATTTTTTCACGTATTTGAAACTTGCTCGAAGCATGCTGTAAGTGACGTATTTTTGGAAACTTTTAAGAACATATTTCAAATACAAAGCGTAAAATTCCAGGAACCTATTTCTGTCACATCTTTAGTGCATTCATGAATACTAAATATGTTTAATATACATTATAAATATCCTGTCGTATATTCCAAACGTATAAGTTTTCACCAATTGAGAAGGTTAACGTGAGTGCAGGCTCAGTGCGCAACGTACTTCACAACAAATTGCACGTGACAAAGGCTGCCGCGCACTTGAAAAATCCGTCCCTCTACTCTGTGACAATGCACCGGCTGATTCGGTATAGGCGACGGTGACACACGGGGCCTCGTTAGGATATGAAAGTTTGCCCCACAGGTGCAAGTTTTTCCAGCTGGAACTTTTGTTGTACCAATAAACGACTGAAAATTGCCGCCGTCAGCCGCTTGGGTCGTTACACACGTAAGAGCAAATTCTGATTGATTAAAGGCCCAAGTTTGGGCGATAACGCTCGTTGCCTAGCTCCTCTCGTAGTCCACACAGCTGACGCGCGCCACGTTTGGCTTCGTCACGGCGCCGTCATTGACAGACAAAATACGCGCAGGGAAGGTGGTGCCATATAGCACTACGAGTGCATGACAAAACTACTTCCTCCTCTAGCTAGGCTGTTTTACGGTGCTGTGATCGACGTGACAAACTTCAGCGCAGGTTGCCCAACCCCATTTTAGCCTGACCTCGCACCACGTGACTTTTTCACTTTCCTTCACACGAAAATAACGCTGACCGGAAATATTCAGAGGCGGTGAAGAAATGATTGCTCCAGTGTATCGAGGAGGTTGACAGTGATTGTCTTTTTCAGCTCATTCATCACTGGCAGAAGTGCGTGGCATCTATAGCAGAATATATACAGATAGATTAAGCTCTCATTTAAGGCAGACATTTTTATCGGTGTTGCTTCATTGCAACAATCGGAACTGAATGAACGCCCTTTGCATATAAATGTGACGAATCTCGTTGTGCCTACGGCTGCAAGCCACCTGCATTGACATCCATCATATCTACTCTCGTCAAGGGTGCCAGCTCACAGAGCAGGCAGACAGTTCAAGAAAAACAACCCGCGTAGCATGTCAAAAACTGCCGAAATAGAGAAAGCAAACGTAGAATTCATGACTTAATACCCGTCTGGTCAATCGTTCATGCTCCCGGAGATGTCATATGCATGAAAAAAAATAAGTACACTGGCCCTCTCTTCGAAGGCTGGACTTTATAGCACAGCAGTCAGCGGTGATCGGGAAAACTGCTTTTCTTCTGGGCTTCTTCAGCGCCGCATACCTTTCGCGGAAAAAATATGGGCTTGCTAACCTGTCCTTTAGCTCCAAGGGCCGCGTTATTGTGATGCTTTTCGTTACATGCCAAGCATGTTCGCGAACAATGACTACTTCCTCCTGGATAAATGGTAAAGTTACGTCTGCTTTTGCCGCGTTCCGATGGAGGCGAAACGCAAGAGGCGCCCGTGTGCTGTGCGGTATCAGTATACCTTAGAAATACCTAGAAGGCAAAAATTATTCTGGTGCCCTCCCCTACAGCACTTCATTCTCCCTTCCTTCTTCACCCCCCTCCTTCACTACTTTCCTTACGGCGCGGTTCGGGTGTCCATGGAGATTTTAAACAGATTCTGCACCAATTCTTTCTCTCCAAAACCAGTGTTCAATTTTTTTTTGGCCTGGAGTATGCATTATTTCTAAATGTGTGCGGTCACAGCCAGAGCCAAGCTGGTAGAAGCCACATATATATTGCTTCTCGCAAACAACCCGACGTTATCGACATATGAAGCAATCATTATTACCAGTATTCTTTTTATTTCCTTTACGATTTCTTTCCTAGGCTGTTTGCATCATTCTCTCTAAAGAATAATTTGAATGTATTCGAGCTCCTTTCAACTTGAATGAGCGTCCTAAAGTTCAATAGCTACGAAACTGTAATTGTTTTACCCTATAGGCGACGGTGGACAAGTGCTTCCGCGCGGCCGGTCTGCCACAGCGTACTATAATAATCTTTTGGGACCACTGCTGCCTTTCAGTCTATGTGAGCGTTGTCAAAAGGCTTGATAGCGAAATGAAAAATGTTTATGACCAAATCCTATGCTGTTTTACACATATAACCACAACATACAATTCATTTCTCTTCACCACAATAGCGAAGAACAGAAATCAAAAACATCACAGTGCGGATCAAAGAAAGAGCATTGTGTTATGTATCCTTTTCTAGTGACTCCTCCGTACTTTTTGTTGTTCTAGCGCGAAAAGTGCACCATACGCACACGTAAGTCTTTTGCTGTTTAACCTGAAATATTTGCATTATATACGCCTCGGAACTGCACTGAAGATTCTACAGTCTATTTCTCCAAAACAGGGTCCTACATTGGGCGTCTTCTTGATTGCATTGTGTTCGTCAAAATTTATTTTTTGGTGCCTTTCCATTAAAGTCTTGCGTTAGGCAGCACTCAATTCTGAGTTTCCGTTTCTATTCTCTGTCACGAAATGGTGGGGCACACTTTCATTATTTTTTTAGAACAAAGACTAGTCCTATGAGCGGAAATATCAACAGAGCAGGTTCGCAGCTTTGGAAACCTTGTTTTCCTGCTTTCATATTTATAGACATTTGCTGCAACACTGCAGAAAACAAAAAAAAACACGTAATCCTGGTCAATGTTTGGCATACAATGCCGTCAGGCGGCAGGATCGCCCACATTTTAAAACGCATCACCGTTTCGGTGCTTACTTTGAGCCGTTTAGAGTCTGAGTTCTCTGTGTAATAGCTGATTCGTTAGCGCATTAATAATAATTGGTTTTGCAAAACTGCGAAACCTAGCACTCGGGTGCTAAGTTTCCCTTAATTCGTGCCCGAGAACGTGGAAGAAAAAACAAGTTTTTTTCACGGAACAATGTGACTGAACGTGCATAGAAAGAAATAGGGCGGCGTTAGCAAGAGCTGTTCTTAGAGAGCAATAGGCAGTAAATGCTGGTGTCTCGAACCGTTGCTGTTTTCTCCTGCGTAACATCCGCTCCCTGCGTTATAAAAGCGGGCTTGGTCCAAAATAATTTCACCAATTTATTTCAAACCCAAAGTAAGCCCCTGAAAACATCCAGCTGGTAAAGTAGCATAAGAACTGCTGTGATCATTGGCAAAACGTGCGAAGACAGTGCGTACTAAGCGCTAGCAAATAAAGCTATGAAAAACGCGGCGTCATCGCAAATTCCGAAGAAGTCTAGCAGAGAGAATCTAGATTCTAAATGTGGGAGCTCTGAGCGCCTGCGTGTAATTTTTTCCGCAAACAAAAACAATCAACAGGAAATTTCCGCGTAAGAGCGAGCATTTTCCTGGAGTGGTGCATAACGTAATATATATGTCATTTGGAAAGAATGAACAGTCATCGCAAGTCATGTATATATTTATGCTGATGGCACGTACAAGTAAGCATTGCAAGCGCAACGCTCTCATTAAGATTTCAGAAATAATATTACTAGAATTCCCGCCAAACTGTCATAGGCGCTCCGCGAATACGTTTGTATTGAGTACATACCATATATTTTTAAAGCATAACTGCGCTCTTTGATCTAGCTAATGTGCTCCAATGCACTGCGTAAGAAATTGCAGAGATAATCATAACCATGCAGTTGGCTTGATATAGAAGGAAAATACATAAAGATGTCCAGCGCACGGCCCTCTGAGCGGCATCTTAAAAAGGGTCCGCAAAACGTTTGCAGGTGTGTTTTCACCTGCTATTTTTTGTTTTAAAATATGCGTTCTATTCATAATACAACAGTTAGATTCTACACTTTTTTGAAGAAAGAGGAAAGAAATTTGTTTATTCCAGCAGGGCAAACAAACCATCTGCTGCAGGGGCAGACACTAAAGGCTGTTGCGCCGGACGAAGGCCTCTGTCTCTCTGCAGTCGGCAGACGTGCAGTCATACTACCGCATAATAACAGAATAATGCACATAAACAAAAAATGTGTATGAGGAAAATCAAAAGAAAACACAACACTGGAATTATACACCACAATAGCATTATGTACGACTTAAATGAAGGGATATTTGAAAGAGATTTCTTTCCGTACAGTTATACAATGGATTGCTACACACATAATAATATGAAGCTTATACACCCAGGAACAGGATTCAAGACAAAAATAGATTAAATACCCTAGTGCAATAAAAGGATAATTTTTGCGGACACATGACCATGATAGCATTCAATCCCCGTACAACACACCGGTAGTTATTAAGACATCTTTATTGTGCTTTTTAAAACTGACTATAGTGGATTATACATCTTCTACTTTATAAGAATAACAACGTTCTGCTATGTGAGTGTTTGTTTTGCATAGTTCGTTCTTGTTCTCGGCGTGCGTCTTTTATTATGTCTGAATGGATAGACAGAATTTTCTTCCTTATAGCATATGTACAGATTTCGGAGTTTTATAAACTGCAGCAGCTTGTAGTAGTGCAGAGCTGGTCAGCCCTCATCATTTCCATCATCATCATCATCACCATCATCTTCGTCATCATCATCAGCCTGAATGCACTCACTGCAGGTCAAAGGCCTCTCCCATGTCTCTCCAATTAAACCGATCCTTTGCCAGCTGCGCCCACTCTTTGCCTGCGAACTTCTTAATCTTATCCGCCTACCTACCTTTCTGCCGGTCCCTGCTACCCTTACTTTCTCTTGGAATCCGCTCCGTTACCCTTAAGGAGCAGCGGTTGTCTTGCCTTCGCATCACATGCCCTGCCCAAGCCCATTTCTTTCTCTTGATTTCGACTAGGATCTCATTAACCCGCGCTTGTTCCCGCATCCACAAAGCCCGCTTCCGGTCTCTTAACGTTACACCTATCATTTTTCTTTCCATGGCTCATTGCGCGGTACTTAACCTAAGCGGAACCCTTTTCGTTAGCCTCCACGTTTCTGCCCCGTAGGTTAGTACCGGCAAGATACAGCTGTTATACACTTTTCTCTTGAGGGATATTAATAAACTGCTATTTATAATCTGAGAGAACCTGCCATATGCGCTCCACCAGATTATTATCCTTCTAGTTATTTCCCTCTCATTATCCGGATCAGCGGTCACTAGCTACCCTAAGTAGACATATTCCTTAACCAGTTCCAGCGCCTCACTTCCAATTGTGAACTGCTGTTCTCTTGCTAGGATGTTGAACATAAGTTTGGTTTTCTGTATGTTAAATTTTAGACCCACCGTTTTGCTGTGCCTGTCTAACTCATTGATCAAGCTTTGCAATTTATCTCGTGAGTGACTCAGCAATGCATTGTCGTCAGCGAATACCAGATTATTTAGGTATTCTCCATTAACTCTTATCCCCAACTGCTGCCAATTCAGGCTTCGGAATACCTCCTGTAAACAGACGTTGAATAGCATTGGCGAGATCGTATCTGTGTGCGTGACGCCCTTCCTTATTGTAATTTTATTGCTAACTTTATGGAGGATTATTGTAGCTGTGCAGTTCCTATAGATAACTTCCAGCATTTTCATATAAGGCTCTTCTACAACTTGATTGCGCAATGCCTGTATGACAGCTCAGGTTTCAACTGAGTCGGTTGCTTTCTCGCAATCAATGAAGGCTATATATAGGAATTGGTTATGTTCGGCGCATTATCATTTGATTGATAGTGTGAATATGATGTAATGTGGATTATCCTTTACGAAAGCCTGTTTGATCATAAGCTTGATTAAAGTCTCAGGTTGCCATGACTCTATTAGCGATTATTTTAGTAAATACCTTGTAGACAAGGAACAGTAAGCTGATCGGTCTCTAATTTTTAAAGTCCTTGGCGTCTCTTTTCTTATCAATTAAGATAATCTTTGCGGTCTTCCACGCTTCTGGTAAAGCCAAGGTCATAAAGCATTGCGTATACAGGGTGGCTTGTTTTTCTATCACAATTTCCCCTCCGTCCTTCAACAGATCTGCCTGCTGTTACCTGATCCTCACCAACTGCTTTTCCGCTTTGCGTTGCTCCTAAGGTTTTCTTTACTTCCTCTTTCGCTACTGGCGGGATGACTCACTGCTGCTCGCTACTGTCTCTCTCATTAACGCTTTGACTGCATTCACTACTGTATAGATTTGCAAGAACTCTTCGTCTACTTTAACTATCTTATCCATATTGCTAATGACATTGCCCTCCTTGTCTCTAAACACATACGCCTGATTTTTACCAATGCCTACTTTCCTGTTCACCGCTTTCAGGCTACCTCCGTTCTTTATGTCCTTATGTCGGCTACGTTGCGCTTATTTATCAAGTCCGATAGTTCTGATAGTTCTATCCTGTCTGTAGGGTTAGACGCCCTCATGCTTTGGCGTTTCTTAATCAGATTTTTCGTCTCCTGAGATAGCTTGCCGGTACACTGCCGAACCGTCCTACCGCCTACTTCTACTGCGCACTACGTAATGATGGCTGCCAGATTATCGTTCATTTTATGGACATTAAGATCGTCTTCCTCAGTTAAGGTTGAATATCTGTTCTGCAGCGAAATCCTGAATTCCTCTATTTTCTCTCTTATCGCTAACTCGGTAATAGACTTCTTCACTAGCTTCTTCCGTACCCTCCTCAAGGCTAAGCTAATTCGAGACCTTGCCATTTTGTGGTCGCTACAGCGCACCTTTCCGATGACGTCCACATCCTGAACAATGCCAGGTTGAGCGCATATTATGAAGTCGATTTAATTTTTAGTCTCACCATTAGGGCACTTCCAGGTCCACTTCCTGTTCTCCCGTTTGCACAATAAGTTATTCATGATCCGTAAATTATTTTTATCTTAGAATTCTACTAATAACTCTCCCCTGCTATTCCTAGAACCTATCCCATAGTCACCTACCCCCTGGTTGCCAGCATGCTTTTTGCCCACCTTCGCAATGAAGTCGCCCATCAGAACAGTGTGCTGTGATTTTGATTTGTTCATTGCCGATTCCCCGTCTTCATTGAAACTTTCGACGGTCTGGTCATCATGTCTGGATGCAAGTGCGTAGGCCTGCACCACCTTCAGCTTGTACCTCCTATTGAGCCTAATTACGATAGCTGGCACTCTCTCGTTAATACAATAGAGCTCTTCTGCAATGCCAGCTATATCCTGAATAATGAGGAATTCCACACCTAGTTCTCGTCTATCAGCTAATCCGCAATAGCACAGTATGCGCCCGTCCTTTAGTACAGTATACGCCTCACCTGTCCTCCTGACTTCACTGAGCCCTATGGCATCCCATTTAATGCCCACTAGTTCTTCGAACAGCACTGCTAGGCTATCCTCACTAGATAAGGTTCTAGCGTTGAACGTTGCCAGGTTCAGATTCCAGTGGCGGCCTGTCCGGAGGCAGAGATTCTTAGCACCCTCCGCTGCGTCACAGGTCTGACCGCCGCCTTGGCCAGTTGCTCCGAAGCCGCTGGGGACTGAAGGCCGAGGGTTCATTGGTTTGATTATAGGAGGTTGTAGCCATGTACTACAGCAGGGTGGCCAAATCATGTTCTGGTGAGGGACTGCTTTGTCGGTTCTGGTCACGCAGCTCAGGCCGCACCCCAGGCATGGTTGTGCAATTCCATCGACACGCGGAGTTTTGTTGCGAAAGCAAAACTATGACAGCCAACGAGCCATTTGCCATATGCCGTTGCTCACGAACGACCTTGAGCCGCCGTCACCTACCAACGCCGCAGCCGCGCTCCAAAAGATGGCGGCTCCGTCGACGCCGTTGCCGTCGCCGCTCGCTTTACCAGATGTGCTCCGCTGGCGCAGAGAGAGAGGAGGTGTCGCCTCGCAGGGGCTATAGATATACATGCTTTCGCCTCAGTGGATTCTTACGCAACCATGATATCTGATACCTGATTTAATATCTGCTGCGGGTCCTTGGACCTAAGATATTAAACTTATTTTTGGAATATGGCGGAGTGTTTGGCTTCAAGCACTTTGGCACGGGTCGGCCCGGTATCGCACTGCCTCCGGGATCGGCCAGGGGCGTATTATCGCGTGCCTTTTCTTTCTTTGCTCTTTATATCCTTTAACTCTCCTACTTTCAGCACACGGCAGCGAGCGTGGCTCGGATTGGGCCAGTAGGCAGGCCCATGCACTTTCCTTTTCTTTCTTCCTATCAGCAACAGCAGCAGTAGCAGCAGCATTTGATGCTAGTTGTTATGGAGAGCGCGAAACAGAGGCAAGAACGAAAGAACGAAGCGAGGAAGAGACAACGCGCTCAAGAGACGCCAGAAGAACGCGCCGCACGACTCGAGAAGCGTGGTAACGATGATGCGGCTAGAAGTCGTGCCACGTCCCGGAGTGACTCTTCAACTGCGGAAGAGACCAGTTTGAGTTCACGAGACCGCCGGAATGAGATGCTGCGTAGGCTACGTTCCGAAGAAACGAAACTTTCGCAATTCAACTAGGGTTAACCAGAGCTAAACCACAGCCAATGTTTTTATTCCGCTGCAGAATTGCGCGGCACCGGGATTCCAAGCCCGGTCCTCTTGCACGCTAAGCGGATGCTCTGCCCCTAGGCTGTCGCTGCTTCTTTAAAGATTTTATACTTTAAGAACAATGAATTTCGTAGAAGCTGGCAAGGCCCATAATAAGTTTCATAGCAACGCAATATTTTCTTCTGTAGTGTAATTAGTCTTTGTAGTGGTTCCCCACAAAATCATCCCGTAGAAGAGTTTTGAACAGAACCGTGTGTTATACAAGAGTTGCTTTGTCCAAACGGGAATATATGTGCTACTCTGTATAAATAACCAACGGTTCGTGCCAGTGCAGTTATTAAACGGCTCACATGTGGCGTCCATGACAATTTTTCCTGAAATACACGCTTAGGAATTTTTGTTCTTTAACCGAGGAAAGCCACTGCTCATTAAACTTCACTGTTATTGTATTCTGTAATGGTTTATTAACAGGGCGAAAACGATATAGGTTGTTTTTTTTTTAAATCAGTTCCAGCCAGTTTGCTTTTACCCACCTGGAGAGATGCATCATGTAGTAGTTCACTTCGGTTTCGAGTAGTGATAAATCATGCGAAGTGAAAAAAATGCTACTATCATCTGCATACATAATGACTTCTAGTGATGCATGTATTTTGACGATGTCATTGATATACGTTAGGAAGAGCAGCTGTCTTAATATAGAACCCTGTGGAACACCTTAAGTTAGTTTTAGCTGTGATGAACTCCAGCCTCTTATGCGCACAATCTGAGAGCGATCATAAAGATAAGAAAAAAGTTGCAGGGCAATACCACGTACACCATACATAGAATATTTCTTTAATAAGATGATTAGATATAATCAAAAGCCATTTTGGATATGCAAAAAAACTCCGGCTGTGTATTTTCTATCCTCAATGTTAGAAATTATTTTATCCTTAATGTATGTTAAAACTTGCTCTGTAGACTTTCATTTCTAAAAACCATATTTAATTTCCATAATAATGTTGTGTTTATTCAAAAATGATGCCAGCCGGCTATGAATAACACCTTCCAAGATTTCTGACAGCGTTGATAGCATAGATAAAGAGAGATAATTTGGTCTGGTTTAGTTTTGGTTTGTGGGGGTTTAACGTCCCAAAGCGACTCAGGCTATGAGAGACGCCCTAGTGAAGGGCTCCGGAAATTTCGACCAGCTGGGGTTCTTTAACGTACACTGACATACACAGCACACAGGCCTCTAGAATTTCGCCTCCATCGAAATTCTACCGCCGCGGCCGGGATCGAACCCGCGTCTTTCATGCCAGCAGCCGAGCGCCATAACCACTCAGCCACGGCGGCGGCTGAAGGGAGGTAATTTTCCAGGTTCTCAGTTCAGCCGCCTTTATATAGTGGAGTGACTCTTTCTGTATTTAATGTTCTTGGAAACAGTCCTGTGGATAGCGTAAGATTTATAATGTAGGCAAAACAATCAGAATCTACAGTAGATATAGATTTCAACTCAATCGAGCCAATGGATCTGCTCCAGGAGCAGCGTTACTTTTCAGCTTGTTTATTTAAATCTATACTTCATGGGGACTTATTGGATGGATATAGGCTCACGTAACGACCAATACTGATTGACCTTCAATGTTCAATTCTGTATAATTATTTGAGCCAACTTTTATGAAATGCATGGTCACAGCGTTGGCGAGAGCGCCACCGCGCGCAACATTGCCATCAATTTGGTTCCATAATGTTTGGACTGCTCTTGCTTCCTTAGCTTTTTTCGGATCAGGTGTCAGTGTAATCTGGTATTTTCTTATTTTCAAAAATAATGCTAGGTCTCTTTTATTTATAAACCCATGGTACATTTTATCCTTTTTTCATGCGACTCTAAAAAAGTGAATTCATTTATGGCTTCCGAAATTGTTTGTTTCTGCGTGAAGTGACGCTTTCTTCTAGAAATGCTGCATCATACCACGCGCGTAACTAGGCTAAAAACACGTCAAATCTCTGCCAGCGTCTTTTTGTTTGTAGATTCAACTCCAGTCAGTTCTTTCGCCTAAGCGCAAAAAGCACTGCAGTGTTGCACCAGTGATTTTTCTGGGCGGATGTAGCAGCGCATCCGGATTATTTCGACATTTCTTTTGGGATACCGCTATAAAAAATACTGGCAAATAAATGCTCAAGTCACATGAGAGCACGCCAGAAAAAAATTCATGACGTTCTAGTTTTGTTGGGCATATATCTAGCAATGTTGCACTATGTGTAGCTATTCTTCCTCGCAAGCGTACACTATATTCAGAATTGTATGTGAAAAAGAGTGTTTTTAGTTCATTTCCATACAAATAATTAGAGGATAGGTCAATGTTTACCTCCCAGGATAACGTATGAAGGCTTCTTTAGAACCAAGAAAGCAGAAAAACATTCAAGAAAGTGGAATAATTTTCTTTTGTGTCCCAGTGGTGGCCGGTACACTACAAAAATGGCAAATATTCCAACTCGTGCTCCTAGGCATTCCATATCTTTTGATATAAATGAGAAGTCTTCTAATAATTCGTGAGAGTGTTTCCTCAAAGCACACTGAAATTCCTCCGCCTCTCTCATGTTCGTAATACACGTGCCGAGGGAAGTAGCCGGGGAAACGGGGTGCATCATCAGGAGCTGTAATCCTTGTCTTGGAAAAGGCTAAAATGTCATAACTGATTTTGAACGGTTCAAGAAATGTATTTATATCATCACCCTTCGTTTTTATACTTCAAATGTTCAGATGAATCGCGGAAACGGCACTATCCCTATTGTTGTGCAGGTTATTGAATTCTTGGGAGCTGTAATAGCTACACATGTATTGAATAGATGTGCGCTGATGTTTTTACTGGTTCTTTTGCCACTGTTACGCAGTAATCATGGCGAAGTCAGCATGGCAAGCAATCAGAATACCCATGAGCACTCTTTGCGGGCAAGTATTTTTCCGCCCGAAGTCCAGACAAACTTCCAACCATTTTCTTTTTCTGGATTGCAGCAGCCAGCAGTACCTTGTTTGCCAGGGTAAATTGCTCGTTTACAGAAATTGGTTCTCCTGTTTCATCGCCCAGCACAGCGCTATCAATTCTCTCTTTTCTACATTTTTTCAGGACGTCGTTTCGCTTGCTCCTGCGCACAAATCGCACGGTTATAATTTGCACATCTGCTTGTTGCACGTGAACCCAGTGGCATGCATCGATATCATCCGTGTCAACCTCTTCGCCAACAAACTCGCCGATATTCTGAACTACTTTATAGGGATCGATTGCTGGGCCGACAACTTTTATCTCGAGGTTGTTTAACCGCTGAAATTGCTCAGTATCTTCATATTTTCGCGCAAGGCGCTCGTTTTCTGTCTTGAGTTCCTGGCTTTGGCTTAATATCTCTTGCATTTCTTGCCTTAGCTGCTTTAATTCATCGGCTGTGTTTTTCACATCCGTGCAAGCATTGGTGCAGAATGAAACGCTGTCTTTTAGTTCACGCAATTATTCCCTGAAGTCGCCTTTAAAATTGTCAAATTCTGTAATTTACTCTTGCATGTATTTCATGTCTGTATCTTTTTAGGACAGTTTCCCAGTATGTTTCATGCTCCTTTTCCCCATATCAACATATCACACAACTCGGGCAGTTTTCGATAGCAATGCACAATGAAAGTTAAAAAAAACACTAGTTACAACCTAATGTACAAAACAATTCCCACCTGTAATAGCAGAGAACGTTTCTTAGGTCCGTGTGCTTAGTGCACTGACTCCGAACTGCGTGGCGAGCCCGTTGAAGACGCCTTTTTATTCCTCATGAACCTTCCAGTACGTTTATTTAGCAATTGACTCGCAAAGAATATAGATATGCTATTGAAACCCAATTTTAAACATGTACATTGAATTGCGAGCATCAAACAGAGAACCTCTAAATTAGAAACAAAGAATTGTGACAACCGACTGGAGCTGGACTGGTTCCTGAATAGTAAACATCGCCGAGGACAGCACATATGGACGGGATAAAGCGTAAACTGAATGACACAGACAGCCCACATAAGTAAAAAATACTGGCTTTTCAGAATTGATCGCAAAATATAAAAACCGGCATGGCATTCGTAGGCAGTTTTTATTAGAGATATATATACCACGTTACTCCCCCTTCCATGAGCGGGTATCTTTCTACCACGGCGGAATTGATGGGGATCCGACTCGGGCTGGACCTGCTGCTCACCCTGGACCCTCCGCCGCCCAGGAGTGCTCTGCTGTGCGACACCCGCGCCGCCCTCAGCCGACTGCAATCTAACGGCCGCGGTACCCCACTAGTGCGGGAAATTCGCTCGGGCGTTGAGCGCCTCGCGCAGAGAGGGTGCGCCGTGCGTGCACAGTGGGTGCCCGGTCACTGCGGCATCGCCGACAACGAAGAAGCTGACGACCTCGCGACCGCTGCACATCAACTACCTGCCAGCGATCTGCACCTTGCGCTCGAGGACGTGCGTGTGGTCATCCACGACCTAAACATCGCAGGAGGTGAGCGCATCAACAGCATCACTGGCTGTCTCGCACTTACGCGGTCGCAACGTGCAATGATCCTCCGTGCGCGCATTGGCTGCGTGTGGCCCGGGGAACGACGGGTGCGTCACGGAATCGCGACGAGTAATGTGTGTGGTGGATGCGGTGCAGTGGGCACTAGAGCACCTGCTCCTTCACTGTGCCGCACACGCCGATGCTCGTCGCGATATGCTTGCGACCTATCGGGCGCTGGGCATATATACTACCAGACTACCTCAGACGTTATTATGGCCGCAGGGCAGTGCGCGCACCCGTTAGCGAACCTTGGTGAGCCTGTGTGTGTTCCTCGAACAGGCGGGCTTGACGTCCCGTCTGTTCTTCGCCAGGTAGTTAGACGCAGTGACCGAATGGTCCACGACTTCTACCTTGGAAGATTAACTGGACGCCCCACTCCAGTTGTAGTCAACATAGTGCTGCGCGCGTGTGTTTTTATTTCTTCATCATGAACTAATCACGCGCAGAATCTGGGCACATTTCTTATTGTGTAAATAGTTTGTGTATATTACCTCTCCCCCTATACTCTCTTCCTGTGCCCTCACCTCTTTCACTTCATTTCTCCATTCTGGCTGCTATCCTTAATTTCCGCTGCCCCAACTCAGGTGCTTCAGTATCGATGGCAGATGCCGGGGCTAGCAAAAAGCTTTTACTTCCTTTTCCTTTTTTTTTAACAAAAACCACTTAATACTACTGTGATATCTTAAGACTTTACTAAAAGCAAAACCTCTCCGACCTCCGCGTCCGCATCTGTATGACGCCCTGAACTGCCAACCGTCGGAGGTTGCAGGTTGCTGATTGCTCTTAGTGAGCTTTTCCTGTCCACTTGCAGGAGGAGTGGTTGGTGAGGTCGAACTATGAATGACACAGAAAAATAAATAAAAAACTCAGGGGGCGCTTTGACTACCTAAGTGCGGTGAGGCGAAAGCTTTTAGCGCGGTGTTGCTGGTTGTGTCACTGATGTGTCGTTATAAAAATAATATTAATATTATTAATAATAATATAATAATTGGTTTTTGCGGAAAAGACATGGCGCAGTATATGTCTCATTAGCCGTGGAGACCTGAACAGCGCTGTAAGATAAAGGGATAAAGGAGGGAGTGAAAGAACAAAGGAAGAAAAAGGTGCCCGTAGTGGAGGGCTCGGGAACTATTTCGACCACCCGGGGATCTATAACTTGCTCTGACATCGCACAGCACACGGGGGCCTGAGCGTTTTGCCTCCATAAAAACGCAGCCGCCGCGGTGGGGTTCGATCCCGGGAACTCCGGATCAGTAGTCGAGCGCCCTACTGGTCCGGAGTTCCCAGGTTCGAACCCGACCGCGGCGTCTGCGTTTTTATGGAGGCAAAACGCTAAGGTGCCCATGTGCTGTGCGATATCAGTGCACGTTAAAGATCCCCGGGTGGTCTCGTTAAGATGTTAAGCACACAATTGTGAACCTGAAATGCTGGAGACACTGGAAGGCGCTTAGGAGGCATATGCGTCTGATTCGACGCCTTTCCGCCAACACTATCCAGCGTCCTAGACATATATTAGTTTGGGCAGAAAAAAAAGAAAGAAAGATAATGTTGCCCGGCCGCACCACCAATGGCACGACGGGCTCAGCGTCCTAGACAAATTATGATGAGGCCTCTGCCTGTGCCACAAGTTTAGCAGACTTCCTACACAAGTATAACAGGCGTCCTAGGCATATATTAATGTGGGCAAAGAAGAAAGAAGGCGTCCTAGACAAAAAGTATGGTGGAGCTGCCATAAAAAAAACGTAAACCAATAAGCTCCTGCCTGTGCCACTAGGCGTCCTATACATAAATATATAGTGAGGCAATAAAAAGAATAAAAATAAAAGCACCTCAGCCTGTGCCACAAGTATAAAAAGCTTAAACCAATAAGAAATAAAATGAATAGGGCCAGGGCCAAAATGAATTTAATAGTAAAAGAGAAAAAAAGAGGGAGAAAAAAGGTTATTAGCCACCACCAGCGGAACGGCAGCCAAGGCAGCGGGCCTGACCGGCGGGCTTTTATTTATAAGAACAAGTGTGTATATAATTAGAGTGCTTATACAATGCCTAAGACCTCTTGCTTGTAGAGCTTTCCTTATGTGAACTTGCTGGTTGAATGCTTTGATGTTTTGATGTTTTCAAGCCTTCTGTGTTCGTGTCTTCAGCAGTAGCACTCTTTCTCTTCGTGCTGTGAAAAAGCGCCTTCTGTAGATACCCGAGCTGAAGCACTCGTACCGCCGATCCCAGTGACCAACATAGTTGTCGAAGTCTCAAGGTCGTGGCAGAGCTGCAAGATATCTAGAGAAGTGATTAGTTCCCCCGACCCCTAATGAAGTTTAGAAAATTAACTGCTCATGAGTCTTAAGATTTCAGAAAAAGGAAAAAAATATAACAGTAAAAGTAATAAGTAATGCTCTAGATATTACTATGCTGAACAATGCTCTCAACCCGACAGGGCCTCACTTACTCCTCCTACCCTCGTAAATAACCACAATATGTGTCTGACTGTTCTCTTCTATTAGGGCCAGGACTATGTGACTCCAACTATTTAAGACGTCATCCCCACCTCCTCCACTCTTCTCCCAACAAATCAATCCCATTCTGCATTTCTCACTTACCATTATGTTTATATATGCATACAAGTGAATATACCTCCCCACCATTTTCTTTGTTTATTCCATTACCATTTCCAGTCGTGGCTGTAGTCTCCTGTATCCTTCTGTTAGTGAATATTATGCCCCGCCCCACCGCTGTCTCCCCATCAGCCGCCCTTCCCATTTGATGGCCATAGGAAAAAGAAAATTGAGGCCCAGGATCGGTGGGTTTGAAACAGAGCTTGCACGAAACCTGGCCGCAGACGCACTGCCTGCAACACTAGGGTGGGCTCCCGGAAGTGCGGAGCCATTTGCAACTTTGGGCCAATTTCCTATCTCTGTCGCCGAGACTAAGGTATGCCTCTGTGCCAGTGTTCTTGCACACCATTGCGCCACTCCGGCATTAATTATACGACCGTATTCTGCTCTCCATTTTCTTTATTTTGACACCAGATTCGCACAGATACACATTACCAGTCAAAAGAAATTGAATTTTTTCGATATTTTCAAATTCGATATTTTCGATATTTTCAAAAAAAACACGTGGTCCAAAAATTTTCAGGTACACGAAAGATTATTTCAGCACTGAATTCTTCTCATCATTCTCCCTACATTGACACCCAAAACCGCATAAATCCAACAAGCCTTTCATAAGATATCGAATTTTATCGATATTTTCAAATCCCGAATAAATAAAACGGTCAAAACATTTTGAAGTAGCCAAAAGATAATTATACGACCGTATTCTGCTCTTCATTCTCTTTATTTTGACACCCCACTCGCACGGATACATCTAACCAGTCAATAGAAATTGAATATTTTTTCAATATTTTCAAATTCGGATTTTGCCAAAAAACACTGTGTCCAAAAAAAAAATCAGGTTCGGGGTGGAATATTCTATCACTGAGTTGTCCTCTTCGGCGAATCGTTTCCTGTTTTTCGTTGATCTCATTTACTCTGCAAAAGCGAGTAACTGGCTGCATTGGACAAGAGCAGAGGCTGGTGTGACCATGGTGAAGTCTGACAGGATGGGAAGGTAGGATAAGGAAAGGAAAGGAAAAAACATAAGAGAACTCAGGAGGTACAGCAATCTCCGTGGGAATTTTTGAAGAAGAGGAGTTCCTTGGAGGCGGCTGTCCTCACAGAAGCCGAACCATCAGAGTGGGGGGGGGGGGGGGGGGGGGGCAGTGAAGTGATGTCTCACACTAGAGAGGATGAATTCGTTGGTGAACAGCTTCCGAAGTTGGATGGCCAGCGAGTGGAGAAGCGAGGTCCTGATTGCATCAGTACCCATGAGGAAGCACAGTGTAGCCAGAGAGGAAGTAGATCAGGATTGCTCCAGCACGCATAGGATGGGGAAGGCCGATCAAAAGTTGTCACAGGCCTTGGTAAGACTGGCAGCAGAGATTGGAGACGATGATGAGGCTTCGCTCCTCATTAACACAGCTTTAACCAACTTCAGCAGGATGAAAACAATCGCAATGGAGGCAATGCAAGAACTTCATTGTCTACGAGGAAAGGTGGAGATCTTAAGAGAAAAGGAGAGATGTACATACAGCGAAGTAGTACAAAGAGCCCCCAAAGAGAAAAGTCCAGAAGCAAACGAAGATGACAAAGAGCCCCCTCGTAGGAAAACTGAGGCACTAGTAGTAAGTTCGGAGTCTCTTGGCGCAGAGAGGCTATCCAGGCTCATACAGGAGAACATTGATCCGTGTGAGCTAGGTTTGAGGCAGGTGACGATGAGGCACAGTCGGGCGGGAGTCGTAATCACATCGATCTCGTCAGAAGGGATTACAAAATTAGAAGACGAGCTGCGCAACAACCCGCGACGAAAGACAAATTAGAAACAAGAAGGCCTAAAAAGAGGTTGCCGCAGATTAAAATTGTTGGGATCCCATAGGACTTCCCCATACAGGAACTAACTGAGCGCATGGTGGCACAAAATGAGTTGAAATGTGGCTTGGGGGGCATGTCATTGGTTACGAATTGGAAGGGTAGAAATGGTATGACGGCAGTACTAGAACTGAATCGAAGGGCGCTTGATGCATTGAAGGGACTGTCTAGAGTCAATATCCTATGGTCGGTGCGTCCCTTTTATGACAACACCTACGTGCTTAGATGCAAGAACTGCTCGAAGATTGGTCACTTGGAGAGGGACTGCGAGAATAACCCTCGTTGCACCGAGTGTGCTGGGGAGCACCATTCCCGAAAGTTCAGCTCGAAAGTTAAGAGATGCAGCGCGTGCGAAGAGGCCGAGGTGCCCATCGCACATCGGGAACACTCTTTCCTGAGATTTCGTTGTCCAGTGTTCAGAGATATTCAGGCCAGGGAAACTCGTTCCCTGGTCGCAAGCTTGTAGAGTTATAGGTGTAGACCTTAAGGTACGGCCTAGGTTCTCGGCCTCGACTAGGTTGGTGAAAAAAAGAAAAGGGGAGAGCGGAAAAAGGAAAAAAAAGCCCCGAAACATGGCATCTTTCTCGATACTGCAGGTAAACTTAGGTAGATCGTTTAGAGCAACACAGGACTTATGCAATAACAGTCTCGAATTCAAACAAGACATAACGCTAATTCAGGAACCTTATGCTCCAGAGAATAAAGTCAATGGATTCCCTTTAGAAGACAAGAAATTTCATTTTAACAATAAACCGAAGGTAGCAGTAATAGTACATAACCCAAATATAGGTATTTTTCCCGTAATTGTATCAGACAAATTAATAATATTGAAAGCTTATGTGAATGCTAGAGAAAGACATAGTAAACGTATACATTCAACCTACGGAGGATGTACAGCAGACACTTGCGGTCATTGAGGATCACTTATCAACGAGTACTGTCGATCAACTCTTTATAGCTGGGGATTTTAATAGCAAAAATACTCTTTGGGGGGGGGGGGGGGGGCTGTATTACCGATGATAGAGGCATCAAGGTTCTGGACTTTGTCACAAGAAATAACTTAACAGTAGTAAATGACAGTAGCTCAATTCCAACATTTGAAACAGTCAACGGCCGTAGCTGGATAGATTTGACCATAACCTCAACAACAACAATGAAAAGTATAGAGGACTGGGAGGTATTAGATATTCCCAATAGTTCAGACCATAAGTATATTCGGACAACTTGGGCACAGGGAAGTATAGGCATTAGGAAACGGTTAACCAAAATGGGGGAATATAGGTTACTGGCAGAGCTCACTAACGATGAATGGTTTAAAGAGGCTGGCAACATTTCAATTACGTCGCCTCAACATCTAGACTCGGTCATTAAGACGTTTTATAACAAAATCAAAAAGTTAATTGACAAGTTCTCCAAGAAAGTTAAACCGGAAAACCAGGACAAAATAGCTAAGCCCTGGTGGTGTCCAGAACTTGAACTGAAGAGGAAAAGACTTCGAGCACTGAGAAGAAGATATCAAAATGCAAGGAATGTATTAAGGGAAGAATTTAAGAAATCATATGAGGAGGCTTTGCAAAAATATAATGAGCTAATCAATAAGAAAAAGGATCAGTCATGGAAAGACTGCTGCAATCGCATTAAGAATAAGAACCCATTCACACTACCATAGAAATTAGCAGCAAAAAAAATTAAAGAAGGTACCATAATTAAGGCAATAGAAAAGCCTAATGGAGATGTATGTAGGACGTTGAGAGAATCAGCAGAATTCCTATTGGGAAGCCTTTACGAGTTGGAGCAAGCAGGGCATAGTTTGCCACAGGTACAATCGAGTTCTGTGGGAAATGAGGAGGAAGCTCGAGACCCAGCCATCCCGTTTGCAGCGAATGAGGTTACGGGAGTCATAAAAACCTTTAGAAAGAACATAGCGCCAGGACCTGACCAGGTGACAACAGGGTGGCTCCGACAACTTTATGACAGCAATAGGGATTTTTTCCTCAACTTATTTAATTCAGCGTTAAAATTTCGATATTTCCCGAAGGCCTGGAGAGTAGCTAGAGTAATACTGATTCCCAAGAAGGGATCACCGGAGAGCAAAACTGACAGTTATAGGCCTATAGCCATCAATTCCTTATTTGGGAAAATTTTTGAGAAGCTACTTTATCAACGAATCTATTTTCACTTGTCACGACAAAGAGCCTTTCCTGATAACCAATATGGGTTTACGGGGGGCAGATCGACCGTTCATGCCCTCAGCGGGATTATGGAAGCGTTAGAGGAGAGCAAAGCAAATAAACAGAAAATTCTCATAATGTCTCTCGACATAAAGAATGCTTTTGGAAGCATATCTAAGGAGTCGGCATTGGAAGAATTAGAGAATCAGCAGATTCCACAGTATTTAATCAATACACTACGGTCCATGTTATCGGATAGGAAAATTGCCTATACTTTACCCGAGTGTACTTTGTGCTATAGATTACGAAAAGGCACTCCGCAAAGGTCACCATGGAGCCCTTTATTATGGAATCTTACAATTGCCAAACTTCTGAGAGGGAGGTTTCCAGATGGAGTCAGGGTACAAGCTTTCGCGGACGATATCACCAGCACAGTACACGCAGGGACAAGAAGAGGACTTGAAGAAGTGGCTAACAAAGCGCTGGATATGGTGCACGTGTGGGCAGAAGGGGAAGAATTGGCCTTTAATCATAGCAAATGTGAGTTCCTTTTGCGCTTTGCGCAGTAAAGACTACCAAAAAAGGCCACCCATTATTTACTTGAGAGGAAGGGCTCTCAGGTGCGTGCAATCTTTAAAAATTCTAGGTGTTACTTTCAATAGCTCGCTGGGTTTCCTGGAACACTTGAAAATCATCAGAGGTAAATTACAGGCACTCACCTATCACCTCTCTCAATTCCACGGGAAGAACTGGGGAATGGCACCAACACAGTTACAACAGATTTATAGCAGAGGCATTGAAAGAATAATAGCGTATGCAGCTCCTATCTGGTTTTCTAACCATACACATATTCTTAGAAAATTAAGAAATATACAGAGGATTCCACTTTTGAAAATCTGTAAAGGTTATAGAACAATACCTAATAGCACATTGAATGTAGTTACTAATATTGCACCCATTCATCTCACATTACAAAGAGAGATTGAACTACATCGAATTATTAATAATGTTCAAGCATTTAGTCGGCATGAGCAGGATGTTTGGAGCGATGGAATAGTTGGTAAGGGCAACAAATGGTTGGTACATCTAGCAGAAGTTAAAGAGTACAACTATTCTACTGTTGAAACTCAAACAGACTTTAAGCTATATACAGATGGTTCAGAACAAGAAGATAAGGTAGGAGCTAGCTATGTCCTTATGAACAAGGATGGAGAAGTTATGGATTATAAAATGTTTAAGCTTCCTAGACACGCAGATAATTTTATAGCAGAAACAATAGCCATCAAAAAAGCAATAGAAAGAATTGAGTCTATGCCAATTACAGCTTCATATCAAATCCTTACAGATAGTCTGTCAACCCTGCAGGGCCTCAGAAATCCCCACAATTTGAATTATTTTATACAAGACATCAGAGCAACAATAAAATGCTCTAGTCACAAGATAAGTTTGACGTTTGTTAAAGCACATCAGGGAAACTTTGGGAATGAGCTAGCGGATGAGATGGCAAAGAAAGCTGGGTTTGAGGGCCAGGCGGTGGAGACGCCAATGACAAAGACCTTTATCAAAAGGAAGCTTAGGCGTCCTAGACAAGAAGAACTACATATACGCTGGCAGGAAGTAGCGGAGTGGTTAGCACGCTCGGCTGTGGAACGGAAGGATGGTGGTTCAAATTCCGCCGTGCACAAAGCTTTTCTTCTGATCGACTTGCTGGTTGTAACGGACGCCGGACAGGTTATTCGCCGCGAGTATGAGCCATTGAAGGCTTCCGCCTTAAAAGAAGCGAGCACGAATATGAATCCAATAACATTCGTCAGTGAAAGACAATGCAATCAGAATTTGAACGCATTGGCGAGTGAACAGAAAATACTGTGAAATCTTTTCCGCATTGAACCACGATGCCGTGGCGGTCGGGTTAGAACACGGGTACTCCGCCTCAGTAACCGCGTTTCGATACAGGCGAAACGCAAAAGGCGGGCTTGTGCCGGGGGGAAAATCAGTGAGGTCTACATCTGGAAAATGTGTGTCGAGAAACAACTGGAGCCCGGCTGCGGCTCTATAGTATACCGCGGGTAGTTCGGCTTGCGGATGAATAAATGTAATCTATGGTGACTGCGATTAGAGATGAAAGGTCCTGGAGACTATAAGGTTAATGGCCCCATCCGGAACACTGCAAGGCGGACTGGCTATTTAAATAAAAATAGCAATTTTTTTACTAGCTTCGAAGTCGCATCAGAACCTGAACTCTAAATTTTGAAGCATCTCACATTAAACGTAAATCTATAAGTTATGTCTTTAATCTATTCGTAGTCATCCTAGCAAGACAGGCTACCCCAAGCCCATACGCGACGAAATAGACGCATCGACCCGCCGCGGTGGCTCAGTGGTTAGAGCGTTCAGCTAATGAGCCGTAGCAGCCGGGTTTGAAACCCGACCGCGGCGGCCGCGTTTCGAAGTAGGCAAAACGCAAAAGACGCCCGTGTGCTGTGCGATGTCATTGTTAAAGATCCCCAGTTGGTCGAAATTACTGAAGCGAAAGCTTCGCAAAGCTCCATTAAGCCGATTTCGCCGTGCGTTGCCGGTTAACGTTAAAGTGAGCCAGAGGTCAAGTGTATGTGTTCAACCACGGAGGCGCACCTCTTGACCTTTGACCTTTCGATTCGCCGGTAGGGTGCAGTACAATAGCCTGCAGTGTTCATTGGGTGACCAAATGGCCGCTTGCCAGGGTGGCAGGGTGGGGGCGCAGCCTCTATTGCGCGGAACGCACTCAACGTTATAGACGCCAAGGCGCGTCTAGTTACATTATACACTACAGCTTTAGTTCTCTTACGAGATTCAGCCGTAGTAAACCGCAGCTAATTTCCGGGAGACTTCTACTACCACACCTCTTCCTTTCTTATTTTAACTCCCTCCTTTATCCCTTCTCTTAGAGTGCGGTAGGAGTGTCCACCGAAATATGTGAGAGAGCTACTGCGTCATTTCTGTCCTAAAGAAATAGAAAATTGGTTTCTAGGGAAGGGAAATGGCACTGTATCTCCCTCACAGACCGGCGGACACCTGAACCGCGCCGTAAGGGAAGGGATAAAGGAGGGAGTGAAAGAACAACGCAAGAAAGGTGTGCCGCAGTGGAGGGGTCCGGAAAAATGTCGATCACATAGGGATCTTTAACGTGCACTAACATCGCACAGCACACAGGCGCCTTAGCATCTCGCCTGCATCGAAACGCAGCCGCCGCGGTGGGGTTCGCACCTGGGAACTCCAGATCAGTAAGCGATCGCCTTAACCACTGAGCCACCGCCGATCAAACCATTTTTAAAAAATGAAAGAAGAAAGAAAGGAAGAAGGAAGAAAGGAAAGAAAGAAGGAAACAAAGAAAGAAGTGCTGCACTGGAGGTCTCCGGGATTATTTCAACCACCTGGGGATATTTAATGGCCTCTTCTATTCATTCCCTTACGGCGTGGTTCGGGTGTCCATCGAGATATGTGAGACAGTTACACGGCTGTTTTCTTTCCTAAAAAACAATTTCCAATTTTTTGAGTTCATAGACATCCCAAGCTGCTCATCAATTTTAACTGAGGAGTCTCGGATCTATTTATCAGCCGTTTGAGATGTTTATGAATTTTAAAAGTTGACAATTTTTTTCCGCGGTGGCACAGTGGTTAGGGCGCTCGTGTACTGATCTGGAGTAACGGGGATTGAATCAGACCGGGGCAGCCGCGTTTCGATGGAGGCGAAACACAAAGGCGCCCGTGTGTTGTGCGATGCCAGTGCACGTTAGATTCCCAGTTGGTCTTTATTCCGGAGCCCTCTACTGAGGCCGCTCTTGCCTCCTTTCTGCTTTCAGTCCCTCCTGTATCCCTTTCCTTACGTCGCGGCTCACGTCTCTGCCGGAATGTGAGACAGATCCTGCGCCATTTCTTTCGGTAAATAACAATTTAATTTAAGTTAATTTGGGAAAACGAAAAATTGTGGCTCCAATTCACTTTGTGAAGGTGGTTGGACTGCGAAGATGTAAAACGACATCCAATTACCCATTGCGAGGTCACTGGAAAATTCAGACACGTGGCTCCACAAAGAGTGAAACCACAGACCAGTAAAATCTACTTCAACAGTATGCTCTATTAAGGCGGTAACTTGGGCTAGATGGAAAGCGTTCGAGATCATTTTGCTAGCGCTTAGCCAATCTTTCAAGATACAAACATTCTAGGTACAATAAAAACGGAATCGGAGCGTAAAATTTTCAAAGATAGGTGCATTGATAAAGAAGGTTCGAAATGCGTCAGCACCCCATCTGTCAATCTATCAAAAAAATGTTTTTAATAAAGCGTTGCGTTGCTACTACGCGTGTGTGAGTGTCAGCGTTTTGAGATGTCTTATAATAAATGTTTTTCGATTTAACAGCAGTTTAAGACTAGCGTCTGTCCTGTGTATTTGTGTTCTTTGTCTCGTGTGCTCACTAAGCGCTAGCAAAATGATTTCAATCTATGCTCTATGCCTGATTCCAAACGAGATTTGCTGTTTTCATTGTTTTAGCCGGGTGTTTTGTGCTTAGACAACATGAAAATGAAGCCGTAATGCTTACAGGGGAACCCGACCGCGGAAAAATTGAATATTTGCACTTGGAAAAGAAAATGGCACACTATATGTCTCACATATTGACGGACACCTGAACCGCGTTGTAAGGAGAGGGGTAAAAGAGGGGCTAAGGGAATAAAGGAAGAAAGAGGGGCCGTAGTGGAGGACTCCGGAATAATTTGGACCACCTGAGGATCTTTAACGTGCACAGTTATAGCGCAGCACACGAGGCCCATATCATTTCGCCAGCATTGAAACGCGGCCGCCGCGGTCGGGTTCGAACCCATAAACTTTGATTCAGTAGCCGAGCGCCCTACACCACTGAGCCACCACGACCGCGGTGGCAGCGTTTTGATGGAGGCGAAACACAAAGGCGCCCATGTGCTGTGCGATGTCAGTGCACGTTAAAGATCCCCAGATGGTCGAAATTATTCCAGAAACCTCCACTACGGCACCTCTTTCTTCCTTTCTTCTTTCAATCTCTCCTTTATCGCTTCCCTTACTTCGCGGTTCAGGTGAATGCCGATATGTGAGACATACTGCGCCGTTTCCTTTCACCAAAAACCAATTTAAAATTTTTAATATTTTAAACTAAGACATCGCAGCAGCTTTGGCGCTCAATTAGAAGTTGGTGCTTGGTCCAGCAGTACCGGGTTATTTGGGAAGGGTTCTGAACATAAAATGCGAATTTTTTCAACATAGAAAAAACGGAGCCTTGCCAAAATTTGCCAAGTAGTCCAGATGATACTGCCCTCGACTATTTACCTCGTCATCTCTGCTATCCCGTTTCAGGAAAGTGACTTTGTCAGGGGTACGATACTCCGGTTAGTTTTGTGTTCAGCTATTTCAGCGCACTTGGAGACTGGAGGTGACCTTTGGTTAAAATGATTGATTCCTGCTTAATAATAAGCCTTCGTCTATTCCCTAATCGTCTTTGTGACCGGGACACAAACCATATCTTTTTACGACGACGGGTATTTGAATCCAGCTCGAGGATTCATTTATCATCGGCTTGAGTTACAAGCGCATCAGTCGGTCTTGCAAGGTGGCCTCTAGCAGAGACTGATGGCGACCTCTTGGGCTGTTCTCACGACGTGTACTTGGCTTTGCAGGTCGGAACAGAGCACCGAGGTCTCCCACGGGCACGTGTGCGCGAGCCTCTGAAGCGATATTGGTAGCGTATCTGTCGTACAGTTCAAGAAGAGATGGTATACAATGTTTTTGTTGGCACGCAGGGGTGAATTTTTTTCTGTTAGATATCTTTGTTACGACTACGATACGGCCGTCTAGTCGGCTTCCCTCTGGCTGCTATTGGAGAAATTGGCACTGTCGCATGCACAGGCGTCTGTGTTAGCTGGACAAGGGTACATATCGAAGTCTCCTACTGCTGACTTTACCGTTTACTATAGCTTAGGCAAGCCATCTCCCTGAAGTGTTTATTAAAGTGTGCATGAATCCGATCATGTCTGATTATAATGGCCTTAGTACGAGCATTAAAAGTTATTTTGCTCTTAGGCGGGAAGCCGGCGCCACCATAAAAACTGGCTTGATAAGATTATCGCGCATTAAATCAGCTTAGAAAGGATGGTCTTGAACTTGTCTGCGCCCGGCATACCTCCCCAGCGCACATCGAGCCAATTAGGTACGTAAGTAACAGCCTCGGAAAGTATGTCGCAAGTACACACTTTTCGTGCTAGGAGAGTTTAGTCAGGTGCAAGGGGTTTATCGGGGCTGGAATAAATTACAAGCTGTCTTTAAATGAAGGCAGCAGCAGTGCGTCGTATCATCCTAGTGGCGTACTGCACTCATGTAAATGGCGAAAATACACTAGGAGAGCGCGTTGCGCTAAATAGCCAGACGAGGCCACATCTAGAAGGGCGAGTCCACTTTCGCGGGGAATGGGGAATAGGAGACGCGTAGCCAGTTGCATTATAGGAAGGCAATCCTACCTGGTACTTCCACTGGCTACAAGTGTCTGGCTGCCGTGTATGAAAGCAGACTGCGCAGAATATGGCAGCTCCTGGTTACTCCGGGTTGCGCACTCCGCGTGGCGCCTCTGCCCCGCCAGACCTGATGTGTTAACAGCACATGCAAACGATGGTGCATCGGATTGGGGGGTAGGTCGGGAAATACTGAGCGTTACTGCGGCAGTCACGTAATGGCAGATAGAGGAGCAGCGGTTGGGTCCAGGACCCTTTTCCCAAGAATCTCACCCTTGAAGAGCCGGGCATCAGGCCGGGAGAAATCTCGTACCCATTACAAAACCGGCGGGCACCCGGCAGCGCTTGGGATCGAATCCAGCACCTCCTGAATGCGAGGGGGATGCTCTACCACAAGACCACAAGCTACCATAGCCATGAAAACAGAGCAGGAAAAATTTAGCTGTGGTTTAACTTATGTTGAACCTGGTTGTGTGGTGTATCGGGCAAGTGAACTCGTCTTGGCGTCTTTAACGTTGAGTGCGTTGCGCACACTGCATAGAACGCGCCCATTCTGCCACCTTGGCAGGTAGTAGTTAAACTAATGGTTGATCGCGAGAGGCTGCTTGCCCAGTGAAGGCGTTGCTCCGGCTTATATTCCCCCTAACCTGACCTCAGAACAGCAGTTTCCATCGTATATTATCACGCGATTGTCACGTGACTATTCCATCACCCTATACAGGCGAATCGAAAGGTAAAACTTCAAGGTGAAGGGGTGCTAAACCATGGTGGTCTAGATATGGTAAGGCCTATAGCCAAACCTGGCCTCTGGCTCACTTGAAGGTCAATCGGCAACGCACCGCGAAGTCAGCTTTACCTGGCGTAGTGAAGCTTTCGCTTCAAAAACGATTGCCCAGAACATTTCTCGTGAGATCTGAAGGATTTTGCTTCTTTTTCATTAGAATTACATAATAATTTGAGTTAAAAGAGATTTACAACGTAATGCTAGAACCATTCTCCAGTTGCTACAGAGCTATTCGATGTTATTGTAAACAAGCTGAGGATTGGTGTTGCTTTGACGAACTTGAAAAACTTACTTAAGGAGGAAGCCAACAATTAACGAAACGAACGAAAGCATAAAGCATTGCTTTAATTTAGTTTTTCGGTGTAAATAGTTCAAAATGAATACAGTAATTATCCTATGTCTGTAAGATAATTGTTTAGAAAATAAATATAATATAAATATTTAGAACCGACGACATCTGTATGTCGTGTACAGTGCTTACAAGCTTAGCGAATGGACCGGCTGTACACTGTTTTATTTTCTGGGGTATTTATAATGCGTGTAAGTTATTTTAAGAGGGTTAACCAGCGCCACCCTCATCCACAGCGGCGCACAAAAAATCCTGCCATTGACTGGAGGAGAAAACAAACACATATCCAAGTCTTCACATTTTACACAAGAACAGAGCAGCAAAATACCCAAGTTACTGACCTTGGTCTGGATCAATCCCCACGCTCTACCATACATCTTGGAAATGCTATGACAAACAAGGGAAAAAAATTAATATTGCGCCCTACGACACACGAGCAGTGGGAGGAGGCCCTTACCAGCGATAACCTCGACCAGCAGGCCTGTATAATCCAGCTAGCCAGCAAGTCAGCTGCCACCAGCGGAGCCTTGTACTAGGGACCCCAACCACCCTATTCCTGCGAATTAATCACCTAAATAATCAGTGCACGTTAAATATCCCCAGGTGGTCGAAATTATTCCGGAGCCCTCCACTACGGCACCTCTCTCTTCCTTTCTTCTTTCACTCCCTCCTTTACCCTTCCCTTACGGTGCGGTTCAGGTGTCCAACGATATATGAGACAGATACTGCGCCATTTCCTTTCCCCAAAAAAACCAATTAATATAATCACCTAAATAAACGTTTTCTCTCTCTCTCTCTCTGTTCTCGAATGTGTCACGCGGAACGTTATTAATTGGTAAGGGCTTCCAGAGCTCTCTATACTGTAATATTTAGCCATATCAGAAAAGTGGTCTCAAATTGCTCTACAAGCCGCCTGTTTTGCAAGAAAAGAAGGAGCTAGGACAGCTTAGAAGCTATGGTGGTGAATCTCCGTTTGGTGTGCTAACCATTCTGGAAAGATATTAAACACTTTAGCCGCCGCGCGGACAAATGGGTTCGGATCCCCCAAGTGGCATAGTTTTTTTTCCTTGTGCTTTATAACTAATTTCCTTTAGGCGACAGATTAATCGAAGTATTATTCTCCCATTTGAGGGGGGGGGGGGGGGTTCAGCACTACAAATTATAGAAACACTCTCCTACTTACATTCAGCCGCCGCGGTGGCTGAGTGGTTATGGCGCTCGGCTGCCGGCCCGAAAGACGGGGGTTCGATCCCGACCGCGGCGGTCGAATTTCGATGGAGGCGAAATTCTAGAGGCCCGTGTACTGTGCAATGTCAGTGCACGTAAAAGAACCCCAGGTGGTCGAAATTTCCGGAGCCCTTCACTACGGCGTCCCTCATAGCCTGAGTCGCTTTGGGACGTTAAACCCCCATAAACCAAACCATCTCCTACTTACATTCGTCTCGGTGACTGCTGGCATCTTTCATATGTTTTTTACACGGCCTCCTCATATTCCTTCCTATATATATATATATATATATATATATATATATATATATATATATATATATATATATATATATATATATATATATATATATATATATATATATATATATATATATATATATATATATATATATAAAATCACCAAAAATTGAAGAAACATAACAAGATTTAATTCACGACGTTTCGGCTGGAGGACCAGCCTGGTCCTCCAGCCGAAACGTCGTGAATTAAATCCTGTTGTTTCAATTTTTGGGGTTTTTATATTACATTGACCAAATCAGCTGCCAGAAATCACTTTTGGTATATATATATATATATATATATATATATATATATATATATATATATATATATATATATATATATATATATATATATATATATATAGCAGACAAGGTAAAGTAAATGAGGGGCCCGTTTGACAAACTTATGAAGGGAGCCAACAGTCACCGAAACCAAGGTGCATAGGGGAACGTTATTTTTTTAATGTGTTGTGCTTATCAGTGGGATAAGATTACTTAGATTAATAAATTGCTTAAAGAAATTACTTATACAGCAGAAAAAAAAAGCAACCATGCCGCCGGTGGGATCCGAACCCACGACCTCCGAATATCGCGTCCGGTGCTCTTACCAACTGAGCTACGGCGACAGCTGTCCAATTTGCTGCTCTCGTGGCTATTTATGTTTATTTGGTGTACACGAACCTTGAGAGTGTTCAGCAGCGCCACCCTCGACCATAGCGGCGGACGTAGCACGTCCTGTAATGCCGCGAGCGTGACGTGACGTGGAACGTCATCTAACGGCGAGAGCCCTCTTAAGCAACCTGTGGCATCAAGACTGCCAGAACCGAGACCCTCGTTAATAAATATATATATATATATATATATATATATATATATATATATATATATATATATATATATATATATATATATATATATATATATATATATATATATATATAAATGCCAAGTTGTGGAACGCTTCATTTAGCCATCCATAGATTTATTTTGAGTCGACCTTTCGGACAGAGCCTGTCCTTTCTAAAGACTGCAGTTACAGCGATCTTCTTCCTCTTCTTAAGGAGCTGGCAATGGCACACATGCACGACACATGAACAAAATAAGCAAACGGATGCTGGAAAGAAGATGGGTAGAAAGGAAAGAAAACTAGAAAAGAGAGAAAGAGAAAGGAGAAATAAAAGAGAAAAATAAAAACGAAAAACGCGCTGTCCCCCACCGCCCACCACGCAGCCGCGGGGAGCCGGCCCGGGACAACCAAAAAAGAAATAAAAACGAGGAGCGGGAGGCGATAATGACCACCTCTCGAGGCAACAGAGCGGCGGCCAGTAAGGCGCACAGAAACAGACGTTGGCAAAATCGTCCAACAGATAAGAATTAGAGACTCGTGCACTCGTGTGCCCCGGCCATAAAGAGTAAACAAATAAACAGAATAAAACGCCGATACTGAAATTCATGCCGACGCAAGCAGCGTGGGCCTAGGCGTCGTCCTCGTTCAAAAAAGCGAAAGGCTCGAGAAAGTCATCGCATACGCAAGCCGTTCCCTTTCCAAGGCCGAGGCTAACTATTCGACAACTGAGAAGGAGTGCCTTGCCATCACCTGGGCTACGTCAAAATTCCGCCCCTACCTGTACGGACGACCGTTCGAGGTGGTCAGCGATCACCACGCCCTGTGCTGGCTTGCTAATTTGAAGGACCCCTCTGGACGACTCGCTCGATGGAGACTGCGTCTCCAGGAGTTTGACGTCACCGTCGTTTACAAGTCCGGACGCAAGCACTCTGACGCCGATCGCCTCTCACGAGCCCCTGTAGATACACCGCCGCCGGACGACGACGAGGACACCTTCCTGGGACCCATCAGCCCCAGCTCTTTTTCTCAGCAGCAACGCTCGGACCCCGACCTAAAACGCCGAATCGAGTGCTTGAAAGCCAAGGTGTATTCACCCCCCGCTTCATTCATGCGAGGGCTGTCTTCCTTCTGTGTGCAGAATGAGGTCCTTGTGAAGAACTTTGCAGCGAGAAAAACTGCCTACCTCGTATTTGTATCTGCTTGTCTTCGCGAAGAAGTTCTGCACACTTCACACGACGAGCCGACAGCTGGACATCTCGGGTTTGCTCGCACCCTCCGACGCATTCATGACAAGTATTACTGGCCCCGACTGTCTGCCGATGTTGCAAATTATGTGAAAGCATGCCGAGATTGTCAGCGACGAACGGCCCCTCCCACACGACCAGCAGGATTTCTGAACCCCATTGAACCTCCTGAGGGCCCATTCAGCAGATTGGCACCGACTTGCTTGGCCCTTTTTCAACGTCAACGTTTGGAAAAAAGTGGGTCATCATAGCGACCGAACGCGCCGCGGTGGCTCAGTGGTTAGGGCGCTCGACTACTGAGCCGGAGTTCCCGGGTTCGAACCCGACCGCGGCGGCTGCGTTTTTATGGAGGAAAAACGCTAAGGCGGCCGTGTGATGTCATTGCACGTTAAAGATCCCCAGGTGGTCGAAATTATTCCGGAGCCCTCCACTACGGCACCTATTTCTTCCTTTCTTCTTTCACTCCCTCCCTTATCCCTTCCCATACGGCGCGGTTCAGGTGTGCAACGATATATGAGACAGATACTGCGCCATTTCCTTTCCCCAAAAATCAATTATTATTATTATAGCGACCGACTACCTGACCCGCTACGCCGAGGCGAAAGCCCTACCGAACGGAACAGCAGCAGAAGTCGCTAAATTTTTCGTGGAGTGCTTTCTTCTTCGACACGGCGCCCCCGATGTGCTCATCACGGACACAAGAAAAACATTCACGGCGGAACTAACGCAAGCCATCCTGCGTTAAATCCAAACCAGCCACCGGAGGACAACTGCATACTATCCGCAGAACAGCGGACTTATCGAGCACCTGAACAAAACCATCGACGATATGCCCGCCATATATGTCGATGCCGAACAGAAAACCTGGGATGTCAGCCTGCCTTACGTCGTCTTCGCCAACAACACCGCAGTGCAGGAGACACTAAGATGACGTCTTTTAGGCTCGTCCATGGCAGGGAAGCCACGACCACGCTAGACGCCATGCTGCCAAACGTTACAGAAGAAGAGAACGTCGACGTTGCCTCCTACCTTCAACGCCCAGAAGCTCGAAGGCTTGCCTGATTACGGATCAAAGATCAGCAGCGGTCCGACGCCAGACGCTACAACCTACGAAGACGCAAGGCGGAATACAAGCCAGGAGACCAAGTCTGACTTTAGACGCCCATTCGCCGCCGTGGTTTGAGTGAAAAGCTTTTGCGCTGCTATTTCGGCCCGTACAAGGTTCTTCGTCGGCTAGGTGAACTGGATTTTGAATTCATCCCTGACGCAATGACTGCATCCTAGTTGCGCCGCCTAGGACCAGAACTTGTCCATGTAGTCCGTCAAAATTCGTATTATGCGCGCTAAAGGACGCTGCATTTCTGTACTCTATTTTCGCAAGATCCGTTTTATCTGTTACTAGTCGCAATATTTCTTTTAATGCATCGGGTCGATGCTTGTTTGAGAGGGGAGTAATGCCGCGAATTTTTGCAGTGCTTGCTCATTTTTCAAATCTGCCGGCACACAACTTTATCGCTTTGTTTGCGACGCAAGACGCGACTAGATTTATCTCGATTCATCGCAGCCAAGCAGAGCTGATTTCACGTTGTTCCGGAATTTCTTGTAACTTTGCACGCTTTATCTAGAAAGTTCGCTATCAGCTTTAAATTGAGCACGCCCGACAGCGGCGGGCATTCTGTGCGACGACCGCCGAGCACGCTTGTCGCTTCGCCACCGCCGAGTGATTCAGTCCAATGTGGGCGCAGTTCAGCCCAATAAACAGTTTCCTTTTCGAAGACATTTTGTCCGTCTTCATCGCTACTTCGACTGCCGTCATCACTGCGTGAGAATATATGTATATAAGGAAGGCACTGTGAACCGCAAGTTGTGTTTTTTATTTATTTAATAGGGATTCCTCAACAGCCCTTAGGTGGGGGCTTAACATGATGGGTGGGTTAGCAACCTGGTGTTAATAACACATTGTTTCAATCACTTTCGTGAAATGGTCCGGGTTTGTATGAAGGATGGTATTAGTGGGAAGACTGCTTCAGTCACGCGTTGTTTGAATGAAGACGGAACCTAGATGGGTCACGGTGCGAGCAGGAGGTGGCTCAAAGAGCGGGCTCGAAGCTCGTCCGCTCTAACCAGCCTCAAGTTCAACATTGCTGTAAGCGACCGTTCGTCAGAAGCTTCATCAGAAGCGTCAACTTGAGTATCACTGCGGTGTTCGACAAGTCCGGTTTTTCCGGCTGTCTGATTTCGTGAGAAAAAAACCGTTAGAGAAAAAACCGTTAATGAGACCGTTAGCGAGACCGGTAAGATGTTAGGAACAGCGATGCAGAAAATCACTGCACTGTCAGCGTTTTTGTTGAAGTCAATCTAAATCTTATGTTTATCGTTTTCTGGCTTCTCTTGATTTTTCTTGCTGGTTCCTGCGAGCCGTTTGGGTGTCGATTTCGAAGGGTAAAAATGAACATAGTGTAGAGCGGTTTATTGGCACTGTGGAAGTGCCGGCTACGAAGACCTTGGCACAGGCAATCTACGAGGCAGACAGCCGAGAGACCAGACGCAAGCGGCAGTGTTCCATCCAGCACGAGCATCCAACCGGCGGCGCGAGCGCTTCGTCGTCGTTGGCTTCGCGGCTGGTTCATCTTCTTCATTCCAAAGGTCTTCGTAGCCGGCGCTTCCATCGTGCCAATAAACCGCTCTACATTTGGTGGAGGTTGCTGTGTTCCCCTTTTCACCATCACCGTGGACCTTCGCAGCCGCACCATCCCGATGTCCACTACCAAGGCCAGTCAACAGCCCGCCGCCAGGTCGCAGCCAGTCATCTGCTCCGGTGCCGTCCGGCAGCGCGACCCCGCTGTCTTCAGCGGCCATAGCGACCAGGACGTGGAAGATTGGCTGGAATCATACGAATGGGTGAGCCGTCACAACAACTGGGACGACCGCGTCAAGCTTACCAACGTCATCTTCTTCCTCAGTGATGTCGCGAACCTCTGGTTCCGCAACCACGAGGCCGACATTCCCACTTGGGCCGTTCTAAAGAGCACCCTTGCGGAGGTTTTCGGCCGTCCTGCAGTGCGGAAACTGCGCGCTGAGCAAAGCCTGCGCGTCCGAGCTCAGCACACGGATGAGACTTTCACCAACTACATTGAAGACGTAGTAGACCTCTGCAAGCGTGCTGATCCGGCTATGTCCGAGGCTGACAAGATCAAACACATCATGAAGGGTATCGATGACGATGCTTTTCAGCTGTTGTTAGCGAAGAGTCCCACCACCGTTACCTCGGTGTATACCCTTTGCCAGAGTTTCGACGAGTTGCGCAAGCAACGTCTTTGCGCTCGTCGGCCTCCTCCGTCTGCCGACTCCATCTCCGGCCTGGCCATCAATCCAGATCTACTTGCTACCATTAAAGACTTTGTGCGGGACGAGGTCGGCCGGCAGCTCTCGCTCCTATCTCGCCAACATCAGACACCGACCCCCCTCAGCGCTGAGATCCGGCACGCCATCACGCAGGCGGTCGCTGACGACCTCCCTCCTCTTCCACAACCAGCCCCCTTGGATCCCCAGGTCGGCCTTCCTCCGACCCCGCCACCGCCTGTTGCTGCTCCGTTGAGCTACGGTCCTCCAGTTGAAGTGCCGCCTGCCCCCACTCCCGTGCCTCTCACGTATGCCGAGGCTGTCGCGCGACCACCGCGACCGCAGGCTTATACGTACGTTCCTCAAGTGGTGCCTGCGCCTGCTGCTCTACGGACCCGCTTCACGCCCCCTACCTACAACCCTTGGCGCACGGCTGACAATCGACCGATATGCTACGCCTGCGGTCTTCCGGGCCACGTCGCGCGCCTCTGTCGACGTACTCTGCATGCGCCTGTCCACCCTCTGCCAGACTACCCTGATGCAGACCGTACCTTTCGCCCACGTTTCGGACCACAACATCAGGAGACCTCTCCTGACCGCGAGCACGGTCGCCAGCCCTACGTTTCCCACCGCTCGCCTTCGCCTCGCCGCCGCTCATTGTCGCCCATGAGGCGTCGCAACGTCCGCGCCGATTCGGAAAACTAGCAGCCGCAGTTCCGGGGGCACGAACTGCGCACTCATCGCCCTGCTTAAGTCCTCGCTTTTCCCCGCCGAACCTTCTTGACGTTTTTGTCGACGGAGTCAAGACACTTGCGCTTGTGAACACTGGGGCCACCGTTTCTGTTATTCACGAAAACTTCTGCCGCTCGCTTCGCAAAGTTACAACCCCATCTTCTGCACTCTCACTCTGTACAGCCAGCGCCGATACCGTTCATCCCTCTGCCGCTTGCACAGCACGCGTCGTCATCGCCAATGTTTTGTATGTTGTCGAATATTTAGTCCTCCGTGCCAGCTCCCATGACGTCATTCTTGGATGGGATTTTCTCTCCCTGCACAGTGCCGTCATTGACTGTGCCCGTGCGCTCGTCGTCTTCTCTCCACTCTGCGATGCGCTCCTCGACGAGCCTCCGACTCGTTGTGCTGCTAAGCTTGTCGCCGAGGACACTGACATTCCCCCTGACAGTGCCGTGCTTGTCCCTGTTTGCGCCACCTCAGTTTTGGACGACACCGTTCTCTTCATGCCTTCCCCTGTACTTGCCTCTCGCCGACACTTATGTCTTCCCTTCGCCGTCATCGACATTCACCACGGTGCTGCCGCCATCTTCGTCTCTAACACCTCATTCTTCGCGCTCTCCCTGCTCCGTCGCGAGTGCCTCGGCCATTTTGAAACCGCTGCGTTGATCTCTTCCTTCGACACTGATTTAACCTCCTCCAGTGCCGAAGTCGCTGCCCTCACCCCACGTGGTGCTACTCCAGCTTTGTCATCGGACATTTTCGACCGCTGCATTGACCGCGCTCTCGACAATGCTCACCGCGCGCAGCTCCTTGCCCTGCTCAACCAGTTTCGCTCATCGTTTGACCACCAGTCGACTTCTTTGGGCCGTGCGACCACTGTCGAGCATCACATTGACACCGGAACCCATGCTCCTCTCCGTCAGCGCCCCTACCGTGTGTCGCCTCCCGAGCGCCGCGTCATAACTGAGCAAGTTGACGACATGCTACAACGCGGCATTATTCAACCTTCCGCCAGTCCTTGGTCGTCCCCAGTCGTCCTGGTTAAAAAGAAGGATGGCTCGATACGATTTTGCGTGGACTATCGCCGGCTCAACAAAATTACGCGCAAAGACGACTACCCGCTACCACGTATTGACGACGCCCTTGACTGCTTGCAAGGCGCCGAGTTCTTCTCCTCCCTGGATCTCCGTTCCGGCTATTGGCAAGTCCCGATGGCTGAGTCTGACCGTCCTAAAACGGCGTTCGTCACCCCTGGCGGACTCTATGTGTTCAACGTGATGCCATTCGGCCTCTGTAACGCTCCGGCAACGTTTGAACGAATGATGGACAACATCTTGCGCGGCCTGAAGTGGACTGTTTGTCTCTGCTATTTAGATGATGTCGTCGTGTTTTCGCCCGATTTTCCGACGCATCTCAAGCGCTTGCGCCAGATACTGAGCTGCCTCATCAATGCTGGCCTTCAACTTAATCTCAAAAAATGTCACTTTGGTGCCCGGCAGCTGACAATACTCGGCCACCTCGTCTCCAAAGACGGCGTCCTGCCCGATCCTGACAAACTCCGTGCTGTCGCTGACTTCCCTAAACCGACTTCTACAAAACAAGTGCGCCGATTTGAGGGTCTCTGCTCCTATTTTCGGCGATTTGGTCCCAATTTCTCCTCCATCGTCGCGCCCCTGACTAAACTTCTTAATGGTCCCGCCGACCTGTCTACGTGGGACTCGGCCTGCGACGACGCTTTTGCTGCGCTCCGTCGTTTTCTCACCTCACCACCTATCCTTCGACACTACGACACCAGTGCTCTTACTGAAGTGCACACCGACGCAAGCGGAATCGGCCTCGGGGCTGTCCTTGCCCAGCGCAAGCCCGAATTTCCTGAATACGTCGTTGCGTACGAAAGCCGTGCCCTCACCAAGGCTGAGTCGAACTACACCGTGACGGAAAAGGAGTGTCTCGCCGTAGTGTGGGCTCTAACAAAATTCCGCCCATACTTATATGGCCGCCCGTTCACCGTCGCCACCGATCATCACGCTTTGTTCTGGTTGGCTTCACTCAAAGATCCCTCAGGGCGCCTAGGCCGCTGGGCCCTCCGTCTTCAGGAATTCGATATCACCGTAGTTTACCGATCGGGCCGCAAGCACTCCGACGCCGACGCCTTGTCCCGCTCGCCACTGCCCTCTCCTGCGCCCTCTTCACCAATATCTGCATCCCTACTCGCAGCGCTCACTACCATGGACATGTCCCATCAACAACGCCAATATCCATGGATTTCATCGTTGCTCGACGTACTTCGTGCACCCTCTACGGCCTCCTTCCCTCGAGCACTTCGTCGCCAGGCTTCCCATTTTGCCCTTCGCGACGGTCTTCTGTACCGGCGCAACTATCGTCCAGATGGCCGCAAGTGGCTTCTCGTGATTCCTCGACATCTCCGCACTGAGATTTGTGAACACCACCATGCCGATCCTCAGAGCGCTCACGCTGGCTCGCTGAAAACGTACGAGCAGTCACTACGCCAGAGGTACTATTGGCGGGGCATGTACAACTTCGTTCGTCGCTACGTTCGCTCTTGCACGGCCTGTCAGCAGCGGAAGTCGACACCTCGCCCTTCGACTGCCCCGTTACAGCCAATACCGTGTCCGGCTCGCCCTTTTGATCGTGTGGGCATCGACCAATATGGGCCACTTCCCCTCACGACCGCTGGGAATCGCTGGATCATAGTCGGCGTGGACCACCTCACTCGGTATGCTGAGACCGCTGCCCTACCTGCGGCTACTGCTCGCGATGTAGCCTTTTTCCTTCTTCATCACTTTGTCCTGCGTCACGGCGCTCCTCGCGAACTTCTCAGTGACCGCGGCCGTGTTTTCTTGTCTGAAGTTCTTCACGAGCTTCTCGCTGCGTGCCACACAGTCCACCGCACCACTACTGCTTACCACCCTCAAACCAACGGCCTCACCGAACGCTTCAACCGTACTCTTGGGGACATGATCGCCATGTGATGATGATGAAATAACTTTATTTGCACCCGTCAAGGAATCAGAGGGCGAAAAAGACGAGTCTTGACCGCCGTCATCTTCCTCCCCTTTCAGCAGGCTGGGATCCCTTGGGATTCAGCGGTGTCCAGGGCCAGACGGATGACTTCTTTTTGTTCTTCTTCTTTCTGGCTGGCCATTAAAGCCTCACAGGACTCTATATTCCTGTCTGGTTCGTTGTGGCTAGGGCATGTCCACACCATGTGGATCATGTCTGCTATTTCATTACACTGTTTACACCTGGGGTTTTGGATCGCCGGATGCCATCTGCTTAGTGCGAGTGGGTTCGGGAAAACTCCCGCCTCTAACTTTCTCCATATGACCTCTTCCTTTTTGCTGAGGCCCTTGCATGCTCCAGGTAATGTCTGTCTTCCTAATCTGTAATGATTAAGAATATCTTGGTACGTGTTCAGCTCCTCGCTCGTCTGAAGGGACTCTCTACTCGACGAGACCGCATTGGGGTCCCGGTGTGTGAGTCCTCGGACCAATGCGTGCGCTGTCTCGTTTCCCCGGAGGCCCTCGTGGGCCGGAGTCCAAACAAGGTTAATTAGTTCTGCCGGTGTCGGGCCGGCTGTGAGAATTTTGACTGCTTCGACAGATACCCTGCCTGCGTTGTAGTTGCGGATAGCCGATTTGGAATCTGTTATAATCACCCTAACATTCCGTTGAGTTAAAGCCAGCGCAATGGCTACCTGATCGCCATGTACATTCACTCCGACAGCTCCAATTGGGATCAGGTTCTTCTGTTCGTCACCTATGCATATAACACCGCTTTTCAAGCAACCACCGGCTTTTCCCCATTCTTTCTTTTATTCGGACGCGAACCTTCTTGTATGTTGGATACAATCCTTCCCTACAACCCCGACTGCTCGGAATATGCTTCCCTCTCTGACATCAGCCGCCATGCTGAGCAGTGCCGCCAATTGGCTCGCTCCTTCACCGCCGAACGTCAAGGTCTCCGTACCCATGCTTCCGATCAAGACACGCCCGCGGTTCACTTCTCCACTGGCTCACTGGTCTGGCTCTCTGTTCCGAATACGTCCAAATTTTCGGCCAAGGACATCGGCCCTTATCGCATCTTGGAGCGTACGTCACCGGTCAACTACATTATTGAACCGGTGACACCTTCTTCGGACCATCGCCGCCGTGGCCGCGAAGTCGTTCACGCCAGCCGCTTGAAGCCGTATTATAGCCCCCTCGTAGTCTCCTCTCCTTGAGTCGCCAGGATGGCTCCCTCTTTCCGCCGGGGCACTTGGAATGAAGAAGATGAACCAGCCCCGAAGCCAACGACGACGAAGCGCTCGCGCCGCCGGTTGGATGCTCGTGCTGGATGGAACACTGCCGCTTGTGTCTGGTCTCTCGGCTCTCTGCCTCGTAGATTGCCTGTGCCAAGGTCTTCGTAGCCGGCGCTTCCATCGTGCCAATAAACCGCTCTAAAATAGCTTCTTTTTGAAGGCACAGTGTTTGTGCCTCGCAACTTGAATTTTGAAGTGAAAAATGCAGTCCTAGCTTCCGGCTCAGCCATCTCCATTTGGCAGTGAAATTTTAGCCTAGGTCACGTAACCATGTAAATGTCCCGAAACCTATAAACAACCACATCTATAACATTTTTATTCCAAGCAGTTCGAAATTCCTGGCACTGCTTTTATTTGCACGGTTTTGTTGCTTTAGGTAATTGCATTTTGGTCACAAAAAAGAAACTTCTTCAGGTGCTTTTAGCCTGACTCGATGGAGGAAGCTTAGAAGCAGTTGCACTCTAGTTTTTGAAAAAAATTGTATGAATCTAAAGTTTCTCTGGAGTTAGCAGGACATTTACAGATCATTTCATCAAAGCCGAGTTCAAGTATGTGCCTCGCTTCAATTAGAGCAAGCATTTTAATTGTCCCTCAAATGACGCGTCGTTTGAACCCTTAATTAGCGTTGACAGTAGCTTAGATAGCGCTTCTTGTAACCTTGCTCTCAAAAAAAGTTATCAACACAAGCCGACATCACAAAGGACTTGGCGAACACTGCCTGAACCCAGTTTTCACCAATTGTACAGTCAATGAAAGTAATACTGCACATAAATTGATTACTGCAAAGCGGTTAAACTCTGAATGCATCTCCTTGTTTCTGTGAGGTTTCAAACTTTTCTTCACGGCTGCCGTCGCTCCGTTCTCGAAAGAGATTTCTGGGCCTGCGTTAGTATTTTCATGACCTGTTGCTGGAAACAATCTGGTCACCTGGTTTATTCACTAAGCTCTGCATTGTTGGAAATTTTTTTCTTTTTATTCTTCAGGGCTCGTTTCACGAAATAAGGTTGTTCCGCCGCACAAATGCAGCTCCCTGCGTCGAAAAGTTATTTTCAATGGCACACGAACGAGCCGGTAAGAGAGTGACCACAAGTAAAAGCAGTCAGATATCAAGCTTTCTGGGGAAAATGAATAACCAGTGCTTCATTGACATTTCAGGACTAGTAAAATACTTAAAGCATCGGAAGTAAGATTATGGGAGCTTTTTAAAAAAGCTCAGCACTAGCAAACATTCATCCAGCTCCTAATACCAGTACTTTAAGATTAGTCTCATTTTGGCTTTATATCTGAAACGTGGGATGGATAAAGTTGGGTGAAAGGAACTGAAATGTATGTTGAGAACTGCAAAATCTGCACTGATTTTCAGTTAGACACGCGGCTAAGCAAATATTTAGGGACGCTGAGAAGATTTTATCACGAGAATTGTAGATTTCTTGAAACCAAACTGTGCGTTTTTTACCATCCAATGGAACATGGCGAGCTACGCGAGAGGCAGCAATAGAGGCCTGCCGGAAACGTTCAGCCACGCGACGTTTTGTTATGGTGGCATATTCATGGTGGCTCCAGCGCCTAGATGCCACCACCTATCTTATGAGCAGCATTCCGAATCCTTACGCAACGAACCATTGCGATTGGTGCTTAAGAAATAGAAAGGTTTGAGGCGGTTTGAGGTGAATAAAATTAACTACTTCCCTTGCTCGTTTCGTGCTTTTCGCAACTACTGTATTGCTTGTTTCGCATGCTAGGATTCGCAGTATTCTCGCAAGTTCACCCAATTAGATCATAAAAAACGCTTTCAATATATATAATGAGAAATCTGGCATGTTTAGTGGTGTTCGCAAAGAACCGCATTTTAATTTCGACCCTTTAAAAAGATTTTGCATTTTTCCCTCAATGACTTCGCTTTCGAAGTTGCTTTATTACAAATCCCCTTAAATCTATGCAGTGAATGCCTCTCTATATCATCTCGGAGAAATCATTGCTCTTCAGGTTTCTTTTTTTCTTCGGATTGATATTCGCCAATAAAAATTGAAACTTTTTTGAGCGATGGCACTTTAGAGATCCCATGAACGAGTTTTCATCTGGGGACAAAAAGGAGTTCTGGCGCTCGATTCGGCGTGTTTGCTTGAACTCCGCTTCAATTGCGGGGCTGACATGGTATTTGCCCTCGTCAAATCGATTCTTCCGGATAAATGAAAAATTGATAGGAATAAACATGCGAATGGAAACATAGGGCCTGGGTTGGAAGTGCTCGCGAAGAATATTGGCCCCGAAAACTATGAAAGGCCTCCCTTCGAATGCCATTCCAGTAATATGTTTTGTGCAGCCCACCTATACGCATCTGTTTACCGAAATGAGGCCTGGGAGCACCAATATCATATCTTTGGCGACCTCAGCTCGCATCGGAAAATGCGCGAGTCCATATTGAAAGCCCGTATCTGGTTTATCCTGTCATCTAAAGCAAACATTTCAGACCGCGCCGCGCAGTTAACTTCTCTGAAAAAAAAAATGTTTCCGCACAGAGGCAAGTCAACGCATATTCACACAAAAACAAACCGGGGAGCTTATGCTTGCTTTAGGCGTTGTTCGATGATCTATTCTATTTTTTTTTTCAAAGCAATATTTCTTCGAACTGCGCGCTTAAATTTGAAGAACAGAACACTGGTGCAAGGAATGTTGACTATTGTACTGTATATCCACAAAGATCTTCGCAGAACAAAGAATTCTCCCAAGTACAACACAGCAGATAACGATAAGTACAATGAGAATACAGTTTTCTTCTTTGCTGACGTTTTGCTTTCATGAGATTAAATAGTCTCACAAAATATTTTTTTTCTGAATTCATTATAGTCAAAACTGTCGAATGTTGTGCACAGACGTCTGTTCAATGCCGGAGCATGCAATAACCTGTGCGTACACTTTTCATACTTACCTGGGCATTGCGATATACGCTAGGTTCGTGACCGGACCAAGGAATAGTAGGCTCATATTTTCGTTTGAACGCGACTGAGTGTCCAGTTTTTCTCATTCTTTCGTACTTCAACAAGGAATGGACGAAAGAAGCGGACGGCTGTTCATCTACGAGACGTTCTGAAGATCAGAGGAAAGAAGCAAGTGCTCTGTTTGAAAGAAAATCAACAGACGGACACAAAATTCAGGGATCTAAAAGCTAATGCCTTCTGCAAACTGCCATGCTTTCAGCTGCAGTCGCTTCCATTTCTCAAAAGATTGCCACAGTTTCTGCTACTGCTGCACTCTCCATAAGCAAAGCACATTGAGCGATATCATTGTCTTCACTTTTTTTATTTCGCTAGGGCATAATTGTTTCTGAAGCTACTGTTCTTTCATCTCATTTTCGTCACGAGAGTTTTATTTCTAGTGGCTGTACACGGGGTGTTAAGGTCGGTGGAGAGAGAGTCGTGGATTGAATTGTAATATTGAGTTAGAAACTATAGCAGCAAAATTGTTTGCCTTGAGCTCATTTGGAGTAATGCTTGTTGGCGGATGCGTCAATGGAGTACCAGGGAAGTATTATTATTGAAAAACTTTTTTTCTCACTGAGCGCTCTTTGAGGGTTCCGCGCATAGGCTCAAGTTGGACACATTTAAAATTTTTTAAATGTAGCTAAGCAGGGCACAATGATACATTTTTTGAGAATATTTCAATATGTTCTTTATGTCACTTAATAAAGAAGGCTCGCAAAATTTTTTTGTGTTTTCTTCCTTCAGTAAATAAGCAAGAATTGTGGTGTTCAAAAACTGCATACAGTTCACTGACGTTCCAGCAACACTATATCTTTTCTGCTTTCACCTGTTGCTGCAGCTTATCCTTCAAACAAAGTAAAATTATTAAATTTTATTTTTGGGAAAATTCAAAAGTTTGCAGCACCTGAATTCTTTTTGCCATTCATATCTAAATGAAGGACAAAAGGCCTTCAACATAAAATAACGTTAGTTGGCTCATTGTACACACTTCACATTGTGCACATTGCCCGAATTTTGTTTGGGGCGAGAAGAAATATTTTAAACGTGCAACCAGCCTCCTTGGTAGAGACTGCCGAACAGTGCCTTAATTGCGGAACATGTACTATAGTGGTGAATACGAATTACAACAAACAAGCCGTGACAACACATCGTCGCTTTGCTGAGAGCCACAGTCATGTCAGCAGCATAAAAATAGGCGGCACGTAATATTGCGATAAATATAGCTTTCAACGCGTCCAATGAGAGCGACCTGAAGTTTCTGTATTGTGTTAAATAATTTCCCTTTTAGAAATGCACCCGAATAGCACAAACATTCAATTCACGTTGTTTTTTTCTCCGCAGCTAACTGCGAGAATTTCTAGCACTGCAATTACACTTCTAAAAATCTTACAACAATACCATGACATATGCATTTTGGAATTCGTTTTTAAGGATTGGATTTTAGTTCTATGGAACACAGCATTGAATTCATGCTGAGCACACTACAAGGCAATAAAACATTAAAAGAACACAATATAGGATTCCAAGGAAGAAACTCGCAGAATGTTTTATAAGAAAACGACAAATGTTTCGTACGAAGAAAAACATCACTTATGGGTACGGCGCACACACTAGTATTGTGTGCGTACTGTATCAGCATTATTTGTGGAAGTTATCCTTCAGCGTAGCTAAACCACCTAAGCACAGCTGCGCGGTTGTCATCAAACTAACTGATTCTCCTCAACCTATTACTCGCTCCAGTGCGCTCACAATGAGGCACGAATTAGAATATGCGGCTCCAGACTATATTGTTCAATTTCGTCCCAACGAGTGGCTAAACCTAGTGACAGTTGACAGCCATACAGTGCAAGCTACTGAACGCGTTGTGCAAATATCATGCATGGCGGGACGTGGCGTTCAAACCTACGAGCTGCACCCAGCAACTGCGGCGTGAGTGTCATTCAGGGTGTCCCCTTGGACCTTGTTCAAGCAGATATTTACTCTGCGCTGTTGCAGAGAGATCCGATAAAATAAGTCCATCCCCTCAGAATCCCAGAAAACACCCGCATTTGCGACAGCATCTGTGGCGGGATGAGTTTTCTGGGCTATACGTGGAACTACGTGTATCAGTTCATTCAAAACCCATGGCAGTGCACCAGATGTCAGCGCTTTGGTCATGCGGCTAGCACTTGCCGACTTTCCTTGCGCTGATCGTGCCATCACTAAACTGCAAATGTGATCAGCCTTTTAGTCCTAAGTGCGGTAAGCAGCATGAGGCGACGTCTTGCGATTACGCTGCGTGCCAAAAGGATAAAGTCGTCTATAAATACAAGAACTCCAGCAATCAGTTATAAGTCAACAAATGTTGCTTTGATTGATACAATCGAATCCGGTGTATTCGCCGGGGAAGAAAATTCATCGGCCGGGAAGAAAGAGTGTAAAACAGCAGACAAAGGCAAAGCATAAAGCCAGCAATACCCATATTGAGGACGTGGTTGAATTCCCCCCTGTTCAACCGCGCCGAGAAGTTCAGCCACTTACCGTAGTGAACACTTATGAGGATACTGCACGACGGCCGCAGTCGCAGTTTGTATCCTGGACCACCCACACGAAAGATCGAATCGCCAAAACTCAATATTTCACTTTTCTGCTGGGCTCGCTTATTCATGATGTCCGTGCTTTTCTTACACCATTCTCCTCGACGATGACGAATGACATCCTTACATTCTTTGAATTCATTTCATCCCTGCTTTCACAATGGCTGTAGCAGTCAATCGATACTAACTATGCCGTGCGAAGGCATTCGTAACAAGGTAGCCATCTTCCATTGGAAGATGGCTGCCACCGTTCACATCGCTCAAATTTCTGGCATTTTGTTTGGAAGCACCGTTTCCCGATCATTGAAAATTTGTTTTTGTGGAAACGAAGTGGCGAAGTATCTGTCTCATATCTCGACGGACACCTGAACCGCGCCGTAAATGAAGAAATAAAGAAGACAGAGAAAAAGGAAGAAAGAGGTGCCCTAGTGGGGGACTCCGGAATAATTTCAACTACCTGGGGATCTTTAACGTGCACTGATATCGCACATCACATGGGCGCCTTTGCGTCTCGCCTCCATCGAAACGCCGCCGCCGCGGTCGGGTTCGAACCCGGTTACTCCGTACCGTCTGCCGAGCGCCCTAACCGCAGAGCCACCGCGGTGAGTAAATGTCACCTCAGAATTTTGACTACGCAACCATTCGTATTTCAGTCTACACCACTCTCCAATTGATAACAGGCGCTGACATCAGCGAAATACATTTGGCCATCAGGAAGGCTTGAGCTCCATCTACATGATATACCTGCCGGTTAACCCCTGTTAAGACGGGCTGCAATAACTCATCGGAAGATGAAGAAGACAGCCCGCGACCGCTGATAACAAATTTTAATATGAAATATAAATAAAAGTTTTTCCTCCTCCTCCTCAGTGTGCATGTTCGACTACTGTCAGAGTCGTGAACCTCTCCGTTACGGTGATCGTCAGGTACTTACCGTGTCCCATACATAGCATGTTCCTTCCTGGTCAGCCGGCTCGAGTCAATGTTGATGTTGGCCGCCTTCAGGATATCGTCCGCATTACTCTTGCGCCACACGTAATGGGAGACTTCAAAGCACATCATCCTGCTTCGGGAGGAGTCAGATAAACAGCCAGAGGACGGCAGCTATTTGACTTCGCATTGTGCAACAGTTTTTTTTTTCTCAAAAGCGGAGAGGCAATTTTTCATCACGGTGCAAGGTCCAATGGCCCAGACGTCTTTATGATCTATGAGAATCTGTCGTACACAAGAACCTGGTCTGTGGACATGGACTGCCGTTGCACCGATCGCCTATTGAGGTTGGTGGCGCTTTTGTGATTTCGTGGAGGCGTGATGTACCCAGGAGAGAAATTTAAGCTCTTCATCCTAGACTATGAAAACTTTGATCATGCAGTAGCACGGGCTAACTTGTTTTGCACTCAGGATTTGACTTCTCTAAAAGCGTATTCCATTGTTGACGCTGAACATCTGCGACTTCGCACAATTCGCCGTTGATTAGAGAGAGGAGCTCGCAACATGCACTCCAGAGAAGACATCAGCGTTCTTTTTTTTTGAAAGCGAAATTTATTGCCCCAGGGCATCAATGATGGGTGAAAATGTGATGAATAATCTAAATGAATGGAAAAAGGTTAGCTGATTTGATGAAGTCCAGTAGAGAACGATGGTACGGTCCCTGCGTCCAGGCAATGTATGAAGAAGGGTTGCTTGGTGAAAGACCTGCTACCATCAGGTGCCGGATCCTTGAAGGCTTGAGAGCTGGGCAGTCCCACAGTAAGTGATGAATGTCGGCCTCAATGTCCTCGTGTTTACATACCGGACACCCTGGCCGAGGAAACAATTCTCGGTACTGAGGCCACTTCCGAGTGATGAATGGTTTGAGGGCAACCTTGAACCGGATCCTCCTAAGCGCAACCTCCTCTGCACGGGTAAGACCGCGGGGGAGGGTTACCGCACACGGAGGGATGACAGCACGTGTGCGGCGCCGGAGGAGGTCCTTTCTCGATGAAAGGAGGGTAAAATTGTCCAAATGAAGGAGCCAAGGCGGTGATGAGATTGGATTCGCAAGGCGGGTCGCTAAATCTGCCTGCCTTTGATAGGTCAGCAGATCCCGTGGGACCCACTCAATACGTACTGGCTGCGGGATGCGTGGCGCGAGCCGGTGGATGTCCTGACATATCGTGGGACAGCGGCTCACACGTCGTAGCAGCCGGACAACTCGAAGGGCGTCAGTGCGGATGACAACGCGGGCCGCAGGGAGCATAGTTAAGTCGCCCACAGAGCAGAGTGCTTCTTGAACTGCAACGAGCTCAGCACAAAAGGACGAAGAGGGTTCCGTAAGCTGAAACCAAGAGGTTTGATTCAGGACAGGTCTGCACGGGCAGTAGACAGCTGTTGTTGCTTTGCAGTCTTGTATGCTTGCGTCTACGTAGACAACAATGGATCCTTCAGGCAGGCAAGCACCTTGTTCCTCAAATTTCTGGCAAAGCAATGATGCCGAATGAGCAGATGTTGGCCGGCGATTATCTGTTGGCTTGTTGTCGCTGAGCTGTACACACTTCCATGGGGGAAGAACTGGCGTTGGCGGCTGAAGAATGGAGTGTGACGTTGCATAAGTCCTCAGTGCATGCGTGGAGTGCGATAGACTGGCCTTAAGGCTGCGCGTTTCATGGCGTTGCTGCACCGGCTCATCCATGGTATTGAGCTGCGCATTCTCTTGTAAAGCTATGACCGGTGTGATGCGTGGAAGGCACGTAATGGTCCTCATAATCTCTCGGTTCACGGCTTCAAGGCGATCCCATTGGGCTCTTGTAAGATGTTGAAACTGGGCTTGATAAACAATACGTTGCTGCAGAACTGCCCTCACCAGTTGCCGTGCAACGAACGAGCCTGCGCCACCAGTTTTAGGGGCAATTCTTCTAATCAAACCCAAAGTCTGAATAGCTTGCCTTTTTGCCTGAGAAAGCCATGCAGTCGCTGATCCTGATTGGTGAATCATTGAGCCAAGGATTCCTAAAACTCGGACTTTCCTGTAGTGGGGTTCCTGATAGCCAAAGACGGATTGGACTTGCAGCACGTTTACGGCGTCGCCAGCGGTTGGCGACTGAGGTGTATGTTGTTTTATGCACGGATAGCTGAAGTCCGATGGATGATGCGTAATTAAAGGTAACACCCAAGGCAGATTGAAGGGCAGCCTCCTGAGTACCGAGATCTTGGTGAGTACTCCACACCGTGATGTCGTCAGCGTACTGAAGAAATTTTATGTTACGGATGTCATATAAGCGCCAAGCCAGCGGGATGAAAGCAATAGTAAATAACGTCAGCGACAATACTGATCCCTGGGGCACGCCGCAGAGAGGAACAAATGATCCGACCGCTTCGCCGCTGAGGCGTATTGCAAATTTTCCGCCTTCTAAAAATGATTGGACAAAACTACACACTCTCAGAGGGAGATGAAGCATGTCAATGGAGTTCAGAATGGCTGCATGACTGATGTTATCATATGCCTTTTCAACGTCCATTGCAAAAACAGTACGCACATTGCGGCTGCGGGTAGATGACAAAACTGCAGATGCTAAGACAGCCAACCCGTCCTCTGTACCAATATATGGTCGAAAGCCGAATTGTGCTGGGTGATAAAAACCGTGCTGCTCTAGCCACCATGACAGTCGTGTGCCTAGCATTTTCTCCGCCAGCTTGCACAGCGTAGGAGTTCAGGAGATAGGTCGCAAGTTGGCGAGGTCCGTCGGAGGCTTTCCTGGTTTCGGGATAGGAATCACGACAGCGGATTTCCAGCTCTCGGGCACTACGCCATCCAACCATACTTTGTTTATGGTGTCAAGAAGTTGAGGGAGTGCAGTGCTACTCAGGTTCTTGTACACCTCGTACTGAATATTGTCCGGTCCGGGCGCTGTTTTCCGTTTCGCATCATCTATCGCAGCCTGCAACTCGGGCATGAAGAATGGACACGCAATTCCATCTACATTGACATCAGACGGCATTTGATATACATGCGCTGGGATGCCTGCTATATTTAAACTAGCGGATGAAGAAGGCACAGCATCGTATTTCGGGATAAACTTTCGCGCTGCTTCCTTGGCGAAATCATCTGGCGACAAGTTAGCCGCGAAGCATGTGGTTGCCGCTGCGTCAGTCGTACGGCGACCGCGTTCCATTGTACGGAATGTTCGCCAGAGAGAGGCATTCGAGGATTTTGCAGAAAATTGTTCGCACCACGCATGCCACTCCCGCCGAGAGAGGTCGCGTTCATATTTGCGTGCCTTAGGTGTAAGATAGTGCAAGCGCATACGTGCCTGCGACGAAGTAGGGTCTCTCGTAGCAGCCAGCTCGGCTTGACGGCGTGCCGCCCAGAAGTTAAGAAGGCCGAGCTCTGGTGCCAGTCGATTGAAATCAGTCCAGGTGGTAGTTGTAGCACTGTTGAGCGCTGTTCGTATGCGCTCAACAAGGATTGACGAAGAATATGAGGAGAGATTGTCCATACAGGAGCGGAAACTGTCCCAGTTGATCACAGAACATTTGTAGCGTAAAGGTTGGAAATGTGAGGTGTGAAGAACGATGATGATAGGGTGATGATCACTTCCCCAGTAGTCTGGCTCCATGTGCCAGGAGAGAGTACCCGGTCCCGACCACCACGTCAAGTCTGGAGCCAGGAAGCACTACGAGTTTGACGCACTGGCCGTGTTGCTGTCCCAGGATGGTTGAGCAGCACAAATTCGGCATCCGTGAAGGCGTCCCGCAAACGCCTGCCACGAGGGCTTAAGTAGGGTACCCCCAATCCTGGTGAGGGGCGTTAAAGTCGCCTCCGACTAAAATCGGACACCCGGGATACTGCTGACTGACACTTATTAACCAGCCAAGATTAATACGGGGGAAGCACCACCGGCTGGTCTAACGTAAAATGAAACGGCCACAACGGTTCCCTTCTTAAGTTTCGCAGGCACTGCCACTACCTCTTGATACGACGTGCACCAGTTTTCGAGAGCAAGAGGTACATGCGGAAAACGTGAGTCCACATACACCGCCACCTTTCCCGGGGGAGCAGCAGTTTGTACACGACGGTCTATCATTAAAGGAGACATGTAGGCACTGAAGCCTGGAATCGATGGCAAGGCGTTTGCTTCCTGTAGCAGCTTGGCCCGTACCTGGAGCTTGTGAATTTGCAGTCGGGAATTGAGCTCTCCCACCTTCCTGGAAATGCCTCTGCATTTCCACTCCGGTACACCAGCATGACTGGAACTTGCCATTTCTAGTTACTATCCCAAGCGCTGTAGAATCACGGACGTCAGGTTGGACAACTGGTTGACCATAAACCGGAGCAAAGAAGTCGCAGAATTGTCCAGCGGCATTGCGGTAATCTGGAAAGAGGCGGCAGGAAATCACACTGGTGGGCGGCAGGAAGGCGATGTTGCTGCGCCATTGATAGATGCGGCGGATGATTCCGCTGCCCGTCTACGTCGAGCGAGCAGTTCACGGTGTTGCCGGAGCTTGGTGACCTCCGCTAAAAGACGTGCTATTTGTTCGTCGACTGCGGCCATATCGTCCTGCGGGAGTTCAGGCACACTGCGCTGCTTTGCTGGCTGTTTTCGGATGCGTTCTTTTCGCACAGTACCGTTAGAAGACTGCTGAGCTGAAGGATCATGTGAGGTGTGCTCAGGGAGCTCCGGCCACTCGTCGTCATCCCACTGGAGAGCTGCGAACCGATTGGATGTCTGCATGAAGTTATACTGTCTTGTATTGGCCAATGCTTAGTCATTCGACGACGAGCCTGTTGTGCTGCCTTTTGTTTTGTCGGAAAGCTTGGAGATGTTATCTCGTGGTCGTCGGATTTGCAAAGGCCGCATCTATGAGCCACTTTCCCTTCCGATGTACTTTCACCGGCAGCAGTGAAGGGGCAGGATTTGCGCATATGTCCAGCACGGAAACAGTTATAGCAATATACCGCACTCGGTTTATATGGCCGAGGCCGTAAAATACAGCCATAATAGTACAGACGGGCTGGCAGTGTCAGATGGCCTTGCAAGGTGACTATGCAAGAACGCCTCTTTCCCATGCGTCGGGCCTGGATGACTCGGCGCGTGGGACAGTACAGCTCACGCTGCAGGGCAGTTTGATCCGTAGTGATATCGACGTTGTAGACGACGCAGCGCTGCAAGTCGGAGCCTTCCACTAAATACACTTGTACTGGCACTGAGATTTCGCTTGTCAGTGAAATACTGGTGAACGTTTGCAGCCGTTCTACGGCAGTCAGAGTCGGAAGCCACACAGCAATGGTGTTGGACTTTGTCCTGGCTGTGAAGCCCCGAAACCCTTTGGTTCCGAACCCCCAAATTTCTAGGTGTGAGCTTCACAAGTCCCTCTCGTGGTCTCCACAAGCACAGGGGGGATGGAAAGAACCGCGCACAGAGCGGAGCTTCTGCGCTCCGCTGTTGGCATGGCTGTTTCTTTTTGTCTGCTTGTGTTTGCGCATTGCCTAGGGTATACTGTGTATCCTGCACCTATGTTCTTCTTGCCATAAGGTCGTGCGAGAAACAAATGTCATTTGAGTGCCACTCTGTATCGGCCCATAATGGGCTGACAGTATGAACAATTATTCAATAATAAAAAAATTTCTTTCCAAAACACTTTTACTTGAGGGTAGCGAAAAGGCGCTAAACTCATCCGTGAGGCATTCTAGGAAGACTCTAACGTCTTTTTCTTTACACCCAGGTAAAGGCGCGATGAAAAGAAATATGAACAGTGGAGGGTCTGGTGGTTGTGGTGGTGAAAAGCATTTATTTAACTATATATGCAGAGGTTCTCAGGGAGAGGTCTCTGGTGGGTCGCGCCCTTTACAATACAAGGCGGACTTGCTCATTCCGGGACCCTGTTGGTCCTGACCGCTGCGCAGGTCCGCCGAACCAGGGCCTGTTGGGCCGATGGTTCCTGGCAGCCAAGCAGAGCCGCCTCCCAGTCCTCTCGGGTAGGGGAAGGGGTGATGAGAGGAGAGAAGGATTTTGCCTGCATGACCAAACCATGTGAAAGGTGTTGGCCACATCCTCACAGAGTGAGCAGAGGCCGTCAAAAGAAGAATTAAAGGGCTTGAGAACCTAGTCCTTTATAGGAACCGGGTCGCGCCGGTGTGCGGTACGACAGTGCTCAGTTAAATATCTTCAAAAGAAAGAAGAGGGCTTTGATCTAGGTTGAGGTCCTCCCAAGGAACACCTCATGCCCGGTAGGTGCATGCGCGGGCTGCCTCATGGACGCCTTCGTTACCTGGCATGCCTTGGTGGCCGGGGACCGATATGATTGATTGATGAGTTGGATTCCAGTCGAGAGTGCTGTGGCGAATATTTTGGTGAGCAAGTGGAGTGATCTAACCGAACTCAAAGTTACGAGAGGCTCCGCGAGAATCTATGAGGATGAATTTAGAGTCGGAATGGGAGGCTGCGAAGGCGATCGCAGCCACCTCCGCATGAGTTGAGCTGGGCGCTCTGAACGAGAGGCCGTCCACCAGTTTTGCCTCGTGTATGACTGCAGCCGTGTATCATTCTCACCTGGAGTAGTAGGGGCCTGCAATGTCGACGTAAAAGACGTGTTTATTTCAGCCACGGTGGCGGTGCAGGGCATCCGCCCACGCCTGGCGCCTGCCATTATGATCCTCCTTGTTCATCTTAGTCGGAAGGAGTTGAACGTAGAGTGCGCGTCTCCACAGTTCGGACACTCGAACGCGTTCCATCGTATGGTCATCATGTTTGATACGTAACCTGTCCAAGAGGCGGCGACCGGACACGGTCTGGGCGAGACATGTGTATTGGTTAACGAGATGCGCCTCGCGAAGTTCCCGATATGTGTTCACCGCCCCCCCCCCCCCCCCCCCCCCGCGAGTAGTCGCGCTTTGGAAGTGGAAATCGGGAAGTCGAGGGCGCTGTTTAAAATTTCGCGTAGTACAACCTCCAAGCAATCTTCGTCATGCTTCCGTAAGCGGAGGTTAGGAGTCGAGTACTGTACTCGACTAGTTACAAAAGCAAGAGCGAGCCGAACAGCATCCTTACTTCGCAACCCTCCTCGCTTATTCAAAACGCGGCGAACCATTCGGCTCACCTGGTCGCTGACATTGCAGAGTTTGGCAAGGGCTGTGTCTGCCTTGCGATGCTGAATAATGAAGAGACCGAGTACTCGAAACTCTGCGCTTCACAGATGGTGCCACTGGCGAGAGAAAGCTGAACGGAGATTTCGCATTTGGGAGAATGTCAAATATGCACAAATTCAGACTTGGACGGGGTGCACTGGAGGTCGCAGTACGTAGCATAGTGGCCTACTATGCTCGTCGCTGCTTGCAGGCATTCCTCCATCTTTCCTGTTTCCCGTAGTAGCCCAGATGGTGATGTCATCGGCATAGAGTGCATGCTGAGCACCGTCGATACCCACCAGTTGTGCCGGGAGATGCATGATGGCAATATTAAAGAGTTGCGGAGACAACACAGCGCCTTATGGTGTGCCCCGCGTTCCCATCTCAAACGGGCTGTACTCAGTCTCCTTTATGCGTATATAGGCCAAGCGGTCTGTTAAGAAATGTTTGAAGTAGTTGAATGTATGACGACCGCAGTTCGTCTCGCTAAGATGTTTTAATATGACGCCGTAATTATCATTGTCAAACGTACCCCTTTGGTCGTGTGCTGTGCCTATCTTGTCATTGTGTGGGTGTTCTATAGGTTCGAGAACCTCGCGGTGAAGCTGTATACGGATGTCTTGTGCGGACTTATGAGGTCGAAAGCCAAAAATGGTGTTTGCGAAAGTGTTCTTGCTCTCGACATATTCCAAGAGGCGGTCACGGATCATAGTTTACATCAATTTTCCTATGCATGAAGTGGGGGAGATGGGTTGGAGGTTGTCTGTGTTTACCGGTTTCCTCGCCTTCGGGATAAAGATTAACAATGATGTCTTCCGATCGGGTGGCAGCAAAGTGTCCCGGCCGAAATGGCGTTGATATATTCAAGTGGGGTTTCGTATGCCCGATCGGGAAGGTGTGCCAACAGTTTGAGTGTGACCTTAGTCCTCCCGGGCGCCGTCCACTTGCGCATTTTGACAAGAGCCGTGTGAAGGCCCTGAAGCTGGAAAAACTCATCCACTTCCGGATTATCGCTGCCTGCATACGAATAATCCTGCCCGCGCGGATCTTGATCCTGTTTGAGGTATTGTGAGTTTAAGACGTTCACTAGCTGCTCTGTCTTTCCTTAAAAATTGTGTATTGCGCGAGTGATGTGTTTATGGGTTTCCGAGCGTGCTTGTGTATGGTCTATGAGACTCCTAAAGAGCCGCCAAGTGTTGCGGAGCGTCTGGGTGTCGAGATGTTCGCGTTTCTTTCCATCGCGTGAGTACAAAAGCTAAACACCAAGCTGTTCGTACGCTTCTACTTTTCGTATGCACTCGGCTACCAGAAAAGGCTGCTCTACACAATCATTACTACGGCTGTATCGAGCGCTCTGTGAATGACTTCTGCGCAGTATTCTCCCAACTCTTCAGTGTATCTCGCCAATAAACATCAGACAAGCCAAGCAATCTAAAGCCTTGAGAGTCTGCCTCGGCCTATCCAAGAACACCTCTAAAGTGGGTACTCTAGCAAAGAGCAGTCGCCTCTCTATGAGTGGTGCTAATCCATAAGCTGCTTCCCACCCAGGTGCGTATACCCAGGTGCGCACCAGGCGGTCCGTGAAGCTAGGCGTCTACTTAATGGGTTATCGAAAAACGAAGTCTCCGATCTTTTCCCATCGCAAACCAGCGTGCTGTCGCATCAAACTCGCTGCCCTAGAAGTTCGCTGCATAGAATTTAAGGACAATACCTGGCACTAAGCGCGAAACCAACGCCCTCTGGCCAGCACTTAAATAATTTGCCCTCGAGTACTGTTTTGAGTGATACAGTACGCACTGCCACATCTACACTTGTGACTCCGTCCCGCCTGTCTCATGACTAGCTGGCGTCCGGTTACTATCAACGCCCACCACAATTTCGTCGAGGCTTAGTGAAAGCACTTCAATTACTGCCACCGAGATGGCTGCTCTCGGGACAGCTTCTACATATTTTCTGCAACAGCCCAAAAAAGCTTGGTCTACTTTCACTGACACTCAAGCTGTGCCACAATTGTTAGAGCCATCGCGTATCCAGGAGCAGTTCGTTAACATTCTACACACCTAGGCCGGCGAGCTATGTCGCCATACGGTGCTGCAGTGGTACCCGCTCACTGCGGACTCTAAGACAACGATCACGGTGACGGCGCAGTGAAGGCGACGCGTGGCGGTACCTCCTTGCTGCTACTCAATCCCTTTTCACGTAGTGATGATGCCATACTTGTGGCAGCTGAATCCTTGTAGATGCAACGCCCTCTGTGGTGTGACCCGGAGTGTCAATTTGAACTGAGACTCATATTTCTATCCAACTTGTCACTGTCTCATGCCACGCAGTTTAGATGGGCGTGACCGTAATTCCCTAGACGGAATTCGCTTGGACATTTCTTGCACAAAATGCTGTCCTCATAAAAGAGGTGCATTCAGCTGCCCTCTGTGCTCGACATGTGGTGTTCGCGAAGAACAGCAACACTTGGTCAGCTGCTTGTAGATATCCAAAACGCAACAAGGCACTACTAGCATTTAGGAGTACTCTAATACTGCGCCCTGTGCATGTAGCACGTCCTTGAACGCTGGAGTTAGGCGGGTTCCTCTGCGGATGGGACAAACGCCGTACAAGTTTTCCTAGACACATGAGTATGACAGACACTGTTTGATGACCTTGTGTGTTCCTGAGTGCGTGACTGTTGTGTGTGCTTGATTTTTCCTTTTATTTTCCCTCTTTTACACACTCTTCCTGTGCCCTCATTTGGGATGGCAAGCGATGGTAACTACCAAGCACACCTGTACAGTATTAATTAAAATATCTCTTTTCCCTTCCTTGTGGTACGGTTTCTCCCAGAGACAAAGAACGTAAGGAACACAACACAAACGCTTGTGTTGCGTACCCGCCACTCCTCGTCTCTCGCCTCAGGAGAGCTGTGAGTTTCCATCTTTGTGGTCTTCTCTGGAATTTGATCAAACAACTTGACAACACATTGCAAACATGTATAAGGTTGTCCTCAGAGAGCAAGAACAAATTCGCACGGAAAATGATCATAAAAGATACGATATTTGCATCCTGTATATGAGAAGCCCCTATTCCTCTTAAATGGAACACGGGAAAAAATCATCCTTAATCATTGCAAAAGGGCCAATTTTTTCACGGTTACTTTATAAAGCACATGTAACTTTTCAATAAGCAATTGTGGTCATTGGAACATGGCTTCACAGTGCGGCGTTTAAAATATTGCCGCCGACGAACGTAGCGCAACTCAAAAAGGGTCTTTTATTCGTACGGACAAGCCGACCAGCAGTGCGTACCCGAGCGGAAGCGTCGTCTTCCTCGCTCGATCACGAGCGAAGCCACGCCGCTCAGCCGCATGGCGGCGCCGGCCCAATGTGAGCAGTGGGGCAGATGCGCCGCCGCCGGACGACGAGGGAACGCCTTCCTGGAACCTATCAGCTCCAGCTCTTCTCCCAGCAGCAACGCTCGGACCCCGACCTAAAACGCCTCATCGAGTACTTGGAAGGCAAAGTTTCTTCACCCCCGCCTCAATCAAGCGAGGACTTCCTTCTGTGTACAGAAAGCTGTCCTCATGAAGAAATGCGCAGCGGACAAAACAGCATACCTCCTTGTTGTAACTGCTCGTCTCTGCGAAGAAGTTCTACACACTTCACACGACGAGCCGACAACTGGACATCTCGGGTTTCCTGGCACCCTCCGCCGAATTCAAAACAAGTATTACTGACCCCGACTGTCTGCCGATGTCGCACATTATGTGAAAACGTTCCGAGATAGTCCGCGACGAAAGACCCCTCCCACCAGACGAGCAGGATTTCTGAACCACATTGAACCCCTCTCAAGGTCCTTTCAGCAGATCGGCATGGACTTGCTTGGTCCTTTCCCAAAGTCAGCGTCTGGAAATAAGTGGATCATCATAGCGACCGACTACCTGACCTGCTACGCTGAGAAAAAACCCTTCCGAACGGGACTGCAGCAGAAGTCGCCAAATTTTTCGTGGAGTGCATTCTTCTGCAACACTGCGCCCCCGATGTGTTCGTCACGGACAGAGAAACAGCACTCACGGCGGAACTAACGCAAGCCATCCTGCGTTACAGCCAAACCACCCACCGGAGGACAACTGCATACCATCCGCAGACCAACGTGCTGACCGAGCGCCTGAACAAAACCATCGCCGATATGCTCGCCATGTATGTCGATGCCGAATACAAGACCTGGGACGCCATCCTGCCTTACGTCATCTTCGCCTACAATACCGTTGTGCAGGAGACCGCCCAGATGACGCCTTTTAGGCTCGTCTATGGCAGGGAGGCAACGACGCGCTAGATGCCATGCTGCCAAACAATATCGAAAAAGAGAACGTCGACGTCGCAGCCTGCCTTCAACGCGCAGAAGTAGCTCGAAGGCTTGCCTGATTACGGATCAAAGACCAGCAGCGGACAGACGCCAGACGCTACAACCTACGGAGATGCAAAGCGGAATACAAGCCAGGAGACGAAGTCTGGGTTAGGACGCCCAATAGCCGCCGTGGATTGAGTGAAAAGCTTTTGCGCCGCTATTTCGGCCCGTACAAGGTTCTTCGTCGGCTAGGTGAACTGGATTTTGAATTCATCTCTGACGCAATGACTGCATTCCAGCGACGCCGCGTAGGAGCAGAAGTTGTTCATGTCCTCCGTCTGAAGCCATATCATGCGCGCTAAAGGACGCTGGATTTACACACTCTCTGTTTACTTTCGCACTATCCGTTTTTTCTGTTAATTGCTTGTCGCAATATGTGCATTAATGCAACGGGTCCATGCTTCTTTGAAAGGGGAGTAATTCCGCAAATCTTTGCAGTGTTTGTTCCTTCTTTTTCAAATCTGCCGCCACGCCACTTTATCGCTTTGCTTGCGACGCAAGACGCGACTAGATTTACTTCGATTGATCGCAGCCAGGCAGAGCAGATTCTATGTTGTTCCGGAATGTTCTAGTAACTTTGCACGCTTTATCTCGAAAGTTCGCTATCAGCTTTAAATTGAGCACAGCCGACAGCGGCGGGGGTTCTGTTCAACTTCAGCCGAGCGCGCTTGTCGCTTTGCCGCCGAGTGATTCAGTCCATTGTGGGCGCAAGTCAGCCCAATAAACAGTTTTCTTTTAGAAGAACTTTTGTCCATCTTCATCAAGCTGCCGCGGTGGCTTAGTGGTTATGGTACTCGGCTGCTGGCCCGAAAGATGCGGGTTCGATCCTGGCCGCGGCGGTAGAATTTAGTTGGAGGTGAAATTCTAGATGCCCGTGTGATGAGCGATGTCAGTGCACGTTAAAGAATCCAAGGTGGTCGAAATTTCCGGAGCCCTTTACTACGGCGTCTCTCATTGCCTGAGTTGCTTTGGGACGTTAAACACCGATGAACTAAACTAAACTAAACCATCTGCACCGCTCCTTCGACTGCCGTCACTACTACGTGACAATATTGACATATCCTCCACACACTCTCCTCATACAGTACATCCGTCTTGAGGGCACAGTGGTTCTTGTATTTCTGACAGGTGTGAGTTTCCCTCAGCAAATCTCGAACCAAAATTATACGCTAAGCGAAGTGAGTGCAAGAGAAAGAACTCCGGATGACCGACACTAATCCACAGTATTCATCTGCATCTCCAGCCTCGGCGCCCTAAAACACAGTCTATAATTTCTTCTGTAGTGGAAAAATTTTCTTAGGGCGAGGGTTAATGTCCACGATTTATGCTCATGCTCGTTCTAAGCGTGGGCTGCCTGCACACATCACGAAAGGCAACGATTTTTGCCGAACTTCTATAAACGTGTGAAGACATTATTGAATGAACAATAACGACAACGATGAGGACACAAAATTCGCTGTCTGTGTCTTCGCGCCGCAGATGACAGAAAATGAAGACGACTATGTGCGATGCAGACAGTGCAAGTGTTTTGCAATTTAACACCAGGCGTGGTCTGCTGCTGTAATAGCCCATGTGCAATGCACCCCGTGCAAGGGTTTTACAATTTAACACTAGGCTTAGTCGACTGCGGCGATTGCCTAGTCGCCGCAGCCGACAGCGCCTCTTGTTAAACTTTCTAGATTTCTGGTGCTTGGTTGTTTAGATGTGTCGTAATATGCGTTGTTTTGATTAGCGAATATGTTCTGCATGGTTTGTACATGTTTAATATACACAGAACATTTCTTCACTGTAATAAATACTGTTTTAAAAAAGTGCTCTCGCGCAGTGGCCAGCGCAGATAGTCTGCTCGCGCCTCCGCTGGTTCGGAGCCCAGATCCGGATATCTTTTATTTTTAATTCCTTATTTCACTTGGCACAAACAAAAAGACATCGAAAAACTACAAACATCGCAAGATCTTACACGGTATTTACCCTTCGGAATAATGCTTTCGCGCTCTATCTCGCATCTCTTCGGAATAAGTGGCACGATGTTTAACGTTAGCCAACCGTGTTGATGGCAAGTTTTGCAAGCATGTTATAGGCCTGGTGCACATTCACGTTCCAAGATCATGCTTTCTAGGTGTTATCACGCAACGCGCCTCACAGTTTGCAGACGTGACAGATCTCTGCACCGCACCCTCCTTTCCAGGAAGTTTATTAAAGCAGAGGGGTCAGAAATTCGCACGATGCCGCTGACACGTGCCAGAGCCAGCATTGGAATGCTTCGAACAAGAAGTGTTGCAAAATGCAAATATATCTTCAGAACACTATATTTCTTGTCGCGAATGGCCACCATAATCAACAGCAAGCTTGAGAATTATTTTTTTTATAGCAGCGCCAGTCGTATCTGACGAAGCAATATGACTTATAAATCATTTAAACCCGTAAAAGAGCCTTCAAAAATTTCTCCAGCCCTCGTAATGCGCTGCACGCTAGTTTCTCGCGCGGAAGATATTTACTTATGAAATATAAAGCGCAAGGAGGAACTGAGAAAGGGGAAAACATAGCCTATGGTGGACGGCTTACAACGTCGCTAAAATTTCATGACGTTCATTCAATGTGAAAAAAAAAACCTCACGACCGAGCGCTAGTGTGCGCTCCCTCATTAGGCTTTCTTATTACTGTCAGTGTCATGAAGCTCTATCATCATGATCCGAGAACGGTCCACAGCCAGACAATGCAGTGTCTCAGCTTGTAAGTGTGCCGCAAATTTGGGATTGTTATCCTACTACTTTATTCTCTGTCTCCACCAAGTACGTCTTCTCCTCGTGCAGACCATTATCGGCGCTGTCATTTTAGAAGTGCAAGCCGCCAAGGTGCTGAGTGCTTATGGTGCTCGGCTGCTAACTCGAAAGACACCGGTTCAAACCCGGCCGCGGCGGCCACATTTTGATGGAGGTGAAATGGTAGAGGTCCGTGTCGTCAGTATACGTTAAAAAAACCCACATGGTCGATATTATCCGGAGCCCTTCGCTGCGGTGTTAAATATAGCCTGAGATGGCTCGCGACGTTACACCCCTTTAAATCACAGACCTTCGCTTTTATAACGCTTTTGTATTGCACATTTCATGTTTGGCTCATTCTCCTTTGTCCCATAGTTTCTCTTAGAAAGTCAAACAAATAATAAACAAACAATCTGGGCAGCCTGTAATCTGTACTTTATCAAGGCACGATACTGTGGACCGAAGGTGGTCTGTACACAATTATGTTTGGCTTTGTAGTGAAGAAAGCAATGTAAAAATTAAGCTTAGTATTGATATTATTACAATAGATGGAGACACGTGAGGCAAAACCAAAAGGAGAGCTGTTAGTGAATTTCAAGGATTCAACAAAATTTCCAAGTTTCTGGTTCGATATGTCATCTTCTAATTCCACTAAACAAGCACTCTCTGCATTATGAATTGAACCGAACGCATACAGGAAGTGAGATGAAGGGATAAAATCATAAGAGTATCCAACCGCAAAGGTTCACTTCTCATACACAAATAGCTCTAATAGCCTACGTCATTATAAATGTTTTATTAGTCCGTCTTGCGTTCATTCTGCAGATCACGATTGAACTTTCCGTCTTTTTTTTAATCTTCGAAGAGGTAAGGGGCATACGAAGCTCCGATGGAGCCGTAACCTATTGCTTAGAAGGCCAGCAATCGCTGGTGTCGTACGCAACGCGCGTAAAGCGCGCAAAATGCAGCTTTTCTCAAATACTCAAAAGAAAAGAAGCGAGTAAACTGGAAGGAACTGCCGATTTACAAATTAGTTGTCTTTCGACATCGTTAGAATAAAGCTTGTTCAAAAAATTATATCATCATTATTACGACGGCCGAATATGCCCAAAATGGCAGCGAATGCAACACGTTATGACAGCGCTTCACGCTCAAGCACAAGCAAACAAAATTTAATCTCAATAAAACGGGCTGCCACATCACCAACAGACGTGTGTCATGCACAAACTAATTAATCGGCAGTGAACTGCAAACAAAACGTGCTCCTCCTAGGCTGATGTTCCGAACACTCGTGTGCATCATAACAAAATCCACGATTGTGGCGCCATTAAGGCGGGAAGCATTGCCTGGGCTGACACGGGACTCCAGTGCGAAGGCACCCGATGAAGCATCTTTAACTCTCAAGCAGGCGCGTCGTCGTCCTAAGAGGAGGGGCCTCATGAGCAGGGGCACTGATTCCTAGCTTGAACGCGCCAGCGGTTTGACTTTGTTCTTCGAGTGGCCAGTGCGTCCGTCAGGGCCACGCAGTGAAGCTAAGTTGCTGAGGCGCAGCGGAACCTACAGCTGCTGCTTCTCGTCGTGTGCCACTTCGCTTTGATACATGTATGCACCGAACACACTGCCGCTATGAAGAGCGCAGCCATGCCACTCGCCCATTCAAGCTAGAAGCGGACGACCCTGTTGTTCACCTCTGTAAATTCTGTCCGTACAGCTGTACGCGCCTCTTTCGAGAAACTGTCACAGGGATAGCCGTTATACATCTTCATTGGCTTCGAGGAAGCTCGCGGTGTGGTCGTTGCATTTCGAACCTTCTAGAAGGACTTCCCGCCAAGCATTACGCCACCACTCGATGCACTACTCAGGGGGCAACTATGAACAACAAAAAAGATACGGACTCCCCATGACCCATATACATTTTCGATTGCAAACTATGCGTTCGACCGCTGGCCAGCGTATCTTCATATCTCATACATATATGCGTGATGGAAAGTATCTGCGCGCGTGCTCGCAGGGATCTAAGCGTGTGTTTTGCTTTCCTGCGCTTTGTTCTCGTATGACGCGTGCAAAACAGCGGGACGGGCTGTTCTCACGCTTTGGTAGCAAAACATCATGCCTATTCTAGGTATTATGAATCTCAAATTGGGATCTGGCCCTCAAAACACTGCGCTTAACGCATAAAACTGGGCTTAAGTGCATAGTTAAGCCTGAGCTTTTTTTTATAGAGCAATCTTTCTAAAATTCACCTTGCAGGCTATTGAATTTTCTGCACTTGATGTTTTTAGGTCACGCTTCCAAACTTTCGCTTTCGAAGCAGTCTGAGCTTTTTGTGGGTGTTGCGGATGTTTAAGATGAAGCTGGGTGGTCCAATTTAAGCTGGAGAGTTTCAAAAGTACACCTGTGAACGGTACACGTGAATGGCCAGTTTTCTTGGACTTAACAAACTGGCGCCATCTGTCGGCGCCAGTTCCTACCTGCTGCAGAATCCGATTGATATATATTGCTTCTTGCGTCGCAGGGGCCGTCTTTGATGGCCTGGAAAATTAAGTGGTGAATACCAAACGTCCAAATTACCGCAGTACTATCTGATGGGTAGGGGCGTGCAATCCGTGGTAGCAGCCGTGAAAACAACAGCCTTTTTTTCACTTTCTCTGGGCTTGTTTCAATAATAAAATATATAACGTGTGCTGACTCGGTCGTAAGAGGACGTGAGGATTACGTGTAGGACCTCTAATTCAGCTCGTTCTAATACAGGAGCATAACTTCGCACATTTTCTTGGTTCACATTTCGCATTCCTTCTCCCTTCACCTGTGTGCAGCGGCTGGTCAGAGACGTTCCTTTGCCCTGCGTCTTCTTTGTTGCTGGGAAGACATTCTGAAGTTAAACATTTCAATGTCTTAGTGATCGTCTGACAACCTGTGTTGGCACTTCTGCAGCAAATACAACCGTTCAGTTTCAGAAGCTCCTTAGTACATTACTTTTAATCTGACTAGATTCAACCACCACACATTCGTAAGCAATACATTTTGCTAGAATAACTGCATGTTTGATGGCGCTAGATATGAGCATTAAAAGTCGCATTTGTTTACGTACAAAACGCTTTGGTATGTGCCGGTGTGATGAAGGACCACAAGCTTTCTCGGTCCATGTCCGCACATAGTAGCATCAACCTATTTTATGGTCACAGCTCCCTTTGCCTGTAGCAGAAGTACACCACCAGCGAAAAGAGCGAGATTGTTGCGCAGCACGTGAATGTGGGTCATTTGGACTGTAATGACGGAGCGTAAAAAAGAAGAAATTGAGGTGAAAATGGGACAGGAATGATTGATGTACCAAGTACTTTTTTTAACAAAATAATACCATCTTCGCCAAATTTCTTCTGTCTCGTTTTGGCGCTCATTAACTACTAATATTTCCGGCTCATATCGGTATAACACTAAGTCCCCGTCAGCACCTGGCGCTTGCCGGGTGTACGGTTGTTGTGAACTCATGAACGCAAGAGAGAGAATCTTTGCAATACGGGCGCCTGGTGGTATTTGATAAGCATGCAGGAAAGGTCCAGCAAATGAAGGTCCACTACAGCTAATTAGCTTGACTGGCTACGAATATCACGATCTCTTCGTACTTTATTCGCGTTTATTAACGAAACTCTAAAAACTGCAACCTATTCGATTATTAGGTAAAACTATTAAATTCAATTCAATTTAAATTTATTCAACATCTTGAGGATGTTGAGTGCGTCAACAAAAATCCAGAGAAAACGCTTTTCGCAACGCAAGAAAAGGGCATCTTCTCGTGAACCGCTGTAAAGTCCCATAAAAAAACTCTTTCTGCTGTTTCGCAGCTGCTTACATGAGAAGATGCCGCGCTACACGGCGCGAATATTTATACTGTTGTTAACCCTCTTTCCCCACCACGTACGTGAGCAGTACAATGTGCAGAGCGCCTTTCTGTGTGGTTATAACATCACTTATCATCCTACTTAATAAACATTTCTTTCACAGTGTCTCCGCATCAACAAAAAACTTGTTCGATTTCTGTATTGGTTACTGGTGGTACGTCATGTGACTTCACATCTGGAGGCGATATCTGAAACAAATTGCTATATTTCGTTTCGAATATAATAAAGTTATTCATAGGAAACGGAAGCCGTTTTCAAGGCACCCGTTTCTGCATTTCACATCACTGGTAAGTTTGTGCCAAAATATCTTTCCTCCTCCTTTCCGTCCTAGTCTTTTATATTCGTAGTGTACAAGCCGGCCATATCACTGCTGGTACAAGCCTCCTATCACTTTTAATGATGATTTGATAATTCTCCTGCGATATGAATAATACAAATGGTGGGTGCTGCAGTGTGTACGAGCTTTCGTCGCGTGCAAGCATTTGAGCTTGTTCCTGATGTTAGAGAATTTCTAAAATAATTTCTTGTGACATAACGACTAAAATACGCATAATTAAGGCTCTCCAAGCTGCGTATAGCCACCGTTTTTAGACATCAATATCCAACACTGATTACATGTTAAAAAGGCCTAAAATTCACTCCCACATAGCCCCAAATGCAAAATTTAGTTGGTGTTTGCATATCGGAACATAGTCTGTCGCCCTCCTCCTCATTTCCAGATTGATCACAAGGTAAAATACCTTTCACGCCTCTGCTAAAGGCAGTCCATATGAATCTTTGCTCTGCGTAGTGCATCGTCCTTTCTGCACATATTTGTTGCATGAGCAACTATTCGGACAGCCAGTTCGCGCTGTTTCTTCTTTCTTTAAGCTAATGAAGGTGCTAATTGTTCACATAATGTCAGAGTTTTATGCCTATTTCCCCAGACTTTAGAGTGATAAATTGCACCATAGTTATGAAAAAATAATTCATTCAAAGCTGTCGAAAGATTTCAGAAAGTAAATTCTGCATTTTTTTGCATGTCTCTTATTGTAGACACGAAATTCTAGATTCCTCAAGGACTGTAAATTCTAAAAGGCAGGATACTTCCCAAGGCGCCTTTTTTTTTTACCATCGAAGGAGTGCTGTTCGCGCTGACAGTATCTCCGGAAACAGACCATTTCCGAAAGATGGAATCTAAGGTCGCGCTTTTACTTCGACACTATTGAGATTCTGGTTTGGAAGACGCGGACTGTAACGCGAGAATAATTAAAAATAGAAGGTGAACAGTAAAAGGCCTTGGTGACTGGAAACGAATGTCGGGGAGTAAAAATGAAAGCGTACAAACCGCGCGGCCAAAATCATTAATCAGTTCTTTCTTTTCTAGGCAGCTCTAATGGGCTCAGTATGGGATACTAACAACCGCTGGCCCTTTTGCCGCCTCCGAAAAGAAGGAATGCCTCGCGACACCAAATCAATTTTTCTCATTTCCCTGAAGGTGGAAGGCCTGTTCTGCTCCTGGCAGAATGAGGAAATCATATTATTCTGAGATTACGGGAACACTGAGCTTCAGAAAGGAGAAGTTGGCGGCAAACCACAAAATTGTATGACTTCATGCGCGTGCCACCCGCTTTCTGTTGAATGGTTGTGGTCTCTGAGCAATAAAAACGTGGCTGTTATATGAAGTTCTGTTACGATATTCTGATAAAGGCGCAAATAAGCTGAATGCGTCTTTGTCACCGTCCGGAGAACTCCAATTAGGTGCTTTTCAAGCAACAGGCCCCAAAACACGCATTTATTAGTTTTATCGGCACATGCGTTCCCAAATTCTTTGCATCAGTCTCATCTGTGAGTACTTATTTGAGTATCCCCAACGTCTCGCCCTTTTTTAGTTCCCTTCTCTATGCATTTATTTGCACAACAACAAATGTGTAGCGTGGGCTAAAGCCGCGTACTTTTCGCTCATTCTGAACCGTTTTATGCTCAGCTGAACAAAATATGCGTTGAAAATTTAGGACGCTAGCCTAAAATGAGCACGTATGCCTGCAACTGTAAAGGCTGCAGCGTAATTGTATGCCAACAGCAAATTACCACCACATTAACTAATTATTACATAATAGTCAGTAAACGCCTATTATGACAGTGATGATACATACCATTGGATTCAGAAAAGCCCGGCAATCTTTAACAATAGGTTGGTTGAGGTGAAGACACGCTTTTTCCAACATAGTAATACCCGTGTTAGCGCACAGGACAAAGGAGCGCTATCATGGCAACTAGTGAAGTGAGCAGCCAAGTTCTGATAGTTGACTTTTTAAATATTATATATTCGCCTGGTTTGTATTCGACTTCCAGCTAGCCATTAATATTAGCGATATTAGTATTTACAATTTCGAAAACGGGATTACCCTCGTCATTCTGGCTCAACTTAGCTAGGCCATTGCCTTAATCTGCTATCACTGCTATAAAAATGCTATCTAATGATTGAGTTGGAAATTGTAAATAGATATTTATGAATACAAAATCATTGAATAAGTTCCTGTTTGGCAATGAGCTGCTCCGCAATCGTTACGAAGCGCCAGTGCTTCCTAGTGCACTACGAGCCCAGTACAGCGTAATGTCGATGCCAAGAGATCGGATCGAAAAAACATTTATTGAGCTCTAGAAAAGAGATCGCGGCTGCAGACGGCGTCTTCCATCTTCCGATGCCGTCTTCCGTCTTTATTCACAGGGTTGGTGCCCTTGTCCAAGGCTCCACTGAGTATGGCCATCTCGCGAGCTCGCTCTACTTGGCACCTTTGGCCTTTCAAGCTTACGCTGGAAAACATATTCTCCCACTGTTCCGCAGTCGGGTTTTTCATTCTATGGATAGCTGGAGGCTCAGTCTTTTGACAGCCCCATGATACATGGTATAAATCTGGTTTCTCTCAGAACCATGGGCACCTAGCCTCATACTGTGTAGGGAGCATTTTATTAAGAAGGTTTAGATTCGGGAAGTACCCGTCTGCAGCGGTCGCCATTCAACAGCATCCTCTCTGCTTAGAATCTTATCTGGGGGTAGATACTTCAGGCTATAATAATTTAGGATATCTGAGTAGGCCATGGGTACTGACTCGGGTTCCTCAAGGCTGGATGTGTCGGACGCCCGGTTAGTATGTCCTCGAGCTATCCTATCTGTCTCTTGGTTCCCTGTTATGCCAGTGTGTCCTGGCACCCAGATTATGGTATGCTCAACTTTGTTTCCCGGGTCGCTTGAGCAGAGTATGTGGCGTGCTCTACGTCCAATTCTGCCATTTGTATAATTACGGCATGCTGCTTGATAGTCTGTTATTGTTAGGGACCTGCCAGATCTGTAGCCCTCCAATGCTGCCAGAGCTACAGCTGCCTCTTCGGCCTCGACTACCGTGCAGTCCTGTAGTAATGCGCTGGTGATCTCCTTGAGGTCCGAATTAACCATCGATGCCACTGCTTTGCGGCTTTGTCTTCCGTCTTTGACAAACGTTGCCGCGTCCGTATACCTTGTGTTTTCCTTGTTTGCCAGGGTTCTCTGCACATACTCGGCTCTTGCTTCCCTACGCGCCTTGTGCAGGTTCGGGTCCGTATTCTTGGATATCAGTGCGACTCGCAGCGTGCTGCGATACTTTTCCGGAATATCTTCGGTACTTTCGATCTCTTGGAACATGTTGCAGCCGCCGTATCTTTGCAGGAGCACCGTTCCCGTGGGGGTCTGCATCAACCTACGTGCCTGAGAGCATAGTAGTGCTTCTCTCAGTTCACTGAAGGTACTGTGCAGTCCAAGGGCTAGCAGCTTCTCGGTCGATGTGCACTGCGGCAGGTGATGCGCAGTTTTGTACGCTTTTCGCAGTATGACGTCCGCTTGTTCTTCTTCTTGCTTGATGCAATTGTGGTTGGAAGGGCTATACACCACTCTGCTAACCACAAGGCTCCTGACTAGCTTGAGTGTGTCGCTCTCCTTCATGCCGTGTCTCTGGCTGGATATTCTGCTGATCATACGGGTCACTTGCATGGTGGCGGTCTTCAGCAGTGTAAGAGTATGAGTGCACCACTGATTGGACTGAAGCCACATCCCCAGGATCCGAATGGTGGTCTTCTCCTGAATGGGTTGGCCCTCGAGGTATACATTGAGTTTGAGCTCATCGCTTGTAGGGACCATTCGATTTTGTTTGCCTCGCCACACCCTTTGGAGCTCGGACTTCTCCGTCGAGCAGGCGAGGCCCCTGGCCCTAACGTAGGTTTCTACGCTGGTGGCCGCTTTTTGCAGGCATTCTTCTTTTTAGCTGAGCGATCCCCGGTTCACCCATACTGTTATGTCGTCAGCGTACATGGCGTGCCGTGTGCCTTCAATTTGTTCGAGATGTCCTGCTAGCCCAATCATTGCGATGTTGACGAGGATGGAGGAGATGACCGACCCTTGAGGAGTTCCCTTGTTTGGGGTGCGAAACTCCTCGGATCTGACTTCTCCCAGACCGATAGTTGCTGTCCGGTTAGAGAGGAAGGCCTTGACGTAGCCATGAAACCTTCTCCCACAGTTCAGGCTATCCATTCCTATGAGGATGACTTCGTGGCTGACATTGTCGAAGGCTCCTTTAATGTCCAGTGCCATGATGACGTGTTCGCCGTTCCGTGGAACGTTGCTGAGCACCTCCTACTTGAGCTGTAGGAGCACGTCTTGCGTCGATAATTTAGCGCGGAATCCAAACATGCTGCGGGGTACAGCTTGTCCTCCATATAATTTTGCAGCCTCATAGAAACCACCCGCTCGTCTAGCTTGCCTAAACATGACGTGAGGGAGATCGGTCTAAGATTTTCTACTTGCAATTTTCGCCCGGTTTTGGAATCATCACTACTTCCGAATGCTTCAACTCCTCGGGTACTGTCACCGCCGCCCAGTGCTTGTTGAGGTATTCAGTAAGTTCGACTACAAGCTCATCACTGAGGTTGCGAATCAGCGTGTTCTTTATCTTGCCTGCGCCTGCAGCCATATTCCTAGTGGTATTTCTTATGGCTGCGTAGACTTCCTCTTTGGTTATAGGCCTGTCCAGATCAGAATTTTCTTGCCCCTTGTAGTACTTTGTGTACGCTGCTGGGTCGCCGTCCCCAAAGCACTTGTGCCTTACTTTTTCTTTGAGCTCATACTCTGGGCCCGGAAACTGGTGAACCAGCCTCTGTATGGCCTTCTTGTTCCCGACATGGTCTTAGTCGGGTCCGGGAGTGCCTTGAGTATGCTCCACGTTCGGGCAGTACTCAGGGTTCCGCTCAAGGAATTGCTAAGTTGCTCCCAATTTGCTCTCGCCAATTGTTCCGCATACTCTTCTGTATTTTGCGTGATTTCCGCAATCTTCAGCTTTAGCTTCCTATTAAACTTCTGTCTCCTCGCCCTTCTGGTCAGGCTCTGTCTTGCCTCCCATAGCCTAAGCAGTCTTGAGTCTACCTCGGATGTTTGCTCTGTGCGGTCAATCTCTTTGGTGTACTTGCTTTGCCTTTCCTTCAGCATGTCCCCCATTCCTCGATTGACAGTATCTCGCCCAGCGGATGTCTGTCGCATGCTTCTCTAAAGACATCCGAATTCATTATTTTTACTGTACCTATCCGATGGTTTGCGTGATTCATACCGAGTTGCGTCTTGATGATGTTGTGATCACGACCCAGGCTTTCAAACATATTTTCCCAGACCACCAGTCCCGCTTTTCTTTCAAAGGTGAGGTCGGGGCTGGTGTCCTCCTGGACGCTGCTTCTCACCCTGGTGGGGACCTCTGGGTCCGTTAGGAGTTTGCAGTCTATGTTGTACGCCGCCTCCTTGACTCTCGTACCCTTTTTATCGGTGGCCTTGCATCCCCAGGTAGGATCCTTGGCGTTGAAGACTCCGACGATTACGAGCGCGTTGTTTTTAGCCAGTCTGCTTACACCGCGGAAGTGTTCCGCGAATTTGTCCTCCTTCTGCTTTCGAGGACTGTATACGTGCACAATAAAAGTACTTCCCCCGTTTGTCTCCTTTTTCGGTATAATTTCGGTAATATGATCTATGTCTGTGTCAGCAATCTAGTCTTGTGTTATGGCGGCAAGGGTTTTGCTGATTAGAATGGCTGTCCGATCATTCTCCTCGTTTTCTTGACATTTACACCCCTGTAATTTTGGTGCGAAGCCCCAGGTCTTTTGCAGAGCAATGACGTTGGGCGGAATTAGCTGCTTGTTGATGCACTGTTGTAATTGTGCCTGTTTTCTTCGGTACCCGCTGCAATTCCACTGCCATATTTCAAGCTTTTCGTTTTTGCCGCTTCCTTTATTTGGACTATCCATGATTAGTTCTCTGAATGCACTCGTAATGTTTGACGTCGCTGGTCAAATTTTTTTTGACCTCTTGTGTTCTTTCTTGTTTACGCATGTTGCGTGTTTCTGTGTTTTGCATCTCTATTCTTTGCTCTACTATGTTGAATTTCTATCTCATCTCTGCCATAATGTATTCGGGTGCTTCTGATGCCTTGTCTTGTGGCTGCGATGCCCTGGAAGGGGCTCCCGATTGGAGGTCCCTGACTGCTCTGATAAGTTCTTCAATCTTTTTATCCTGCCCCTCTCCCTTCTGTGTGAGGGCCTTATTTTCTTTCTCTGAGTCTCGAGTGTACTGATGTTGTTATTTCGACTATTGTTACCCGAGTGCGAAACAAGCGATTTGGGAGGGCCTGCATCCCACCTCACCTTGCCGTTGTTATTGTTGTCGGGCTTCTGCTTCTTCTGTTGCTGCTGCTGTTTGCCTCCCTTGGTGCCTTGGGACGACTGGAAATCGTTGGTCCGTGACCGGCTCTGCGAACGGTTCCGCGAACGGTTCCGTGAACGGCTCCGCGAAATCCCCCTTTGCTCCTTGCTCTGGTTCCGGGGTTGGATCCGAGATTGGCTCTGCTCGCCCTCTGAGCTGACCATCTCTTCCGCTGCTGCGGCTGTTACTGCACGCTCCGTCGCTTCTAGTGGCTTTGCCGTCCGCCATAGGCCGGCCCGCGAAGCTCCTTGAACTGCTTCAGGCGCTCCTTGCAGTCTTTGGATCCGGCGGCATGGCCGCCTCCGCATACCAGACACTTTGGCTGACATTGATGTCCTTCCGGCGGGTTCTTTGCACCGCACTGTCTGCATGCACCGGCATCCGGCGTCGGACATACGTCGGATCTGTGGCCTTGCTGTCCGCGGCTGTAGCACACTTGCCTCATCGGTCGGTATCGGTAGCATTTGTATTCGCCTCCCCACCAGTTTACCATCTTGGGAACGAAGGGCCCGTCGAAGAAAATGAGGGCTGTCTTCGAGTTCCCCACCATGCTGACCCCCAGTACGGTTACACCCTGGGTGCGCAGTGTTAGTTTTTTCAGCAATTCTTTTTCCGTGGTCCCGGCGTCTATCCCGTGGATCACGGCACGCTTGCAAATTTCAAGTGTCGTGTTGACTTAAAAGGAGCGTCCTCCGAAACTGAAGCTGGTGATTCCACGAATTAACTTCGCGGCTTCGTCGCGTGGTGTGCTCGCTATTATGATGTTGGAGCTCAGTCGCAATCTGACGATAAGGTCCTTGCCGCCTCTAACCTTCTTTCCGCTGCCCGCGCCGATGGCTTTCGCTTCATCGGCTCCTTGCAATGCCCTCACCGGCAATCCATCCTTAGGTCTAATTATAATTTTCGCGTCGTTCTTCGGGAGAGGCGGCGCCCTTTGCCTGGGCCGCTGCGCTGCTCCCCCGCCGTTTGAATTTGGCGCGCCCGCGCTTCCGCGCCGGCAACTGCGTCGCTCGTTGGGGCGTCCATAACCGGCGCCATCTTGCCACTGTTTTCGCCTGCCTGGGGCTCTCCACTCTTCAAAACGGCGGCGTTCCGTGAACCGCGTTTTTGAGATTAATTTGGCGCTGGCCAGGAAGAGAGTCCAATCGTGCCCACTCGTCGGATGATTTGTTTGGTACGCTGCTTCGTTAAGCATAAAGGTGCCTTCGTAGTCCCCGGACGTAGTCCTCTAGGTCGGAGGTGGCCTCGAGGTGGTCGGCTTCCATTTCTTGAGCTTCGAGCATATTTTGGGCGAATCCGCTCAGTGATGATCCGGAATTCGGCAGAGACAGATTCCATGCTGCGTCGATGTCATGGTGTCGGTCTTGCTGCCCGCATGCGCCGTAAAGCGCAAGGCCTAACGTTAGGCCTAGCGCTTGCGCTCCACTCGACCAAGTGGGAGGCCTCAAAAGTCCGATAAAAACCACAAAAATGGGCCTACCGTCTTGAAACCGGTATCCAGGTGGTTAGAACCGTGAGCGGTATCTGATACAACCAGTGGTTAATAGCCCGATGAGTGAAAGCGGTCCAAGTTGGTCGAAAAAATGCGGAGCCCAAGCGACGCACGTCCGCACTCCTCCGCTGCCATGACGGAACACCCAGCCGCGGTCAAAAATACGCGGCCCACGGCTCCGGTGCAAGGAGTGGCTGCGGCAGCCTTCCGTTCCATTTCGTCTAGTTTCTCCGATTTTTTTAATTCCTATCTCTTAGACTATTACGTTTGTTTTCTTGTGGACGATTTTAATTGTCTTTTAGATCTCTGACGTGATCTCCGTTGTCCAGGCAATTGATGGGCCTACGCCGGGGCACGATCACTGCGGGATATTTATATTCAGTCTTGTTTGACTGACTCGTGGGTAAAACTACACGGTAACCGTTTTGATGGTACCTGGGAGCGGGGCAGGTCCGCCAGCCGTCTCGATAAGTTCCTGCTCCCGCGTGAACTGGAATGCTGTTTGTTCTCGTGTGATGTTCTCGTGTTTCCCCCGGGTACCCCACGCATTAGCGATCATCGACCTCTTTAGGAGCACTGAACATTGGCGAGGGCACCCCACGTCCAGATGCGTGTCTCATGGATCCATGACTGCTGACAGAGTCGTCGAGCATAGCAGCTATTGAACACGCGCTGGCAAGCCCGGGTGGAGGCGACGACAGTCCCAGCTTCTGGGACGACAAAAAAGCAGTGCGGCGCTCGCTTTTAGACTGCGAAGGATGCCAGCGCAGAAAGCGCATCACGGGTGAGATAAACAGCACCTTCGCCCATACACGCGCCGCGCAGCGAGGCGCGCCGCTCACCTTCGCGATGCGCGATTATCTTAATGTACTGAAAGCGCGCTACCACACGCTACTCAGACTGTCCTCGCGCGCAGCAAGCCATGCACTAATACAGGGCAGACCAGTTTCTGACTCCACCGTACTACGACAGGTGCGCGCAGCAATCCCGATGAGACGCTTCAGGTCCGCGTAGAGGTGGTTTTGCCGGACAGTACCAGGAGCAGCAGCGCGGCTGTCATCACTGACGCTTTTACGCGTCACTTATTGCAGCTGTTTGTTTCTGGGGCCGGATGGTTTTTGTGGCCATTAGCCACAAGTGCCGAGCGATCTAGGAACACAGCTTAGCGCCCCGCTTAGCGCCGACGAACTGTTCGCCACCAAGAAAAGCATGAACGCCGCCTCAGCTCCAGACCCTGACGGCATTCCAACCAGCTTCTATGCAAGGTTCTATACCGTCCTGTAGGAACACCTCCTCTGGTTGGTGAACGCCTTTGTCAGGGATAGCGAGAGGGCAGAGTTATTTAAAGGGAGTCATGCTGTGCTCATCCTGAAGCCTGGCGGGTGTCATCTGGCCCGCAGGCATGACGACCGATCACTCTGCTTAACGCAGATTACAAGATCGTGGCGTCATTGCTGTCTAAAAGATTGAGCAAGGTTTTAGCGGTATTCGTGAACCCTGCGCAGACCTCAGCGGCCCGGACGCTCGGTATTTTCGTCTCTCGCACTACCGCGTGACTTGTTCCCGTTATCTCGAGGACGGGAATACCAGGCTGTTTCGTCTCACTTCATCAGGCGAAAGCCTTTGACCGAGTTGAGAACCGCTACCTTTTGGCGTTCTCGGGGCTTTCGACTTTCCGTCGGAGTTTTTGGAGCGTTTAGAGCAGCTATGTTCCTGCCTTACAGCTCGGTTGCTCTTTAATGGGGCGTTCAGTGACCTGTTCGGCATTGAGCGCGGCATAAGGGCTGTCCCCGGTCGCCTATGTTATTCGTATTGTTCTTACACCCGCAAATACACATAGCAGTGTCCATCGGGGCGCGCATTCTCTTTGCCGGGCAAAGGTCAGATGAAGGTGTGCGCGTACACTGACGACGTTGCCCTTTTCTTGCGGGACAAGGACAGCTACATAGCGTTTTTACAGCCTATTGTGCGTTATAGCGAGCGGACCGGCGCCCTGCTTAACAGGGGCAAGAGCAAAGATCTGCGCTTCGGCGCTCTTGCGTCAGACCTGATAGGCGATGTGGAGTGGGTCCTGGCGGTTAAAGTTATAGGCGTAGTGTTCCTCTCCTCAGGGGAGGCAGCCCGCGAGTCCTGGACGCACTTGACAGCAACACCAAAGAACGTCTGGCAGTGGCAGCGCGTTTTCGCCTCTTGCTGTCGGAGCGCGCATTTATCATTAGATCATATGTGTGCCCGTCGCTGTACTACGTCGTTGGCGTCGCATGTCCGCGACGCACTTTCACGCGTCGCCTGGCCACAATGTGTGGCGCTTCTTTCTGGGCGGGAAAGACGGAGACCGTCGCTCGCGCGCTCCTCCGCCTTCCCACGCGCATAGGCGGGTTTAGCCTGCCGAACAGGCGCACAATTTGCAGCGTCCTCGCTCTGCGAGGCGTCCGCCACATTGTGAACTTCACCGACTGCCCGGCGAGGGGGCTTCTCGGAGCGTCGCGGCACCTCTTTTTTGGTCAGTTAGTAGGTCCTTCAGCCGTGGTTCTTCCGGTACGTCTGCCCGACGGCCGAGACTCTATCGCCACCCTGCCCGAGGTCGACTTTTCCCAGAAAAATTGTCCCGCATTTGCAAGGCCAAGTGTCCCGACAGCAGGCTTCAGAATAGTTGCACGATTCGGCTTAGGAACCTTTTCGTGCAGTGCACTGAGGAAATAGTGTACAGTATCCCGCTTTCATGCGGCAAGGCATACATTGGGCAGTCATGCAGAAGCCTTAATGAGCGGTTAAGTGAGCACCATAGGGAAGTTAGGGATGGCGGTTCCAGCAATTTGGCAAGGCACTGTCGTGCTCATAAATGCAAGCCTGGTTTTAAAGAATGCGTGGTGGTTGGCAGAAATGTGGATAGATTAACAAGAGAAATTATCGAAGCTGCCGCAATCCAAAGAGAAATGTGGATAGATTAACAAGAGAAATTATCGAAGCTGCCGCAATCCAAAGAGCTGGACCTGAAAGCTGCGTGAGCAGTCCGTCATTGTCGCTGTCAAAGAAAGATATGGCAATTTTGGACTCGGAGCAGTATGCCAACCGGTGAAATGTGTTGCATGTGCTATTTAAGCTTTTGTTCACAAATTATCTTGTCTAATCTGACAGGTATCGTTCTTTTTTTCATGTATAAATTCTGTGTGCACCAAATAAAGCCTTAGTGGAAGTTTAGCGCTTGTGTTGGTCCCCTGTCTTGTTGCTGCGCTATGGAGCATAACGTATACCCATTAGCCCGAACCATCACCTTGTTAAGTTATATTTTCCCAGACGCAGGCCTCCCCCGATTGCGAGCTCTTTGGAATACAGGAGGCTACGCCAGAGCAGCTAGAACGTAGCAGGCGGGTGCGGTGGCGAGACTTGACGTCTCACTTTCTTCCACCAGACTTCCGCGACTTCGGCTGGCTGACTTCCGCGACTTCGGCTGGCTGCGAGGCTGGAGGGTCGTGCCCACGAGAGTTCCTCTGGCAGCGTGGGGCATCGCCACTTCTTCGCGGTGTCCGCAGTTCGGCGGAACGGAAACCTTTGAGCACACGCTATTTGAGTATGTTGTGACGCGCACTTTTTGGCGAGTGCTGTCGCGTATGTTTAGTTTTTCCCTCGACTTGCGCACTACGCCGCGCGACGCATTTGTGCGGCGGTTGTGTGTTCGCGCTTTCGTTTTGTGGCGCCTGATAGGCGTCACTTCCTTACAGGCCAGACCCCAACGGGCCATCTTTCCAAGGTTGCAGCGTGTCCGAGCACACCTGTTTGAGCAGGCGTGCCTAGACAGGGTGACGTTGCAGGAAGAAGAGTTCCTGCGACGGTGGAGCATCCGCTTCATCGTCGCAAGCGGGGGCTCCTACCCTATTGAGTGGAGCGCGATAATGTGCGCGACGTTTTTGGGCGGTGTTTTGTGCACGGTTCACTGCCGCGAGCTTCCCCCGCGCTGAACTTAGTTTTTGGACACTTTTTCTGTGCGTGTGTGTGCCGGGCGACATTAGTCGCCGTACTCTATCTTTTGTACAACTGAAGGATGGCTGTCCCTTTTCGGATGAGCATCCAAATAAACTTCTCTTTTACCCTTTATAGGATATTTTTTTGGGTGGAGGTGAGGTGAGGGGAAAGGAGATTTGAGGGCACAACAAATTTAAATGACCGCCTTCTCAGATTCGGTAAACCGAAACTATGGCGCCATTTCATCTTCTTACGTCATATTAACATAGTTCCACCGCAATCCACCATATTGGACCGTTACGTCATCATAGGCACGAGGCAGGTGGTTGTTTCGGCAATGCTATTTTAGATGGCGCTACAACTCTCAGTGCGAGATGTGCTTTTTTCTAGTTGTTTCCACAGATAGCGGTGTGATCTCAGGGAGGTAGCAGACCCCACGAAATCTCTAAACGTGATGAGTAGTTGCTGTCACAGACTGCCATGTGATCCCAGGGCGGTAGCAGACCCACGAAATCTCTAAACCTGATGAGTAAGAGCTCACGCTCTTAAAAACGTGCTTATGTCCGATTTCATGCACTGCTAAGGGTGCTAGGCTATTAATTCGGAGTACGCGAATTTGAACCCGACCGCGGCGGCAGCGTTCCGATGGAGGCGAAATGCAAAGGCACCCGCTAGCTGTGCGATGTCAGTGCACTTCAAAGATCCCCAGGTGGTCGAAATTATTATGAAGATCTCCACTACAGCACCTCTTTCTTCTCTCAGTCCTTCATTTACCCTTCTCTTACAGCGCGTTTCAAGTGTCTGCCGAGATATGAGAGATACTCGCTATTTCTTTTCCCTTAATCCTAAAATCCAATTCGTGACTTCAGGGTCGGGGCCACTTATTTCCGGTGGCTTCATTTTCGAGCGTCCGATGCACCATCCAGCCGCCTGGTACAGACCAGTGGTCTATGCTGCGTTATTTGGGAAACTCGGTGGTTGTAGTTTCATTTTTCTCCGTTGGTGACGCTTCGCACATTAATGTCATAAATCGAGGCCCGAGCATCGTCGCTCTCCTGAAGCCACTCAGTGTGCGCAGTTGCGTATGGGATAAAAATAATTATAAAGGCACGGTAGCAGTCGTACAGTGGCTCTACACCTGCACCCAACCGTGAAGAAAGCAATATATATATATATTGAGGGATGTAACAGGCAGATTTTATAAAAACGGTCTTTTACGATGCTGCCACTAATTTCACAATTAGCGAAACATGTCCATCATTCGCTGACAGAAATCTTGAAAATTGAACAATTGTAAGACACTGTTACGGAAATAAAGGCAATGTTTCATTATTCTCTTAAGTTGCGAAATAATTTTAAGTGCTTCCATCGACCACATCGATTCGTGAAAAGTGCCGTAGAAAACCGACAGGGAACTCTTGATGATAGCAAAAACGCTACGATAGTAATAAAACGCACTACTGTCGTCGAATCATCTACGCATATATTAGTTGTTATAGTAAAATATTACGTTATATGAAACTACTGCGTTTTATTGATAAAGGGTTTCCCGCTCAAAAATTCTTCGTGCCACGAAAGCTATATGATCATTGTTGTGTCTTTTAAGTATCTGAGCATTTGTACGGTTTATATTTCGCAGCTGTCAGGAAAGGTTCGTTAACTACAAAATGCTTTCAGTTTCCCTTGGCCGCAAATTGATGCCATTTTCCGAAAATCACGGATAAACCGAGGCCGAACTGGACATCGAGCATATAAGGGAACATTTAGAAACATCTTGGAAATTCTCAATACCAATGGCATCAAACAAAATAATTCATCCTTGAGCATGATTAGAACTTGCGCCGGTGCAAGGAGCGCAGCTTTGCTTTCAGATGCATAAACTCAATAAGAAAAATAAACACCGCCATCACTATAGCCCGTAGAGCTATAGGTTACAGTTCGGATTGTCTGGTGCAAGTCTCTTGAATCATCATCTTCCTCATCGTTCTTTGACTAGTTCTGCATTTCCAAATATTCCACGCCAGTTGTGCTGCCGCTGGGACCGAAGAGTCATATTGACTTACTTCAGAGATATCAAGCCTCGCCTCTTCCGCGCAGAGCAGCTCAGTGAATGCCGTTCACAAAAATACAAGTTTTTCACTATCCCCATCACGTTATTTGGCCACAAACGAATATGAGAATGCGTCCGAGAAGGCGCAACACGTCAATAATGCATTCGAGTGCCGTCCAGCATATCACTCCAAAACGATGACCTACACGACGCCAGCCGTTGCCTATTCTCACTACCCTGCCTCAATACTGTTGTCCACCGGACTGCCGCCATTCACAACACTGACAGTCGTCACGTGACAGTGCTTGCTGCCATCGAGGGATCCGCCGCGGCATCGCAGGAGCACCGGGTTTGCTCTTCGTGCGGGCGGCAGACCCCTACTCACAAAGACTGTCCTCACGCTGCTCGTCCGTGCAACCAGCTCTGAACGCATCCTCTTCCTTTCCTCCTTGTGCATGTCGAGGGCATCGGGAGTTGACTACAGTCGTCGACACCAGAAATGAGCGTACGGCGTTGCTCCAACGTCACGCGCCGGTACCCTTACGCCCATGGACTTCGTCCCCACTGGCAAATCTTGGTGGGCAGCGCCTTTCCGGTTGGCGCAGTGTATCTATACATTCGCGCTAAGGCTGGCAGCAAGGTACCGACGGTCGCCTCAGTCTTTGCAGAGTTTCCTGCTGACCTTGTCTTGGGTGCGGGATACCTCCCGTCGGGCGACGTGGCTCTCACCATCCACCATGGAGAACAGCATCTCCGAACGCGACCCACCGCCCCTAGCCTGGCAACGATCGAGCCTACCAAACGGCGAGCCTGTCGGCTCTTAAATATGGCCTACCCTGTTGCGCCGGCACAGTGTCATTTTCGCGGAGAGTAGTGCCCAGCTTCCTCGAAATTACTTGCTGGTCCACTGCATACCAACCGACAATCAGCTGCTCCTAACCTTACCGCTGCAACCTGCGCAGAGCGAGAGTGTAGGAAATTTCATACTATGTTTTCTGAAGCAAATGTGTCAGTGGACGGCTCTACACCGATTGTTACGCCTTATTTTGCGCAATGTTTTTATGGAAGGAAACATTTCACGTCTTTCTGTGAAGAGTGTCACTGCTTTCCTGTGCTTGGGGCCACAAGACAAAAATTAAGGGCGATAATATTGAGGGTTGGAGAAAAGCGTAAGCCTTCCCACTTGCATTCAAAGGTTTCTTGTCCATTTGAGATTTCAAGATGGTGGCCGGTCATTGATGAAATCTGAGGTCAGAAAAATGTTACCCCCCATCAGGTGACCGCGCGCGCAGTTGTCAAGCCGGCACAGCTGGCGGTCCGCTATATGTATGCTAAGTCTGAGCACGTATCGAGACAGGTGGCACATAGGGTCGCCATTGGTGAGAAAAATGTGGGCCACCCTTTTGGCGCTGATGGTTCGGAGTGAGGCAAACAAATCAGCACGATTCTGCGCACAGTTGTTGGTCGAGTTGAAGCCTGGTTTGTGTGAGGGATTCGTACCGACGACCTTTCTTCCTCAGAATCGTAATATACGGCGACCTTCGGAGGGCCGTGGAGCGCAAACCATTGGTCGCTGAGGTATTCTAGTGGTACCAAACGAATCTTCATTCCACGAAGCACACGTTGGCAACTGAATTTGTCGAAAGCACAGCTGAAAACAACTTACCTAAAGCTCTTCATTTTGTTTTGCATTCGCGAATCATTCTTTAACTTTTTCTTTCACTTATCAATCTATTCTAATTTAGATGTATTCTGATTCTGATTCCATTGATTTCATTCGTAAATTCATGAAAATCATAATCCTGAATATATTGCAATTTGATTTTATTATTATTTTATTTTCCTATTCGTAATGGCTGCTTTTATTAATGTTGGCCGATCTATTTCTAGTACGGTGTCTCTTCTCTCACCTACAAGTGAAGAGGGAGGGAGGGAGGGAGGGAGGGAGGGAGGGAGGGAGGGAGGGAGGGAGATCGAGATGCTTAGAAGGTGGAGGCTTCGTGCAGATTCCAACTTTGCTCAGTTCTTGTCTTCATGTTCCTCCCAATGCTGTGCATTACAACGTTGAGCGGTAGACTTAGCGCAGTTCTACAGCAGAGTGGACACCAATTTTTTCGAAGCTACTCGAGGATGCTGGTATCTGGATCTGGTGAAGTCCAGGACGTTGTTGACAAGAGTTCAGTTGATTGTTTGCGTTTCTTGGTTCTTGTGCTTTCCCAGCATACTGCATCTTTATCTCCAGCACCCTTCTCGCGAGTGCCGCATGAAATACTTAATGATGATAACGGCAGCATTCATGATGGGACACATGTTATGTAATGTTTCTTAAATAATTTCACATGTATACTCGTTCTGAGATGTTTTTTTTGCTTTGAACACTGGCCTGGAAAAAACGTTTTCTATCTTTATAATATGCTGCTTCAGTCACTCCACAGGCCCTACTTTGCGAGTTGTTTTTACAGTCGCAGGAGACAAACAAATCTAATTATTTCCTTGAAATGCTTTCTTGGGGGGGGGGGGCGGTTGGAAGTCGCCGAAACAACTCTACTTTGTTGCGCGCGAGGCATACCATTACGCAAGGGTAGGGAATTTAAAGTACCACAACTGGCGTCGCAAAAACGCTCGCAACAACTCTTCCGTTATTTTGAAGATGATATGATATAACAATGTTCACGTTGAGTTCATTTACTGGTCGCTGATGGGCAGTGGTAGAATTTTCCAACTTTGACTGGGGAGCCTGCACACGACCTCGCACCCGGCCTATGGGAGGCGTGGCAATTATTAGGCACATTGGCAGAAGTAGTTACACCGGGCTTGACTCGCTGCGTCACAAAATTATAAAATCTGAGGGGAGTGTACGAAAATCGCCGCTGAATGCCGCAGGGGCGCTGGGGCCCGCAGAGTATGCCAACAACCTCTAAGCGAGTGCACACGTACGTTTCACTCGTTATTATTCTATCGCATCTATTCTCGCAAATATTTTTTTGGTCGCTGCAATATAAGTGCCTGCTATACCGCCTCTCTGGATAATACATGCACAGCCTTTAGGAAATATGCAAATACACTGCTTGTGAAGCCTAAATTAGCAGCATTGCGTCCCCGCAAACTTTCAACGCTGCTGGACGTAGACCGTTTACAGCGCGCAGTCGTTCCCTTTGATACCAGATGACGCCACAGAAGTGCTGGGAACATGGCGCCATTACGGGCCTCTTAAGTCGCCGGAATGCACGCCTCGGCGCAGTAATGAAAATATCGCGGGTGGCTGCCGAAGTATTCTTACTGCGAAGATGGGGAAAGGCAGAGGATATACGTGCTGTGTTGTGAATTGCAAGAATTGCTACAGAGTTAAAGGTGCGGGATGCGATCGTTTGCGAGCTTCACGGACCCGAACTGCACAAGGACGTACTGCCCCTGTTCGCGCCTGTTCACCATGTACCCTTTCCGAACGGTCGAACGCAACAAACACGTTCGCCGACGCTAAATAGGCAATATATATGAAAAAAGGTTTCGGCCTTGGAAAATATTCAAGGGAAAGTGCACAACATAGCCACATGAAGAAGCTGTTCCGCCCCCGAAACCGTCACTTAGTACTTTCAGTTGCTGTCTAGTTGCGTCTGCGTGCGTAGCGGGATCCCATTGCTCGTAAGTTAAGGTGTGCAGCCATTATAGTAACAGGAGCGCCCGAGGCCTGAATAGCAACGAAAAAGAAGGACGATTTAAGCTCCTGCATACCGCTACTGCATACAGATTGTGCAGAGCGCAGCCTTGCGAGCGGAAAACGTTTACCCTAAAGTCCGTGCAATACATGCCGCCTTGGTGCTACTGTTGAATTTCGCTTCAAGTAGAGCGGTTCTCGTGGGCCATATTCGGAATAAAGCATTTCAATTACTGCTGCTCTGCTCGGTGGTCGTCACTTACTCACGGTATATGCGAGACAGTCAATAAAAGTGACTCCGCAGGCTAGGGCCCAGAGTGAAGCTGATTACTTACCAGCAACGAGACATCGAGCATCATTTCCGCATATCGAGCGTGGAGCGTACCGCAATTTTATATTTGAGGCTGACAAAATTGTGAACTTCGTGCTGTGTGAACGCGTTGCCGTGCGCGCGTTATAACAATTATATCGCGGAATCCTTCGAAACGATTTAACGCCAGCTCGTGGCGGCTGCTCGATGCATGATACTGCTACCATGATAGTAATTTTGTGTCTATTTATTTTTGTCGCCTTTCTGTGTTTAAACTGCAGTAAGTATTTCAGGTTTCCTAAGTGCCGCTAACAGGTTGTAAACAAATGCGTACGGTGTGCATATGTGATTGTTTTACAGCGGTGTCTGCATATGCATGTACACAATACGACAACTACCTGCGCTGCCCCTGGAGCATTAAACATTGCCGTTTTAGATAACAGGAATAAAAATAAAACACTCAGCAAAGCTTTCCGCGGATGCAAAGGCAAGCATTCAGGCGATCCATGCGTTGGCTCGAAGAGGCGGACAGCTGAGAGGCTCTCCGCGAAATGAAGCCTGATCGTGTTTTCATGCCTCAATTGATGAAATTAGGGTTCTCACATGTCCTTCGAATCTTTAGCCAAACCACAGTGTCTTCTTCCCACTCCTTTACAACCGTAGTATCCTAAAGACTGCCTGTCGGAACTGAACCATCAGGCGCAGCAGCCGTCGCGATGAGGCGCGCGCCGAGCAGTCAGGAGGCGTGTAATGGCGACGTGCTCACGTGATCAAAGATGGCATCCCCCATGATACCGCGCTGTAAAGCGTCTATATGACGAAGCAACGCACGCACACGATACTGCGGTCCTGACAAACGACTGTTGACGCCATCGTTCGTAAACAGGACACAGCGTGTAGGTGGCTCCCTGTAACTTCCTAGTGGTTTTTTAGCCACTTTTGAGATGTTTGCAAGGCACTGGCTCCCTCTAAGGCTCCCTTTTGACCTCAGTAATAACCGCCGCACTGCACGCGAGGGCCTAACGAGAGATAATCCTTCCGCTTGACTAGACCTGGTTCGTTGCAGAAAGTTGGCTAGTTTCGACGACGACTAACTTTCCAGAACTCCATTAAGTATGCATCATCCCGATAACTTCAACGCTTTCACGAAAATAGCCTTGATGAGGCCATAAAAACGCCGACACGGACGATGCCTTAAGTACCGCGTTCAGTGTTAACGTGGAGCTAAATGCCACAAAAACACTTTCAAGCGCTGAAGAACCTTGTTTTGAGTTTAATGGGGAATTCAACTTACGGCAAAACAAGACAATGCAGTCCGTATGCGTTGAACAGAACAGGAGCCCCGATTAGAGGAGACCACTTCAGAAGTGATTTTTGACATCCATAATTCATCAATCTGATTTATGAAATTCGCAATGTTTCCTTTGTTTTCTTTTATTAGTTGTAAGAAAATAAGCACCGGGACTCTATGCTTCTGCTACAAAGATGGAGTTGAATTCTATGCAATGCCGTGGCTGTAGTTTAGTCTTCGAAATTTGTATATTGTTCTCGCCTTGGAACAAAATTGCGCGGGTATTACGATGCACTGTTTACTCAAGTATTTTTTAAAAGGAACGGCGGTCATTTAGCCGCGTAATATGCATGATCTGCTCATATGTTTATTGTTTAAATAAGAAGAAATAATTAATGGCACGTGGTCATGTTGAGTGTTTTCGTAAATGTTGTTTCCACAAGGATTAATCCCGCGTATATGGGCGTTAACAAATCAACGCTATCACGTCGTACTCTTAAGGCGGATTTTAAATATCATTTCGTCGATCTTTCTTAGTAGCGAGCTTCATCTTGAAAACCGAGGCTCCTACCCAAATTAAAATGCCTAACCTCGCCAAATCTCCCACCACTGGTTTTCCATTCGTTGCGAGGTATTCCGGACAGTGGTAGTGTTCACTAGTTTTGCCACCACGTGCCGCGCGACAAGTAACTGTCGGCTGTATTTTTGCTGAAAAAAAAACACGGCGGCAATGAAGTTCGATCTCAGAGTGTCTTTAAGTGTGCGGTGCTATGTTAGACCACTCGGATGGCGCCTACAGCTATAAGAGGTTGAAAACGAGGCAGGAATAAATTCTCCTGTGCATAATTAAACATCCTTAACTTGCCTGAGGTAGCGCTCACGACGTCCGGCTCATAAGATACAAAAATGTAGAAATGAATGTCCGCGCGCACACACTCATAAAATAAATATCCTCTGCAGGCTACAGTGCGCTTGCTACTCGCCCCAGTTTCATCAATGAATACTGTTTCCCTGTGAAGTGATGTTTAATATCTAAAATTAGTGTAATCAGTTCGCCTGTCACGGGCATACGACGTCACTACGATGAGTGTCCAATTTTCTTTCCCTTGCAATTGAAATGCAAATTGAAATGCCAGCCTGAGACGCCGTCCATTCTCCGTAAGTGAAGGGCGAGATATTTTACTGTTGGACATCACACCTGCACGAGTGTCCACCCGGAATCGCACGTCAGTGATATATTTTTATTTATTTATTTTTATTTTCAACATACTGTCAACCCAAACCGGAGTTTTTACAGGGGTGGGCGGATATCAAAAAATACCCATCTTCCATTTAAAAACAATTATAGAACAGTAAGCAGTTGTACAATAATAAGGATGAGTCTACTTAAATCAAGACAAGAACAAACAAATTCGGGGTAATCAGTTATACAGAACACAGTATATATCACGAACATTTTGAGAATATTTAGTCAGTTTAGTGGCAGCATACTCAGCTCGGCAAGCTCCAAAAATGTGAGGACTGTCGGCTGCATTACAATCGAAGCGTCAAGGGCATTCCATTCGCGCACTGCTCGCGGAAAAAAGGAAAAATAGAATGTGTTATTGCAACAAAAAAATTCTTCAAGTGTAAGAAGATGTTTGCGGCGGGTGATTCTGGAGTGGCTTATATTGACGAAGTCTTCAGAGTTATGCTTAAATGAATTATGCAGAAGTAAGTATAGGAATTTCAAGCGGTGCAGTTTCGATCGGATAGATAAAGGCTGAAGTCCTGAGCGATGCAAAAGTTAAGTAGGTGAATCTGTGCGCCTGTACTGGTTATGCATAAATCGCGCAGCTTTTCGCTGCACACTTTCCAGTGCGGCTACAGTAGTACTTGTATAAGAAAACCGTGTAATGTTAGCATATTCTAATACCGGGCGTATAAGTGTAGTGTATGCCAGAAGCTTTATCTCAGGAGGCGAGTTTTTCAAGGCACGTTTGAGGAAAAACAGCTTGTTCATTGCCTTATTTGCTACATACTGAACGTGCGTTGTCCAGTTCAGGTCGGATAAGATAAGGATGCCCAGATATAGATATTGCATAACAGTTCGTAGCGCAGTGTTATCAGAATCATAAGTGAACTTAAGCGGATTTTTTTTCTTTGTGACGGACATAGAAACAGTCTTGTCTTTGTTAATGACCATATTCCAATCTTGACACCACTGAAAAACTTTATTCAAAGCGCCATTTAGTTTGATCTGGTCAGACTGATGTTTAATTTCATGATAAAAAACGCAATCATCTGCAAAAAGTCTCATTTGTACTTCATTTTGGTTAGTCATATCATTAATAAATAGCAAAAATAAAAGAGGCGCCAGTACAGATCCTTGGGGGACACCACATACCACGGGAATAATGTCGGAGGTATGTCCGTCAAATTGGACCAATTGAATAACGTTCAGACAACAAACTGCTGATCCATTTTGCGACGGGACCATCACCAATTAAATGCTTGAGTTTATACTTCAATTTTTGGTGCGACACTCGGTCGAACGCTTTGGAAAAGTCAAGGAAAATTATATCGAATTGCGACTGATTGTTAATACCTTGCGCAAGATCATGCACGAATTCAACAAATTGTGTTATAGTGGATAGACCATTTCTAAAACCGTGCTGGCAAGGCTGAATTAGCTTTTTAGCGTCTACGTATTGATCCACGAATTTTAGGATAATGTGTTCCAGAATTTTCCCACATGTACATGTCAGAGATATGGGTCGAGAATTATTCGGGGAGTGTTTGTCACCTGATTTGTGGACAGGGATTATTTTGGCGATTTTCCATTCAGAGGGAATACAACATTCACGAATTGATTTCTGGAAGAGAAGACAAAGATATTTGCTACAAGGCTCGGCATAACGTTTTATAAAACCATTAGGAATGTCATGTGGGCCGCTGCATTTGTTTTCATCAACATTTAGGAGCAAGGATAGCACACCAGCATCAGAAATTGTAGGTGTACCAACGAGATGATCATGGCCTTAGTGTTGTGGCGTAGTCTGGCCAACGTGGTCTTTATCAACAGTGAAGACCGATTGAAAATATTTGTTGAACGAATCTGCATTAAGTTCCGCCCAGAGATGACATGGGAAGTCTTATCTTTTGCTTTGTGCTCAAGTGACGCCAAAATTTGCTTGGTGCAATTTTAATAAAGTTTTGTAATGTAGTGTTGCAGAAATGTTCTTTTGCATTTCGAGTTGCATGTTTAAGTAGGCTATTTAATAAATTAAGGCGAGGGTGGTAGTCAGGAATGGAGCGACGTTTGTTCCGCTGTCTGAATCTTTTGATCCTTCGTTTAATATGAATTATTTTACGCGTGATCCAGGGATTGTGGTTTTTAAAACTTTTCGAACTGTTGGGACGAAGCATTCCATGCAATGCATAACAAGAGTTTTAAAAAAATGCCAGACGCTGTCAATACTGGACTGCTTATCTAGACATAAATGTGAAAAGTTCTGGTATTCATGAACGAGATAAGTCATAACAGCACCATCATTGGCCCTATTAAATGCGAAGACACGTTTCTCAGTACGATCCGGGCTAACAAGGTTAGTTATAGGCAATTTACAAACTATTAATTCATGATCTGATAGCCCTTGAAGGGTTTCTATTGTTATGGCACTGCTTGGAAAGTGTTCTCCAGCGAAGAATAGGTCTAGAATAGAACTGGTTTGGTTATGAACACGAGTCGGCGTGTCGACAATCTGCGTAAGGTTGAACGTGAACAAGAAATCTATCATGGGGTTATTTGTAGCATTTCCGGGGCTAAGAGATTTCCAGTTAATATCTGGTAGATTAAAGTCCCCAGCCATCACAATTTTGCTGCCGGGAGTATATCTAAGCATGTAGTTGAACAACGGGTCAAGGTACATTGCATCGGAATTTGGAGGCCTGTAGACAGCTCCAACGTGAACAACGCCATCGGTTAAATGGATCTTGCACCATACAGCCTCAACACCTGCCACTTCCGGCATGATGGAGTATACAATTGCTTGTTTAAGCAGAATTGCCACGCCCCCACCTCTAGATTGTCTATCCTTGCGAATAACTGTATATCCGGGTGGGACAAATTCGGAGTCTGAAATGCCAGGATGTAACCATGTCTCAGTGATGGTTACGATGTCAGGCTCAATAGCCAGCAAAGTAGCGTCTAGTTCAGGTACATTATTAGCTATGCTGCGTGCATTCAAGTTGAGGAAGGTAATCGGCTTTTGCTTCTGGTCGTTCGAGATTCTTGTTGCGGTCTTTTGTTTTTTGTTTCCATTTCTACAATGCCGTTTGGGTTGTTATCCCAAGCAAACAGTTGTCCATTTATTCTCACTTTATCGTAGGTTAAGAATACCTTTTCTTTGCGGTCGCGATTTTCTTTTGTTCGGTCCCAGATTTTTTTTCTGATATCACGAACAGCACGTGAAAAATCTTCACTGACAGAAAAGCCAGAGCCTTTCAGTTTCGAGCATTGTTTGAATATGCTGACCTTATCGCGGTAATCGAGAAGTTTCATGATTACAGGTCTGCATTTTGTTGGATCATCTTTGTCTGGTTTTCCGAGCCGGTGTATTCTCTCGATTCCTGATATATTCAGTCCTAGCAGACCCTCAAATACGGTTTATTTAGTAGAGTGGAGCAGCGTTTCAGTAGTTTCATTCGCATCTTCTTCAATGCCGTACACAATGATGTTAGAACGACGACTTCTATTTTCCAGTTCATCAATTTTTTTTTTGTCATAGCTGCAAGGTTTTTCTCGAGCTCAGCTACTCTCTTTGTGCAACAATGGACGAAAAGAGAATATTTTTTATGCCGGCACAAGGATGTTTGTGGCATTTGATTCTCCATTCCTATCAATGGTTTTTTTTTTTAAGGCCAGAGCGGCACGCATGGTAGCCAGTAGAATTAAAACTTAGAATCCTTGGTTGTATTTCCGCATATTTCAATATCGGCGGGTGGATGGAACAAAAGAAATCACAGTTTTGCGACTCTTATCTCGGGTCTGCGACGTGGCCATCGAGCATCGCTTCGAAAGTTCACCGTAAATGCACGTAGTACGTCAATACTATTTACGCAAATAAAGCAGAAGAGGGTGACAGAGGACAGCCTGGCATTTTGCAATGCGTTCATATGAAATAAAAACTGCTACGTAGTCGAATATAGGTCGCGAAACTGGAAGCAATACAATGCTTTCAATTGCCGCTATTCAAAGCTTACGAGAACTACCGCAAAATTAGTGTTTATAAAATATCGCTTTGTACAATATCTACATCTACTGCGCCGGCATAACTTGGAAGTATGTCATCTTTTTTAAGATTGATTTCTTTCTTCATCCAGTAGGCGCCCGTTTTTTTTTTTCCTGGCTGCCGAGCCCTCTAACTTGACTTCGCCGTCGTAATTCAGTAATTTATTAAAGCTTTTTTCACTGCTGAGTTCGTTTTGGCTAACACTGTAGCTGCAGTGCACTGTCACTGTAGCCATAATACTGCTGCGAACGTGATAGACTAGAGACTACCACTTGTGGAAAAGGCGCACATCTTTCCTTTGGCTTTCACTTCCTTCTCTGGCTTCTAAAAACCACCGACGTTTAAATTTTAGTCTATTGTTCACAGTATGATAGGGATATCAGTTGTGGCTCAGAGAACGGGTTTATGGCAGTCAGCGGGTATAAATGGCATATAGAGTTGGCAAGAGAAGGCATGCATACTGAAGATTTCATTAGGCGCAGCTGTCGACGCGGTCAACTTTAGAAAGAATGCTATCGTAAAATTCTTGGTACCCGTCTTATCAGGGCCTGTTAGAGAACGAGAAGGCGCACGCGATCGCCCGAGGGCTCACTTTCCGGTCAATCGCCACTGACGCGCCGCCTCCACGGAAGGAACACCTCCCTTCGGGTGGCGAGGTCACAACATTCCAAGAACTCATTTCTCATTATAAGCTCTGTCGTAAAACCTATCCAGCAGCAAATAAACAGCTCAGCAGAAAATAGGAAATCATGTGGAGGAAGTTGCAAACCGGGGTGTTTCCAAACCTTCAACTGCACAGAAAATGACATCCGGATATATTTAATCCTAGATGTACGCACCGCAGTAGCATTGCAGATCTAGTCCGCATGTTCTGTACCTGCCCTTCCTATAACGACCCAAATAGGAATGTAGAATCCTGGGAGACCTTATCACTCAACCACGAAGCAGAAGAGCAACGCAAAGTCATCGGTCTCGCCCTGACCGCCGCCGGGTCCCAAGGGATTCCGGCCGACGGTTACCGGAATGAATGGAGGTTTAGGCTAAAGCCTTCTCCCCTGTCATTTTGATGAGTGCGAATTAAATTTATTTCTTTCTCTGTTACGCTGATGTTCAAAGGCTACGCTAGCAAAGCATGTTTAATTTTTTTTCGAAGTCTTCAGTAACATTGAAAAGCACCTATTACTTTATTACTGAATTATTTGGCTTTATTAAAGAAAATTGGCGTATTAGTCACCTTCCTTATTATAAATTGCGTCGCTATTTCATCGGTGTCATTTAACGCAAAAGAAAACTATAGTTCGCTTGCTCTTCAGAGAAATTTATCCAGTTTGTCTTGGGAAAGGGCACTGTAGAGAAGGTGTCGCGTTTACGGTTGGCACGCCGCGCATGTGATTTGAAGGGCACTTGCATGTGAAGGGAAGATAAGTTGGCTGTACAGTAATGGAGTTACACATACTGTAAATTCTCCATATGGAGAGCAGTTGCGCGATCATCCGCCAAATCGCTCTGCAAGGACTCCAAGTTATGAGAGAAAGCCGCCAGCGTTGCTTGTACGAGCCATTCTTGGGGCAGCGGTTGGGACTGTTGCCCATTGAATTCACTCAATTTAAATATCAAACTCGCTTTATCTGAAAACAATTGTGGTTCTGCTGTGAGCTGCAGCTTTTGAGAAGTGCGTTGGGCGCAGTAAGGCCTTTCGGAGCATGTCGTCATCAGAACATTTGCCTCCTGATTGGGTGATGCCATTTATCGGAAACAAGATATATCAAAAAGTTGTCTTAGAAATTTAGGAGCGTAGCCACAAGACGTGCTGTTGTATATACGAAACCACTTGAGAATGTGCAATCTAGCAAAAAAGAAAGCTCACAAATCGCAAGAATCGTAGGTATTGTTTGTTTCGGCAGGAGTGGAATGCCAAATGATGAGTCGGCGTCCGCTTCTCTGCAATGCATAGACGCTCAGGAGCCACGCGATCAACAACGATGAATGGAAGCCATATGTGGAACTCTGGCTTCGGTATCGAGCGTGGGAAATACCTCTGGCTATTCTAACCTGTGCTCTGCTGGATAACTTGAGGAGAGCGAAGACACGGGGCTAATTTTTCTTTTGCCTTCTTTCCTTGTACGCCAGGATATCTTCATGGCTGTGGATCTTCGAGTCGATTTTGTTTTCTCTCATTCTGATTACAATTATAAATGGCAGCTATCACATTGTCAAAGCACGTAATCTATCTTAAAGTCAAATACCCTCTTCTCAGAGCGTGTGCATCTGAAGACTTTTGTTTCAATCTTTACCACTTTGCACGGTCGCTTGTGCATTTAGCTTACATGAATATCACACGCGTACACTGCTTTCGAAAGATGATTACAAAAGGCGGCGCACTTATTTTTAAGCAATATAACTCTGGAATTAACATTGTTATTTCAGGAAAGCTCCGTGTTACGTTGCAATTTAGCTATCCTCGTCGTACAACGCTTCCACCAAAGTGAGTAATGCTTTCTACAAAACTTGGTTCTGCGTCCTGTGGGAGGGAATCTACTGTACAGGAAATCTATTATCAGCCGCACGTTGCGGCGCATTCATTTATCTTTGTTATGAAGACGGCGCTGAAATTTTGTTTTGTTGGTGTGTGATATTCGAGATACAGCCCTTCATCGAAGGCATCGTGCTCTTAGGGACTCAATTTTGAGCATCAATGAATTGTAACTAACCTCTGAGGGTCCTCGTAAGCGGCTCGTTTTATCCAGAATAGAGGAGACAGTCAGTACTTCTGTCCATTTTGTCTTCTCATTCCTCTCTGTTTAGCCGCTTCTGAACTCCAGCAGAGCTCAGCTGCCTCATACACATCGGACACAAACTTGGCTTTAATGGTAATCAATACAATTATGTGTTAAACAATTGTCATCTTGAGAATGTAGTTTGGACATAAAAAGGTGCTGGATGAAATGTTAGCCCTGCTATATGTGTACCAACTAAATAAAAGTTTTTTCCATACTTGAAAATATATCCCTGAAAAGATACTGACGTGTGCAAGAAAGATTAATCCACGTGCCCCTTTTTAACTTTAGAGTGAAGGTGTGAAATTCACTGCTATGCATCCTATTGCACTGCCCCATGCTAAGCATCTACTCCAGTTATCATGCACTTTCCTTTTGTACTGAAGCCTTTGCCATTTGCATTATTTAAGTGGCTCAGTAAAGCCTTGGTGTATAGCTATTTTTAAGGAGAAAATCAATGTTTCTTGTTCTTAGTGAAATGATTTCATGCCCCATACCGAAACCAGCACAGCTGCTTTTGAAGAGGGGCAAGAAAGGCACGAAATCAAAAGGTAGTAGGGCCATTTGAAGAAGAGCACAACCTTCGCGAAAAAGAGGAACAGCAAATGAAACCGTGCAATGTAACAAAAGTGTGAGCTAATTCTCTCCCTGCTTGAATCTAGGTCCTAATGAACACGTTAGAACAACCTGGGCCTTCAGGAGCACCAAAAGCAAGGCCGCGCTAAGTAAAGGTCCCCATGGCGACCCAGATCAGTTAGTTGCCTTACTAACTCACCCAACTAAGACGACGCCACACTAATGCTTCAATAATGATTTTTCCTCTTCTTTTTCTCTCCGTACACCTCCAGCCTGAAGGACACAAGGAAAACGGTAAGATCCTCCGGTGGTTGATGTAGCTCTTCATTCCCTCTGGCATAACCATGGCCTTTGCTGTGAGCTGCAGAAAAACATCACCCTAGACCGCTTTTTGATTAGCGTGAAACCACTGCTCTTACCCATTTCTTTATTCGGGAAGGGATAATCTATTTTTGTTCTCAATTCTTGAACACGTGTTTAGGCTCGTTCGTAGCATTCGTGTACTGTTTTACGTGAAAAAAAGAAAACTTTAGTGGGTTATCGGGCTGTGGTTTTAGCACATTACATGCTCAGTTCTTGGTGAAAAAAGGGAAGCCTGCATTTTAATATAGTTTTGTTCGTAGATTCCTATTTTAAAAAAGACGAAGTGTGCGCATTCAGCAAATAAAAAGACAAAGTAAGACCACATTAGTGCTTATATTATCTTGCATATTCAGCCACAAGGACCATAATTCAAGAAGGTTGAGTCCAGCTTGGGTATCTAAATAGGGGCAAGAGCAAGGAAAAACGCATATAAGGATATGCCCTATTAAGTGCATCGGGATAAGACAATGCCAACCCGCGTGCAAGCCCCTGAAACATAGCACGGCAGCAACTCGGTCACATAATGGAGCAGTGAATAATCACCCCATCGGTAAACGCGTTGGTTCTGCGATGAGGGTGGGCACTGAGAGTGAGTGCCGCACACGCGAGACCAAGTTTAAGTGCAGGAAATGCTCTGCACTATGCCGTAAAACGGCGGCAGCATGGTTCCTTCCTGTAGGTACGCAATGCTTTTATGAAACCCGTGTTCATTGCGGGAAAGCCTGCGTGAACGATGGTATGTTCTTTACGTGGTCTATTGTGGTGCTTTCTGATCGTCTGTGAACGGCGGTTAATGGTGCTTCGCGTAATAAAATTTTTTCAGTGGGGTGCGTATGAGTGTGCGAAAGTCGCGACGAGGTGCGATTGCTTAGGTGAGAGTTTTTAAATGTCGCGGACTTTTTTTTTATTATAGAAACAAAAATGTTGTCAACAATGCTACCTAAAGTTATTTGGAACATCGGTATCTCTTAGCATGCTCTACAACTTCTCCTTTGAAATTTTTTCGCCTAAGGTAAGGGTAAAAAGTTAGCTAATTTGTCTACCATAACCAGAATCTTGTAAGTATTCATAAAATATGCTGGCCTTGTTTTGGTCAGTGCCTACAAACCGGCTATATTTTATTCTTCGTAGATCACTCTGTTCTTTTGAAAAGATTGTGCAACATAGCTGAAGCTGTTTCTCACAGCTTCTACCTGCCCTCCTTGTAACTTTTTTCTTGCAGAATAAATTTGATTTGATATTTGATAAGTAATTTGTGTATCTAGGTAGACGGCCGCTTATTCGTGTGCTCCGCCAAGGAGGACAATTAAGACGTAGGAAGGCGCTCGAAGCGCTGCGCTGATTACTCACTGGATAAGTTATCCATCGACTCTATGCACTGCGGAGTCATGAAAGCGTTGTGTGAAGCAAAGGAGCCTAGAGAGAGGCGTGTTCGTCGGTCATGGAGACGTCAGATTTGAATCTGGGTCTCTGTTTCTATGGGCTTCCCCCGTCTGTTAATGGCCCCTTGGTTCCCGCAGCACGTGCGCCTCTCGGGGCATCTTGGTTCGAGCCTGCTGTACGGTGTGGCATCTTGGTTCCCTTTCGATCAGTCTTCTGAGTGGCGTCTTCGGCCTCACCTTCGGCTCCGGCAGCATCTTGGAAGGCATGACGTGGAATGCGCCTAGCGTCCCACTCCACCGTCGGCCCTGTGCATCCACCAACTGCCTTGATTCAACGACGGCTTTTCCGCAGAGCGTCAGCCATGAGTACACCGGTACTTCTTCCATCTCTATAGACGCTCCCTGTATAATGAGCGTTTACTTATTTCCCATGGCTTGTGTGAGTGCATGTTATGCAGCAATGTTTTTGTTGTTAATTGGGCCGTAAAATATTGTAGTGCTTTGAGCTTGTTTGTTTCTGCTTATAGACGGATTCGGCCGTTTTTTTCGCTTGGCTCATTTCTAAGACCCTAAACGCGATAGCGCCTCTCTCTGTCAATCTCTCAAGCACCTGCTCACCGCAAGTAAACTCCCATACCGCGTTATTGCTCTCCTAAAAGGTTTGTACTGAGAGAACATCGATGACCTGCGGTTAATTCCATCGCCGGCGCAAAGATTAATTGCAGGGTGCTGCCTGCAAACAGGCAGGGGCAGACCTGATGCCCGCTGACTGATTATTCTTTCGCGCCGAAAGTCCTGCCATGCAGAATTCAGGCCATTTATTCTTCTTTATCATCGTTTTCTTCCCTTGCTTAATTCTCTATTGCTCTTCCGCACGTATACATGGCGCCACTTTCCATCGCGCCGACGCCTATCAGCGGCATCGCTCATTAATGCCCGAGAGGTCTCGTCCCTTGGGATAAACGCGGCCTGCGGAAGTGGGTCGATGGGGAATGAACGGGTCCCAGGGGATGACTTTTTCTATTTATTTTTCTTCATATGCTCTGATTGGTGCCTCTACATAAGCAAAGCCCTTCTGCGTCTTGCTTTCCAACATCCGCGCTCTGAGCATGTGCATCAGTTAAGGAGGAGGAGGAGCAGGCGGAAGAAGAGGAAAGGCAGGGAGGTTAACCGAAAGAATAATCAATTTGCTTTACTACCCTACACGGGGGAAAGAGATGAGGGGATAAAAAATGAAAGAGAAAGGCGAGTAAGTTTTGCGAGCCAGTAGGCCCTTGAAGGCAGCAGTGCTGCCGCTAGAGGAGTTATGCACCACCTTTGCAAAATGGCAGTAGACACTTCCGGTTGCGCGTAGAAATATTATCTTTAATTACTAACCAGAGTGCCCGAATCGTCTTTATATTATGAATATGACCAGGATGACTGAGGAGAAGACTTTTTAATGCTGATCAGCATATTCCGATGTGTTTTCCTTTTCCGTTGTCATCCTTGTTCGCTCTGTCATTTCCTCCACTTTGTGACAACGAACCAAAAGCAATGAAGAAGGAAGGAAAATCATTTCTCTAAGGAGATTCACCGGCTGTGTTTTGTCCGCTCCCTCTTAGTGGGTATGTGCTATATTTATGTGATGCCTACCAACCAATGATCCATACTGTAAAACAAACCAACCCCGTCTACAAATGGCGCCAGATGAGCCCGTTACTTTTTTGGAATTTAGCGAGAAAGCTGGTTTCGGTTACTGTTACTGACCTGACGGGTCACTGATTAAATGATCTAAAGCTCCGTATCTGTCGCTGCCTGTTATGTAGGAAGCAACTCACTATGTGGCCCCAGTGCCCACGAATTTCTGTCTTTCTTATAAAAAACATTTTCTCAGCATATATTGATGTACAATTTGCTCCGTCAGGATGCTAATAACTCACAGTATGCAAATTAGCCTAAACATGAACATTTCTTACAAAAAGATGTTATATACTGATGTATTTTTTTTTATGAGTTTGCTAATATCTGGCAGTATGGAAATTGGGCTGCTTTGTTGTATTGAGCTTATTCCCGGATTTGAATATTGGTGTTACCACTGATATTTTAATACCTGGCGGCATACCTGACTTCATAAAACAACCATTAAGGAATAAGAAAGAGAAAGAAAGTGGAAACGGAGACAAAGCGTGGTAACAAATCACCTCATCAATAAGTACGTGCGAAGTAAATCGACATGAGCATGAATGACAGAACTTACTGGAATTGCTATTTGCAGTTCCTTTTTGAATTCTTTATTGTTGCCTTAGAAAAAGTCTGTGTGTGGGGGGGGGGGGGGGGTGCTAAAAGCGACAATTAACCTGACAAGAGCCCCGTCCCCTTTGCAAAATATATATAAAACAAATAGAGTATAACAAAGTTCACTCAGGAAGTCGTCCAAGTAGCACGTTCTCGACGGCAAGCTGGTTCATTTTCAAGAGAGGTTTTAAGCTGCACAAAAGAACGAGGTTTGGATGTTTACCTGATGTCCTCGTCCTTTTGCGCAGTTTACAACCTTCAGTCGTCCTAGCCCCAGGCAAACGAAATTGATACAGAAATGACTAAAACATAATATCATGTAAAACCAGAAAATACGACTTTTGATCAGTTCATAAAACGCAAAAGAATACCTGGAATGAAATATGCATAGATGAAAATAAGATTACCAAAAACCATGCTGTAAATTTCGACTGTTTACTATTGAACAACATAGAGGTTTTGCCTGTTGAATGGCAAAGAGCCACTGGACAAACAATTTGCTAATAGGCAGGGACAGCTGGAAAGGTAGGCCATAAATGTCAGGTGTGTAGAAAGCTGAAAGTTAGTTTCATAATGAGTCAGCCTTCAATGAATTGAAATAACAGAGAAGCTTATACCGGCATAAAAGCTTATGGCGAATTTTCTGTGACACAAGCTTCTTAAAGCTATCGTGTGAAAACAAAATTGCGTAATATTTCGTGCTTAGCAAAAAGGATCAACATTTTATTCTTTCAAAGAGGCCTACGGGCTTAGGAAATGTGAAAATTTGCTAGAAACACCTATGCGTAGCATGAAAAATTAATTAAAAAAGTTTTGTACCAGGTGTTTTAGCATCGGTTAGCGCCAGCTGCGGAGTACACCTTGATGCCATGACGGCCGGAGCGGCTAATGTGGGCCACCACATTCATGTGGATGTACGCGTTGCCAGCAAGCACTGGTTCCTCCTCTGAAGAAGGAGGGATTTCGGTGACGTCACAATGATTAGAGAATGTGGGCTTTAACGCCATTTGATGCGAGTAGAAATGCTGAAAGGGTCCAGGGCAACATCAATAATCACACTGAATTATATTCTACTCAACGCCTGTGACTGATATGTTAGAAGGCATCTTCCTAGGCCTGTGAACCATTTCATGTAATTTTTTTGCGTTCGAAATTTTTGTCTACCAAAACAAACCTGGCTCCAAAAAAGTGATTCTAAGTTCAGTGCCATGTCTTCCTTCTGCTATGACTACTTTGTGATGTTTTAAAATAGTCCATGCACCAACCGCCTCAAGGAAACGTCTTATTAGCGCCCATAGCAAAGTGCCAGTACAGGTATCACAGAGTAGCGTATACATGTATGTTTAGATTTTTCTTTATTGCGGTACCAGAGGACCAGTGTGACTTCATTTTTTTATCACCACAAATGACACAGGCAAGTTTTTATGCTTTATAAAGCAGAAACACTAAAATAGAAAACAAATTGATGACAGCTTTGAATTTCAGGCAGGAGAAGTTTTTATTTTTTAGCTGGCGCCAAGGAAGATTTAGTGTGATTGGCGACAAACACAAAATAAAAGCTTGTTTTGGTGCATAGGACGGTTCTGAGTGATTATGAACACACGTGAGATAAACAAACGTGCTGGTGCTCCTTTTTTCTCTCCAGTGTGCCTTGCGTCACTATCACTTGCCCTTGTTGTTTCGGTGACCTCATAATCTCGTATTTTCGTGTCCAAGTTACCGTGCTGTTCCTTATTGAACCGTTGTGCCCTGCAAGACGTCTGAGGATCAGCAATATCTTTTTATTGCTGTATAACATACCACTACGGACCCTTACTCCCTTGTAACTCTTTGGAGCAGCGATGTAATTTAGCAGGCATCAATCTTCCTCTCTTGAAAAGCTGCTTGTGACATATTTGCATCGTTTCCAGCAGACTTTCCAGAGCACTGGCGAAGCCTGGGGGATCTATTTGTATCCGTTAGTCTCGAATGAACTCTCAACTCTGCTCCAGTTATCGTGTCCCCAAATCCTAACCTCGGGAGACTGAATGGCAGCGAAACGTTTTACAGTCATTCATCTTCCTCATGAAGCGAAGTTCCAGTTATTGAGAAAACGCTTGGAATTCTTAACCCGCGCGAAGATCACTGTCAACCTCCATGGAAAGCACTTAGCGCATCGAGCGTACATTTGCTTCACGAGCCGTGACTGAAAGCCCCTGCCCTTTTTACATTCCCACACAAAGTGGCTGCAAGCTTCACTTCGCTGGCCAGCGCCTATATTGTGTTTCTTAAAATAGCAACTCTTGGTTTCCGAGGCAGACTGCGATATGCACAAGACAAATTCGCAATGACGACGCGATGAGATTGGCAATAAGTACACTGAAGGGGTGAAAAAATACGTGGAAGATTACGAATAGGCTGTCTTAAGTTATGAGGCCAGTTTAACGATATTGCTCATAAATAAATTACGCAAAATTTTAATTCAGCCAGTACTCTTTTGTGGAACCCTAACTTAGAGGCGCACTAAAAAAACCGAATAAATTGACATCACATTTAGATACGGAACGCAAACTGTTAGATGCAGGAACGCAGCGGACACAAAGAACATGGGGAGAGTGATTTAAAATAATAGCCTGTCGGAAATCAACCGGAGGAAATTGACTCGGATTTGACATCTGTGGAAAGAAAGATTACGCGCAGTCTCTTGGACTATCGGGATATATTTCATGAATATAAAACGTATTAGAGGGCATCAAAAATAACCTTTTGACGCGCGGCGTCTACGGTTGTGCAAGTCAGTGATGCCAAAAACATTTAAAATCTTTGCTGGACAGAATGTTAAGGTCACTGCGTGCTCAGAAACAAGCATATTTTTAAAAACAGGAAAAAAACATTGACGTCCCGAAGTTATAAGATGCGCTTAGAACGCGCTGTCTGGTTCTGTAACTTTTTTATTCTCTCAAAAAATGTTGTACTAAAGGACATTGTAGCTGATTTTTCGTTGCAAGTACTGCTTCGAACGATAACCAAATTAATTAATCAGCCATAAATGAGTTTTTTTAAAAGAATAGGTCTAAAGTTGCACAATCGTGCAGCTGTGCGCGGTGAGTGAATTCTTAATTTTTTTGAGCCATTTATGTTGTTTTTGATAAAGTGAGGTTTCGAAATATACACACAGATTTTCAGATTTTCCTTCCTTCTAAATGAAATTCGTGCCTGAAAGGGTTAATGATGGGGAGATGAGAAAAGAAAATTTTCTCAGGTAGGATTACTGCGGCCGGCGGAGGACTGAGCAAATTCTATAATAATAAGAAAGGGCACTGCCGTGCGCGTGTCCTGATACGTAGACTGGCGTATTGAAGACTACGTGGGAGGTCGAAGTTATTGCACCTGTAGAGAAGTCTAGGCGAAAAGAAGCAAACGCTCATTTCTGCCACCTGACTTCGTATTTTAAGAGCACAATGAACGTATACAGTTATGAGGCATGCAAGAATTCAGAATTTGGAATAGAATTCGGTGACCTAAGGTTCAAAACTTCTACCTGAATTGACGTACACAAATGTATTTGCATTTGGTCTTCTTTAATATGTGGCTGCTGCGGCCGGACCTTATCCATTTCAATGGATATTATGAGGCATTCATTCTTTGCATGGCAGAATCTGGCACACGCATGGGTACTATTGAACGCCAAACAAACAAACAAACACTTATGGATGCTCAAACTCAAGAGCATTTATTATACAAAAGCTATATCTTAGGCTCAAATTTTGCTATCAATATCATCAATGCTCCGTCATTCAAGCCGTCATCTTGTAGGCCAAATTTTCGTAATAAACAGCTGTTCGCGTGTTCTTCAGGGTCATAAAGCGCTGGCTAGATTACATGTAGCGAGTGCGTGGTCTTAAGTAAAATCGGGTAAAATCATAACGTTTCTTCAAAACATTGCAGCAAAAGCAGCAAGAATAAAACGCCGGATTTCGGAAGTTTTAAATGTTGCAAATTGGAAACTCACTGGTTTTTTAAGGCCCTTTACGTGTTTAAAATTTCACCCATTTCAGGTAGTTATGAAAGAAGAGGAATATGCCCTAAACTCAAACCTTCAAACAAAAATGTTTGAGCAGCTCCATTGGGAGCGAGGTAATGTCGATCGAAGATGAAATTTTCGTGCGCCGACACAGGTGTGATAGACTCCTTCCTATGACGCAGTATTCCAATATAAATTTTATTTACTTTTCTTCTCTGGCCCGGCACTGGGATTTTGTAGGGAGAAACGCATGGCACATAGGTTTTTGACCCTATCTTGAGCACAGGAAAACATCTCTATAGCGAAAATATGGGGCTCATTGGCCGTAGTGCCCTTGCGCCATAAAATTGTCATCGTCATGTATTCACTCGTGTCTTTTTTCACTTCCTATGGGAAGAAAAGTAGCTGAGATTTTTCCCGTCGCAAATTGTCCATTCTCGGGCCATCATAGACAATATGAAAAAAAAAATTGCCATGTTTTTTGGGTAAAAGCGTAAGAAAGCCTGGCATAAACAAATTTTTTTATAAGTGGAAACAAAAATATCAAGGTTTTTTGCGTATCGCAGTGCCGCAATTGAATATCAGAACAATCTGACGCCTTGCAGTCGCTCAGTCGGTATCAATCCATGTGCATGAAATCAGATATCCTCGTGCGGGCCTCGCATTAGGTTCTAGCGCACCACCCTTGAAAAAATCACAAGCTGTGGCGGCTCAGTTGCTTTGGTACATGGCTGAGGATCCTAAACTTTTGGTTTCGAACCCGGCCGCAGCGCCCGTAAGTACAAAAACGCTCGTGTGCTGTGCTAAGTCAGCACACGTTAATGAGCTGCAGGTTATCTAAAGTACCACGCAGCACTCTATTTTGTTGTTCCTCGTGTCGCGTCGGGACGCTCAGCCCTACCGTTTAAAATAGCTTCAAATGCCATTATCACTGATGCTTCAGTTTATGAGTATTCTGTTTGAAGATGCCGTCATTGACAATGAATTCTCAACGTATCAGCGAATAAATCGAAGATTTTTTCATGTAATTGAGGCTGTGTTTTCTGATGCGTCTGCTGCAACAGCTTTTCGTCAGCAGGAATTTTGTGTAACAGATGAACGCTCCGAACTTAAATATCTCTGGTCAAGTAATTTATTTCGCGTATTCATATAGGCAAAGGTGTCCATGTTCTCATAATGTATTAAACGGGTAGCTTTACAGCATATGCTATCAACACCTCTCTTGTGAAATGTTTTGTGAGATACGTGCAGTCATCGCACATTTCTCACAAGAAGCGGCAGTTGCGCTCGTTACATGCAAGGTATACATCGCTTTGGTAAAAAAAAAGACATAAGAAAGCGAGGCGATACCCGCGAGCACATACATAAATGAGTAGTGATCCTGCTTCACATTCATCATGAAGGTCTAAGAACAGTGAAGGCAATACCGCTTTTGAGCGCAGAACGGGCCTATAGAATTTCGCCTCTATCGAAATTCGAACGCCGCGGCTGGGACCGAACCCGCGTCTTTCGGGCCACCAGTCAAGCGCCATAACCACTCAGCCACCGCGGCGACTGCATCGAGAAAAGAAGGAAGGCAAGTATATGCTTCTGACGTTTATTCTCCGTTTGTGCTATGAATTCCAGATTTCTTGTTATTCGCGCTCTTCGCTTGCTCCAATCGTCAAGAAGAGTTTCCGCACAAAAAGTTGATAACAAAGCGGAGACTACTGCAAGGCCTAGTAAGACCCGTTGAGGAAAAAGGCAGATATCTTGCATATTCCTTGTGAAAAAGTATGATACTCATGCAAAGCGTTACAAAGATGCTGCAAAGTTAGTTCAGCCCAGTGGTGGCCCCATCTGCATTTCACGCCCCTTCCCTTCTTCATATGTAACGGTTTATAGCATTTGTATGCCTTTTGATATCCTATATTAGGTGATTAGGACGGCCATTATTGAAGTGGCTAAGGTTTTTCGAAACAAAATTATGCATTGCATTCAGTGAAACAAGCGAAGCAAACAAAAAATCTTCTCAATTCACAAAACACTGAAAAAATAATTATAAGGAATAATGACACAGGAATACAAAAAATTCTTTGCCTCATACCTTTCGCACATACACGGTTCAGAATCAATTGAATGCACAGCAATGTATTCGAACCAAAAACTAGCCAAATGCTCTAATAAAGCGCGGGACGTAATTGTGTAACTGTAGCAGATCCCTTTTGCAGCAGCGATTTCTTACCTAATCTCGGATTCTAATGTTCTTTATCGGGCAGCGAAGGAAGTACTTATAAAATATCCTTCGCTCCGAGAATTCCTACTCGAGCTAAAAGTTCACAACACAAGCGTTGCATCAAGTATTGCAGCTGTACAGCTTTAGACACACGTTAAACGCATCAGAGTAATGAGAGATGTGAACGATGTCATGGCGTCGGTGAAGAGAATGTTGAGGCTTTAGGTGCAACTCAAGCCAACCGCGCAATGTCAAAGGTGGCGAGGATCCTAAGACGCAGGACCGACTTCTTCACAGTTACCGGCTGCCTGCTGGGAGCACATTAAGACGTCCCGTCATGCGACGCACCGTGATTATCGCATAGGCCCTCGGTCACTCGCTTGAGGCTACAAAGTACGTGGCGCAGCCATAACCTGTGACCCACACGCTAGAAATATTTTAACCCTTCTGCTAGATAGTTTCGTAAAAACGAACAAAATGACAAGAAAAGCTGCGAATTGCCTGCCGAAACGCTACTTATCAGTTAAAATTACAGCTCGTACTAGTGATGATACACATTCATGGTTCAAGGACACAAGTAGCCAAAGAGCGCCATGGCCCAATGTTTCGTGGTATCTTCAAAGTAGTGTCAAAGATACCTTTCCCAAGCGTTCCACACCTGAAAACGCCGAGCAACAGGCCAGTGTAAAACTGGTGCCCAAAGTATCACCGGTGAGTACTCGGTGGCACTGGAAATCCAACCCCGCGCCACCCGCATGCGAGGTGGATGCTTAAACCATTAGGGCACCGGTAGTTACTTTAAAATGTTGCCAGACTTTGAAAGCAATGTTTGATGACAGTAAAATTTACACTGTTTTACCAGAAGTGTTTTAGCTGACCATGGATCGCACAGTCCAGCGTGAGACACGCCTGTATACCACCGAGTATAACTACCTAAAATATGTTGAGAGTAGTCCATGCTAGCGCACATTTTCTCTATATGAGTGCTATTCGGACCAATGCTGTATCCTTATTATCCAAGCAGTGTCGTGGTTCACGAAAACTTTTGCCCACATTCCACAAAAACGCCCGTCCTCAGAAGCATATAAGGCAACCGATATTCTGCAGGACTCGCAGAGAGAATGGTTTTTGTCGCTTCTCGTAGCCAAGGATATGGTTCACCCAACTTTTGCTTTAGTCCAAATACGCAGAACATTGTCCTTGCGCACCAAAAGTCTTCGGCTGTAATGGCTTTTGGCCTCAGTCGTTCATTGGACACTATGCACATTTGGCCACTGCCAGTGACTCTTATCGCATTCTTTAATTGGGGCCTAGTCTTCTTAAGCGCAGTGTAGCCAGGCGGCTAATCACAGCTTGAATTAAGATTGCATGCACTCACCGCGCATTCTGCTATTTACGGCCAGGGGTATTATAGTCGACGTGGTAAGATTACTGCACTGTTGGAAACATCGCTGCTACTGCTACGAAATCAGCGAGATTAGAAAACACTACTTATGAACTTGTTTGCTTAATACGCTGTTGCTATAGGCTCGAACAAATTAAGCTAATTGATTACGTTAATTTCACTACGTAAGCAGCAAGCGTCAGGAATCTGCTTTGCGCTAAGAATGGCTCCGCAGAACCAACGTGGACAAATGTTACGCTCAAGAAGTCAGGAACGTGCCGCCAACTTGTGTCGTCACTCAGTGAACAAAGATGGTTTATGATTTACGGGAGTTTAATGTACCAATGAGACTCAGGCTATGAGGGACGCCGTAGTGAAGGGCTCCGGAAATTTCGACCACCTGGGGTTCTTAAACATGCAGTGACATCGCATAGTGCACGGGCCTCTGGAATTTCGCCTCCATCAAATTTCAATCGCAGCGGCCGGGATCGAACCCGCGTGCTTCGGGCCAGCAGCCGAGCGCCGTAACCACTCAGCCACCGCTGCGGCTGAACAAAAATGGCAGAAGTTACGGAGAGCACTAACTTCAATTACATCAGCATCATCGGACCCTCTACGCCCACTTCCGAACAAAGAACACTGCCATATTTCTCAAATTAACTATGTCCTGTGCCTGCTGCGGGCACCCTATCCCTGTTAAACTTCGCAATCTCATGCCGTCACTAAACTTTCTCCATCCCCTGCTGCACTTACTTTCTCTTGGAAACCAGTTTGTAACCCTTAGGGACTATCGGTTGTCTTGCCTTCGCATTATACGCCGTGCCCAAAGCCACTTCTTGATTTTGATTTACATTAGGGATTTCAGTAACCCGCGTTTAATCCATAACTCACTCTATCCGCTTCCTGTCTCTTAATGTTTGTCCAGCCATTTTTCTTTTAGTTCTTTTTTAACTGCCCATTCTTCTCTTAGTCTCTTAACGTTACACATACCATTTTTGTTCCATAGCTCGCTGCGCTGTTCTAAGGTAAATTGAACTCTTCTCGCGAGCCTCTACGTTTCTGCTCAACGTCATAAGCATAGCATATACAGTGGCTTGTTTTACTTGAGCAATCTCGCCTCCATCCGGGAACAGATACGCTGCTACCTGATCCTCATCAGCTGCGCTCTCCCTTTTCATTGCCCCTACCGCTTTCTTTACTTGCTATTTCGTTACTGGCGGCATGACCCATTGCTGCGCACTACTGCTTCTCTCATTATCGCCCTGATTACTTCGGTTACTTTTGCACTCGTAGAACTCCTCGGCTACTTTAACGATCTCATCAATATTGCTATTGACATTGCCCTCTTTTTCTCTAAACGCATGCCTACGCCTACGCCTGGCTTCCTCTTCACCGCTTTAAGGCCACCTCCATTCATTAGAGCATGCTGGAACCTCTCCGTATTAAGCTTCTTTATGGCAGCTATCTTGCGCATATTGACTAACTTTGTTAGCTTTGACAGTTTTATTCTGCCTGTGGGGTTATACGCCTTCATGCTTTGGTGTTTCTAATTCAGATCTTTCGTCTCCTGAGAATGCTTTCCGGTATCCTAATGATAGCTGTGAGATTATTGTTAATTCCTATAAAATTAAGATCGTCTTCTTCAGTTAATGCCGAATATCTGTTCTTCAGCGAAATCCTGAATTTTTCTGCGTTCCGTCTAACCGCTAACTCGTCAATGAGCTTCCGCTTCAATAGTTTCTTCCTGCGGTCGCAAGAGTGCACCCTTTCGTAGATGCGAACATATATGCTGTTAATGAGGAAGCAGGCAGGTGGGGTAGTCGGGTGTGGCAATGGCGTACTACTCTGATGCAGTGGCCGGCGAAGCAGATATGTTCCCGCCGCACTGGGTTCAACACCCTCTTCGGGAGAGATTGTATTTAAGAAATTTTAATTCTCTTTCTTTCCTGATGATGTAGGCACTGCCAATGACATCATAATGTCACGTGTGTTTTTCGGACTACCTGGTTTGAACAACTGCGACCACGCCAGATTTTCCTCCGCATGAGCCTTGTAATATTTCTGCATTAAATGCGGGCATTTGCACATATATTCTTTAAATGCTAACCCTTTTTTCAATTCTAATGCTTCACAAGATTCAGGTTTGCAATGACAAAAATCAAAACTGCGGATAAGCGGAAATGTTTTGTATAGAAAAATTTTATTATACCTTTAGCAGCATCTTTTTTACACACTTGGCAATCCATTGCGAATGGCTGCTGACGCACCAAATTTTTGGTCTTAACTACAGCGGTGAAACTCGCAACCTTTGAGAATAAATTGTATCGCTGAACCTTCTAATTGTTTTATAGGTCTCATCGGAGGGAGTGTGCTGCGGCGGTTTTTCATGCGCATTACCGCAAGCCGCATGTTGTTGCAACCTCAGGAGACACGTTGAACGCAACAGCGGGGAAAGAAGAAAGTGTACGGTGGCCGTGTTGCAGAGATGTTTTGCATGATGTGATCTTATGTGGATGATTATAACGGTAACGATAATAGGTTTTACAAGACAGGGGGGCGGCATTTTGCATCTAAATAGCCTATAACTTGGAAGTTAATATCAAAACATATGTAGAAATGGAGTCGTTGTATTTTACCAACTCGCTGTCTTTCCCACAGCCAGTTCTAAGGCACTAATTCGTAAATCATTGTTTAAGCATTTTTGGAGCTGATCTTGCATCCTTTTAGAATTATAATAAAATATCTGGAATTTTTTCATGAGATTTTACCACTGCGGACCAAGGCCAGAACCAAATATTAATAATTTATTGCATGCAAACTTCTGACTGTCCTGCAAAATGGAAATTTTTGGTGACGATATGAAAATTACAAGAAACTATTTTATTTTTACCCCTGTGACCTCTCCTTCGGTTTCGGGAAGCAAGCTATTTTTCATTATAATCATGCGAACCCCGAGCCACCTCTTTCAGCTATGATGTTTGGACGTCATAAGGGATGGATCAGTCAGTCGGGTGTCAGCTGGAAAAGGCGTAAGACGTCATAATCTTACGAGCAAAGGAAATTACGTATGTGTTAACCTCAGAACTAGTCTGCGCAGATCATTAAACAAGGTATAGCTGAAGTGCAAGAAAGTCGTTTAATCTGTTCCTCTCGCAAGTCACTTGCGTCGGTCATTTTTAGGAGGGAGATGAGATGGGGAGAAAGATAAATCAGACTTGCTGCTAGGCGCACCACCTTCTTGCTGTCATCTCCGCTCACTAAACTTGCATACCGAGGAACGGAGGATTAGGCTTAATGTGGCAACACCGGTCACGCCATTCTCCAGCGTCTTTCGCTCTGTGGCGTCAACTTCTGGTTCTTTCCTGCACGTCATGAGCCGAAAAACTGCCATCAAGCACGACAGCCTTCGCCAAGTAGGTAGCGTAACGCAGTTCGCGTCGCAAAGGGCCTCGTCTTTCCGAGTCCAATACTTTGTGCTCGCCTCGCCACCTCACAACTTTCCCTGTTGTTGACAGCAGATTATCTATGCTCCTCTTGCAAAAACTGAAAAAGCTGTCGGTAGTCTAGATACAAAGGCAGTGGACGGAGCGACGAGGGTAAACTCAGATTGGTAACTTTTTTTATTAACGTAATCAGAATCGTGCACAGCTTTCCTGGGTGAATATACGGGTGCCTCCTTCGAAAGGGGGTATGGCGGGTGCCGACAGGGTCTATAAGCTTTCTCCAAATGTATTTTTAGGACGTGGTGGAAGAAGTTTGGAACATTTGCGGGAATAAGGTGGCCGCTGCTGGCACAGTACAGGGTTAAGTGCATTGATATTGGGAAGGCCTTTGTACTCCAGTGGAAGCAGTCAGGAGGATGATGGTGATATTTTTGCCTGTGCTTAAGCCTTAAAACAATTACCTGGAAATGTAAAGATATCTCTGAGTTGTGCGTTTTAGTGACTCTTGAATCCTGAACATTCACTTTTATTTCACTATACTGCTCATAAATCACCAATACATCAAGCTTTAACGTCTAGCACAGTTACGTTCACATTGCATTCCTTCTCCTTGAACACCAGAATCACTAAACGGGCAAAGGGGAGCTGTTTTGCTATTTGTACCGGTGCGGTGGGGAGTGCCACCTTGCGTGCGATGTCGGTGTTGCCTGCGATAGCGGCCATCTGTCATCCGGCAGTAGCGAATACTCATTAACGGAATGAGAACATTCTTCCTAGCAATCGAGAGAAATGTTCAATAAAACATTTTGCTGGGCGAGTTGGTTCATATTGCTCGAGGGGATGCTTGTAGCGCGACAAAAAAAAACACAAGAGACAGAGACGAACGGGACAAGCGCCCCCGTCCCGTTCGAAGGCAGAGCGTATGTGCAAAAGAGTGGCATATGTATTGGTTCATGTGTGGCGCCTGTGTTGTGCAAGATTTTTCTCTCTTCCATTGACCGCGATTTAGACCAAGTTTTAGACAAGAAAAAAGTAATTAAAGTTTTTAGGTACGTTGACGATTTTTTAGTGTTTTTAGAAAAACTAGAAACTGTGACCTACCACGAGACTGTGGTGGAAATTTTATCTGCTTTTAAAAAGTTTGGAAGGGGGCTTAACTTCACTCATGAGGTTGCCATAGACAACAAGTTGCAGTTTTTAGATCTACAGATTTCTGTGAATGATGTGCATGCTTGCTGGGGCTATAAGCCTCGTGCCCTCAAGGAAATAATGCCGTTTGACTCAGCCCAGTCCAAGACAGTAAAAAGAGCCGTTGCAACCATGTGTATTCAAGAAGCCATCAACAAGTCTTGTATTCATGCTGTCCAGGAAAGTTTTGATGACCAAGTTTCTAGGCTGCTATCGGCAGGCTTTCCTTTGTCCCTGTTGGTTATGGTCGCAGAAACATTGCTGCAAAGGAACAAGAAGGTTAGAAGAGAAAAGGTGAATAACGTAAGGCCACAGGTGATACCGTATTTGCATCGCGTGGCCCACAACATGAAAAAAGTGGCAAATAAATACAAAATTCCTGTGGTTTTCTCAGCGCCCTGCAAGCTCAAAAGCCTTTGTCCTAAGGTGAATGAGGAAAAAGCAAAAAGGTATTGCGAAACGAGGCATAAACACCGATATGTTGATTGCAAGGTGGGAATTGTCTATCAGATTCCACTTTCATGTGGAAAAGTGTACGTTGGCCAGTCTGGACGATGCCTGAACAAGCGCCTGCGCGAGCATGAAAAATGCCTCGAAAATGGGAGCGGAACAAATATGGTAGTTCACTGCAAGTCATGCAAATGCTCACCATTTTTAAACAGAACAGAGGTCATTGGCAGAAGCAAAGATGCGCTTACGCGTGAGCTAATTGAGGCGTTCCATATCAAAAAGAAAGGGTCGGAATGCGTCAGCAGCCCTTCGGTGACGATGTTTTCTAAGGAGTACAGGTTTTTAGATAAACTGATTTGATTCAAGTGTGATATTTGCGTGTCATTCGCATGTGGGATCGGGTGATTATGTTCTTGAAGAAGAAGGGGAAATGTATAAATGTTGCGATCGTGTTTTTGAATAAAACCAGTTGAGAGTAGGCGCTTGTCCCGTTCGTCTCTGTCTCTTGTGTTTTTTTTTGTCGCGCTACAAGCATCCCCTCGAGCGAGAGAAATGTGTGGAGTGCGGTGAGATGCTGCGCAAACTAGAGCTGTGCACGGGCCGCAATTCTGAGCCCGCGCCTGGCCCGAGCCCTACACTACAACAGGCGACCCGGCCCGAGCTAAAGAAGCCTGAGTTCGCCCGGCTCGGCTCGACCTTAGGCCGGCTTAAGGCCCGGCCCGACCTGCAATAATAAAGTGACGCCGACACAAAAAGAAACAATATCAGGAAAATCAGTTTATTTAAATCACCCTATAATGTTGAACTCTTGCATTCCATATGACAAAATCGTGAATATATACACATGCAGCGTGCGCACAGAATTGTTATTCTAAGTTATTGTGCAAAAACAAGTTGTCCATTGATGAAGTGTTAAGGCAAGTGCGGCACTCCTGCATTATGAGTCCGGCAGCGCTGAAGTTTCTTTCACTCACTGCTTGAACTGGTGGCTGGAATGGCTAATTGCCTCTTAGCATGAAGAGCAAGTTTTGGGTACGTGGCTTCCTTGCTTTTCCAAAACTGCACTAGTTCAGATTCCGAGCACGGTGTCGATCCTGCGGCCAAGTAATCGGTCAGCTCGTCTCGTTCAGCAGTCTGGTTGCTAGCTGCGTCGCTCCATTCGCTGCAGAAGTCCATGCATGGCTTTTTTGCGGGAGGTTGTTCTTGCAGAGTGCACGAGTACTGCCGTGGTATCGACGCGACGAGCTCTCTTACGCGATTGTATACCTCCTCATGCTCTTCGGCGGAAACCATCCGAAGGTGTCAAAATTGCGGGCAAAATATTGTGGCCATCATGTGCTCCATGGTGAGGATGACCTTCGTCCGTGGAAAGTAGTGGGCACGCTGCTGGAGCTTCGCCATTTCTGTGGCTTTTGATGGTTCGGCTTGCCCACGAAGAACTCTTTCATGTTTTGCAACGTGCAATAGGGCTTGAGGCAACGTTGCTCTTTTGTCCGCCTCCAAAGCGATCGTTGCTTAGGAAAACGGCTACAAAAATTCAATTAGGTCTTTCAAAATTGTTTTATCGCATTATCCATCATAGAGGAGTTTCGCTCCTCAAGAAGTACTTCAATTTCTGCAATTTGGTCAAAAGCAAATTTTAGCATAGAAAGTGTTGAGTTTCACCTTGTCGGAACCTCCTGGCAGACTGTATGAGTGATTTGGCTAGCTAGGCCGCTTTGTTTCAAGAATTTGACCAGTAATTTGACATTTTCCAGTATCCGGCTGACAGAGGGGCTTCAGATGCAATCAAATCTTCAGAGAATGTATCCAGAAGAACAGTACTCAGGAGATGCGCGCAGCAGTTCATTATGCTGTAGGGCTGGAGGGCACACATGATATTTGCACCCTCGTTAGTCACAAACGTAGCCTTCTGTAGAGCGTCGCTGTCGATCCCCAGTTTAGCGAAATACCGTTGCAACTCTTTTCGGACGTTTTCCCCAGCCTTTCAAGCATTTCAGTCTAAATAAGCAGAGCACTACGCCAGGGAAAAGCTTGCAACCATTGTATCATAGGGGGACACCCGGCGCACCTCCCGCATGCGAGACGAATTCTGAATTACTAAGCCACCGTTACGGAAGCTTAGTTAGTACAGCGAATGCGCCAGATAGGCGGCGGACCAGGGCTTGGTCCCAGGATTAGGAGGAGTATTTTTTCATCTCAGAAGTTTCTGTGGAAGCTATATAGATTTTCTTTGTAGCTGCATGGTGGCTCTTGGGCGGATGCTAATGCTTGCTTACTCCATTTTATAAGATCAGAGTGTTAGCGCTTCTTTATCGCTTCGATATACTATGGCTGCAGGTAACAAGGCAAAGTCTTCTCCACATGTCTATGAAGACGCGCGAAAAAGACATTTGAGCTATTTTCATACAAGTGCAGGCCTCCTCAAAGTATTGAATGATGTCTTTCACTCGCCAACTTTGTTTACAATTCTAGAACATAGCTTATGCCGTTTGCTCTTCATTAAAGTAATCCCGTAAAATTTTTAGGAACGTCCACTTGGAAAATTTGTGCCGTTTGAACCTAACATACTGCTTTACATCACGGTCAAATTGAAAAACTCAGCCAGCACACAGAGAATACGGAGAATTATTGTAGCAGATGTTCCTCGGCACAAGACGTCCGGCTTTTTCGGCAGGGTGGATATTTTGCGCTAGTATTTCCATATCAGAACTTGGCTTCATCGCTGGACGATTGTTTTGTACTAGCACAAGTGGGATGCACATTAGTGCAAATCAAGCACCCAAACAAAATTTCATTTCAAAGAGCTGGGAAAGAGATAGCAATCACTGGAAGCGTTAAACTGCAAAGAATAAGTGAAGGAAGCATTGTCATCGCCTGAAACAGGCATGCGTAGAAGCCACAAAATATACTCGATGAGCACGACTCGTCAGCCCGGAACCGCATTTCAAGCTAGTGATACATTTACTCGTTCTACTGTATTCTGGCGTGATCAAACCAATATAGCTCTAGAAGGTCTACTTCTAAACCGCCTCTTAATTTGTGCGGCTAATGCGGTGCGCCTTAAAGCCTTAAGCCAGAAATCGCGACGGCGTCGAATCCCGGAGCTGAGGCGCGAGCTTGTGTTAGATGCTTTAATGCTTTCGGTATTCTTCTGGCGCTCCTTTCCTCTGGCGCTGATTTCAACACCTCAGGTCTCTAGGTTGTGATTCCCTTAAGGAATCATTACGCGACCGCTCGCAGAAACTTGTGCTCTCTTGCCTCTAACAGCATTTTTTGCTGCTTTGAAGTGCGCTCTGATTGATTGCCCCGTCTCTTGCAGTTAGTCCATGCGTAAATTGAACCTCACCACCTTTTGATTAACAAGGCGTTCTTGCCGGAAGAAATGCTGGTAACTCTGTCCCGAACCTCAGATTCACGGGCGCAACTTTTTCCCAGGCATTACCGCACAACATTACGTGCCACTGCGACGTCAAAATTCAACGCGCTATTCACGCAAAGCTGTGGCGCGGTTAAATACAGCGAGCACTTTTTCCGCTTTATCAATGTTTCCCTTTTTCATAACGATAAAGTGTTGCACCTCAGCCGAATTCTCTGTAGCTTCCTGGCAATGGCGATCGCAGAACATAATAAACGACTCAACAAGCCTATTAAACGTAATGGTTTAGGGGAAGAAGCCATGAAGTGACAAAATGCACAGGGTACATGTTGCACCACGAACGCACTAGAATGTTAGTAACTAAATGAAGGCAAGACGTATTGTTGAGAGAAAGGTTCCAAAAACGTACGAGCAACCCGAGAAATGCAAAACGTTTCTCGGCTGGTGGCTAGAAACTCAAGTAGCTGAGGTGAAAGTCAGACTCCCTTTCTTCATTTTAGGCTAGATAAAATCAGACTGTCGGTTCCATAAACCGCTACTACACACCCACATCGTTGTTTGTGAGTCCTGTAGACGTCTCTTCTCGATATTATGTGTTTAAATATCCAGAAAAAAATAGCAGCCGTCCCACATCTGATACACGTAGGACTCAAAAGAGAAGAGAAAAGAGGGGTGGCAGAAGGCTCCTTTTTTTCATTGAAAAACATTCGTTGACACCACGGAGCAGCGTAAAGAAACAACAGATGTGTAATATTTATCATTGCGTAACGTATTAATGATAAACACCGTTATAGGGGCAACGAAAGCTATAGAGCTTCCTCAAAAATGCTTCCTCAAAATTCAGGAAGCTGTACAGCGTTCCTTTGTAGCTGTAATGCTGCGCTTGAGAGGATACCAATGAGTAATATCTTTATTACAAGTCTACTCCACCTTGGGGAATCCCACCACACATCTAACACGGTTCCTACTTTGAGTTATTAATTCGCTCTCGTGCTACCATAAGCATACCGTCCCGGTTAGCTAAGTTGGTAGAGCTACTGCTCCGGTGAACGGTGGTCCCAGGTTCGAACCGCGCACCAGGACGAATTTTTAACTATGAAGTTTATAAGGAATCTGTGTAGCTTTATTTTGTCGCTGTGTGGCTGCGCTTGGGTGGAGTCCTGTGAGCAATTACTCCCTTATTACAACACTATAATACACCCGGAACTCGAATATGTCTCGTTAATCTGGAGCCCTCATCAATCATATCTAACATCGACACTAGAATCTCAACAAAACAAAGCTACATCTTCTATTCCATGCAACTGTTCCACGTATTCAAGCATTTCAACGAGAAAGCTCGACTTAAACTAGGCGCGAAGTTCATCGTCTATCGTTTTTTCTCAAGCTTTACTGCAGCTATTTTCACTACACTGCCGAGAAAATTTAACCAGTTCATATTTGTCCTGTTGTTGGCGTGATCATGGAGTGGAACCAGCATTGCCACGTTCCAATTCATTACGATTTTAATTTCTTCATATTGGGATTAATGAATGCAATAATGTTAATAAAGACATTGTTTGCATTGCAAACTACGAAATATTTGGAGACATTTTTTTAACGCTAATAAGTCATTTGGCAGAAACACTGACTTTCTTCTCTCACTTTGTTTCTCTGTCTAGTTCTATACATTTTTCATTTTTTCGACTTGTACTCTGAATACATCTGTTCTTTGTATGTTTTATCTTCACCCTACTGCATGCGTATGCTACCTGTGTATACCGCACTTACTGAAGTCTATCCCCGGCGTCGTTTAACTTTTTGTTTGCTTTTATGTAATTGGTATTGTTAATTTGTGTGACATGGTGTATTAATCCGACGATGTTTTGATGATGATACCTTTGGCTCTTAGGGCAATAAAATGAAATTAAATACGATGTAATATATGCTGTTTATGGTTTGCATAGACCTGAGTGTGTGGCAGTAGTATTGTGCGCGATATGAGTTCATGGTATTGATTTCAGTACTCCTTTGCTTTTACTCGGAAATGCGTTCTGATTTTACAAAGGCTGGAAATTGATTGCTGTCAATACTTTTTTTTCAACACGAAACCTTGGGTGGTGATGTCGGTCATTGATACTTACTTGTGGCCAGTGCGTCAAATATGCAGTGGAGTGCGGAAACAGAACCCGAGCTTCAGAACTAAGTATTGTTCAGCAAATTCCTTCATTTCTGCATTTATTAACTTCGATCAACTACAAGGATTAAAGATGAAACTACTGTTGGTAGAGGCCAATATGGAGAAGAGGAAAGATACCTGTAGTAGGAATTCTTCAGCCTAAGTGAGGCAATATTTCGTGCTGACTAGGAACATCACTTACTGTAAGATAAACTAGAAAAAATTTTTCCCTTCCCTTTATTCTAACGCATGCTCGCTGGACCTTGAAACGTCGACATACTGATACTTTATACAGGTGTCCAAGAAAGCTAAACTTTTCATTTTTTCTTTCCCGTTTCGCAACCAACGTGTGATGCAACTGCGCATAATTTGTCAGCCATAATCATTAGGAGCGGACGTTGGCCAACCAGCACTTTTCACCGATGAAATGTGTTGCGGATGCTCAAAACAAAAGCATCACCCCAGTCGCGTTCAAAAAAGAAAGCACGAACTAAGCCATCATCTCCAGCACGACGAGAAGCGACGCTTGATTAAAACAGGAGAGGAAGATAGATCGGGTTGCGCGGCCTTTTCACGATGTCGTAACGTCAGCTCTCTTCAGTGTGGGTGGCTGGCTCTTCCGTCATTCTCCCTCCGACATGCAGAAAAGAGCAATACGCTTTCTGTGTTAACGCTCGTTATAAAAAGAGAATCTGCTCCACGGGTCAGCGTTCGGGACTGTTCCTTCTTTTGTGCGCAGCCTTGAACGTAGTTCTACCCGTTGACTTCTGAATCTTATCTATGACTTACCTGCCGCCAATTCTTGTCTGCCCCAGTCCTTGTAGCTCAGCATACTACTCAAAATGTTTGCAGAGACGACGCCTCATGCAGCGTAATCTGCCATTCGGGGTTTTTCTTGCGTATTTTATGAAAGGGCTCGAAAAACTTTTATATAATTTGCAACTCACACGTACATATATATTTCTATTCCCTTCACTACCGGCCAAAACAAGCCTCACATCAGTGATCACTCCATGTGCTTGGATGAAGACGCGTCAAATAACGGGACCAGTAGATTTGCGCGAACATAGACGCTAGGCGTGCATCACCTATCTATTGCGTCGTGTGACTCTGAGCTCTGCATGTTGACTGTATATTGATACACCTGACTGAAAAACTTCCTTTTTCCACGTTAACTGAGTTCGAACCTTCACCACCAATATTTAAATACACCTTGATTTTTTTCAAAACTAACCATGAGTTTCGAGTCAGCACTTGTCTTCTGCACTCACTACTACCTTTTTGTGTGCTGTCCTGTTCATTTGAAGAAAGCAAAGCGTGGAATCTTTGCTACGGATCACAGGAATATGTCCAGCTAAAGAATTTAGGGGTCATGAGTCCTAGGCACCAGAATTTCTTGGCGGTATAAAAGTTAAAGGCACTGCCATTACGAAGCCTGTATGCATAGAAGACAAAATGCAAGAGCTGCTTTTCTCCCGTCAGATAAGCATAAAATTCCGAGATACGACCCGAATACTCAACTTTCAGTATGAGCTACAATCTGACCCGTGGGTTTACATCTCTTTGTTTTAGTGGCGTTTGCATTCGTATTTTTAATCTCCTGGCGATCACTGCAGGGAACAAGAAGGCAGGCATCCGCTTTCCATGAGTACTTGTGAAAAGCTGAATAAGTGTAGCGTTTCAGATCGCAGCCGCTCAGTGCAAGCAGGGTGGAAGGACCAAAAATCGCGGTTTGATGATGGGAAAACATTCACAGAACGTTCTGCAACCAGGATTGCCTTTTTCATTTGCTTACAGAGATAGCTTTAAGAGGTAATAATTGAAGAAAGTTTGACAGCACATTCAAAGAAACAGACCACAGTAATTCAACATTCACAGTTTTCTTCACAGTACTGTACATTAAAGAGACGTCAGCATCTTTCCAATCTTTGATTCATATATTTTTATATAGATTGCATTGCCGTCCTTTGAAATGATCCGGTCAATAAATTAATAAAACACTCCATTATTAGAAAGCTGTAATAAAAATCGGAAGAACGCAGTGCCTGGTTAACTGTTACTTAACCAACAAGAACCATTACTCCACGTGCACTGCAAAATGAAGAAAGGAACAGAGTCATGGCACAATCAATAGGATCCAGTTGGTGCAAACAACACTGGATCAAAATTACGGCGAAGAATGTCATAACAAATGTAAAAAATATCACTTGTGCTCTTGTGCTCATTCTGCATTCTTCGGTGATTTCGTTGGCTCACGTGTTATTTTCATAAATATACTACCGTTCAAACAAGAATATTAAGAAAGCAATGTTTGTTAATAAATTTATTTTATTTGACATTGACACCCACAGCATGCGTACAACAGGCTTGTGTCTTTACGGTTGTGGGTTCGTCGCCTTGCCACTCTTGTGAAGTTATTAGAACTCACGGCAAGCTTAGCACAGGGGCTAGAATGAGGATAAGACCAGTCATAAACGGGAAAGCCGATGTGACAGTGCTCAGTGTTCAAAATACAGACTATAAGTACTGGCTTTCTCTCAAAAAAGTTCACACAAAAAACGATAGCTTCAGCTGCAGCTAGAGATAGTGTTCTCATCTGCGGTTGTAACTCGCTGTCTCTTATTTCCCATGTGTCGGCGTCCAAATTCGCATCGACGTGTGCCCTCCTACCGGACGCGGCGAGCTGCTCATGTGTTGTTTGAAGTATATTTGTGTATTTCAGGACAAAGTGCAACTGATGTGCGATTCGAGCAAAAGAAAGCGTGGCATTTTGTGTTTTTCTCTTCCTTAATTGGAACCTTGTATCTTCAAAAAATAAAAGTGCTAATCAAGCTTAAAGGTACACACATTATTAAGGGCATCCATTAATGTTCGGGAGTAATTGAACGCGTATTCATGTTAAGAACGGGAGTAGCAGCTCACCTACATCCCTGAAAGGAGAACTCTATGACAGGGCAGCTATCCAAGTCCCTCCACCTTCGGAGAGGAAAGATATAAGTGTGCGATTTAATTTAAATGCGAACCGCACCATCATTATGGTTGGAACTTTGATGGTTTTCGGCTTCGCAACGTAAATCATGAACACAAACTCCTCATACTGAACAAATAGTGGTGATCCTTATCTGTGCTGTACTTAAAACTAACACATCACCTTGAGTTTTGTTATATGGTACTCACGAAGTCAGCTATAGAGGCCGAGGAGTGTTCCTTCACTGGCCTGGGGTTGCGATGCATTTAGAGCAGTGCCGTGTATCTTCGCGCCAAAAAGGTCACAACGTCTGATTGGTTGCCCCCAGGTAAGATACCGATACAAATTCACTTCAATCGTATGCACATAGCGGAAAAGTTTTTTATGGTTCTCATCCTGATCAACCCGAGATACGGTCTACACAGCCAATTCAGGAGGTGCTGCAAATTCTTGGTACCCCATTGACTATATGCACGTGTAAGTAATACATATAGTGCCATGAAAGGAATGATGAGTGCACTTGAACATTCTAGTAAGTTGCTGTCAAGCGCGTGAGTGAGACGCACAAAGACAGATCCCGGCTGTCTCCACCCCGATGCGGTATGCTTCCTCATCCATCTCCAGAAAATGATGCCATATTTCCTGGTTCTATAGAGCTCACAAGCGTCTTCCTTTATCCTGGTGCCGCAGAGAACACAGTAAGAATTTCATGGCGACCCCGGCTGCAGCGTGTGTTACTCAAGATGTATTTCGTTTCCGAGCACTGGTACAATCCTGCTGTCCAGGGGTGGCTCATAAACTAATAAGTTCCTACTCTCCAAAACGAGGCCGGTGTCTTCCTCCCCGTGGTCATGTAGATGGAAACATTAGCATCGTGTTCTTGCTTCCTTCTGTACTCAGAGTCTTCCAGCTTCCTGAGTAATTCGTTTTTTTATGACATTTCGCACACAACGCCCTCATAACAAGTATTTATTGCAGGAACAAAGAGGCTTTAGCCAAAGATGACAATGTTTTTTGCTCGGCGCATAAATTCGTATCCACGTGCTCTTTCTTGGAAGCCTTGGGGCAGCTTTCCCGCTGCCAACGCTTTCTCTCATCAATGTGCCAAGCCCGAGTCGTCGTATTTTTTTTTATGGGTTGTTAGGAGGCACTTGCCTGCTCGTGAGTGAACATATTCAGTCTGTGCATTCCAATCTATAAATTCAGGTGTGAGTTAACGCTGATGTTGCATCCATCCTTCGTCCATCGTCCATGCGCGCTGTTGTTTTCAAGCTGCGAAGAATAAATGGTGGTTGAGCAGCCGCCACGGTCGTGGGAGACACTTCAGTGTCGCCGGTACCTGTCGGTAAAATAGGTACAAGCGCGCTATCGGCCTGCTGGTCAGCCATTCTGAGACCTCGACTCTCGAAAAGACCACCCAGCTCATTCTCGGAAATTATCCATTTGGTGGCGGCGGCACTTTTATCGAAGCACTGGTCATGTGGTGAAGCATCCGCCTCATATTACGGATTTGTTGGGCTCTACCCGAAATACTGTTGGGTACCAACCAGTTTTATAATGGGTACAAGGTTTACACCGGTCTCGTGCTTGGCTTTTCTGAATTAAATGCATTGGTAAAGAGGTATTGTACTAAATCGTTTCGTTCACAGGTGAACGGATATTTTTGACGTCAAACAGTTTAAATGTGCCTCGTGCGGAAAAACGTACAAAGCAGAGCGCCAGGCTGTGCGATGGCTTGTTGCCCATCCAGAAAGCTGGTGAGAAAACAAGTGTTCCGCTTGTGCTTGTTGATCCGTTTTCTTGGCGTCAAAACACGACAACAAAAGTAAAAAGTCGCTGAATAGAAGAAATAGCAACCAGAAATACAATATGTCGTACGCCATCTTCAGGACAATTGACGTGTGAGAAGTGCTTCACAGAAAAACTGCGCCTAAATATTACTCCAATGAAATAACCTACTGCGTTAGGTCCAAAGCTATGGCATAGCAGGAATTCGTTATCCCGGTAACAACGAAAGTAAATTAGATCTACTTTCTTGCAACTTGGAGTTTTGATGTCTTCCTTGATCGATTTGTGTTTGTACAGTTGCTCAAATTTTGCAATCAGCAACTTCCACTCTTGAGGTGCTTTTCCCGATAAAATAATGAACGTTGTGCCCTCAGAAATCTCGAAGAAATGTGCCTTCCGGCAAGAAATTCGGAGATGAGATTATGGAAGTTTTGCGTCGTAGCGAGGCGAATTTTGAGGTCGGCGATGTCACCTCGAGTCTGTGAAGCTATTCATTTCTAGAGAAAACATAACAGTGCGCGACTTGCACGCATAATAAAGAAAAAGTTCCAAAAAATCAGAACGGAAGGCAAAGCGCCGAAAGCGAACATCAAAATCCGCGATGAAAGATGTTAACCTTCTTCCTTTTCCCGAAGGTGCTAACGCCATCAATGCATATGTTAATGAGTTCAGCTAGCTTTGCCTCTAGAAGACAGCGGGAGTACGCTTCGAAATCGTCGCCCGCTTCCGATTTTTATGCCTCGGGACGCGTGGTAATATGGTCCAGGGAGGAAAAGAAGCGTGTCTAATTCGGGACTGAAGTGGATATGCAACTCGAGAAACACAGTACGGGTGCCGGGAAAAGCGGTTCTTCCGAGTGCGTTTCCTCATTTCGCACGGCTGCATAGAGATTCCGTCTTGCAGACTATGTTTTTTCAGCGTAGAAACTTTGACAGGTCTCGAGAACGCGTCTTTCTTACTCTAACAACTAAAAAAAGCAGCCTGAATATGCAAAGAGTGTCTGCATTGCTAAAACGCTCATTAAGTAAATGTCAAGAAATACGCGTCACTTTGTGCTGATATGTCTATATTTGCGCGTTTATTAGCGCGTTATTTGGTGTCTGTTCTCTTCCTGTTTTTTTATATCTATTGTTACGGCAGGTTCTCTCAGATCATGAATGCCAGTTTACCAATATCCCTCAAGAGAAAAGTATACAACTGCTGTATGTTACTGGTAGTCACCTACGGGGCAGAAACGTGGAAGCTAAGGAAAAGGGTTCAGCTCAAGTTAAAAACAACGCAGCGAGCTATGCAAAAGAAAAATAGTAAGTGTAACGTTAAGAGACCGGAAGCGGGCAGAGTGGGTGAGGGAACAAACACGGGTTAATGACATCCGAGTGGAAATCAAGAGGATGCAATGGGCTTGGACAAGGCATCTAATGCGAAGGCGAGATAACCGTTGGTCTTTAAGGGTAACGGAATGTATTCCAATAGAAAGCAAGCGTAGCAGGGGGCGGCAGCAGGTTCGGTGAGCGGATGAGATTAAGAAGTTGGCGGGCATAAGGGGGCCGCAGCTGCCAATGGACCGGGTTAATTGGAGAGACATGGGAGAGACGTTTGTCCTCTTCGCGCAAGTACGTTCCCGTTCCAAGTTGAACCAACTGGCCCAAACAAGAGTATTTTTTGTTTACGCAGTAATCGTCCGGAACTTCCAGCTTACCCTCTTTCGTTCAAGCCGATTCGTAAGCCTTTAATGCTCCCTGAGCATGACGTCGAAGGAAAACGCGTCTCTCGCTGGCACTATTTATTCCTATCAGTTCGGCTGTCTTGCGATGACAGCGAAACAGGATCGACGTGCCATATTTTTGTATGAGCAGCAACAGTGCTTTTCGTAATTTCTTTCAATTTACATTAACACCGTTCATACATTACTAACTTGATGCACCTTCAAAGGACCACTTAAAATACAGCGGTCACTGATAATTACTGATAACACACACGGCTGATTGTGCACTCAAGCTGTAATTAACGAGAACATGTATTTTCTTTAGCGTGCTTTTTGTGTTACAAACACTGATTTGAACCACCGAATGCGCAGCGGAGAATTTGTGACTAAGGCATCTGTCTCTAGTACACAAGCTTACTCTTTCCGTTCCGACCATGTCGAGATAATTTCAATGCGGGTGAACTGAAAAGTGGCAATGCGCAATGCAACGCCGGTGTACGTTAAAGACCTCATGGGGTTTAAATTAATTCTGTTTCCTCCACCACAGTGTCCCTTATTATACCCATGCGCAGCATGGCGAGCATGGGGTGCTAAGCCTCGCGTCTATTACTTCTCAGGTGCCTGCCACCTTACCCTTCTCTCTTTCTTCACCCTGCGTCATCAACACAAAGAGAAAGTATGCAGATACGAAAGCATGCGTCGTTACGTAAAGGCGGTGGAAAAAAATATCTGCCAAATTTATCGTGTAGCTAAACCGCAATATTTTGAATTAGTGCAAGAAAAATTGATTCGTAAGAAGGAAAGATGCGCCTGCCTTTAATTTTCTTTTTGGTTTGGAATGGCTAGAAAAACCCTCAAGCATGTTCCTTAAAAGCGCAATGCAAAATCAACACAGTTATTATCAATAATAAAATCAACAGTCTACCTATGTCCACTGCTGTACAAAGACTTCTCTCATAAATATCTTATCATCCCTGTACTGCAATTAGCAGACATAGAGAAAAATACGTCCACTATGCGCTACACATGACTATATGAGAATTCATGACCATTACTTCCTTATTTTCGTTCACTTATTCACATGCCGTATGACATATACATATAATTTTTTCTCCAAGCTACATGTCCATAGATGTGCACCTAGGCGTCTCAAAACGAAACAGTGAGCTGCCTTTAAATTGCAGCGCCCTTCATTGTCAATTGCAGTGCCTGAAATAAATTAAAAGACGTAAATAATCCTTTTCTGCCGAACAGAGAGCAATGTTCGCCACCCCGAGCACCACGCACTTCTTTCAATCCTCTCACGCTGCGACGCGCTATTTTTCACCTTAATTTTCATTTAGTTTTGTTTAGCGCCTTTTTCTTCTACACGCATCATTACTTGTTTGACTATATATAAGACGCTCGAAAGGTGTTCATGGTTCAAATAAATTTTGCAAAGAATGTGTACCATTTATTTAGATTTCTATCAGCTTTCCTACAGTTATAAATGTTTTACGTAATTTGTCCATTTTCTGGCTGCTAACATCAGCAAACCAAAGAGGCTCGTGCTTCAAAGCTTTCACAAGAAAAAGTATAGAAGTGCAAATTGCGTCAGACGACAAGCAATGTGTCATTTTTCAAATGACGTATTTCGATTGAACCTGCCTTTTCCGCTATTGTGTATACCCGCAGACTGAACAATAAATGAATAGTACAAGAGCAGCTCTATTGCTGGTGATCATAACACTCAAGGTGAAGACTAATTTCATTCGATTTGAAAATATTCCTTCAATTGTGAGAAAAATGAGAACTAAAAGCGTTTTGTTCTTCTGCGCCACTATACGTTCAACAGCAATGAAGTCATGCAGTAGACCTTGTCTGTGTGTACTCTTTAAAGCCGAGATATTCGATTCCCTCCCTCTCCCTCTTCCTTTCTCAGTTTTTATGGACACGAGCAAAAAAGAAGGAAAAACAGAGTGGAGTGCACGGCACGAGCAAAAGCTTTCTTCAGAACATAATTCACACGAACACGGTGTCCCATTTACCGATTCTTTATTACTTTTGGCCCCTGTGTGCACGGCCATAAAAATGCTGTTAGGTTATGGTTCATATTTTTGAAGATAACACGGAATGTGTGCCTACCATTGTTATTAATCACGTCACTTAGTGTAACAAACAGCACTGTTCCGACAGAAAGACTAAGATGAGCCCCAGAGTTATGTTTTTGTGGGATACAGTGAAATGAACCCACATCATGTTTTCTTCACTCTCTGAACAAGTGGAACATGCGCTGTCAACGTCCCTTTAAATTTCAAAGAAATCCCTCTCATCAGCAAGCCCGCACCTTCGCACTGATCACACGTGTGACGCTCACCACCTTTTGTTTCGAAGATATGTCATTGAAAAATGCCAGCCTGGCTTTTTTTTGTGCTAAATCGTGAAAAATGAATTAAGGGCCATTTAGCTCAAAATGTCATCGATAACGTGCTGTTTTGCAGTGATCCACTTCACTATGCTTGCCGCTAATGCACGTTTCACCACAATTTTCACAGGGAACTGGTGTTTTATTCTCAAGGAATAAATTTCTTGTCAAGTGAGCAAGCACTCGCTGAGGTGGAACTTTGGGCAAGTCGGTGTGACATATGGAAGGGATTCCTGCCACTCGCTGTGTTCTGTATCTTCCTCGATCTATCTATTTGCTATTGTTTACAGGTAAAGGGGCTGGAGCGTGTTTAAAATCGTCTCTGTCATAATATGCACATTTCTCGCTGGAATTATTTGGTTCAAATATAGTTTACATTTGCAGACATTGACAGTGTTGATCGCATTCACCACATTTTGTGAATGCGTAAGACAACAAGCTGATTTCGTAACTTAGTATTTCTCACTTTCCGTAATACACAATGGCTATTCAGCTGCTGAATCAAGAGCACTGATAATGCGGCAGCTTCTCGTCCACACGAGAAAAGACCGCAGAGCCGTTCTTACCCTAGTTCGCTAAAGTTTCTACATTTATAAGAAGGACATTGTTTCCGTCTTCTGATATCCCTTTCCAGCTAGACATGCATTCCTGGAAAGCGAACTCCCAATACCAATGTTTTACAGATGACAATCTCCTTCAGCGACTCTGTGTTAGCGATAAGCACAGTATAGGAATAGCTGTGGTTTTAACTGCATGTAATTAAATTCAAGAAGATTACAATCCTCCAACATCTGAAAACACCGTCTTCTTAATACTTTTCAATTCTTGGCTTGCGAATCGCGGCGTATAGAGTACGAACCGCCGGTCACCGCCTCACCAAACCAAAATATATGAGACAGATACTGCGCCATTTCCTTTCCCCAAAAAACCAATTAATTAATTAAAAAAAAATTTAAGGGCATTGAGTCAACCTATCTTCCGGGCAACAAGAATCAAGTTTTCGAATGAAGAGCGTCTTGAAATGGCACTTGAGCATTTCCTTTACCTATTATGCATTAAGCTTCTGAGAAGATTCAGAAGTAGAAAAATCCACGGTCATAAAAATACGCGGTCGCCTGGTGAAATAAATCTTCACTACGAAGCGTAGATGAATATATTTGGCCACGGTATCTAACGTGATCGAATCTGACTACAGACGTTAAGCCCAAGAACGAAAATTTGTGGAATAAAGTTTTGGTTGATAATGAGGTTTGTTTGATAATGTATTAGGAGTCATGTATGCACCATGTTAAATGTAGCATCCTTGTGTACGAACCTAAAATATTTTGCCTTAATGTTCATGACAACGACAAATAAATTATGCTAAACCATGTCGGGACGATGACGATATCTAAACATGTGACTAAGTAGAGATAGAGACTAAAACGTAGTCCCATTTGTCATAAATACATGACCGCTGTATCAACAGTTTAGTTCCCCAGCCTCCCAGGGGTTTACCTCAACCAAATTGATTTGGAGAAAATACTGGGCATTATTCTGAGCCAAGCACAAATGAGATTCCGCAGCGTTAAACAGAAAAAAACGTTATTTATGACAGGCTCGGTTTAAACAGTCAATCCGCTGACCAGCACACCACCAATGGCTGAATCTTGTTCATGCAGGTCCCGATGTGTGCTGGTTATTAACAGACCAGCATCCACACTAACACAAAACCAGCCTGAGCCACCACCATGGCAACAAGCCGAGGGGTTGGCGGATGTCGTTCACAAATGAAGTTTCACGAAGAACACCTATTCCCCAAGTATGGCTCGAATTCCTTCTGAGACGACACTACCAGAGGCAGTGCACATGACTGGTGACTGACACTACCAATCTGCAAACTTCAGCTAACCAAGTTGGCACTGCTTACGGCGCAAGTAGAACCAGACCTTTGACCATACCCTTGCGAGCACTTCATTAAGCCTTGCTACCCTGCGACCACAGGCAGGGACACATTTCGCCGATCGGACTTGGTAGGCACTGGACAAGCAAAAAGACAACTGACAGGCACCATGGCCTGGCAATGGGAAGCGGCACCGCACAGTCTGATACCGCATTCCTAGAAATCTGCACAAGTCAGCCACACGACGTATAAGAGCTTCGGGAATAAGACATTTTAAGAAATGCTGCGCAAAGTTTTCTCGACCAGTACAGAATAGGAAAACTGGAAGCAGGCAGCTCGTGTGAACACGATAGCTGCGGAAGGGGAGGGCAGGACGCGTAAGGCCGAAAAGGAACAACGCCATGCTACTACACAAAAAACTTTTCAGTATGAGATTCCATATTGGGCGGTGCTGTGAAAGATCACGTCTACTACAGCGAGGAACAGGACTGCGTTAAATGTTTTCCAAGGTCTTCCAACGGAGTCGTCGTATGTCGACATCGGTCTGGATTCCACGAAGACGCTCCAAGCATTTAGCTACCTGAGCGCAGAAAGATGACGGCGTGCCAGATTTGAGGATGCATTTGGAATAGGTGCTATACGAGAAGCGAGTCGAATGCTGGCACTGAGAAAGAGGCCAAGCTTCGAGTCGAGGACGTGCCCTAAATCAGGGTTCTCCGGGTCCATCTGACATGTAAAAGTGCGGCTACTATGCCCAGGTCTATTATGCAGCATGCCGAATCATCCTGCTCCTCGACATCTTGACCACAGATCTCCAGGTCTGATCCGTGATTCCCTTCTAGGGAAAACAGGAAAGGGCCCTGTCCGGTCGGAGTTTCGTACATATTCCTTGCTTTCTGGCCGTCTCATCTGCTGGCTGCTACCGCTCTGCCCATTCCTCCCGTTGGGTCACTGTTTAAAGCTTCGCTTTCTCTGCGTGCGGTCCACCCACCGACTATTCGGCGCGTTGGCCTCTGTTCGTTCACCTCATCAATGCGTCTTTATTTGACCTCATCGCTGCGGCCACATTCTGCTGCCAATTTCGCTGCTCCTTCGTTACTTATTGGAAATTACCCTTGTATTCAGAAATGTGCCGTGCCTCGGTGCGATCAGATTGGTGCAGGCGTTCGTAGTGATTCACCTTATCTGCATTTAAGTAAAAGAGAGGTAGGCTAGGTAGACGGCGTTATGAGGCAGGCATGCAAGGCCACGTAAAATCTACCGGTATCCCCCCCAACAGAAAAACTAAAGCGCCCAGGCGTTCAAACACTATGATAGAGCTCAAACTACGCATCTAACCTCACTGAAAGAACGCTTATCGGAAACAAAAACAGGCAGACTATACTTTCAGATTATTTTAGCGACCCAGCAGTAAGCGGGAAAATGATAGTTATACAATTCTGTCCAAAATATACAATATATATACACACTCGGAACATCACAAAGAGAGACGAGCCGATAAAACCAAGGCTCTTGTCAAACGCCATGCATTTAAAGAAGGGGCAGTCTATGTCGATGTCGTAGAGCATGTGAATAGAGAAGCCTTCGCAATAGATATGGCTGACCACCTCGGCAGCACTGTATGTGTAGCCACCGTTAAGGTCAGGCGGGAAGAGGATGCAGGGACGGCGGCTGTCTGGCGCAATCACGTTCATTGGGCTTAAATATATCCTCAGCGATTCAAAAAGTGCCATTCGAAATTTTGCGTACGACAGGTTTAATTAAACAGCCAACAGTGTCATTAGGAGGATCAGTAATCCAGACCGCCAAATCAACATTATATGCATCTCTTGGGCATTCGTCCTATCCTGGGAATGAGGCAGCTCACGATTATGCCCTGGGATTAGTCAACAAGGCTGCGGGCTGCCCAAACCTGCGATCGACTAGGGAGCGCATGGTTAGGTATCACCAAATAATGATTTACTACCGAAATAACAGACCGTACTACCAACATCCAGACAGATCTCTTTTTAAACTCCAGCAGATAGCATGAAGGTGACTCCACGCAGAGACTCTACCCAGTCCATAGAGATGGTCCATTGTTTATTCTCGATCATATTCTCCAATATTCAGAATATGTGGCCATCCCAAGGACGCTATAACTTATATATTGTGCAGATGCCCTGAGGGACAAGCTCCTACGGGCGTCCCTAACCAAGTAGAGTGGGAGGATGCTGTGCCCAGCTCGGACCCTCAAACACAAAAGAGAGCCGTGAATCGGGCTTTGGCAGTCACAACATGCCACTTCACGGAACCTCAAGGTCAATGTTGAGAAAACTTGTCACCAATCAAAGGTCTGACAATTAACTGATTGTTGACGAAATAATATTGTGCATCGTCAACACACTCTCCGTAAACATCAAGTCATTCCTTTTACAATTTTAATATCTGAAGAAAGCAGAGTAGAGACCTCAGAAAAAGTGGAAATTTTATGAAGCAGAAATAAAGGTCCTACTGACTGCGCACTTGGGTATGGACGTTAAAAGCGGTACCTGTCACAGTCAGGCTGATACCTATTCCTTTTGTCTCTAAATCAAGTTCAATGAATATGACGTCTTTCTTCTGTTGCGTAACATGTGCTACACAATTTTGCAACGAAAATGAGTGTGTATGTGTCGAATGCTTACCCCTGTGTTATCTTTGATATGCAATTAATTTTTGTCTTATGCATTCGTCATTAAAAGGATTGCGAAACCACCCCAGAAGGTATATAGGCTACAGGCTTACGTCTTTGAGTTACGTAAAAAAGTTAAGTGGCTCATGTCCCTAACTTTGCTCCCAAAATTGGAGTCGAGGTATATTTGGTAACATTGTACCCAGTGCAGCAACCGCATCGTTAATGCCCCTGCGTTACAAGTCCTCGCCCTGCGTGATCCCATGGCCTGCTCCACGGGTGTTCCAAGCAGCGGCTGACGTGCTCAGAATAATCGGAACCGCGACAGCGGCCTTTCGGCTCGGGCCAACGCCCCCAAAAGCTTGCTGACCCGCATGTGATGAGCCCTAGCCTCCATAGTTCACTTCACGAACGTTGGTTTTTGGTACTGGTGCGTTATCCTTTTCCAGGGCCACTTTTTTGCAGCATTTTATTATTGGCTTCCTCTTCGTTATTCACTTTGTTATGTTCAGTGTTATACTCTTGCTTACGTTAACGTGCGATCTAGCTTGAAGGCGGTGTGTTGTAATAGATTGCGAAATGAATGTATTTTGAGGTGTCTCCAACGAAACACGGAAAGATGTATTGGTGTGAACGCAAGTTTTTGCATTTTATCTTTCCTATATAAAATAAAAAAAACTGTAGAGTTCTTTTTTCTTCATCGCTCTTAAAATTGTTTATTTAATACTTTGTGCTACGCCATCCCTTTTGGTTGTTGGCTTTAACAGGAAGCTGTAACCTGCATGCCTGGATTTTCGTGCAGAAAGTTTTTTAGCAACATTTAACTGCACAGCCGATTAGAGGATGAAAAGCACTATGAAAGAAACCTCTTGCATTTGAAATCTGTAAAACTGCTGGCGCATGCAATAACTGAGGAGAAGAGCGCTGGTGATGACGTCGGTGTTAAGCTCATGACACCAGCCGAATGAAGTTTTTGACACGTTTTGAAATATAGCGCCCAAGGCCGCCTTTTTCACTATACGAGATTCTCCTCCGGCATATTATGACAAATGGAAATGCTCTGAGACGTAAACAATATCATGCACTGAATAGCGCAAATACTGAAGAGGGCAAAAAAAACTCCCTGCTTCAATCGAGCTCTGATAGGAATGTATACTGCAGTTTGTGGACATTTCGAACAGGCTTATTTAGAGTGACATTTCTGGCTGCTCCTCACAAAAATATAAGTTTAGATCTTCTAATCCGACATTCTGTGCGAAGGAATTTCTGTATGAATGGAGAAGATCGGTGCCATGCCAAAGCGCTCGCGCATTCTTTTGGGTTCATAAGGCCTCCATCTGCGGCCAATTGTAAACAACGTGGGATGGGGGGGGGGTACCCAAATTTACGGCAACTTCCTTGCGTTCGGTGTAATGCAGTCGGTAGACTTGAAATCCTCCGTGTGGGTCCTCTCGGGTCCAGGATGCCAGTTCCTGCGGAGTGTTGAAAAACGTGCTAGCCAACGTACAACGTTCAGCACAGAAAGTTGAGAAAAGTTGATGCCTGTAGAATAAGACGCTTCAGAATATGTTTTAGGTTCTGTGGCTAAGCAAGCCAAACCGATGAGTAGGGACCGGCGGTCACGTGCCTGCAGCACACGTAAGGAGGCGCGTTTTGATGCAGACCGACTCAACACCTTTTTTGTATTAAATTGAGCTGGAAGGCGGAATACCTCCATTCCTGTCTTTGCGTGAAAATAACATTACTTCATTCTAACTTGTTGAACCTGTGGAAGACTTGAGTGCTAGCTATTTCTTATTTCTAGAGAAAGCGAAGCATAAACCTTGATATAATCTTCGGAAGAGGTGGTATTCGTGGTTCTGGTTTTCGCTCGATGGGAGATTGCGGTATATAAAGGAGATAGCGTTTTTGCAATAATACTAAATCGGCTGTTCGGAAGAGTGTTCAGTGACATCCATACGTTCGTTTAAAATTGAAAGAAGAAGACTACAATGAGATTCCCAGAATGCACATAGCTCACATTCTTAATTTCGCATGTTTCTGCTGACTCCTTTTTCGGGTCCTTCGGGCTGCATTAAGCACGACTCATTCGGAATACACCACAACCTGTCCCTTCACGTTGCGCCAATAGAACGATCGTGACTTGTCTCGGTCAGTTTCATTTCGGTGTTCTTTTGATGCATACAAACTTTGCTTCGCTCGCTTTTGTATACGTTCGCGTTTATATGTGCCTAAAATGTCCGCAGGCAAAGCCTGCTGTGTAGACCTATGCATTTTCCGGAGTATGTTGTCGACGCGAATAGACCTCCTGGTGCTACACAACTTTGGAAATTCTATTCTTTGCGGCATGCCGACCGGCCCTCTTTTGCTTGCAATGTACTCTAACTTGTCGCGCCCTTCACTCCGTTTCACTCGTTGCTTGAGATGCCGTACTTGAGGACAATATGAAATGCTTGGATTGGCAGCGACGATTATGGTGTGTCTGTATTCAGGCGCAATAACCTACTAAACAGAGCGTGTAGCGCTTTCTTTCTGTATTCCTGACAGCATGAAACTTTTTGTTGCTGTTTGAATGTTATGTGACCGTAGGGTGCAGAGTTGGGTCGGCTGATATATGATCTCATGAAATAAAAAATTCCCTCTCGATTTACCCTCTTAGGCCAAACGCGCATAAGTGTGATAAGATGGCTGCTAACATGTTTGGAATAATTCGGAGAATATGCGAAAATCGCTTCAACGTCTACTGCCAAGCGTCAACGCTTCTCTTCAGCAATTTGAGCAGCTCGTATTATACGCATGTAACTTTTCAGAGGCATTCTAAGCCATTTTCATTTTAGCTGTGTCAGTCTTAGTCCGGCCTATCTGTCCTCTACCCTGCAAGTGGAAAGGCGGATTTTCCTCTTTGCCCTAGCAGGTGCAGAGGGAGAAATCCCTTTAAACACCACCTCCCATCGATGGCAGGCGGAAGCTTCACCCGGGCATGATGAATTTTAAGCTATTGACATATCTATTACACGTGCACTAAAAATATGCCAATAGCCCAACTACACATGAGAACACAAGATCTTCGGGAGTGGTTTTTTCTCTAGTCGCGTTTTGCAATGCGTTTTATTGTGTGAATATATTGCGAATAAGTCCTGCCAATAGCACAACATGAGCTTCGGAACGAAAAAATTATCGTTCAGCTGTGGGAAGTGCTCTGAATGAACACACTGCCTCCCAAGACAGAAACGTCAATTTACAACTTACATGTTCTCTTGTAATATATTTTTGTTTTATTTCCCACAATAAACACTACTCATTGATTCTCTATTCCAGATGTACATGGCCTCAAATTTTCACAAATTCTTGCGCTACAGATATTATAGCCGTGCTTAACTCCCGAATGAGCACGAATATTTTCATCTCAGGACTTCAGGATTACTCGACCCACTTATTTTGCAAGTTTGGTGAAGCTGAGCGCGTGGCTAGCCAGCTAATATCTCTGTTTGACTTCTAATTAAGCTTTCTGAGCCCGACCGCTGCATTTATCGGCCAAAAAATCTTCTCCTTGTCAGGCGGGAAGGGGCTAGAATGTACTGTGTGCCTGTGCTCACCACACGATGCACGATTCTGCCTCCCTTAAAATTGTTCGAAAAGAGTTGGGGGGTTGTCGGGTATAGTTCTCCTTACTCACTGAGGAGAGAGGAATAAATAATAAATGTATTACAGGAAAACCTGAAAAAAGTAGAAGCTGTAACATTCTCAGTCAATTCTCCCAAAACCGCTTTGCGTCTCATGCAGCTTTCCGGTTAAGAGTAAATCTTAGAACCCCGTAACATAGAACATCTCGCACAGCATGATGACTGCATTCTAGGCGATTGCTTTAGGTACACATTCATTACCCGAGGTCTTCATGTGAGAGTAGATGCAGTGGCATGCAGTCAGTCCAGTGTAAAGATTAATGTAAAAAGTAGAAGCTGTAACATTCTCTGTCAATTCTCCCAAAACCGCTTTGCGTCTCATGCAGCTTGCCTGTTAAGAGTAAGTCTTAGAACCCCGTAACATAGAGCATTTTGCACAGCATGATGACTGCATTCTAGGCGATTGCTTTAGGTACACATTCATTACCCGAGGTCTTCATGTGAGAGTTGATGCAGTCAGTCAGTCCAATGTAAAAATTTTCGAACTATCAACCCAGCTCATCAGCCTTGAGATGTAAATCATAGGGCTGTTGAAATCAGACATTATATGACTGCCAATCTATCGTAAACGTGAACTTAAGTTTTTCTCAGTGACTGAAGGCGCGATACTATCATGAGAAACCCGGCATAATTCTGCGGATCGTTTCAGTGAAGTCCACCAACACGATTCTATTGAAGTCCCATAACGCCCAATAGAACATTGCAATCGCCTTGCGTTGGATGCCTGGTCACGAGGGGATTGAGAGAACTTCGTTGATTTACATGCTACCTAGCACCCGTGCGCTCGCGGCACACCGCAGGGATCGGTCATTTCGCCGATGCTGTTCAACCTGGTAATGATCGGAGTGGCCGAGAAGCTCGCGCACATCGAAGACGTCAGGCACACCATCTACGCGGACGATATCACACTGTGGGTGACCGGCGGCAGCGACGCCCACACCGAGGGCGCGCTGCAAGCCGCCGTCGACTCGATAGAATACCAGCTGGAAGGCACCGGACTGAGATGTTCGCCGAGCAAATCGGAGCTCCTGATACTCCCACCTACCAACAATGGCAGAGGCAAGACCAGACAACGCGAATGCGAAGAAATCAGAATTGTAACCAAATCCGGCAACGTGATCCCCGAGGTCAGCAAAATCAGGATCCTAGGCATGGTCATCGAAAAGCATGGAAGAAACGGCGAAACCATCGCCCGTCTCATGGCAAAAGCGGCCAACGCTGTGCGACTCCTCAAAAGAGTCACTTCCCGGAAGGCTGGCTTGAGAGAGGAGAGCCTAATCAGGCTCGTCCAATCCTTCATCATCAGCCACGTCGCGTACGTTGCAGCCTACCACAGATGGCTGCAACAGGAACGCAACAAAATCAATGTAATCATCAGAAGAGCGTACAAGACGGTGCTGGGGTTGTTCGAGTCCACGAGCACCACCCGCCTCTTACAACTCGGGATGCACAACACGCTCGAAGAAATAGCCGAAGCGGAACGGACCTCTCAACTGGAGCGGCTGTCACGACCAAAGCCGGAAGGAAGATACTGGACGACCTTGGAATAGAACACTCGAACGAGGCGGAGATGAAGCTCCCCGTCCCCGAAGAGGTCCGACGTCAGACCATAATCGACCCCATACCCAATAACATGAACCCCGAGTTTAACAAGGGAAGAAGAGCGGCGAGGGCCAAGGCTCTCATCGACCTGCACGCCAACGACGAGCACGCGCGGTACGTGAACGCGGCCGAATACCAACGGAACGCTTTCGCAGCGGTCGTCAGAGAGGCGTCGACCGGCGCCACGAGGACGGCAGTGAGCGTGAGAACAAGCGGAACAAGCGGAGGAGGTGGCCATCGCCCTGGCCATCGCCGACGCAGACTGCTACACGGTGCTGAGTGAACCGAGACAGGCGGTGCGAAACTTCGCCAAAGGCCAAGTCTGCAGGGAGGCCGAGCGCGTACTACGAGCGACCAAACTGCAAGACAGAAGAGTAAGAACAAGTGGTTTCCGGCGCACGCGGGCGACGCGTCGGAACGCAGTGAGAACCACAATGAGACGGCACACGCAGCGGCGCGAGCGCTAACCAACCAACACACCGTCCGACGGGGTTCGGAGCCAAGGACCGCATGACGGACTACAGCGAAATCACGAAGGCCTACCGCCTGGCTCGCAGGACTCTCCCACCCCCGCACCCGAGGCTGAGTCGAGCGGAGGTGGTACTACTGAGACAGCTCCTGACCGGATCGCTACCGAGCCCGGGACTGATGCATCGCATGTACCCCGAGACCTACCCGACCGATATGTGTAGAGTCTGCCGGAGGGAGACGGCAGATCACACGCACATCTTGTGGGACTGCATCAAAAATCCAAATGGAGCAAGATCAAGAACAATCCCGCTGCGGCTGGAGGCAGCCGCGAAGAGCAACGACCAAGACCAACAGCTATAGGCCGTCCAGCAGGTCCTCGGGGCGCTCGAAAGGCAGGGACCCAGCGAGCCGGCAACGGCGAGCGGGGACCCGCGCCGAATAACGGCAACCTCATAGACGACGTAGGCCCTCGTCTGGGCGCGCGAGCGCCCAACTGCAGGCACAAATAAAGTTTGCTCCAATCCAATCCAATCCAATCAAATCGCGGTCAGGTGGCCAAATGCAGAGCGATCGCAAGAAGCAGTAACATAAAAAGCGCAATTAGACGAAGGCTGCAACACCAGTGAAAACTTCACAATCTTCCCTAAACTCCACCCGGCACTCAGCAAAGAAGAAGCACGCTCCCTCCGTAAAGTTTAAACTAGCACTCACATCAGCAGACTAATCCTCTGCAACTTCGTGTGGCGTGACATAACTCGCTGTCACAACTGTGTGGAGCTCAGGGCAGGCAGAGAACACACACTATACCAACGTAACGGCGCATTTACCCTACGTTATTTAAACTACGTTCCCCCCTTTTACCGGGTGTTCTCGGGTTCACTAGTACTCGCTATATGACCAAGGGGACCTTAACCGCACAACACCAATTTTTCACCGGGCTACACTGTTGACCTCGAGTAAATATTTTTCCTGCTTCTCCTCTTACGCCACTAATTATTAAAGGAGGTGCTTTAAGGATGACTGTGGTGGCGTAATTATATCATAGTTATCAGACATCAGAAAACGCGTGCTGTTATGTTAATGGCTGATGCAGGAAGCGAAAACTAGTCTTTGTCTTTTCTTTCTGAGCAAGCCCAGACGTTTAACAACAATAAGAAAGTATGCTGATTGAGTAATCACCAAAGACAATTTTTCTAGCTCTGGCCGATTAGCACCTAGTTGCAATCAGATATATGCATCTCGCCGTTAGTTATAGCCATATCAGTTTCTGAATTTCTAAAATGCGACAGCCTTTGGCACTATGGCTCAAGAAACCTCAAGGGCACGTGCGCAGTAACGTTCACCACTGCGCGTAACTTCACGTCACACGTGTAGCGGTATAAATTTGTTCATGTGCGCCTTAAGAGTGACATGTATTGGTAGCCTTATTGTGCGCGCACTAGACTCGCGCTTTTCTAAAGATAACCAAAACTTTTAAAAACATAGCGTAAAGAGTGTCACTGCTTCAAAATTATAAAAAGTGACATGGGTGTTACTAAAGACCAGTAAAAATCTGCAACTGCCACCAGGCGCGTTTATTTAATAGTTAACAAAAAGTTATTTATTTACCATTTCGCTAGAAAACATGAATGGCCCGTTCTTTGATGTACGCCAACACTTGTACGAGAAAGCAATATTTATAGCTCACAGATCCTATGTTCAAAAAACTTGTGATGGAATGCTCCTAAAGGCACTATAACACTTTTTTCCAATATGGACTTTTTTGGAGCACCCATGTAAGTTCAGCTCAGAACTACAAAGGCAATTTTTTTCTGAAAAGTGCCGCGATGATTAAATGTGTGCTGCGAAGTGAATATCCAAAAAGGGGTATTCTTCTTTATGGCCAAGCTTGCTTTTCTTTCGTTCTAAACTTTTCTCCTTTGCGCAATGTGCCGTCTACTGGGGTATATTAGAGTGGAGACACGTGCTTAGAATAGATGCCTCCTTCACTGCGCGCGCGCTTTTGATATCGTAGCTTCTGACTTCCCTTTTTGCCTCTGTGACTATCTTTTCCGTTTTAGAAGCCAGTGTTGTAATACGGCAAGTCATTTATACGCAAGCTGTGTTCCCCGAAACTAGGGCGGCCTTGTTGCAAAAGACGAGTAAAAAGAAGTATATCCTTGGTGCAACAAAACTTCTTGTCAAATATGCAGGAAAAAATAGCAATCTTTGCTTTTTTCTCTCACTATAGACGAGTATCAACTTCTCATTTTGTATATACTGGTCATCTTCGCGGTTTAATTGAGCGAAAGGTGCTTGGGGAATGTCACAAGCAAATGCAAACCGGGCTTCATGCTCTGGCTACAGCCGCGCGAGCGGCGTCGCAGAACTGGAAGCTGGTGCTCCAGAACTAAATTCAAGTATAAAAAAATAGCTAACTGAGCGGCACACTTCCTAAGAGAAGTGTGCATCAGAATACGCAGCAAATAGGGCCAGAAAGCAAAAACCTACTGTTATAAATGTTGCGAGAAACGTCAAGGGATAAGCATTGGCTATATCCTTACTCACGCATCTGATTTTCGAAACGGAGAAAGATGAGGTTCAAAAGTCAAGTGGCGAGTGCTCCCCTGCAATGAGGTTAATCAGCCCCGCTGGTTCGTAACGTTCTTCTGCAATTGTGGCATTTCCTTCGAACCTTACTGCCAAGTTTATTTGTGTGGCGATTTTGCTATATTTCTAGAAGGGCCTCAGCGACTGCTTTATAGTAAGAGGAGCGTGTTCCCACCGACTCTAGCATATTTCCGTGCAGTGTATTTGCAGGAAGCGTGTCGAGGGCGTTACTACTTATAGTCGGGTACAACTTTAGAAGGCCGCGGCATTTTCCCCTCAAAGGCGGATGCACACGAGCCTCCGCTATTAGGCGTGCACTTCAGGTGACGTCATGAGCCGGACGGCCGGTGACCCCGCCGACGGAGAACATGCCTAACATGGCCACCCTCGCTTCGAACTGGGCCGAGTCGCATGAGCTGTGTGCGTCTCCTTTCGTCAGAGTGAATTCGAATTGTTTGTGGGCGTCTGTCATGCCGGAAATATTGCGAGCTTACGATGCACAATTTGTACCGCGTGGGTTTGTTCTGACCCGTGAGCCGACGAAAAAAGATCACAGCGAACATCGGTGACGCTGCGCTGCGCTTCGTCTGTAAACAGGATACCAGTGAAGAGCGCAGCGCGCAAACGATCGATCGTTGGCGGCAGTATGATAAGATAGCCGAGCGTCCAGCAGGGCGTCTTTCGAGTGTCGTTCGGTGCCGTCGATCTTGTTCTGTAGCAGACGACGCACAGCGTTGCAGGAGGCGTGCAGTTATTTTTCTCTCGTGACCCGGCATGTGCTGTAGCATATCCATCATGATAGTTTAGCCAAACCACTCATCAAGATACACAAATCTTATTTATACCGAGAAATACGCGTTTTAGAGGCAGTCACAATTTTTTGAGCCGGACTGTTTTTTAGTAGCGAAGGCAATTGGCTGCTGCGTTTCGGTCATCTGGGCGGGGCCTCTCCTGTCTTCTAAAGTTGTACCCGACAATAGTTTGACGCACAGCACATTTGTGGCCCAGGCCTACAGGATATGTGCAGCTTTCTAATCACGACGCTCCACCCCGGTTACACCCACTGCGCGCCCCCAATGGGACTGACGTGCCAGGTCGCTGCTGGCGGCTTTATCATCACTGCATCGATTTATAATGCGCAAGTGCCTTGCACTCCCTTCCCTGAAGGAAAAAAGCCAGACGACTATGACAGTTCCTTATGAACTGTTCGGTCACCGCCAAGTCATGTAAATCATTCTACGCTGTGGCCATACCCGACATCTCGACCCGTCGATCAAAAAGACTGAGGAAGCGTGCCGCGAATTGCTCACCTGTTTATTTGTCATGCGGCTTAAATTCACGAAACCCTTCGCGATATCCCTCTGCGCTGAATCTGAGATGTTGGTGCAGGGCTAATTTCCTTATCATAATCCATTGAATATGTTGAAGACGACAGACCGAACACAAGGAGAGCCTCCCCACTCAAAGACATACTGAGTGCTGTAGCCCATGTTTCCTTGGGCCAGGTGTACCCTTCTGCGATACGCTCAAAACGCTTGATGTATGCATCCAACTCATCCCTGCGATCGTCGAAAGGTGGGATCCATTTTTGTGGGCTAACGGCTGCTGAGGGCCCCGGTTCAGTTTCTAGATTAGCACCACCAGCCTCTGCGAGCTTTAATTGGAACTGAAATCTACGATCTTCAGCCTCTGCCTGCGTCTTTTCATGCTCGCGTTGGGCCTTGCGTTGCTCGCGTTCGGTTGCATGTGTAACGCGTTCTTTCTCCTGCTTATCGAACCCCACAAACGCCGCCCGGCATCTCTCAACCCGAACTTTTTGCCTAATTCAATCAAATCCTTTAGGGTGCTCATCGTTTCAAAAAACTTCAATGTAAGTTAGACGCCTTCGTCCTGTCGCGGACGCCAATTATCGCGAATTTGTAAAGCGCCCCAAACTGCACGAGTCAATAAACAGATCAAACAAGCGAGTCAACAGACAGATCAAGTAAAACAAAACGAAGCTGTGTTTATGTAACATATATTAAGAGGACTAAATTAACTTTTAAAAGAAAGAGGTGTGAAGAAGACGACGTGGATTAACCGAAGAATAAAGAAGAGGAAGAAGAAGCATTCGGTGAGGTGGAGAGAGATGATTGGTGGAGAAACATTCGGTGAGGTGGAGAGAGATGATTGGTGGAGAAGAGAAGACGACGACAAGGCTTACGTGGAATAACACCGAGGCTACAAAAGGGCGAGTGAGAGCGAGGCACGGGGGAACAGCAGAGAAGCAGCGGCTGCGGCGGGTCACGGACGCATCGGCTGGAAGAGAGCGACGTCGGCTACTGCTACGGTGAGCTCGCTTTCTACAACATCGCATCGTGGACTTCCTGCCGTACTTGAGCCCGTTCCGGGGAGTCAACCGAGGACGCTACCACCTGCTACGGCCAGGGGTGTCTCCAGCGCTGTTGCCACCCATCCGGGTGGTGCCCCCAACGCTGATAACACCGGTATCACCTCTACGGGTGCTTGGACCGGGAGCTTGTACGACGCAGCCAGCGACGTCAGCCCAAGCACGTCGAACGCCGCCTCGACGCCGCCTACTGGATCCATACAACGCCGCAGCCACACCAAACCAACCACGAGCACGAACGCCGTCCGCTAATAGTAGAACGATAGTAGTAGACGATAGTAGCAGTGTGCCCTGGTCGTGTATATTTATAGTCTCTGTGTTTTGTGTTAGTCTTGTTAGTTTTGTGTTCTAGTGTGTGTGACACGTGGGGTGTATTAAAAGTTCGTGTGTGGGTACACCCGTCACCTAGTCCATTCTTTCGGTCCGAGTGTTCTCCGGGGAGATCCGTGACAAAGTGGCGAGCCTGTGCAAGGATTCATTTCCTTTTTTCTTTTTGCTTTGTCTCGGATCGTTCCGATTTCTCGATGGCAGAAAGGATGGATTTGGCAAGAACGTTAGAACTGGCGCTCAAGCTAGGGTTAAGCAAGGAAGAGGCGATGCATCTCTATGAGGAGGAGGGAAAGAGGCCGAGAGAGGAAAGGGTGCAAGCACGCGCAGACGCTCGTGAAGCAGAAGAACGCGAGGCGAAAAGAGCTCGCGAGGCAAAAGAGCGAGAAGAGAAAAGGGCTCACGAGGCAGAGAGAAGAGTTTGCGAAGCGGAAGAGAGGGAAGAGAAAAGAGCTCGCGAGGCAGAAGAACAGGAGAAAAGAAGGATAGAACGAGAGAAGGAGTTTATTTTGAGGAAACAGGCGCATGTCGCGGGAGGATATCAGGAGATCACGGACAATGATCAGCGTTCCTTAGAGGGAACAGAATCTCCTGGACCAGCCAGAGTTTGCCCAAGAAAGCTGATGGCTCCTTTCGATGACAAAAGAGACGATCTGGACGCATATCTGCAACGATTCGAGCGGATATCTTTGGGGCAAGGCTGGGAGCGCAGTGAGTGGGCCACGGCATTGAGCATGTGTTTAGTCGGAGAGGCGCTGAATGTGTTTGGAAAGATGCCTGCTGCTGATTCCATGGACTACGAGGAAGTCAAAAAGGCACTCCTCCAAAGAATCAGGCTTACGCCAGAGGGTTTCTTTGAGAGATTTCGCACCGCGAAACCTGAGGATTCGGAAACCGCTAAGCAGTTTTCCTGCAGGCTGACCAACTATTTTGATAGGTGGCTTGATATGTCAAACACAGAAAAGAGTTTTGAAAGGGTGCGTGACAAGCTGGTCACAAAGCAATTTTTAGCGTGCTGCAGCTCAAAGCTAGCGCTATTCCTGAAAGAAAGTTGTGTTCATTGGAAAAGTTCGCCGACACTGCAGACCAATTCCTCGAGGCTCAAGGGCTAGGAAATATGAGGAAGACAAAGGAGGAAACCCAAAAAATCCTAGAGAATGATGCGGCAAAACCAAGAGCATATGGCGGTGCATCTAAGGCGCCAGTAAGGTGTTTTCTCTGCGGCAAGGTGGTACACCATGCAGCTGACTGTCGGACTAGTAGCGCTGCTCAGAAAACACAGGTTGTGTGTCAAGGTTGTAAGAGGAGGGGTGATACTCTGGATGAATGCCGATACATTACGCAGGACCGAGCTGCATGCGTTGTCGACTCTAGTGTAGAACTTGTCACGCCACCCGAAGTTCCACAGCTGAACGAAGAGCAAACGCCGCTGGAAAATGAGGCAGTGAGTGGAACACCGAAGTCGAAAGCAGCAATGTCAGTGGTGGTTGGGCAAATCGGGGACCGTCCTATATTGGTGATAAGAGACAGCGGAGCCAACACAGTCTTGGTTCGGAGAAGCCTGGTGAAGGACTAGGATCTTACAGGGGAAACATCGGTCGTCACTCTGGTAGACAGCACAGTAGGGTACCTTCCTGAAGCGAGGAGTCTAGTGTCCACGCCATATTATACTGGGCAGGTAGTGGCAAAATGCGTAGACCAACCCATCTACGATCTCATCTTGGGAAGCATTACGGGTGCAAGAAGTGTCGAAGACCTTGATCCCGAGTGGAGGTTACTCGACGTTGAAGAACATCCAAAGGAGGAAAGGCCCGCGACAGCTCAGACGGGTGCAGTCAGTTTCTCGTCGGCAGTGGAGACAAGAGCTCAAGCGACAGCCCGAGCTACGCAGCGTCCACTCTCTACTCCTGTTGCGATGTGCTTGAGCGTAACGCCGGGCGAAATTGCAATTACGCAAAAAGAAGAGCCGAGCTTGAAAGCCTGCTTCGAAAGAGTCGGGGAAAATTGAAAAGAAGAGCCGTACGTCCTTCGAATATCAATTGGTAAATGGTCTTCTACACAGGGAACACATATTTATTTCAGGAAGGCGGGTCCAACAGCTGGTGTTACCGAGAGATATGCGAGAGACCGTGCTACGCTTAGGACATGACGCCATTATGGCCGGACACCAGGGTGTTCAAAAAACGGTGTCTAGGATCACCGAGGAGTTCTTTTTGGCCGGGTGTTCAGAGTGACGTTACGCGCTTTGTTCGCTCATGTGACGTGTGCCAGCGCACAGTTCCGAAGAGAAGAGTTGGTCCCGTACCTCTGGGCAAGATGGCAGCCACCGACCTACCGTTTCAGCGAGTGGCGATTGACATTGTGGGGCCAATCTCTCCAGTATCCGCCAAAGGCAACAGATATGTGCTTATTCTGGTTGACGCGGCCACTCGTTATCCTGACGCTATTCCACTGAGAACTATTGACAGTATCCAAGTGGCGGAGGGTCTTGTGCAAATGTTTTCACGTTATGGGTTCCCGAGGGAAGTTTTGAGTGACCGGGGCTCGAATTTCACATCGAAACTAATGAAGGAGGTTAACCGCCTTTTGTCACTAAGGCAGTTATTGACGACGCCTTACCATCCCATCTGTAATGGGCTTGTAGAGCGGTTCAACGGCACCCTCAAAAATATGATCAAGAAAATGTGCCAGGAGAAACGCACTGATTGGAATAGATATCTCCCAGCTGTTTTGTTCGCTTACCGCGAAGTACCACACACGAGTCTTGGTTTCTCGCCCTTCGAAATGTTGTATGGGAGAACCGTTTGAGGTCCGCTTACAATACTCAAGGAGCTGTTGGCTAATAAGGAGATTGCATCAGATCTCAAGACAACATACACGTACGTTCTTTAGTTGCGGGATAGGTTGAAAGAAACATGCAGGCTTGCACATCAAGGCCGGGAAAAGGCGCGTGAACGCCATAATGGATATTATGAAAAGACAGCCATTCATAGGAATCTGGATTCGGGCGACGGTGTTCTCGTCCTGCTACCCACGGATCATAATAAGTTACTGATGCAGTGGAAGGGCCCGTACCTTGTGACGCGGAAGAAAAAGGACATGGATTATGAGGTATTGATAGATGGCACTAAGAAGGTTTTCCAAGAAAATATGTTGAAGAAATATGAAGAAAGGTCCCGTACGGTGGTACGCCTCCAGGGTAGATTGTTCGGTTGTGGCCGAGGAGACAGACGATGTTGCCGAGGTGCCCACGTGCAGTGGGAAGAAAAATGCAGGAGGGGATGAGGTACTAATGAAGCCCAAGATGAATGAAGACATACGATCACAGGTCTACTCCAAATCAAGGGGGAGACGTTTTCGGATGGTCCACGCAAAACGGAGGTCATATGTTACAAATTATTCTTGTATACAGAGAGGTAACTGAACAGCTCTAGGTTTCTCTGGGATGTATCTTGTTGTTGTTGTTGTGTCAACGTATCTCTGGGATTTATCTTGTTGTTGTTGTTGCTGTTGGTGTTATGTGATCATACAAGAAAGTGTGTGGTGGACACGAACATGTTTATTAAGGACTCTGCACGGACAACGGTAGTGGTGTGTTAGTGTTCTGAAAACGCAATTTGGTGTGCTGTGTTGGTGGTGTGCATTTGGTGTGTGCTGGACCTCTGCGGTGTGTTGTGTGCTGGGTCCAGAATCGCCACAGAAGATAGTCGGTTGGCTGGATGGCTTGGAGATGAGAATGACGTGAGCAGTTTTTCATGGAAAATCTCTTCAAAGAGGGGGCCCTTGTCACATATATTAAGTGGACTAAATTACATTTTAAAGGAAAGAGGTGTGAAGAAGACGACGTGGATTAACCGAAGAATAAAGAAGAGGAAGAAGCATTCAGTGAGGTGGAGAGAGATTATTGGTGGAGAAGCATTCGGTGAGGTCAAGAGATGATTGGTGGAGAAGAAAAGAAGACGACGACAAGGCTTACGTGGACTAACACCGAGACTATAAAAGGGCGAGTGAGAGCGAGGCACGGGGGAACAGCAGAGAAGCGGAGGCTCCGGTGGGTCACGGACGCATCGGCTGGAAGAGACCTACGCCGGCTACTGCTCTGGTGAGCTCGCGTTCTACGGCATCGCATCGTGAACGGAGGACGCTACCACCTGCTCCAGCCAGGGGTGTCTCCAGCGCTGTTGCCACCCATCCGGGTGGTGCCCCCAACGCCATTAACACCGGCATCATCTCCGCGGGCGCTTGGACCGGGAACTTGTACGACGCAGCCAGCGACGCCAGCCCAAGCACGTCGAACGCCGCCTCGACGCCGCCTACTGGATCCATACAACGCCGCGGCCACATCGAACCAACCGTGAGCACGAACGCCGACCGCTACCAGTAGAACGATAGTAGTAGACGCTAGTAGCAGTGTGCCCGGGTCGTGTGTATTTATAGTCTGTGTTTTGTGTTAGTTTTGTTAATTTTGTGTTCTAGTGCGTGTGTCTCGTAGGGTGTATTAAATGTGCATGTGTGTGGGTATACCAGTCGCCTAGTCCATTCTTTCGGTCTGAGTGTTCTCCGTGGAGATCCGTGACATTTTATTATTCAAAGGAAACGAGCGAATAGAAACAAAAACTCAAAGCAGAACATACACTCAACACACGCACAACTCTACCGGTTAAATGAAAGAGTTCGCCAGATCTTGAGCGTCCCATGTCAAGCGGGGATGCCTTGTAAACAGAGCGGATGTGGGTTGATGAACTGCGACGCGTCACTGGCGTTGCGTCGAATGATGCGGCGGAACGAATCCAGGGGGTAGTAGGAGTGGAGAGGACTATAAGAAGATCCCGGTGGACTCCCGTCAACAGCCTCAGCAACTTGGCAGCAGCAGGAAAAATGCCGCCAGGACCTATCGATGGCGTCCCGAAACGCCGTAGGCTTAATGCAGGATATCCAAGGAGGCTTGCGTCGATTATCCAGAGGAGGTACACTGCGGCACGGACCCAACGTCCAACGGCTGCCACCTCCACGCTTGAATTACACGACCTCCGCTGCGCAGTGCCCCTACGCAACTCGGTTTTCGCACACGTAAGCTCTCCGCTCCTCGTGCTCGCCGCGCTCTTCGTCGTCGCCTTACAAATACGATTCGCACACACGCGCAACGCTGGGATGGCACGTGTAGCGCACCGCTGTCGACGCACCACAGTCAAATCTCACGAAGATTTGTGTGCACCTCACAGTACGACAAGCGACTGTGTCACAATTTTGGTGTGAATGTCGACAAACTGGCTTTAGATGGAGGTTGGACCATGGTGAATATATATGCACGAGCGACATGTATCAAACTGTCTGAAGTAGACTGCTCGGCTTACTGTGCCTGTCATACGGCCGCTTGATAACGTAACGCTAATTTTCTTGCCATCGCTGGAATTTTTTGTACCATCTGCGAGTACCACCACACAGTTCGCCGGCATTTCTGGTAATAGGACTAGTTATGCTTTCGCAATATTAAGCAACAAGTAAGCTCCCGGATGAGAGAAGGAAAAAGAGGCGCCGTCAGTTCTATTCAGGTTTGATTACACTTCGCTTGATGTTAATTTACAGGTGCATAGAAATGACCAAACTGCCGGCTGGACAACACTGAAAACTGCATTTTATTGCGCCCCACTAAGCCTCCGATTCCAATTTTTCCAAAATCATCCTGAGACGCTGAAGAAATAAATTATACCCTTGTTTGCCATCTAAATGTTGGTATCTCACCCCCTTTAAATAAACAAACAGATCTTACAACGCTGACCCCTTTCCCCTTTAACTCCATCGGCTCTTGCGACGAATAAAACATCCGCGAACACATGCTCATGTGATAGACGACATATCTATTGTCCAACCATGGCATGCCAAAAAAAGCAATTGATACACAAAGAATCAGAGGACGCAGGTAGTGTATTTGTTACACTATTGATAAATTAGAGGACAGAGGTAATGTATCCGTGTCCTCTAATTTATCAGTAACGCATCAATTATGTTCCCAAATATAACACCGAAGGTCAGCTGTAATTTTCATCCCAGTAGGTTATAAACACGATTGCTAAAAGTGAACCGCTCTTACCACGCTTCCTGCAAGTGTTAAGTGCTAATTCTTCCGACGTCTCATATAGTGCATTATGTTTAGAAAACATTTATTGCATAGGTAAAAAAAATCTGATATTGTCTTGCGTTGCAATGCCAAGACCATAATAGTGTTTTTGTAATAACAAAATTAAGCAGCACTATAAACTTCCTGTATACACGAATAAAAAATGAAAGTCAAGGTAAATAGATAACAGCGAATAGAGCACCCAGTTCAGGTTTGGACTCATGCGAACACTGTTCAAGGCGTGTGCAAGATCGCCTTACCGTGGCCCCCTGTCCCCAGTGATACTGCGGCTCCAGCAGAGCAGCAACCTACAGCTGCTGAAGGTGCGTTCGTGGAGGGTCCGGAACACAGCAAGGCACTGCTTCGAGAGCAGGAGTCCGTCTGGCATCAGCTCAGCTGTCGAGCTAGGCCTTCCCAAACTTGGCGGCGTCTTCGTCGTTATGCTCACTGGACTCGCACTGGCCAGCCTGATTGCCTTCGCCGAGTCCTTGTGCAAAGCGCGTTCAGCACGGAGTTGAAAACGCGCCTACATCTTCAGTGCGTGCCTGAACTACAGGAATAAAAATAGAGTGGATATGACCGCTTGTACTTCTATGTGTATGTGATTTTGTTTACTGCAGCTCTCGCCGGACATCCACTGGAAGTAAGCGTGCCAATCCCAGACTACTGACCTCATTGTACGGAGTTCCCAATAAGTGGCTGTTGCTAATTTTTTGTGGCATGTTCTTCTTCGTTTGGTTTCTCACCACTCACAAGTCTGAGCGCTCTTTCGCATGCACAGGGTGCACAGTTATGAATAAATCACCCGGATATATTTTGAGAAGGCTTCAGATTGCAAAGTATTTATAGCGGTGTCAAAGATTGACGGTCAAATCCGTCAAATAGAAATCGAGCCTTATTTGTTGTCGGTAGAGTTTTTATGAGCCCTAAGAAAAGCAATTCTTTTCTTTAAGCAGCCTTATTTAGAAGCTCCTCTAAAGCATTTGCAGAAACATTCATGATCGCTCACTGCAAATGATGAAAGATGCTGCTTTCGTGATTGATTATCAGGGCCCATCCTATCTCAATACAGATTGTTCCAAGAGGAAGTCGTGAATAACTGTTCCAGTAAAATGGTTTGGATAATCCCCCAAGGTGGAGTAGATATGTGATAAACGTGTAATTACTCACTGACATCCATACTAGCGCAGCCATTCCACTACAAAGAAAATATGTATAGCTTCCAGAGAAACCTCTCAGATAAAGAAAAATTTCAGCACTACCTGAGCTTCTAATCAGGCCCTGTTGCGATCCAGATAAAGAATATGGCAGTTTCTGCTCTCAAGAACTTTGTGTTCACAATATGCGATACGCTGCATTTCACGGGTGGTCCAGCGGCAGGCAGCGCCGGTGAATTATGAGCAGCTCCAAGTGCCTACGATTTTAAAAACTTTGCACTTCCGTTGCAGGCGCGATATGCATATTAGAATATTCTGTGAAGCTTGTTTGAGCCAGACTATATGACTACTGGCGCGGATGCCAGCGCCGCCACGTGATCTAACAATGTCGCTCGAATAGTTCCAATTTTTTTTTTAAGTAAAAACTGGCCGAGCTCTGAAGACCGGTCAAGACTGCAAAAGCTCTTTGTACTTCAAGCAAAAAAAGGCCTCTCATAATCAGTGTTTACTAGATGTTACATATATTCTTTACTTTACACACATGGGAGGTGTGCAGCTAGGCAATTCATTCGAGCGACAATCTCGCTTTTACCCATGTTAATCACTTCGACGTTGTTCCTTTTCATTCACTTACTGCAATATCACCCCATATAAAAGGTTGCGAAATTACGTGTGCAGCTGAAATCTATCCATCATTTTGTGCAACAAGACACTTTGAAACAATACTATCCAAATTTAGCAGGCGTGTCAATGAATTTCAGAGAGCCCGGGCTGGAACAGGTTGCAAGCCAGAGAGAGGTGCGCAGGGCATCAAGCGACAGTGCTAATCAGACTCCACAGGCATGGAGAAATTTCTGCGTAGCATTTAATCATTTTTTTTGCATCTCAAAGCCCTCCCAAGCTATCAACCAGCGCCGTGGTTACAGCCAGGCTCACGCCGCAGCGCCTAATGATTCCAGCCCTCTACTCCGAATGATGCCGAGAAAGGCGAGGTGCGGACGAGATCGAAAGCGCTCAGCGGAACGCGGCGGCCTCATTTCTCAGCGAAGGCGGATTCGTGCCGCAGAGAGGGCGGAATGCGGTTCGAATGAGTAGTTCTAATGACAGGCACTGAGCATCGCCGATCAGACGTCTCAAGATAATAACGGCTCACGACCACGTAGCTCCGGCGGCCCCGACATCGTATAACGGTTCCCCGAAGGCAACTTTAAAGAGCGGCACTTGCAAATGACACAGGTCGAAAGGCCGGTGACAGACGATTCGTCTATGGCACGTTCACTCAGCGTTTCTGCATCTGCAGTGTGAAAGAGCGTGGGGTATTCCTTACAAGTGGGAGGATTATGCATGTATGCTCTTTCCCTGCCAACTTAAGATGAGTTGAGGTGTTGAATGGTACTTGTGGGATCAGCCTTGCTTATTCTGCCGGCAATTGCTCCACCGTAGCGTCCCTTCTATGTTAATAATGTCCTAAAACTTGTCGCATCTATCCCGCTATGCGCACAGTTTCTTATAACAGCACACAATCCTCTCCCGCAGTCACCATCTATGCAAACAATCACTCCACACAGTCCACATCACAGTCCACTCCAGAAGTCACCATCTATGCACATATTCAATCACAGTAGAACATAGTCCATTATAGTGCCACAATCCATACACACATTCACTCACATTATAACGTAGTCCCCTCCAGAAGGCACCATCTACGCACACATTCAATCAAAGTAGGCCATAGTCCGTTCCTGGTGTCACCATTTAAAATCAAGATCAGTGTCCTGCAGGAATGTTAAAAGAAGGCGTGCAGTCTCCTTTCTGCATGTCTGGTTTCCACTTGGGTAGACAATGTCCTGAACCGTACTGTGAAGGGTTCCTGTCTTCTTGAAGGAAGCGAACAACATATGCCTTTCCGCGTTGTACTCTGGGCAGTACATAATGTAATGTTCGACATCCCCCCACACAGCACATAAAGAACATAGCGGAGACGATGTCATGCCCGTCTATGCATCCAGGCAGGAGTGCGAGCAGAGGCCGTGCGAATTCCATGTATTAGAGTGGCCTGGAATCTTCTCAGTTTCTTGGTCACACATGGCTTGTGGGGCGCACTCCGCAGGGTACTGAAATGATCTAGCATCGTTTTCCTGCAGAGATTTTTCCGTCCCTGCCAAGTTCACAAATACCGCATTATTTCTTTCCTGTGTGCATGACGCTAAGCGGTGATGTATCCAGCCCAAAATCTTGATGGCTCGAATTTGGAATATTCGGGACATTTCTATGATTTCTATATACTGGAACATGCGCAGAGCGTTTATTGTACTGCATGCTAAAGGACCAATGGTTATTATGTGTAACGCGTACGATCGAAATGCATAACCATTACACGCTAAAAAGAGAGCAAGCACTTTTTGTAGCATATAGGCTCAATTTCCTCTGGACGCTTTAAAAGGGTTCTTATCTAGAGCCGTTTTTTTGGAGCACTCGCGTACAGTCGAACTTCCAGCATCTTTTTCCCGGCGTTGTGGCAGTTATGTATGGGTACTTTGAATAAAGTCTCCCATATGGTCTCTCTAAGCGAAAGGGGAGAGTAATAACCACGATTTGTTAACTCTTGTTAAAATTTAGAAGTCCAAAGTACCATCTGTAACACTTCATCGCCCCGTTAGGGGACGAAAATTATTCGAGTTTATTTGCGTTGGTTTACTTCCTGAACGCAAGTTTTTAAAATTCCCTAAAAGCCCACTTCTCACAGCAGCTTTTTTTAGAGAACCTCATACCGATGTTTATGCAACGCTGTCAACACAGTTTATTTTGATTCAGATTCTCACACGTAAACATAATTTCTTTATCAAATAGGTACGAAAAAACTAGGTGTTCCTTTTAAGCGAATATCTCGTATCAGTGGCACTAGCTATTTAAATACCTTTTAATATGCATGGCCAACATTTGTTTCCGTTTTGGTTAATTTTTGTTTGGCGAAGGTGCGAGTTTACCGAAATTTCTGAAATTGCTTCAACAATTTGATTGAATCCTTTAATTGTGGTAGCAAGCATTTATCGATAATTCTTATTTATAACTTCGTGGGGCAATGCTCCCAACTTATGGAGGAGCAGCTCTCCTCTGCATCAGTCGTTTGACCTTTTGTCTTACTAATGAAGAAGGACGTTCTGGCGGGCTAGTTGGTTCATGATGATCAGAAAGGGTATAAACTGCGCGAACAAGACGGGACGAGAGGCACACAAATCGACAGACAAAGCGCAGACTTCCAACTGATTTTATTTGTGAAAAACACATCGTTAATAAGGCCAGAGAACATAAGAAAAAATGAGAAAAACACTATCACCATAGGGTTACACGATAGAAACATCAGCAGAAATTTACAGGTTAATCAGATCCGATGTGAACACGAACGTGCTCTTCTAAAAAGTCTAGCTCTGGTGTCGATAGCGACAGCGAGGGCGAGCTAACGCAGTCGTCACCCCTTTTGGCCATCAGGAAAGCTTCGATAACCTCCCTTTCAGTTTTGCTGCGTGCATAGGAGAGGAAAGCAGTTTTGTCTAGGAAGGGAACGCAGTTGCGGCTGTCACAGTTTTGCAGTGTAATAGCAGATTGCTGCCTGTGCCGGTGTGCGTCGATCGTCTATGCTCAAGGGCTCGCTCATTGAAGCACCGGCCAGTTTGGCCGATGTAAACCCGCCCGCAAGATAGAGGTATCTGGTAGATAACCTCGGAGGCACACCTGGTGAACTTGGTCTGATGATTCTTCTTGCATGACCTGCGTTCCGATCTTGTTTCTTTTTTCTCTTCCGAGAGCATGGGACAAACTTTTTTCAACTTACAAGGCGCTGAAAACACCACATTTATTCCATATTTGCCTGCCACCTTCTTGATGCGGTGGGAAAGGCAGTGAAAATATGGCATGACGAAGGGAGGGGTCCTGTCTGCACTTGGATCTTTCCTTATTGCTTTTTTCATCCTCTGAAGAAGGCACTCACATGAGCTGCGAATCCTTACCTCATCCGCAGCTCGAAGGACCTGGTAAAAGTCCTGGAAGACGGAATTCCCTTATCTTCTACGGCCTTTTCCATCGACGTAGAAGATTTGTTTTACTCCGTGCCTCATGATGGTTTATTCAAAGCAATCAGAGACAGTATTGAGGAACATCGTGAAGTTGACTTCCAGAATACTGCTGGCATTAGCACAGAGCAGTTCCTAGAACTATTGCAGTTTTATCTTAACTCTACCGCTAGCTTTCATGACGGGCAATTTTATGTTCAAAAGTCTGGCATTTGTATCGGTTCTTCTGTAGCTCCTGTTTTGTGCGACATTATTTGGCTTCCTTAGACAGGCGCCTGAAACTAGAGCTTTCAAAGCATCCGGTGTTCCATGTGTTTCGTTATGTTGACGACTATCTTGTGATATTAGATTACAGTACTAATCTTGACCTTGACAACACGGTTGCTAGCATTCTCGCCACCTTCACCTCTGAGGGTCAAGGACTCCGTTTTACTCATGAAGTAACAAGGGACAAACGCATTCAGTATCTAGATTTAAAATTGCATTTTTCTAATGTTCATGTCTGCTGGGCTTACAGTCCCAGGTCCAACAAAAGCCTCCTACCTTATAAAAGTGCCCATTCGAAGTTAGTGAAGCGTACCATTATCATGTCGTGTTGTTTGTCTGCCCTTCATAAGTCATGTGTTCACTCTCTTTCATCAAGTTTCCATAATCAAGTCAAGCGACTTGAATCCGCGGGCTACCCTCAGGAAGTAATTCACAGCTCAACTGAGTGCCTTCTTCAGAGGATGAAAAAAGCAATAAGGAAAGATCCAAGTGCAGACAGGACCCCTCCCTTCGTCATGCCATATTTTCACTGCCTTTCCCACAGCATCAAGAAGGTGGCAGGCAAATATGGAATAAGTGTAGTGTTATCAGCGCCTTGTAAGTTGAAAAAAGTTTGTCCCATGCTCTCGGAAGAGAAAAAAGAAACAAGATCGGAACGCAGGTCATGCAAGAAGAATCATCAGACCAAGTTCACCAGGTGTGCCTCCGAGGTTATCTACCAGATACCTCTATCTTGCGGGCGGGTTTACATCGGCCAAACTGGCCGGTGCTTCAATGAGCGAGTCCTTGAACATAGACGATCGATGCACACCGGCACAGGCAGCAATCTGCCATTACACTGCAAAAACTGTGACAGCCGCAACTGCGTTCCCTACCTAGACAAAACTGCTTTCCTCTCCTATGCACGCAGCAAAACTGAAAGGGAGGTTATCGAAGCTTTCCTGATGGCCAAAAGGGGTGACGACTGCATTAGCTTGCCCTCGCTGTCGCTATCGACACCAGAGCTAGAATTTTTAGAAGGGCACGTTCGTGTTCACATCGGATCTGATTAACCTGTAAATTTCTGCTGATGTTTCTATCGTTGAACTCTATGGTGATAGTGTTGTTCTTATTTTTTCTTATGTTCTCTGGCCTTATTAACGATGTGTTTTTCGCAAATAAAATCAGTTGGAAGTCTGCGCTTTGTCTGTCGATTTTTGTGCCTCTCGTCCCGTCTTGCTCGCACAGTTTATACCCTTTCTGTTCGTCTTACTAAATTACTAAAACCGACAATGTCCAAATGGAGTCTGCTACGGCTTCCTTTTTTGTTCTGATCTCGAATTGTAGTGTCAATGGCCTCATGAGTGGGGACCTCCACGTCTCACTCGGCAAGTGACATGGAACGTGCCATATATTTGAAGTATTTTTTTTCTGATTCACCATAAACTTAAACGAGTTAACGATCTACGAGCCACAAATATTTCCCTATGGGATATCGGGAACGGAGGAAAGCAGTAGATGAACTTTATCAGCCTTTTTCTGCCCGAGGCACAACTGCGTCCATTCGCTGATATCTCTAGTTCAGTATGGACTTCTTGTTTAAAGAAAGTGCAGTAAACATTGTGTCCAGTATTTCCGTTGCTGCAGACGGCATGTCTTTGCCATATTTTCACATCGCACCGAATGGAGGCCTTGTTCTTTACTAAGCTCTAAAGGAAGTCAGGCCAATTAACTGATTGCTTACTTCATCAAGAAGAAATGTTTAGCTATTCCTTAAAGGTAAGATTCGGTTTCAATGCTTTGCAAATCAGGCTGGTTTGCGAATCACTTGATAAAGAAGCACCTTTCGTTCACCCAAGACGTATTAGCGCCCTAGAGTTTATTTCTTTGGAAATAAGACATAACTTGCGCTCAGCAACTCTGCTGCCGAGCCAAGAAGCAGTTTACGCAGCATTGTTTTTGCTCTCGAGTAATATCATTATGCATGTGCGCAAAACCACCCTTGGTTCCACAAAAATACATAACCTAGGAAAATAGCAAGCAAATAGCGCGAGATACATGATAGCCTTGCAATTGAATACATACACCGATTACTTCACGGCCAATAAAAGTATCACTTGAAAAATTTTAGTTGCACCAATTATACCAGCTTATTATACGGTGCTTAGGCGAGAACAAACCCACAGTCAATGGAGAAATGTTTCCTGCGGTAAAACTGGGCGGTTAAATGACGAAGGTCTTCAAACCAATGAAGCAGTGTACAATAAATTAGAGAAGCCTTCCACTATCATGGAGGCAAGTCCTTCTGTCGAAAGGCTGAATAGCGGACTTAAGTTAAACGAGAAATGTTGTTCACTCTGTTTTGTACTGGAAGTCTCCGCTGTGGATCCAGAACCACGAGGAGCGTTCCTTGAGTTCTCTGCTCTGGGAACCTAGTCTTTGTTGAGAGTTACAATGACATAATACGAAATTCACTTGAGTGAATTGAAGATTATGCTTTCGCACGAGCACGCAACATAATTCTGTAGCGATAGCTACATTACAGTAGCATTTCGACCTCCAGCGTGGGGGTGGCGGCGCCGCCAAGCCGTGGCTGCACCGCCACGCTGTCACGTGACTGGTCACGTGATGCGGAGCAGCTTCTGCTGCCTGCGGCGCGGCACGCCGGCGAAACCGAGCTGCAACAGCTGTGCGCATGCGCCGTGTCAAGTGGGATGAAGATGAAGAAGGAACGCCCAGAGAAACTGAGCTGCGAAAGGCTGAGTTTGCAATTCGACTGTGCAAGTTCCGTTCGGCCAGCTGTAGCTATCGCGTCACTCCAGGTTTAACCAGAGCTAAGCTACCGCTAATTTTTGATGTGGTACCCAACGTAGTGGTCACAGGCGTCGACAACCTATACGCTTGTCTAAGCAAGAATACGCCTGCCATAATTAATGAGGAACAGCTATTTTGAATCAGAAATGTTTCAACCTCTACATCCTACAAAGGAAAGAAACTGGTGTTTCGCCAGAAGAATAAAACATCTGAAAGAAATGTGCTTGCCGTTGTACAAAGAGGCAAAAAATAAAGTGGTCTGCTGGAATCGTTAAACGCAGTGCTTGTTCATTTAATATGGCATGCCAAAACTGGTGAGCCTGGATCATATTTTGTTAAGTTAAATCTGCTCCTCTGCCAATGGTGGCTGCTTCACGGTGACGAATGCGGGAAAGAACGACATAAGTACGGCCGTGGAAGAAACACGCCCATGATGGAAACTACTTGCGTAAACGCGCTCTTCCAACTCCATCTAAACACAGCAAATACCTTTGCACTCATCATGCGACATAACTGCACATTATGCGACTCACAGTGACATGCCCTAAATGTAGGCCATAAGGCTAGAGAAGCAACAGCCGCGAGGGGCGTTCTCGGCGTTTTCTCTCAAACTATTTTCATACGTCGGGGCTCTAGTGCTTAGAAGCATGACCGAGTTGTGTTGCCTTTTATCGTTCCAAAGAAGTGCACATTTCGTCAGCTTGCTACTCAGGACAATGATTGTATACCGAAAGGCCTTGAGGACTTTTTGAATTTGTTAACAGGAACACCAAGCCAATAATGGCGTCGTAAATGGCGTGCCTCGAAAAGTCTCCCTCTAAAAGCACCTTATTTGTCTCTGCAAACAGAGCTGTTTTATACCTTGCAGACAATTAAATGGGCCTAAAACATCCTTTAGTAACTACGTCAGGAACGAGTAAGCATAGAAAACGATAACAAAGAAAGGTGGCGGAAAGAACAAAAGCTTCCGGACCTGTTCAGTCTTGCGTTCTTAACTTCATTGGTGATAAATACTCTCGAATTGCTGTGTGTGTACTGTGCATCCACGGGACTAAAATGTGTAATTCCCAAGAAGACAACTTTTCGCCCACAGATTAATGAAAAAAAAAACTACAACAAACAGTCGAAAGGACACGACCGTAATATCGGCCGTGCCTGCAGATAAAGTAGGTATATTTAAAGGTTTGCTTTACTCTTTGGCTGGGCAGACACTAAGCCCCATGGCAAACACTAATTTCGAAGACAGAAACTGATTCAGCGGAAAAGTTGATGCTCACAGCGGAAACGCTGGACAAGGTGCTTCAGCGAAAATCAGGTCACGCTCAAGTCTTATTCTCACGCCTTGTTCTTCAGTGTAGTCTCGGAGCCGCGGGATCATTTAGCAATGATCGAAAAAAATAAACATATTTCGCTGAACTGTAGCGTGCCATGAAGAAGCGTGCTTTTGGAATCTCGCCCTATATTCGTGTGGGCTGTGAAGCATGGCTCGCACTTGACGTCACATAAAACAGGCAATTGGAGGCGCCAGAGTGCGTCGTCACAACTTCAGCGAATGTGGGTTCTGTCTTATTAAAATAAAAATAATCTGGCTTATTTAGACAAACCGAGATTCTTCCCGGCGCTCGTCGAACAGAATTTCCGCCGCTCTCGGCCATGCTCGATTTAAAACTGATAGTTAACTTTCGAAATATGGCTTGCAAAGTTATTGCAATGGTCTGGACCAACGTAAAATCGGCTCCGTCTGGAGGCGATCAGTGGAGATTAATCTCGTCGCGTCTTGCATCACAAACAAAGCGATCAAGCCGCGTGCCAGCAGTTTTCAAGAATGAGCAAACAAAAATTACAATGATTCACGACACTTTCGAAGCCAAAGGAAATAACACCTCCAAATCACGCGATCTGTGATTACATTAGTTACGCGTTCTTCCGGAGAATTGGATATTTCGCAGAAATACCGAGCAGCCACTGATGGCACAAAAGCATCGACTGGAAATTCTTTTTCTATGATCACGTCGTTTTATTTCGACAGCAAGAAATTATTTTTTGTTTCAGACTGGTTTAGCGACAGAACAATGTTTTTTTTTTTAAATCCGATTGATTGAGGAGGAATATATGCAGAATATTAAAATAACTTGTCAAGAATAGAGTGGGTGGTGATTGGCATCAAGTTGTTCAAGACGTTAGTGCCCTTGAAACTGCTGCGTTGCTTTTTTGGTTCATGCCTCATAAGTGTTCCTTAAACCAGGCTTTATGCACTTTTTCATGCTATACATATTCTCGTTGCTTAGTATGCCGGGTTGACGTTGGTAGATGGTCCGCGAAGCATCACGTTCAAGCTAAGGTGATTACGCTATATTCGGGACTTTTCATCAGGGTGTACGCGCGTTAATCAGTAGAATGTGTCTTTATTTAAATTTAATTGAGACGACAGCCTGGTGAAATGTGATACGGACGACTACACCTGTCAACGGCGCAGCCGTGTAGCCTCTTTTTTTCCTGAGGTCTTCGGCCGGGCGTAAACAATGTATTTTACTGCGTTTCGTTGAGTTTATTCCGCAAGAATAAAACGATTGAAAACAAATTGAACAATAGCGCCAATAATTGACGCCAGTTTGACGCGGAATACATAATTCTCCACTGCGCTTGTTATGAGCGAAAAAAGACACTTATCACCTGTAAACCTAGTCTCGTGAAAGCTGACGGAACGAAAAATCCTCTACTGTCATGTCATGCCACCTTCATAGCCATCTTCACAGCCACCTTAATAGCATGCCATAGCCATCATTGTTTCCGTATTTTCAATACTACTAATAATAATACTATTAAGGCTTTATTCACATCAATGTATTGTTTGAATCCAGCTCGCGTAAGCTTCACTTCAGTTGTGTGCGTAGCTGGGCAGACGAGCGGCATTGAATAACAACTGCAGACAATTGGCCACTATGACAACTAAATATTAAAAAAATTGCACATGTATAAATATATGTAAAAAGTGAAATGTTTACTAACGATCAAAAATCCTTAGTGCATAAAACACTTTCTCTTTAAAATATAATCATCTGACAAGAGAGAAAGACACTTAAAAAGGTATTGCTGGAAACAGAAAGACATTGTCGGTTCAAATTCAAACATACATATCAATCACTGTACAAACAGTCAAATCATTATCAGGTATTAGCCACCCATTTGAAGCCTTTTAAGTGCACTGAAATTCGGAACGCAGCTATCGTACACAAGCTATTTGAAATAAAACAATATATAAAATTTTAGTGCCCTCCTTCCGTATTTAGTACAAATTCGAAGCAATATGAGCCTGTCACCATGTTCCAGGTTTCCGCTCTATTCCATGCGCATTACTGGGAGAGATGTGCACTGCACATCGCCTTCTTCGCCAAGTAATACTACTATCAAACTAATATTTGCAATTTGAGCCATGTGGCAATAGTGATAGACAGATGCGGTCGGCTTGCGATGATGTGGACAACGCTGTTGGAGAAAAATGGCACTAGAACAGTGCGGGTAGGCGTTGGCAACATTGTTTCAGAAATGCGTCACTAGAGCACAGGCCGCCGGCGTACATTGGCATTGACGATGACAGCGTTGAAGACGTGCACTACTGGCTCCCTGGCCCAGTTGACACCTCAATCGCGCTGTCAGGTACGCAGCGGTTACGTCCACCTGACAAAACTGTGCTTTCGCACATTATTTCGGGCTTAGCTATGCTAAACCCCCAAGAGTGCGCATTCTGAAGTGGAAACATTCCAAAGAGCCCTAATTAAACTCATACCAGTCGGCCAAATGTACGATTTTGTTTTTGTTTTTTTCGCTAAAGTAATTTGCGACTTCCCAGATAACTTCAGCAGGAAAAGGTTTTGAGAAGCGCGAAAGTCATCAATGTCTCAATATTGTGTCATTTGCCCCTCTTTGACCTTTAAGGATGACTAACTGGGTTTAGAGCTGGCCTAAGGAATTCAAATTTTAGGGCGTAGACGAAGGCCTAAGTAATATTATGAAGAAGAATATAACAGATAGAAATATAATGGGTTCGGCACATTTCGGTGCAAGAATATGTCATGTTCGAGCAACCGAGAGTGAACTCCTCCTGCAGCGTCTCGTTCGACATTTCATGCGATTGAAAAAACTGCCGTGCAAGGAGCACCATTGCGCCCCGGAAAACGAGGGAAAGAAAATCATTGGGATCCAAAACAAGTTGTCGCAACCAAGGCATTTTGCACAAATAGTTGCATATCAAGTCACACTGACTGATATGGAAACCGCAATGCGCACATAATCAAGTGCGCATTCTTTTATGAGTGAGTTTGGTGCAAAGTCGTGTTTGATGTCGCTTTTCTTTTTTCAGAAAATTTCGTTGGAGGCACTTGGATATTTCTTAACTGTGGGAAGGCGAAAGCCGTTTGCGACTAATTGCACTGATTTGAATTTGCCGCGCTTGAATTCATTTCACGACAGAGAAGAAGGGCAGCTGGCGCGAGCATGGCAGAGGAAGCCACGTCACGCTGCGCATGCTCAACGCGTCGTGGCTTCGACGTCCTTTCGTCTGATGTGACGTCATCATCCACGTTTCTGAGCAACATTTACCCAAAATAGAGATCTATCGGTGTTACATGACCTTAAGATCACGCGACATCACAAGGCCACGTGACCTAGGTGACCTCGTCATGTGACCTAAATGTAACAGACGGACGGTCACCACTAGTACGAGCCATTACAGGATGTCGCGTTAATACAGGGAAATACTCCCAGCAGAGAAGATAGCACAAGGGACAAGAAATTTCCATGCTAAACATTCCATCACAACCAATTTCAGAGTGAGACAGCGGCTATAACCGAGGTGTAAAAAGCCTGAATAATTGCGAATCGCCTAGAGGAACTAAATTACTGGATGTGTAAAATGGCCGCCTGCGGCGCTCCATAGTCCCACTCTCCGTCCTGGATTCGGCTCTTAGGCAGAATGAAAGGTTTTGCCGTCTTTTTTGTTTCTTCCGCAAGCAGATTTGCTTCCATAATAAGCTTACTTTCGCCGAGGTTCAAGGCACCATGAAATAGAGGTAGCCTATATTTTTCCTTACATTCTACGGGCACGGGGCTAACCTTGTGGATAACATGGGCAAGGCTCTGCTGAACTAGAACGCATTCTGCGAAATCTCCAGCCATCAATGCCCAGTGTCCATAAAGCATGTAAGAGTGCATTAAGGGAGCTTTGCCCCGATTGCTCCTTGTGCCAATATGGGAGCCAGTGCATGCATACGTAGGAAAGCAAGAACTGATTTCGTCCCGCTTCGTTGTTTTTTGTTGTGTCAGAGAGGGAGAGGCTAATCAGCAAAAAAATAGAATTACATTAGGTCTAGAAAGCATTTTACAGGAGTCGGACAGATAAGGAAAACGCTATTTACGAAAAGGATGAGCACGCACCCAGCTGATTTGGGTACTTGTCTGCTAATTGGATGCACAGCATACTTAACGTGCATGTTTAAACTAAATGTTTAAACTGAATATTTAACTGAATATTATACTGAATGCTTCAACCAATTTTGCGCGCGGCACGCATTGAAGTAGCAGAAAAAAGTTGCATATGCAGGTGCCAGCGCCTAAAAGACAAAATCATGAAATTAAAAATCTTCCAGAGTGAACAAGTACGAGACAGTTAATCATAAAAACATATTTGGGCTACATGGCTTCACGTGTTGAAAATTCCCGCAGCACACATTAAACGAAGACGTAGATAGATAGAAAGGCAAGGTTACGGCGCCTACTTTCACTAATTTCTTGAGCTATAAAGAGTGCCATTTCGTAAGCACTGTTACCTGCTAACAACCGCGTAAGGGCTTTTAACGTCGTAATACGGTCGGTAGGTTTTTGGGTATGCGGATGTTCTTTTTTTACCTGCTCTAGCCCAATGCAATGTGCGTCCCCTCCACTTGTGTAAGGCAGGGCTCTTTCTTTAGGTCGTCATGCTTATTTCATTGCATTTGCTCGCGCGCGATGTGTATATATAGCTGTAGGCGCAGCGCCCGGCTAGAGGTGCTGTCATAGCAGTTGTTTTGTGCCCTTTTCGGTTCGTGCCTTCATTTTCTTTGCAGAAGGCACTGTTAAGTCGGGGGATCTCGGTGGGTCTCGGACTTCCGCACCAATATTGACAAGGGACCTGAAACCCCCCGTGTGAAATGTATAGACTGCATAAAACGGAAGCAGGCAGCCATTTCTAGTGCGCAAGCAGTTATACTAACCATTCCACGCATTTAGCTTGTTCTGTGTTTGTTTGCTTGTCTGTTTGTCTGAAGCCGCTTTTGTGGTGTATAGGTGAGCACCTCTCGGGGATCGCAACCTAACCCAAGCCCCACCCTTGGCAGCATCTGCCATAGAACGGCAGTGGCTGCACCGCTACACCACTGGACCGCTGTACGACTGCGCCATGAGTGGTGGGAAAACTCCAAGGCATCTTGAATGTGGACTGACCAATTGTGCATAGCTTGGCCTTAACCCATTACTACTATCCGAACAACTGCCATCCGTGAACACTGGGTCTGAACACCGGAAGCGAAGTGAAAACCGAGCTGCAAGTGCACCTATTGTTCGGATATGGACTAACTACGCAAACAGAACTTCATTTTTTTTCTTGTCAGTAGTAATTGCAACATTTCTTCTCTATCATTTCGAAAATTTCAGTGTGATTTTTAGTGAGAGTGGTTAACGTGCATTCTAAAAGACGAGACGGAGAAAAATACAAAGTTGGCAGCACTGCACAAAAGGTAGAAGAAATAGGCAAACTTGTGCGCGTACACCACGAATCAGTACAAAGCTGTCCGCTGTTGTGCTCGCGCTCCCTTTCTGCTGTTGAGTTCGGCGGATTTGCACATGGGGGAGGATTCCCTGAAAACCACCGCGAGGGCGAATGAGCCCTCTGGAAGAAACGTGGCTGCAGGAATGTCGGATGCAGCGACGATAATGGCGTCCCCACGTGTTCGAACATGCCATCGGGTCGACGAACGGAGTGTTGTCCTCTTCAGTCACGCTGGGGTTGAACAACTGCCCTGGAGCTGCGTCTTCGACAGAGGTTCACGTTCCAGTCATCAGACAACGAAGCACAAGATCTTTCTACCCGGCTGCTGGGAGACAGCCCGCATTCCTGTGTCACACAGGCGCCTTCCTGTTCCACATGGGCGCAGTCCGGACCCACGTGCGCGCCCACCTGGAGGCCCTGTGGACGACAACGTGACCGGGTCTTGTTCCCTTTCCATCGACTGAGCTGCGAGAGAACATCAGGACCGCCCTGCCGTGGGTGGTACCATCAGTGCCATCGTTTGATTGGACATCATTCTTCGAACTGTATTCACCAGCTAGGGATCTGGGGAATACGAAGAGTATTTAACGAGCTGCTGGTTTGGTACCAGAAGAGGGCCCCCCTCTTGAGTGAAAGCCTTTGCTGGGAGAGACTCCCGACTTCTAAGAAATTCCCTTTACTGAGAAGCACTCTCAGTTGCCCTACTTGTACATTATGTAAATAATCATTGTATAAATTTTTCCAAGTTTTCTTCCTCCGATCGTCCTCGTCTCTTCTCCGGCCCAGTCACGCTACCTGAATCCCAACACCGCCCAGCTCCAAGGCTCACAGAAACAACGAGCACACAGGGACAGCGTGGAGTTCTTATGTTTCAGGTCTGTGACATACATTCAGCAAACTGTTAACAATATCTCCCCTTTGTATAAAACGAAGTCTAAAACAGGCCGCTAGTCGCTTTCACTCTCACTCCCTTTATTTCTCTCTCCACCTAGCTCAAACCTCAAAGACCCTCCTTCGATGGAGCCAGAATTTAAACACTTGATGTGGGCAGCGAAACACTGCCTGCACTACGCATCGACATTAAACGGGCAGAAGGTTTTTATTTTTTGTTGCCTCAACACTACGGGAAATCTTTTTGTTGTTTTTCATGTAAATATTATCAATTATTTTATGGTTTCTCAGGGTTAAAAGCGCAAAAACTCAACGTCTGGTTAAGCTCAGTAATTTTCTGCCGTAAAAGGTGTGCGAAAGGCGAGGACAACCCGAAGAGGAATTTGATACCATTTTTTACAGCGTACGTGAGCACAGATGGTTCCACTGCTTGTTGACATTTCCTATAGATTTTTGGTGCTCTTCCCGGACACCAGCAAAGAGACAAATACATACTCTTCGCTTGTTCAGAGTTTTGATCGTCACAGGAAAATGGGCCCGACCGGAACATTTAGACCAATGTAGGCTCCTAACGAAACCGTCTTTCGCTGAATCTATCTCTTTCACTGCATAAAAATGAATGTCAAGGCTCACAAAAAATGCGTCTGCTTTTCGTCACTTGATGATTAAAAAATGTTCCTCAATTTGGTAGAAAGCAAAAGGTGGCAAAGGACAATAGGTAATTACTATAAGGCGTGAAGAATAGATATATGGGCAATTTCCGAAGTGTATGCATATTTGAAAAACAAATCTGGAATAGACCGCAATCCTCTACTCTGTACACGCGATTCTAGAAGTGACAACTAGGCTAGTGCAATATGACGCGTCTTATTGGCTCACACTAAGAAGGGCTTGAAATACCAACTGTAACCTGTGCTGCGAAACTAATTTCCGGTGAGGCACAAGAAAATAACAACATAGTATGGTATTCTTTCCTACATATATGTTATCTACTGGCGCTTGGGTCAAGAACATTGTTTACGAATGTGACAAAATATTAACTTAAATTTTCTCTGAGCTCATGGCCAATAAATTTAAAGCTGTCGTTTATAAATCTATGAGGGGTTTCCGGTTTTTTTCAATCCAGGTGCGTAAATAGTTTTCTCCACACCTGCCTACTTTTAAACAGTCGAATTAAAATGTTTATATGGTCGGTGCCCTTCGCTGTTAGTGATATACAAGATTTGCAAACACTAACAATAAATTGAATTCCTTGGCATGTCGGATGTTTAAGAATGTTCGCTTAATACATTTTATTCGAAAACATATTAAGAATACCGGGTATGATTCAATGCTTTCCAGCTTGTTTTTATGCCAACAATTTAATGGATAGGATTATGTTTGCAGGTTCAGGTTACTGGTGTGCTTTAACTACAGACACAAGAGCGGCGCTAGTGCTCGTTCTTGTACTCTTCGGTGATATACAAGCATAAAAATCAAATCCTATTATTTTTTCCAACGGTTTCTCATTTCTCGACGAGGAGTGGAGAAATATTTCGGAAAAACAGGCCTCGTTTGAGCCGAATAATTGTATTTCTGTAGGAAATTTACCATGCCTCTAACTGCCTACGCAAGCATGCAGTTGCAACTACAAAAAAACGGGTTCGCAAAAATGTGCGCTGTAAGCTTTTTTCGAACAACTTTCGGCCGTGAGCCCCAAAAAGAGCATCGACTGCTCGGAGAGGATACACAGAACCTGAGCGGCAGTACTGAAACTGGTCAACACCCAGCGGGCATTACGCTTCCCCTACGGCACCGCAACTTCCCTCCTAAGCTTATATATTGACACCAAAAATACTGAACACTGTGCGGTAAAAGCTCTAGTGAAACCATTAGTGCCCGTACGTAAAGCAACAAATAAAAAGAGAAGCTGTCAATCTGTTCAAGTCTGGAAAGTCTCTGAGGGTTTCGGTTATGCTCCGGGATGTAGTATAGCCGTGGTGCGAGGCGGTATAAAAAGCGGAGGGGATTGACCTGTCCCGCGGCTGTCACACTACATCACTCTTGAGTAAGATTTGGAAGGCTTTCCTCGTTGTGAGCCTCTCCAGCGCTACAAACTTTCGTCGGATAAAATATGAACTCGCAGCCCTAGCTCTTCATTTTCTTCGGGAGCGCCATAGCAACGCCGTACAATCCCAGGCAAGCATGTCCGCTAACGCCGCCGTGCTTCTAGAAGAAACTGCAAGAGATGAGCGCCGCATGTTCCGCCAGTACTGACCGCGTCAAGGTTGCACAGGTCACGGTTGCGCTTCCACTGGCGAGCTCTTTCCGTACATTACTTCTTAGAATGCTCCCCGCGCTATCGAGACGTCACCCATTACTGATTTTACCAATAATGGTCAGTGTAAAGCATTCACTCTATAGCTTTCCCTCAGTGTTGTCTTTATCTTCGGCGCTGGGTCTGATCAGGAGCACCTAAACATTCGAGTCAACATTTGCACTAGTTAATTTACTGCAACGATTGCGAAAAGTTTAAAGTGCTTAAGCAATTCTTTTTTTTTTACCTTTTTTTACTATTTGCTACCCCCCATCCTTGATTTTTACCCCAACCAATAAAAAACCTTCAGTGGGTGTACGGAGCACAAATAGCGGTAAATTACTTAAAACTCCGAAACAATGTGATCCACCTAATTTTTAGAGATTGTTCTTCATAGTTGATAGAACAGAGTAGCTCTGTGAGGGGCTACTAGAAATGTTATGTTTTGTTACATTACCATATACACGTAATTCTTGCAAAATGTCAGCCACCTTTATTTAAGAAGGAAAAGTGATACCAGTTGGCTCCTGGTGTATTTCTCAATGAATTTTTATGGCAGGAGAATTAGCCTGCTATCTAAAGCTAATATTTTTGTTCTAATCAAATTTGATTCTTTAGAGTTCTAAGCCGAATAAAAGCAATATATTTAGAATACTAGAGGAATGTTTCCTTGAACCGAAACAAATTTCTTTGAAAAGAGGCTGATCGTCAGCTACGAACCACCGTGCATATTACTTGCAAAATGCAAAAAGAAAGCGGAGAGTCAATTAAAAAAATCTTCATGATCACTTCACACACCAATTTAGTGGAAATTAGAACTGTACCTACATAAGACGCACCCTGCCGCATATCATTCATCAAAACACCCGCAACGCTTCACGAGTTATCTCCGCCACCTGTACGTGCAAAAGAAAAGTCAACGTAAACTAACTACCACCAACAAGAGATAAAACAGCTGCTAACCCAACATTTTCCCAGGGTCCACCAAATTGAAAAAAACTTATCGTGACTGCACTCTGCACATCCTGAGTCACTTCTGAATCATCAGAGCTGGCTGCATGTCGCTCTCGCATATTCAGAACTCTGTATCGTATTTTCCGCATTGAAGCCTACTATTTTCATGCACTGTCTAATGTGCCGTGCGGTGTCATTCGTTTCATTTTTCTGGAGATCGGAACGGGAAACTCTAATTGCCAATTTAACGCCTCCTTATTCTTAAGGAGTCGCAGCGAATGTCTGCAACAAGCAGCCAGGTCCAACATTTTTGGACAAAATTTTTGAATATTGACGACTTGTTAAGTATTGTTACGAAAATATAGAAAGTAACGGTCTATTCTTTCCATATGCAGCAAAATGTTGCTTTTAGAGGATTTCCATCGCTCGCATGAAGCAGTTAAGTCTGTCATAAAAAAAGCAATGGGGTACGCTTTTGACGATTGCACAAACGTTAATAGCAAAAAAATGCAAGCATGTGGACGGGAGATCTGCGCATATATTTATTTAAATATTACAATATGTGAAAAATTTCGTTCATAAACTCTTTCCTATAAAAAATGTTTTTGTCCAAAATTATTCGGTATGACTGTGAAAACCTTCAGAACAGAGTTTCATCTCCTGGGGTTTTTTGAGGTTCTTGACGTACTGTTCGTGATGAGGCACGTCAGAAGGAGAGACATGGCGCTGTTCATTGTCAGGGGAATGGATTTGAATAATAAATATAAACAATCAACATAAATAGAAAGTGATTATGAATATAAGCATAGTAGGGAGACCTAGAGCAGTAATAAAAAGGAACAGAAATTTTTTGACTGGAGCATAAAAATTATTTGGATAATCAAACTCAAAACACAGGTTTTCATGACTTCCTAAACTGGTTTTCAGGTGAACCATAGTTTACTCGTAAACTTCATGGCAAAAGTAAAAATGCGCGATCTTCCTGGAGGGCAGGCGCCATATTAAGACACCAGTGAGAAGCGGATAGTAATTTGAAAAAAATAAACTTCATAAACATTAGATATTTGATGCATTCGCCCAGCCATGCAGGTATTTCCAGGTCCCTAAACACAAAGTTCCAACTGTTCGCAAAGCACGCATGCAAAATATTTTCCGCTAACTGAAGTAAAAAGAAAAGGTGAAACGTACAGATACGAAAGAACATTCCGAAAATAACGTAAGCTGTTCTATTTGCTTTAAGCGCTCGGCCACATTGCACTTTAAGCGGCTTCTGTAGCAAGCGGCAATCGTAGAAGTGTTACTGTAGCTAAAATTAAATGGTAGGTGAAAATCTCAGGTGTTGGTATTTAAAACAAATATGACTTGCAGTGAGTAGAAATGAAAACATGAAAGCTAGGTGTACAGGGCACTTACCAAGATGCAAACACCTAAAGGAGACACCTCTAAGGACCTGCAACAGCTTACAGTCGGAAGATCTGCTTGGCGCAATTAAGAACTCTTCTCGACTACTCAGCGGCACTGGTGTTCGGCTGATTAGCACTAACGAACTTAAGTCTTCAACTCTGACCCTGGCTGCCACATTACTCGCGAGTCAAGATAGAAAAACCGCGCGTACAGTTTGCGTCACCGTTGTGTTGCGCGCTCGGACAGCGCACTTCCCTGCAAAAAAATCCAAATCTTGTCGCACCCTCTAGGGTCCAGTGGCAACAAATGCGTGGAAGTTGTGCCAGATAGACCCGCAAACAAAGTAGACAGGAGTACTTTTCCCAGCAATCAGAGGCTGGTCTGTAATTTCAGTTTTTGTTACCAAGAACGCACTGCTCGAGCGCTCTACACAAATGTGACGTGGACTATACAGAGAGTTCGGTACAAAAATAAGGGACCTCCACTTTATGGCCTAGAGCTCTTCTCTATTCACTACATACGAAACTCTGCTCTCTTGGTAGGAAAAATTTCTTTATTACGAGTTATCAGCAGACATAAATAATGAAGTGAGGGTCGAATCAATGAAGGCAACCACGCGCAGCCGTGCCGCAAGAAGGAAGTTTGCATTAGATGATGGCATCGCAAGAAAGTTCGTTGCGTGACAGCTGCCAACGTGAGTCGATGTGGGGTGCAGTTGTGAAAGCTTCCGGATAGTTGCGACAACCAGAGGTTCTCGAACGCACGCTCACACCGCACAGTACGCAGCCTCTAGTATTTCGCCTCCATCGAAATCAGGCCCCCGAGTTCGCGATCGAAACCGGGTCTTTCCGTTCAGCAGCTGAGCTTCATAACCACTGAACCACCGCGGCGGCATTAAAATTCTTCCCTCCCTTGAAATGAAAGCTACCATAGAGTGGCATTCGCGCGTTCTTTCTGGTGTGCAGTTATGAAAATATTTGACGTGCAAGACATACAGTTAGGGTTTGGTGCCCCAGCGGCCAGCGCTGACGAAGGACAAGGAAGGCGAAGCTGACGAAACTCAGTTTTGCGCTCACGAACGCTGGACTACAGAGCTGCACTGTGTTCGCCAAAATTGTGGTCGTCCACGTCTATTGTTGGATTTGCCTCTTTACAGAGGCGTTTGATACGCGTCGCTGTATGTTTAGTTTGTCATGAAAACAAACAAGAAACTTAAGGCGCGTAAGGACAGCTGGAGAGAAAGAAGGTGGCTCAGGTTGCCACTTAAAGGACGGTGGTTTCGTAACTTTCCTTAGTCGCAGTAAGATTCAAATCACCGCGCCTTTTATGCCTGCTTTACATGCACCATGGAACAGTTCGTGTAAGGTCAACGACTTGTCACTAGAAAAAGTGTGCTTTCCTTCAAGCGCTCTGCTTCGGTACCTCTTACCGGCTTTGTCCCCGTTGCACAGACACTAACGCTTGTTACCAGCACCCACCACTTCACGAGAAGCACAGCCGTCGCGCTTGACATACGACGCTAACGAGCAAGACAACACACAACGCGTCAGCCTCCGTGTACACTGGCGAAGAAATAATTCACTTAGCAATTCGGTGTTCTTTCTCCGATCGTTTTTTTTTTCTGCTCCGGCAACACATTTGTTTGCAACCAAGCGGAACAAAGGACCTCAGTGACAAGAAGAGGGCCCAGTATCAAGAGTCAAGCCCTCCTTTTCTGCAGCGTGTATCATTTATAAATCACACTGCGTAGTCAACATCCTTTGTGGTCACTTTTCTCATCCTCCTAGTTCCTTTCTTATTTATGGCGTATATTTTGAAATTCATCTTTTCTTAGTGTTTTGTACATTGCTGCCCCTGTAATAATTTTCTTTGCCATTCTTTTTTTCCGTCTGGTAGCGATCTTTAGTGGTGCGTTTAAGATAGCAAGATTTTTTCTCTTTTCAAAGGCCACTTTTCTCTCGACCACTGGCTCCATATCACGTCTCTTTGACATATTTTAGTGGAGCAATTTGTTTTCGCTGGTTTTTTAGGCCTAATTATCTGGGACAAATTCTTGCAGCTTGTATTACGGCGTTTAACTTCCTCTTCTTCTTCCTCTTAATACATGGTACATACCCACATGGGGGGGTTGTCCAAGGTGTAGTAGCATAAACAAGGAAATTTCCATAGCTGCAAGGTTGGTTTCATCTTCTTTTGAGCAATTTTTTTTAACTCGTGAGTGATCAAGCTGTGTCCCTATTCGTGGTTTATTCTCTTTAATGCATGCGTCTGGTGTTTGTTTTGCGCTGTTAGCTCTAGGGTACACCAAGATAATTTTTCTTATATATTGCGTGCTTCTCCACGAAATTGTTTTAAAGACAGTCACAGTGGGGAGAAGAGAAATATCTATTTTGAGGAAGCTAGAGAGCGCAGCCTGAGCGATCATTATCTGAAATGCTACTCTCCCCTCGGGAACGGGGAAGAGAAAAAGATGCTGGTGATGGTTGACCATCCGGACGGAAGGAAGAAGCAACTATCCACAAGTGCAGCCGCACCATCCATTCCAAAAAAATGCATATCAGCGTGTCTAATTTAGGCGTATTCCCGTGAGTCCACGTGGCGCCTTCTGCGCACGCATTCTCTTATCTTCCTTGAGTTGAAAGCAGCAGGGGACATCCAAAAATGCCAAACTTATAACTAGTCATCTAAAAGAAAACCATCTGTCCTACTCAACTTGGGAAGGTTGGCCGTGTTAGAGAACATTACCAAGGAACTAAGCTTAAGCAGGAATCATGCAGGTCATTTCATAAGCGCTTCAAACGCGCCTTCTTTCCCTATTTGAAAGCCGTCCACCGCTGGGAAAAATAAAAAGGCCGCCACCGTGAGGAAGACGTTGAAGTAACGAGCGTTAGCTGTTTGGTTTACTAGACGAAGAAAGCGAAGAGTGCTCCAAAATGGCATGAAAGAAGTAAAATTGATAGACTTGCAATGGGCATAAAAACGCGTCACATTATCACTCTCAATTTTTGTGTGCTCATCTGGATCTGCTCAAGTAAAATGGGCACAGGAAATATTAAACATTTACAACTGAAACGTGCTTAAAAAGATATAGAGACAAATCGCCGTCCTAGCGGAAGGTTCCCTCTTAGCTATGGGTAACAAAGTTCTTGCCTGGGCAGCTGCGACGCTATTCTGAAAGGATTCTGCAAAATTAGCATTGTTCGCTCTGGATTGATGAGCGTGCTTAAGCGCATTCTTCAATTAGAGCTGCAGGCATATGTGAAGTCTACAAGTATAAGAATAAGGACGGAATCTATACTAAAGTGAAGGCAAGGCCTCAGCTGTGGCCTAGTTGTTTGAGTATCCACCTCGCACGCGAGACTCTCTGGGTTCTGTCCCCACAGTAGCGGGGGGCTGAAAGATCGGCCATCGAAAAAAAAGTTCCTAAGACAATTTATAGAAACCTCCTTGCGCTCACTGCGATACAAGCTTCAATCGCAAACTTGGAATATAAAAGAAGGCACACAACTAAAGAACAGCGTTGGTAGCCTCGCAAGAAAATGAAATCCGACAGCCGAGCATTCCGAAGAGGGAGGGTACAAAATCAACATCAAAGAAACCACAATAGTAGCAAACCAAACCTAGACCGCTGGCAGGCAGCCACCCCGTTGTTCATGAACCAGGACGTTTCTCCGCTGTTCACAGAAACCAGAAGCACAAGAAGGGAATATAAATAACAGCACGAAAGAAAGAGAGAGGGACCGCGGACTAGCAACACTTTCCGAGGTTAAAGCCAATTCACGATAAATGAAAAGCGGCTACACCGTCAACACATAAAAAACACAATTTTTAGAAAAAAAATATGAATGTAAAAAACAAGAAAAAAGAATGTAAACAACGCCAAGGCAAAGAGCTCCAAGCAAGGTGAGAAGGGGAAGGCAGGCATGCGGAAGACAGCAGCTGAAAGTGGAAAATCGAAAAACAGAACAGTATCACAAAACTCACAGAATAGCGGTAATCAAATAAACCAGCAGCCACCTACGCACAGCGCATAGAAAGCAGCACTGTGATTAACAGCCATAAATCTCGTCTACAACTTCCTTCGCTCTTGCGCAAACTTCACAACGCCGCACTGCTTATGCAAGCTTCCGCCTGCTTCTCGCCATGCAATACACCTAAAGCAACTTAAAATACCACTGAAGCAGGACCGGAGTCGGCTCCGCAACATCGGAACTTTTTTAAAGTTAGACACATTTGGTCGCAAAAAATGTCTCGATATTGACAATAAGTTATTCAAAACCAGATAGGCTATTTGGTTTCATTGTGCCTCCTAAACGCAATCAAAAGAACCTCCGTTTAATCACTTCTTTTCGTTCTTTGCTAGGGTTCTTTCTTTCTCCCTTTCATTATTTCTTCCTTTCCCTCTCTTTTTATTTCTTCTCTCTCTCTTCCTTACTTTCTTTCGGAGGGAAGTAACGGCCGATAGAGGCCACTTGGAACAGCTTTCCTAGTCGACAGCATAAGCTCGCGCACTTACTGCAGCGAAAGGAAAGTGCGCATACACTTAAGGCGTACTGACGCAACTCTGCCAACACATTTATTAATTATCCTAATTGTATCGCCGCACTCCAAAGCCAATAACCGTTTCAGGCAACCACATTCTTTGACCGGAGAGTCAGAGTTCTCTTTCGTGGACAACATTCCTCTGTTTTACTTTTCTGCAGTTGTTCTGTAATATCGCGGACTTCGATTAAAGAGGGCCACAAATTCACGACCAGCAAACATGCCATTAATGTTGGTTACTCACTGTGGAGAAGAGCTAATTACCGGACAGTAACCGAATAACGGGGACTAAAAATGATGTTCTTCGTCTCTTCTTTCATAGGATTTGTACTTGGGGCTGAAAATTTAGTGACTGAAATCTCCACAAAGCTTCCTCATCCGGCAGGCAGTCTTTCTGCTCAACAAACGTGTGCCTGCGGGGAGCAACGTCAGTCCTTGCACCCAACATACCAAAAATCGTTTAGAGTGTAGCCTTTCGGCATTCCTGACTTTTCTTCCTGTGTTCGTCGCGAAAAGGCGAGAAACACCTTTTGCTGCTAGGCACCGCACTTTCGGCGTGACTTCACCGCTCATTCAATATGCATAACATGGAGGAAACTAAAGCAGTAGCTTAGCATGAGCAGCACCGGTGGGCGTTGCTGACTTCCGCAATTTGGCTAAGGGACGCAGCGTTCCGGTTGTTTATCTTGTAGTTTGGAAGGAACTCTCGCCTGACCTCGCAAGATTCGAGAAGCACGTAGAGCTAGGGAATTTTTTCGACGCCCAGTCTTATCTCTCTGCGTGCCATTCGTGGCGCTCGCCTCCCAGTTTTCGCATTCCGCGTCGCTCAGAACTCTTCACTTCTAACCTGTCGGCCATGGCCTCCAAGTTGCATGGAATGTAGCCAGCACCGCCGCTGACAGGATAATAATGCTCACTAGGCCGTACCTTCTGCTTAAGACGTTCTCTCTAGGTGGTACATTTTGTGGCGACCAGCGTAAATGTACCAGGCAGGGAGTTCTTATGTTTATGCATATCTCACATATTGCCTACCGTACACAAAAAAAGTATTGGACAGCTCGAATGCATCCACTGCGCCTCAATTTTTTGACTAAGTAGTACGATCCAATAATGAGGGCCTACTCTGATACTGAATTTTTTATAAACAGAACGATACTGCATGGAGAACCATTTTCTGTATAAAGCTGGAAAATTAGCTTTGTAAAAGTGGCCTTTTTTGTGTCTTCATTCTAAAAAGTAAGACATGAAATGCGTAATACGGCAAGGAAATAATTAAATAGTTGTGCTGCTTTTCAGAAGTGGTGAAAAACACCACAGCACTTGGCCTAACATGTTTTTCCCCAGTTGAAGTTTTCATGCCGTGGCGATGTCATGTTTGCCTTCTTGCATCCTCCGCTTCCAACCTGTGGAAGTTTTTGAGAACAGTATAGAAACGAAAATAATGCACCGCTGACGAGTTTGAAACGTTTTGGAGAGTGTCAGGCTCGTAAAGCCGCATAACGGTCCCCATTCGAGGATTTCAGAGGCGGTGAGTTCTAGGGGAACCGAAACAACGCGTCTATTAACTCGTACCACGCAAGCTAATTTTATGGATTGAATACAGATTTTACGGCATTCTGCCGAAACGACCGTGATTTGCGTGGCTCTGTCTTTGTGCCTTGCACCCCCATATTGCTTGAATCGATGTAAATGTTATCGTGGTTGCGCAATGGAACCATCGCTTGCAGCATTTAGTTGGTTGGACCAAACACACTTAGTGCATATTTGGCATTACCAGATTGTGAATATTTCGCGCAGGAAAGCCTATTCCTCCCTAGCTTAAAGCAATGTGTCATTCAACTCAGAGCTAAGTCGTGCGCGTGTGCAATCGCTTAATTCCTTACAGCAGCTAACAGTCCTTAGTACAGCGTCAACGATTACTTGTCGGCTCATGTTTCCGTGTGTTCGCGTCTGCTAACTGTAAATAAATTGCAGTTTCGTCACGTTTCGTGTGAAAGCTAAAGTGATCTTCAAATCGGGTCGACGAATGCAAAGCGACGAAGTGTGTAATGATACCTCAGTGGAGCTGTAATCGTTGCCTCTTTGTTTAAACACATTATTGCTACTCATAGCACAGTGCGTCCGCGAAGTGCTAGGAAAGGAGCGGTAATCTTTTTTTCCCTGGGAAATGGGGCCCGGCGTGAAAAAATAAGAAGCTGTTCTCCCCTCTCTCTCTGTCAACTCCACACTTGAAGCCGTGTGCATAGCGCCCAACGTAGCGTCGTATTATCTTCCGGGTTGCATTGTGGTTTAAGCACTGGAGAGAAAAGCTCAAGATGTTGCTGGCCGTGGCATGCCTGACCAATACGTCAAGCCCTCGCTTGCCCGTAGTCATTAATTGCTCGTATTGATGAGTATCTATTAAGGAGAAAGCCTTTATTCGCTGATAAGTAAGTTGGGTGAAATTTGTAGACAAAGGCTCTCAGCACAAGTGTCCGCACTTGTGTCGTAATTAAAATAGTAAGGAAAGAAAATTGGGGTGTAGGTGGAATTGAACCCGGGCCGTGGGCATGCAAGACTAGGACGCCGCCACACCGCCATGACACTTCTCTTTTCTTCACTGCACGCAAAAAACTTGGGTCTAGGTGGGAGTTCAATTCGGGCCACTGAGTTGCGAGACGGGGGCGCTTGCCACTCCGCCACGGTACTTCAACATCCGCCGGCACTTCACTTCGACATTTGAAGCTGAATAAAGGCGCGTGTAGTGAATGCATAGCCTTTAAAAAGCGTATCTTAGAGATATGTACTCAGGCTACATGATTAATTATGAGCACGTTAATTACACATGTCGTAATCAAGCGAGTAATAAATTTCCTCCGTTTCCCTTAATTTCCTCCGTGCTTGGCTTGCAGTAGTAGCGCCATCATGCGGCACCCACTGAAACCTCTTCGCAATGTACGGCGATGGCCAGCAGATGTCTCAGGTTGCGGAGAGCACACAGCTTTCGCATTTCCGCGCGTAAAGAGACGAGTGCACATTATAAACTTTTGCTTTTATTCTCCTTGATACAAATATACTGGGTCGTGAAAATCGTATTCTTCGCTTGCGTTTCTGAATTTTTCCCTCAGCCCTAAGTAGGTTTCATGACACATAACTGTGCGGCGGCGTGCTTCAAGTACCGCAGCCGCTTACCTGTACGGTGTACCTCGTAGGTGTAAACGACGTCATAAGCTTCGCGTCTCCGTTGACAAGCCGGCTTGGAGCGTGCCTATAAAATCCTAAAAATAAAAGAATGCACTGAAATATACGCGAAGCGACTACTGCAACCATGTATAAGGACGAAGTTTATTTTTGAAATATTGCTTCAGTTTCACGTTAAGATTTTAAATGCAGCGCTTTAAAAACTTACAGATTCCATGCATTACATATCTAAGATAGATTGGTCTCCATAGCATTAGGCAACCATAAAATAATAGAAACGTGAAAAAAGCGTCGAAACCTTCAGCTAATTTGATAACTCAAACCTGACATGCGAAACGTATTGCGTCACCGGAAGGAAGTGCCATAAAGTAAGAACGGGATGCAGACAATTTCTTTTTATACTGCTTGAGCATCACGGCTACAAAACAATTTATAGTGAGTTTGGACAACCACTGCCTCTCATGGCCATAATGTCATTTATCTTGGTGAAGATTCTGCGCCAGGTATTATCAGTGAATCTAAATTGAACATGCAGTTTAACTATACATTTTGCTCCGAAGTTTCGAGTGAACACTCCAATGGTTTATCTATTTATGAGTTTTTGGGAACCCGCGCATAAAAGCATATAATTCATATCATAATGGATTCCTAAAATCTTGAATAGGAAAACGATACTTCGTCCTTTACAACTGCTGTTTTTATAACTAATTTACAAAATATAGTACCGATATCAGCAATGAAATTTTGCCTATAATTATTCAGTAAATTCATGCAACAGGTTGACTGACAAGCCACCCACCGGATAGATAAGATCATTGCTCGCGAAACAGAGCAGGTGATGACATTGCAATTACTTCCCTCGACTTTACCACTTTGTTCGTTGTAAAATCGTTCGATATATTCTGTACGCAGGCGCCGGTAGCTTTCTCTCAACTGTAAACTCTTTCTGTGCTAATCAACACACTCTCTTCAAAGATGCCTCGTGTAAAACTCAACTTGGTTTCTTTCAACATAGCTTCCTCTACTTCCACTCTAATGTTCCGACTGATGCGTTATTCTCTCACTTAAAATGGATTTAGATTCTTCGTGACCGCTTGCTATTGAAGTTTAAACCTAAGCCTGTACTCCTTCCAATTGCTTGAATTATTACTTTTTTAAGGTACTGTTACCAGTTTGTTTATGTTGTCACTGATGTTCGCTTTTCCACCCTGGTTATGATGTCCCCCGAGGTTAGTGAGCATGGTTCCGTTATCTTCCTAATCAATAAATATATTCCAAGCGCTTAAACGCTTTTCTCACTTTTTAATGCCCGACTCTTTCTAGGTGATTTCGTAACTACCGTCCAATTACATACTCATCTGACGTCACCGCCCTCCATAATAAACTTACCAAAATGCGTGATCAATGTAATGCCGGAATTATATCAACTGATGTTTCTGAAACCTCACTGATTTCTTTACATGGTAATTTAAACTTTGATTCAACAATTAACGTAATAAAACTGTGCACTTCACTGTATATAAGTCATATATAAGAATTTAGGCGTCCATATTTCCTGTCATGTGCCCCTATGTAAACGCAATAACCTGATGTCTTAGCCTTGAAGTAGTGTTTTAGGCTACTTGTGTGTCAGCATTGCTTTAGAATAATGTTCTGTAAAGTCACCAGCCTACACAACATTTGTATGTCAAAACTTAGAATAGCTAACTCGGGCATGATCTTTGTCAGAATAACCTTATAAATACAAACTGTCAGTAGAGAATCGCACCGCCACTTTAATGTGCGTACTGGGAATTTTTTAGAGCCATTCTAATTAATACCCAAAGCAGTCCTTATTAAAGCCACAGAGATTTATTATGTTTAAAACCACGCGTAAATTGGTTAAACTTATCTAGACTTCTTTCTCGAATTAGAGCATCTCTTTCCTGCTTATTTCATGAGATCATTCGCGCATTTCCTAAAGGCCAGTCATTGCAAATATTGTATGGCTGCAACGCATTCTTTGCCGTAGCCACCAAACCAAAATACTCTGAAAAGCAGCTCATTCCATTTTAACAATCCTATATCCTTGAACGCTGCCGCGAATAGGAGAAACTACTGAAGGGGCGACAATCGCCAACAAGGCGTTATATCTGCTGTCGAGGAAGAAAGTCTCTGGGTCTAAACCATTCATCATTATGGCAAATAACGCAGAATAAGTATGTTGCCCTTGATACAATCGACCCGAATTGTAATGTCCTGCATTTAGACGCTTGAGGAACTGAAAAAAGGTGTTTTAAAAAATAAAGAAGAGCGTCGTTTAAAAAAAAATGAAACGGTCTTATTTAAAAGCAACCAGCATTCATGTGCTTTCCCTGAATAAGCAGAGGCGCTCGCAGCCCTCAGTCACATTATTTTTTTTCACACGCAAAGTGTGTCCAGCACAGGTTTCATTCTCCACAGCTAGCAAGTCGCAAGGCAAGCATGCGCTAGGCCCAAATTTACTATGCGAACACTTAGGAGACACCCTATTACATGTTTCGCGGTCCTCTCACCTGCATACAAAGTGGTAGGGACAGCGCTGCAAATCCGGAACTATGCTGGCCAGTCTGGGTGCTCGTAAATAAGTTCTCTGGACAAGTCTAGCGCATGCCCAAACAGACGTAGGTCGACAGGGGGCAGGCGCAAGCAGCGGACGGCCTCTGCTGGTAACACAACTGCCGACGTAAAGTAAACCTGGCAGGCTTTGCGCCCAAAGACGGTGCTGGGTCTCCGGCCAACGTCTCTGGCATGAGAAAGATCCTTTACCCTGCAACGCAGCTGCATCATGAGAGACACAGACCATGCCGGAAGACCAATCTGGAAAGACAGTGTCACATCTTATTCGCTGTAGCTGCTTACTTATGGTAACTGGATGTGCCACTTCAGCGTTGCACCATTAGCAGCATGACGCTGATAAAGGATCCATAGTGTGGGAGAGTCGGTACCGACAAAGGCGAGGTCAGCCAATGTACAGTGCCAGCTTGCTCTTGTTTCGAAGACAAATGGAAGCACTCAGCGGAAAGATGGTCTAGAAATATATAGATCACTGCAATTTCTATTTAAGTGCAAGTATTTCAGTGTAATGACTGAAGAACTTCTTGATTTGCGAATATCAGATTGAAAAGTTGTGGACAAAGCAAATTATAGCTAGGGCCAAATTTCATAACGTACTAATTAATAGCTATATGTCAAAAGGGCGAGGGGGGGCATGTTTATTTTGCGCATCTATTGGCCACTGACTGTAAGAGGGCGCAGTATCGATATTCGTACACGTGATCACGTTTGTGCACTAGAATAAGGTGGAAAAATTTTCATAAGTAAACATAAGGCATCACAACTGCTCTTGATTAACGCTACTAAACACTACCGGTGTCTCTATCTCTTCGTTCTCTCAACCGAAAGTGTGTGGCAGCGCCCGAAGGCAATGTCCTGGAGGCAAAACGGACTGAAAAGACATTCTTAAATCTCAAACCCACGTTTTCCAGCCAAGAGCAACGACATTTTATCGTTTTGGAGACAAACACAATTATTTAAATTATTACGTATAAGTGAGAGCCGCCATTGGCCAATACTCTTGATGTTATCTGTTGTTGAGTTTGCCGTAGTAGCTTTAACAACACCTCGGTGAGAGTTAACTGCAATATGCTACTAATATAGTCATTTTATAGTATTTTATTACATTTTAACCGTGGAACCTTTGTACAGTCCAAATACGTAATAACATTTGTTCTGAAATGACCCCGCATATGCACAACAAAACAATAAAAGAAATCTTGTTGCGAAGAACCAGTCGAAAGTTAATTAAGCCATTAGCGTCTCAGGCCTTCGATCGTTCTGCAGGTATTTTAAACTGCTGCGATAACATATATTCACGTACAAAACTTGGCAAGTGATGTTATATTCTATCTCGGCTTTCTAGAATGGTTTCAGAGAGGCCACGTGAGGTAAATTTTGTGTTTTTCTGTAAGGCAACCAAACGGTGTATGTAGTTATCCATTGGTTTCAGCATAAAAAAAGTGAATTCGGCCGATCTGAAAGATAAGAAAATGACTAAATTTAGAACCTTAAAATGTGCTGCGTAAAGCTCCTCCGGTGGACAATGGAAACAGTAACAATATTGAAAATAGGGAAAGGATAAAACATAAAAACATGGGCACGTCGCCTATTCCACATATATGAATACTAGTGACCAAGTAAATGCTTAGAAATATTGGGCCCGTGGCAAAAATTACACGCAAAAATGATCTGAAGTGCTGCAGAGTTTTCAAATTATTTTTACGCCGCTTTCATACCTTAAAGGGGCTCTGAAAAGGGCTCTAATAAAGCTGCGGTATGCCTAGGATCTGAAAGCACGCCGCTTCTAGAAAATTGTCCGGGAAAAATTTTTTAATGCGCTTTGTAGAAACAGAGTTATCTGTAGTCAAATTTCGAAATTTAGCGTCTTCGCGCCTTTTTCTCGCCTCTCGTCAATTTTTGCTTAATGGAAGGTCGGCGCTCATCCGCCGGCCCCACCTCCGGGGGCGGAACTTCCTGACCCGCCGGAGCTACGCGGCTTATTGGCCGCGGCCTTGGTAGCTGCCTGTCATCTGAAAGAATCTAACCAGTAGCCATATCTCAACATGTATACGTATATGTGGGTGACAGAAGAGGGTGCGAGCAAAAAAAAGTCGCCTCGAAGGGCTCGCAAACTTTTGCGCGTAATTGTGGGTCCTCTGCTGCTTGTAGAAGTGTAATATTTAGCTCAGGTGTTCAAGACAACACAATGCAGTCATTGAGCAAGTATGTCCTCTCCTCGGAAGGTGTTTCAGAGCCCCTTTAAGCGAAGGGCCATCCATGCCCCCTTAACGTAATGCGCACCAATGGCCAATCCCTGGATTTAGAGCGTGCTCCGTCGTTTTTGACGGGAATAATGGCGCGAAGAGACGTGAAATTTCGATAGCTGAGTCTGCCGGCTTTAAACATACTACGTGTTTCTAGATGCAAGAGCAAACAGAAAATAGATAAGCCCGATCGGCCCCGCTCCATAGAAGTACCACGGTTGTCCGAGCAAACATAAATTGAGTCCGAAAGAAGGAAGGACTCCTCGCTCCACTAATATACCGCGCCCGAGCAAACAGTGAAGTATTAATATTTTCGATTAATATTGAGACACACGGAAGCGCAACTGCTCCGAATTGTACACACATGTTTTCAACATTCGCCACAGCTTGGTTAAAAAGTACTTTTGGTGTGTTCTCTCATATATATACGTATCACCCTGCCGTGGCTGTGCAATACTGCCTTCAGCTACTATTAGAGACAAGGTATTCTATTCTGAGTTTAAATCACCTTCATCGGTGGATGGCATTATCATCATCATCATGATGGATGGCTTCAACATGGCAAGAAGAGTAAGTGTTATCGCCGTGGACTGGAGCATTTTTGAATGAATTACGAGAGAAGAGTTGTTACTCAGCGTAGCACAGTGTTAGGACCTCGAATGGCGGAGTCCACAGATCCTCGAACACCACTTCGTCGCCTTCCAATCAGGTTCGAAAGCCCTAAGGGAGCAGAAATTAGTAGTAAATGATCGTAAAACGCGCACAAACATACAGGAACTTAAAGAGTTAACAGTTTGATCACAGGAGAGAAGATTGCTATCGATTGACGTATTTGTATTGGAAATACGGCCTTAATTTGAGGTTGAAAAAAAAGTTGTAAGTTGAAAGACGTAGTTGAATCGGACGATACCTGTTAATGATTGTATTGTAGGGTGCAGAAGTTGATGCAAGCTAACTGGAAGAACACCGAGTCATAGGGGAAAAGGCAGTGGTAATAAAATGCGAGAAGTTTAGACCACTAACGCTAATTTATTGCGGTTCGCTTGCGGACAATGCTCAAGCCACCGACGTCGGTCGCTCAGTGTTTCTTCGTTAGAGACGTCACACTGGCGCCACTCTCTTCCTGTACACTCCCAAATGGCCCGTATAAAGCATGCGCTCCAAGAGCACGTCTATAAAACAAAAAACGCTCTCGTGATTAACGATCTCGCACTGGTGCCGATAAATGGAGATTTCGTGTTAGAGAAAAACACTCGATATCGTTTAGTTGGTATGCTAATTAACTTTAATTTTAAAACATTTAATTTTAAACATCCAAGTTAAACCGAGTTTCTAGATTCTAGAATCACTGCTTTTAACAAAATGGGAAAATATCGAAATGGTTAAACTAGGCAAGATGTATTTTATATGTGATTTATGATTACGTTGCGACACTACACCCTGTCTCCTCATAGCACAGGTATTGCATCAGTAAGCAACCGAGTCAAGAGCCAGGGAGGGATATTATTTTCTGCATGACGTCTGATATCACATCGCCAAATAGCAAGCAATCAAAAGGAGCGATCCGGAAATATAAATATTCCAGAATGCATCTCCTCGGCGCTTTCAATGACAGTCGAAACCTACCTAACAGCGCAGTCGCCTCAGAAACACAGGATGCCGGCAAAAGAGCAACCTTGCAGTGACTCGCACATCACCCGAAATAGATGTCAAACATTGGGAAAAGAACGCAGAACGCTCTGGAGAAGAAAACGCACCATCCGAGACACGAACCATCCTTCTAGACTTGCTTTTTGGCCGGTTTCTTACTGAAAAAGATAAACGGAGGCAAACGCAAGGCGCAGCAGTCGCCTCCTAACAAGCAAGAGCCTTCGTCAGCTTGTTTCCTTTTATCCTGCTGGGGCGATCGCCCACATCACTTCAGAGCTTTCTCGCGCAAACAACGCCGCCTAGAAACTGCTCCCTTGTTCGGCTCGTAAGGCGGTTTATATATGTCTTTCTCTCACAACCGCGGTGACATCTTCAAGACTCTTTAGACGCACCGAGACGCCAGCCCTCTTCCAGGTTCCCAGAGAGGCTCTTTTATTCTTCCCTCTTGCGCTCAGTTTGCCTAAAGGGCAAATACTGTGGAGGCGCCTCCATTAGGACCGAGATTCGCGCGGGGAGAGCCGTGCTTCCTGTCATGGAGAGATATAGCAGCGCTGCGCGATTCCAGCGCCCGTTCTAGTTCACCGCGCTGGTTTGCAGTCGCACGCACAGCGCTCTTTCTCGGTCTTCTTGTGTGGTAGGTGCAGCAGGGCTATGTTAGTTCTTAATTGTCTTTTTGTCGCAGATTATTTTTTCGATAAATTTGTTCTCTAGAAACTGCTTTATACCAGAGTGTTGTCTTTGGAAGAGTGGATGCAGTATACATAGGATGCATTTGAACTCTTAGTAGGAACAAAGCGGAGAGACAGAAAACAAGAAAAATAAAGACGGTGGAAGGTTTCCATCCAAAAACAGCTCTTTTTTGTAACCAATGGAGAAATATAAGAATTAACGGTGACTTTAGAAACAAAGATAGTGCTTGATTAGCCGGTGGATCGGGGCCACACACATTGGAGTGAATATCACGTGCAGAAGCTGAAATTCTTTGGAAATAAAATGAGATTGCCCTTTGTAGACACGTATCCTTTCGCACCTCTTGGCGACTTATGACCAGTGTGGTAAAATTAAAGTAATACACGTAAATATACAGCTGGTGCTGGCATTTTAACAAGGCTCATTTGGAAAGCTCGCTAAAGAGAACTTTTGAGGACTGTAATCCCTTATTAGGTACCACAAAATCTTCAACAGGCCCCAAGAACAAGTCGATTGATAAGAGCTGGCTATCTCAATGAAGTGCGCTTCATTCAGTTATGACTTACGAAAACAAAAAATAAAGATCTATGACGGCGTAATTGTCTGAGTTCTGCCTGCGAATTAATTATTACCTGTACTTTTTCTAGTTGCGTTAAATTTAGATGTATACTCTAAATTCTGTATTTATCTCTTTTTTGTCTCTATTTGTTTGAAGCTGCTATGAAGCACGCCTCTGTGTGAGGTTAGCGTTAGCCACCAATATTACTTAAAAAGGAAAATAACTGTTACTTTTCTAGTGTAGTGCCTGGTGGGTCCGGAGAGCCAGTGTTACTCATGGCATCAATCCTAGCATTGTGGGGTCGCAACGTCGAGCAAGGCTAATAGGAGCGGAAGTTGTCAGCTGCCAAAGGTCCCCGTTGAAATTCCCGGACATTTGAGCGTTGGAAACCAAATCTCGTTAAAGACAAGCATCTACGGATGGCGCCTTGAGGTACCCAACATCGGAAGGGGAATGTATGACACATAGTGAAAGAAACCTAACGTCAGTATAGGCTGTCTGGAACAATTTCTAGACCACCCAGATTGCACACTTCTTTAGATAATTAGCTCAATGACGACTTTGGTGTCAGACGTGGAAACTGTATTCACTAGTACGAGCATTATGTGGCATCGGAGCTTCGGGATTTTCTGTCGCAGAGCGCTTCCACTCCCAGTGACTGCTGGAACTGCCGTTGTTCCCACCGCACCATGCACTGCGTCATCGCCGTCTGCGGATGATCGTAAGCGTCATCGTGCAGTAGAGAACAGAGCATGTCCCGAACGACAACTCGACCAGCAGATAGAAAGGCTCCCAATGCGTAGTAAAACTTCGCTGTTTGTGCCTATTAGGAAGCCAGCAAAAAAAAAAAAAACAACCTTATCACGAAATTCGGCAAAGAAAAAAGAAATGGGAGGCGACAAAAACGGCGGATGTAGAAACTTTTATCCAGTTGTATTGCCTGCATATCACGATATACAATCACAGAAGGACGCCAATTTGGCGTCTTTTACGATTATAGCTTATCTAAGCAGAGATAGAAGTATAAACTTACAAGCTTTGAAAAGGAAGAGAGCTTCTACACTAGAGCAATACAGCTTTGGTCCTGTAACGAAATGATGAGATGCTTGATGACGAAGTCATTACCTCAAAAGCACGATAATTTATTGGGGGCTCTTAAGGAACTTCGTGCAAGTAATGCCAAATCTTTGCAATTTCATTCCAGCTCATTCTCATTCGACTGAGAATCTTTTTAAACAGCCTATTTGAATTTTATTTTTAATCTATATCATTCCTTTGTAGTTTATGCACTTGAAGGTACTAGTACTCACTCATTAGTTGTTAACGTTTCGAATTCTCCCGCATTTGATGGCATCAATCACACTGTTTCGAACAATCACGAGTTTTCTAACGTTGCCACATTTTGTGCGGCGCGGCGATGTGTCGATGAGCCATCTAATGTTTTGGCATTAATAAGACATTCCGGTACATTCCGTGCGCGATGCTATCGCTTCCTGGGAAGTTGATTGGCTACGTCATGGACGTAAATAGCCCAGTTGCCGGTTGCTGACTTTGCTATTCTTTATATTTCTCGCGGTTTGCTCATCAACATGATATTTTTAGACTTTTCTCTTTAATATGTACTATCTCATTGTATAGTTTAAACTATAATACAAGACAATATCCATCAGAAAAAAATACCGAACTTCGAAAACATGTGTAGAGTGCCTCCTTTTCGGCCATAAATTCCGTACATGGGGGTTCCTAGCAAAAATATGAATAGTGACCCAAAAGATAGCTATGTAAGGAAGACGCATACGCGCGAGCCGCATGGCCATCGCCTGATGCACGCTCCTGGCTGGACTAGCTGACTAGCTGACGCAAGACACAACACTTTTAGCATCGGCGGATTATGAGCACCTTAAGTATTATTGGAACAGGAAAATTTGTTGCTCTCGGCAGCTTGAAGTATCACTGACGAGGATGCGCTGCAGCATCCCCCTCTAAATTTCTATTTACACAAGTTGGCTTTGGCGCTCTCTCCCCTTTGTGCATTTTGCCGTGAGCCTGAATCTATAGAACATTTTTGGCTGTATTGTCGCCGATTGAACTCTTTCAGAAAAAGGTTGCTGGAGGAGTCCTTGCAGCATCGTGGCCTTAGTTTGAGCAGCCCGCTCTTGCTATCATTTGGCGCCACCACATTTGGGTACAGCCACAGATCTGTTTGTACCGCTGTTCTAAATTTCCTGATAGAATCCCACCGACTGTCTTGCTTAGTGTTCCAAACTTTTCTTTTCTATCAATTATTACATTTTGACTTAATCATTATTATTTGCTCCCTCTCTTTATTATTATTCTTATAATTTTGAACTCAAAACTCTCATTCCTTTCCTGTTCAGGAGGAATAATTCACCGGTGTTACGCTCCCACGTGCTTTTCCTTTCTATTAACCGCGTTCAGGTGAATAGCCACCCGATTCTTGGCCGACCCCCCAGTGTGGGTATGCGCCATCTTTTGATAGGCTAACAACGACAACAACAACCTGAGACTGCTGTTGGCTCTGCTCCCGTTAAGAAGCTTCTCCGAATAAACCCTACCTTACATTCGCTGCAGGTGCCGGGTAGTATGCTCTCGCCCTGAAACTCCGCAGCCGAACGCTACCCCCTACCGCGATGCCTTCGGATGCCAACCACCGAGCCGTACAAGTCAGCCCGGCTGCCGTCGTCAGTGCTGGTTCTCTCCGCCAGCAAGGTCCCGCTGTCTTCAGTGGCACGGACGACCATGATGTTGATGATTTTCTCACATCGTATGAGCGGGTGAGCGCATACAAGTAGGACGCGGAAACCAATCTGAACAATGGTATTTTCTATCTGACAGGCGTAGCGAATTTGCGGCATCGGAACCACGAGGCGGACATTACATCATGTTCTGTTTTCAAAGCAAACTTCTCAGAGGTATTCAGCCGTCTGGCTGTCAGAGAACTCCGCGCCGAACAACGCTTGTGTGCGCGGTCACAGCAGGTTGGCGAGAACTTTACGAGTTACATCGAGGATGTCGTCGATCCCTGCAAGAGGGTGAACGCTCAGACGTCCGAAGCCGACAAGACCAAGCATATTCTCAAGGGCATTGATGACGATGCCTTTCAGATGTTGCTGGCACGAGACCTGCGCACCGTCGCGGAAGTCTTCACCTTATGTCAGAGCTTGAACGAACTACGCAAGTAGAGGGCTCTGACACGCGAACACACCACAAACTTCGACTCGCTTGCTGGAATGAACATTACAAGACACCAGTCATCGCTCCTGCCGCACATCAAGACCTTCATCCGTGAAGGAGTTGCTCGGAAGATCTCGCTTATTTGTCGCCATCAAGAGCCGTCACCACAAATAACTCCGAATCTGTGGCACATCATTCAAGAACTGGTCGCTGAGGCTCTCCCGCAAGCCCCTCAGCCCACACCTCTCGCGGCCCCGCTTAGATGTGCGGACGTTGTTGCGCGACCTCGCCCACCTACCTATGCTCCGCCTCCTGGCCCTGTTCGAGAGCCCGCTTCTTTTATTGCACCGCCAGCTCACATTCGAACCGCTTGGGGCACGCCTGATAATATTCAGCCGCCTGCTAAACTGGGAAACTCCTGGCGCATGCATGATAGACGCCCGACCTGCTACTTCTGCGGCTGGCCAGGTCATGTGGCGCGGCTTTGCCATCGACGCATGATTGTCTCACGACCATCTCCTGAAGTTTCCGGTTACTGGTCCCAGCGTCAGTACTCACCTCTTGCTGAGCCGCGCCTAAGCCGTTCTCTGTCTCCTGAGCGCACCGCCTTCTCTGGACGCCGTCCGCCTTCTCCACGTTGGCGCTCCATCTCTCCGATTCGACGGCGTCCCTCGACCACTCAAGAGGTAAACTAGGTGCTGCAGTTCATGAGGCGAGAACTGCACAGTCGTCGAATTTTGAAAGGCCTCGTTTGTCTGCCGCTAATTTATTTGGAAGTTTTTGTGGAGGGCGTATCTGTGATGCCGCTTAACGACACCGGTGCTGCGGTTTCTGTCAAGGACCAGCGCTTTGCTGCTCTTTGAGGAAAGTGAAGACGCCCCTTTCTGGCCTGTCGTTACGAACTGCAAGTGTGCACCTCATCCAGCCGTTGGCAGCGTGTACTGCTCGAGTAGTCATAGAAGACATTTTATATTTGGCCGAGTTCATAGTTCTGCCGTCATGTTCGCATTCGATCATCTTGGGCAGGGACTTCCTATCGCTCTACGACGCGGTCATATACTGCTCGGGCTCAAGTAGCGCACTCTACGTCGCCGAATCCCGTGCCAGAGCCTGAAATTTGTGGTGCACCTGTTTCTGCCAAACCTTCTGTCGCTGACAGTACCGATATTCCTGCGGGCTCTTCCGTGATTGTGCCTCTCTCCTGTGACTGTGTTCGTGATGCGAGTGTTATCTTCATGCCGTCTCCTACTTTTCTACGCAGCGATTGTCTGCCGCTGCCTTATGGCCTGCTCACTTTATCCGCCGGCCTCACCGCACTGCGGGTCTTCAACCTGTTTTCTAGCCCCGTCGTTTTGCGCCGCGGAGAACGCGTCGGAACCGTGCAGCCCTTCGATTCTGTTTTAAACCACCCCGACGCTTCCGCAGAATCACCGCTGGTCGCCATGGACGCTCTCAGCTCACCTACTCCTGCGCCCACCCCGTTGCCGACCGACCTATTCCTTTGCTCTATTGACACCACTCTTCCTCCAACTCCGCCTTCCATAAACCCCACCTTAAAGGTAGTTTAACTGTAACTTGTCTTAGTGACTTTTATAGCAACGTTTATTTTTTTTAAGCGAGAAAAATTTTGTTAAATTTGCCGCAGCACCTGTAGCCATGGTTGCTCTGTACTGCTAGTGCAATGCAGAACATAGCCGTGGCTCCGCTCGGAATTCTATTTGGCTTTGAACGAGCAATAGCATGGAAGAAAAGCATCAAATATTTCCAGAGGACATTAGCATTTCGCCTTCATTGAAATCCGACCGACGCAGCCAGGATCGAACCAGCGTCTGTCGGGTCAGCAGCTGGGCTCAATAACCACGGTGTCCCCGCGGCGGCTAGTAAAAAAAGGTTGTTGTGGCCTATATCTCGATCAGTTCTTACCAGTTTCCGTGCCATAAAATTTAGTTCAGTGCTGCGGCGCTTGTGTATATTCAAAGAGCGATTTTCATCATCGTTGTTACCTATTCTTATCCTGCTGGGTCTTAAAAATTGGGTACTAATAAGGAGTCAAACATAGTTGACAATTAACGCGAGGCGACTGAATGTTGAAGCGCCAGTGACTATACTGAAAAACCCGCTATTATATAGCCAAGTGTCTTCGCTTCGGGTGGGTGTGCCAGCGGCATACATCCATCGTCGTACGTCGCGTCGTGAGGAACACAGCCTCACGCAATTACCTTAACAAGGTGATGGTTCGGGCTAGTGGGTATGCGGTATGATCCATAGCGCAGCAACAAAACAGGGGACAAGCACAAGCGCTAACTTTCACTACAGCTTTATTTGGTGCACACAGAATTTATACAAGTAAAGAATGATATCAGTCAGATTAGACAAGATACTTTGTGAACAAAGCTTAAAAATCACATGCAATACATTTCATCGGTTGGCATACTGCTCCGAGGCTAAAAATGCCATATCTTTCTTTGTCAGCTACAATGACGGACTGCTGACGCAGCTTTCAGGTCCAGCTCTTTCGATTGCGGCAGCCTCGATAATTTCCCTTGTTAATCTATCGGCATTTCTGCCTATCACCTTGCATACCTTAAAATCAGGCTTGCATTTAAGAACACGACAGTGCCGTGCCAAATTGCTGGAACCGCCATCCCTAACTTCCCTATTGTGCTCGCTTAACCGCTCATTAAGACATCTGCCTGACTGCCCAATGTACTCCTTGCCGCATGAAAGCGGGATACTGTAGACTATTTCTTCAGTACACTGCACGAAAGGGTTTCTATGCCGAATCGTGCAACTATTCTGAAGCCTGCTGTCGGGACAGGTGGCCTTGCAAATGCGGGACAATTTTTCTGGTGCAGACATATACACCTTCACTCCCACTTTTAGTGCTACCTTCTTGAGGGAGTGTGACAGCTTGTGGATATATGGCACCACCACTACCTTGTTGCCCCCTTCGCCATCAGTTCCAGTCTTCTTGGCCTTTTCGTGCTGATGCAGGCTCTCAGCAACCGACACTAATAAGTGTCTGGGGAATCCTGCTGCTCGGAGGCGGTCCACCTGCTTATAAAAACTACTTTTCATCAAGCATGCGCAGGACTTGCTAACTGCATTTGAAAAGCACGTCTTCACGACCCCTCGCTGGACCAGCCTCGTATGCGCAGACGAAAAGGATAATAAGGGCTTCTCAGCTCTGGGCTCATACATCCAACATACCTGCTGTCCAGTAACCAATATTAGGTCAAGAAACCGAATAGTGCCCTCAACCGGAAGCTCATGGGTGATCTTCAGAGGGTGCAGACACTCTGAGAAGGTAGAAATAGCGGTTGCGGCTGTTACAGAAACATCTCTATGGCTCTTACGAAGGACCACTAGGTAGTCATCAACATACCTAAACGTCCGAATGACAACAGCAACATCCAGTTTATTTTGCAGTCGCCTGTCTAGATTAGCAAGGTAGAGGTCACTGAGCGCTGGAGCAATGCACGAGCCGATACATACTCCATCCTTTTGCAGAAATATCTCCTGATTCCAGCTAACAAAGGTCGACTTCAGATACAGAGACAATACACTCAAGAACTCATCAACAGACACACCTGATTCATTCTGAAAAGCAACAGCACCAAAGCGATGAATGCAGTCTTCGATACATTCTAAAAGCTGCTGATGTGGCAGGAAGTAATATAGATCTTTCACATCTATTGAAAAAAATTCCACATCTTGCTCTTCAAGTTCGTTTAGAAACAAAACCACTTGTTCTGAGCTGATAATCAGAAAAGGATCATCAGCGCTCAAAAGTTTGAGATGTCGTTGCAGAAATAGCCCTACTTCCTTCTGCCAAATCCCTCGTTCAGAAATGATGACGCGGAACGGTGCTTCAGGCTTGTGCGTCTTCACTGAAAAAAACATCTCGAGACCGAGTTTTTCCGCCTTTTGGACTGCAAGCGCAAGCCTAGACAATTCAAGCTGTAAACATAACCTTTTTGCTTGTGCTTTTACCTTTCTCAAAGACACACTTTGCTGCTGATTAAAAACTGAATCAGCTGCCTCACGCGCCTTCTTACGGTACAAATCCCATGGAAAAACCGCAAAGCCACCTTCTTTGTCAGTAGGAAGGGCGCAAAGGCTGTTGTCCTTTAGAAACGAGATGACCCTTCTCACCGGAACGGGGGTACTTGTGGGCCTCCACTTGGTGAGCACTTCCAAACCCTCGACATTACACCATTCTTTCTCTGACGAGGGTGCACGGCTGGACACATGTTTCACGAATGACAGGAGCTCTGGCGCACTCTTCTTCGGTTGCACTGCGTACTTGGGTCCGAGCTTGAGGGTTCGTTGCACAAATTCCGGGACCTCGACGTTCCCGAACATGTGGACCTTTGCACTCTGGACCGGTTGCCTGCTCTTTTTACCTGCACGCAGGTTCCGCAAGCTGTTTGTCCAAAGTTTCTCGGCTGTCCAATCTATGAGGTTGCAGTACTCTCTCCACTGCCGACGTCTGTCCCAAGGCTTTGTGTGCTGCTGGATAACTTGAGCGTGGAGAGCATCTCTGTGAAGTCTGCCTTGCCTTTGCCACTCTGATCGTAAGATCTTGCATACCCGGTTCGCGTGGTGGATAGACCGAGGAACGGTACCAAACAAAGCCTGGACGTCTTCTGGCAACACCTTTGCTCGGATGCAGTAAGCCAATGTGCGGACCCGGCAAACGGTGATGGCGATCAATGTTACTAGCAAGGTGGGATGAAGAAAGACCTAAGGACAAGGGCCCGTTGAACTAGAATTATAACTTAACAAGGTGATGGTTCGGGATAGTGGGTATGCACCATGTCTGCACCAGAAAAATTGTCCCGCATTTGCAAGGCCACCTGTCCCGACAGCAGGCTTCAGAATAGTTGCACGATTCGGCATAGAAACCCTTTTGTGAAGTGTACTGAAGAAATAGTCTACAGTATCCCGCTTTCATGCGGCAAGGAGTACATTGGGCAGTCAGGCAGATGTCTTAATGAGCGGTTAAGCGAGCACCATAGGGAAGTTAGGGATGGCGGTTCCAGCAATTTGGCACGGCACTGTCGTGTTCATAAATGCAAGCCTGATTTTAAAAAATGCAAGGTGATAGGCAGAAATCCCGATAGATTAACAAGGGAAATTATCGAGGCTTCCGCAATCGAAAGAGCTGGACCTGAAAGCTGCGTCAGCAGTCCGTCATTGTCGCTGACAAAGAAAGATATGGCATTTTTAGCCTCGGAGCAGTATGCCAACCGATGAAATGTATTGCATGTGATTTTTAAGCGTTGTTCACAAAGTATCTTGTCTAATCTGACTGGTATCATTCTTTACTTCTTGTATAAATTCTGTGTGCACCAAATAAAGCTGTAGTGGAAGTTAGCGCTTGTGCTTGTCCCCTGTTTTGTTGCTGCGCTATGGATCATAACGCAATTACCGTTTCATCTATAGTCTCAATTACTGTTCTAGCCGCAGGACAACTAAAATATGGTGGCTCACTTCCATGACTATTCTCAATGGCCGCAGATTCACTTGCTTCCTGAGGTTCTTTTGCAGTCGCCATCACCACTGCCGAAGTCACGAAGTACGCGGCTGACGTCGTACGTACAGCGCATAGCTTACTGAAGCCATCTTGCTGCTGCTATCGGAACACTGCTTTTGAGATTCCTTACGATCGGCCCATGCAGCTGTGGTGACGGCATAATTTTATTTCACTACGTCATGCGTACTCAGTCACTGCGATTAAGCCGTCGCGGCGGTAGCCATGGCGCTATGGACCGATTTCTATTTTTCAGCCGGCGCACGCACAGCCTTTTTTGCCGACACAGACCCCCTGGAGCACTTTTATCTCTGCGTTGTTTGCTGGAGCGCGCTTCTCTGGAAGCGTATCACTATCGAGAACCGACGAAAGCATGCCGAGCAGTGCAATGGCGGTACTGGACAACCATGTCTCGAGGTGTGGTGCTGAAACAAAAAATGGTGCAATAAAAATCGCTGAGCAAAATTTCTATCAAACTAGATATCAATCAGACTACAGTTTATAATTTTTCTTTGCAAAGCCGCTACGAAATTTACAGAAGAAATATAGCGAAGCGCTGAACGATATAATGTTGCTCCTCAAAAACGCGAGATAGTAGAAAAATGGCAAAAATGATATTTTTGGAGAAATATAATGCATCAAAACCACAAAAAAGCTTTGTGGTAATAATTTATTTGCTGTGCGATAAAAACCACAATGCGCATGCAGTTTCTCTAAAAGTTTGTCGAGCGGACAACTAAAATATCTGATATTCTCTAATAATTTTAGTGACACCTGTGTTGTGTTGACTTGGATTTTATGGCACATAGGCAGCTAAGGCCATCATGCTCCAAGCTCAACGTATAAAATAAGTTTCCTCTAGAATTTTCACAACTGTGAAATATTACCATTGGTGTAGATGGCCTATAATATTGACACGAGGATTGGAAGTAGAAGAAGAAAGAGATCGCAGCCTCTAGAAGTAGACGACGCTGAAGTGCAGGTCCGTTTCTCTGGTGCCCTCGTGTAGATCGATCACAGCACCGTTTGCCTGTAGAAAGTCGAGGCCCAGGATCAAATCTCTCGAACACTCGCTCAACACGACGAATTCACCCACGTAGACGAAACCGCGGATGCCGACTCGGGCTGTGCACCTTCCGGCCGGGCTAATGAGGTGACCTCCAGCCGTGCGAATGCTAGGGCCCAACCATGGTGTCAAAACTTTGCTCAATTCCTGGGCGAGGGTGTGGCTCATCACGGAATAGTCAGCCCCAGTATCAAGTAAAGCGATGGTGTCAGTTCCGTCATTCGTCACACGCAAATCAGAAGTAGCGCGTCGGATCCTGTCGCTACCCTGCCCCGGTGAGGAATCAGCGTATCGGTGTATCGGCGGAGGAGAATCTTCAGTTTTCCCGACAGCAGCGGCCTTGCCTCCGGAGACCGCTGGAATTAGTTTTCCTGGCGTGGACTGTGAGAACGCCGCTCAGGGTAGCCGGCGTCTCGGCGAGGGCTTGGGGAACGGTAACGCAGCGGAGATGACGACCTAGAATCGTAGCGACCGTATGTCCCAGGCCTCTGACGGGCCGACAGATGAGCTTCAATTTCGAATGGTCCTTCGCCATTCCGGGGGCAAGGGTCGTCGGGCGCGAAACCACGCAGACCCACTCGGCGGTACTGGGAGGCCCTGTAAAGATGTCCCGCCTCACCACAGTGGTAGCAAAGGGGCCGCCGGTCCGGTGCACGCCACACTTCACACTTCCGTGGCCGCTGATAAGCTGGCCGAGCAGGCACACGGGAAAGACCAGACTGCTTCGTTGCGTGAGTCGCGGTATTCACGTCGTAGCCTGGCGTTGGGGCCCGGCAGAGGGCAGATGCATAGGTTGGTCTGACATCAGTCTGTCTTGGGATCTCAGGCAGTTGTTGCTGCTGTGCTGCTAGGCGCACCTCGTCCCGGACGACTTCAGACAGCGATGTAACAGACGGCGCGCTGGGAGGCAGCTGGAGGGCTTTTAATTCCTCCCTGACGATCGACCTGATTAGGTCCCGTAAAACGGCCGCATCACTCCCTAGCGGCATCGAAGAAACAGCGGGCCCAAGCGTGCTTACATCCCGATTGTATTGCCGGCCTCGTTTCAGGAGCGTCGTCTCCATGGTAGTCGCTTCCGTGAGGAATTCGGCAACAGTACGTGGTGGACTGCGCACAAGACCGGCGAAAAGTTCCTGCTTGACCCCGCGCATGAGGCGGCGAAGCTTCGTCTCCTCCGCCATGGATGGGTCAGCACGCTTGAAGAGGCGCGTCATGTCCTCTACATACATGCGGACGCTTTCGTTAGTCTGCTGGTTACGGGAGCGAAGCGCAGCTTCAGCTTTCTCCAGGCGGTCTGCGTTGGGGAATGTAGCTATGAAATTTTGGCGAAATGTCTCCCAGGTGGACAGGTTGCTCTCGTGGTTCTCGTACCATGTCCTAGTGGAGTCCTCGAGCGCAAAATACACATTATGGAGCTTACGGTCGTCGCTCCAACCGTTGTAGTGGGCGACCCGCTCGAAGGTGTCCAGCCAGTCTTCCGCATCTTCGTACACGTCGCCGTGAAAAGATGGCGGCGTTCGCGGCGTGTGGTAGAGGATGGGCGCCGGGAACCTACTGTCTGTGGCCATTTCCGGTGGGACCGTCGGTCGAGGCTGCGCCTTCCTCGTCGGGTTGTCAAGAGGCCCGAATTCAGGTGTCTCACCGCGGAGGCGGCGGCTTGGGCGCTGATGGACCGGTGTGAGTGCCGTCTTTATCTCGTAGGCGTACGCAGGTCGGGAAGCGTACCCAGCACTGCTCCACCAGATGTGTAACAGTTGTTACACTGAAACGGAAACTGCAGCGACTGAACGTGTGTGTGTGTGAAAAACTTTATTTCAGGGAGGAAGATTGAGGTAGCCGGAGCAACCTCTCGCAATCTCTAGGTGGGCTCCTCATTACAGGAGCCCATTGGCGACCGCCGCGACTCGGGCGCGGTGGACCAGGGCCTTCTGGCTTGCTAGGTCCGAGCAGCCGAGCAGGGCTGCCTCCCAGTCCTCCCGGGTGGGGTTGGGTTTGGGGACGAGGTTCGGGGTTGACTGGCATGCCCACACCATGTGAAAGATGTCCGAAGACTTCTCCGCACAGTGTGGGCATTCTCCTGTACAGGCAGGATCAAAGTGTTTTAAAACTGCCGGGCACAGCAGCGTTTTGGTGTAAAGGCGAAGGAGTGTGCGTTCCTCCACCTTTGTGAGGCCCTTACAAGGCTTGTGATAAATTGCATGGCCGAATTGGAATAATTCAGTAATTTCTCGAAAAGTGAGGGCCGGATTGGGTTCGGGATCCGTATCCAAAGGGTCTGAAGGCGTTGCCCGGAGAGTGAGCGCGCGGGCGGCGGCGTCTGCCGTTTCATTGCCTTCGAGGCCCATATGAGCTGGAGTCCATAAAATCGTTCGAGACGCGGGGGCCCCGAGGTAGTTACTGTTTTGAAGGATGCGATGCGCAAAGAGAGGAATGTACCCCTGTTTAATATTTCTGCAGGCCCCTCTCGAGTCGGTGACGATCACTCGCGACTCCTGGTCTGCGGCGGCTAACGCGATGGCAACTTCTTCCGCGTGTGTTATGTCTTGCGCTCGGAACGTTAGGCCATTCACCACGATTTTTTGGTGGACGACTGCGGCCGTGTACCACCCCCCATGGTGAGGGCCTGAGGCGTCCACGTAGAAGATGCCATGTTTGTTCCCATAGTGACGGACCACACACTAAACAAATTCTCACCTTTAAGGGTGGAAATCAGCTGTCCCCAGACTAACACCCTTTTGGGTGTTAAAAAGGGTGCAGAGATCAGCACCCTTAATACAGGGTGCATAACATGAAAGTTTAGAGGGCGTGCATCAGTCGAAGGATTTTACTTCATAGGTGGATCAATGTGGAGCACCTTTCCAACATGCATTCGTAGAGGTGTTATGGAAAAATAGTACCCTTTAATGACGGTGCAACCATTACATCCTCTAAAGTATCATTAAGTGCACCCTTCTTTAAGGGTGCTGATCTCTGCACTCTTTTTTAGCACCGAACAATTGGGAAAGGGTGCTCGTCTGGGGACAGCTGATTTACACCCTTAAGGGTGAGAAATTGTTTAGTGTGCAGTGCCTCCGCCCGCGCAAGGCGCCTGCCACTGTGGTCGTCACGTGTCATGTTGGCCGGAAGAGGGCGGACGTGCAGGGCGTATCTCCAGATTTCAGGAATGCGTACGCGCTCTTCCGTAAGCGTTGGGTGGTGGATGTGTAGTCGGGCTAATAGGCGGCGACCCGACGGCGTTTTTGAAAGCCTTGTGTATTGATTTGTCAAGTGCGCCTCCCGGAGCTCCGCGAATGTGTTAACCATCCCCAGGCCCATGAGACGCTGGTTGGATGTGGTGATCGGGAGATCGAGGGCACGCTTGTACATCTTTCTGAGAATCACTTCGAGGGCGTTCTCATCAAACTTGCGCAGGTGGAGGTAAGGAGTCGAGTAGAGGACTCGACTGGTCACGAATGCATGCGCCAGCCGCAAAGCGTCTCTGCACCGTAACCCCCCGCGTTTGTTGGAAACCCGGCGGACCATCCGGCCCACCTGGTCCCCCACCTTGCGCAGTTTTGCTAGTGTGGTATCAGCCCGTCGATGTTTGTGGATAAGCAGACCAAGTACTCTAATCTCATCGTGTTCGGGTATCGGGCCGCTGGCCAGAGATGGTTCCATTTTGGTGGCGCACTGAAGCGACGGGCGAATGTGCACAAATTCGGATTTGGACGATGAGCACTGAAGGCCGCAGCGGCGGGCGTAAGCGTCCACGATCTCCGCCGCTTGCTGCAGGTTGGCCTCAATGTCTCCAACCGATCCGTGTTTGGCCCAGATGGTTATGTCGTCGGCGTACAGCGCGTGCTGGATGCCTTCGACCTTCGCCAGCTGAGCCGGGAGTTTCATCACGGCCAGATTGAAAAGTAATGGCGAGAGGACCGCACCCTGTGGGGTTCCTCTCGTTCCCAGTTTATATGGGCCGTGTTCCTCGTCTTGTATTCGGATGAAACTTCGTCGATCCGAGAGAAATTGCTTGATGTACTGAAACGTGTTATGTCCACAGTTCGTTTGGAAGAGATGTTGCAGGATGATTTCGTGTGTAACATTGTCGAAAGCCCCCTTCAAGTCAAGGGCGAGTACTGCCTTATCGTTGAAGGGATATTCGACAGGGTTGAGAATTTCTCGGTCGAGTTGAAGCAGAACATCTTGAGCGGACCTCTGCGGGTGGAAACCGAACATGGTGTCTGCGAATGTATGTTCATTTTCCAGAAACCCAGACAGCCTATCCCGCACCATGGTCTCCATCAGCTTTCCCGCGCAAGACGTGAGGGAGATGGGGCGGAGGTTGTCTGTGTTTATGGCTTTGCCGGCTTTCGGAATGAAGTTACCAGGGCGGTCTTCCATTCAATTGGTAGAGGTGCCTCACCAAGCCAGATCGAGTTGATGAAAGCGAGGAGGGTTTCGTAGGCGGGATCGGGAAGATTAGCAAGCATTTTCACAGTTATCTTCTCCCTGCCCGGTGCCGTTCCTCGTTTCATTTTAGCTAGGGCCGCCTTGAGGTCATGCAACTGGAACGGTTGATCCAGATTCACGTTCTCTGAACCTGCACACGAGAACGCGGATCCTCCGGGGTCCTGCTTAGTGCAAAGATACTGGTCGCGCAGTTTGCATGCTAATTTTGATGTTTTTCCATCGAAGCTATGAATAGCTCGTTGGAGATGTTTTTGTGTCTCGGCGCGGGTTTGAGTCGGGTCAATTAGGGCGCGGAAAAGGCGCCACGTGCTCCGGCTCGACATTTGTCTGGCCGCCTTGTTGCAGCGGTCTACCCAGTTCGAGTCAGCGAGTTGGGCCGCGTACTCTGCCGCTCGCTGGGTGAGCTCGGCGATACGAATTTTGAGCTTTCTGTTACGTTTTTGGCGGCGCCATCTGCGGACGAGGCTGTGCCGCGCCTCCCAGAGGTGCAGAAGGTGGTTGTCCACCTCCGGAGTGGCCTCCGAGAGCTGAATTTGTGTTTCCACGGAACGAAGGTGTGTAACCAATCCTTGTGCCCACGCGTGGTAGCCTTGTTCGTGGATAGACGCCGATTGATGTAGTTTTGCCGGAACTTATTCCAGTCTGGAAGCCGAGCTTGTGCGTGGGGTCTTGCCAATGGTTTAGTCCTTACGGTGGTATTGATAAGGCAGTGGTCACTACCGAGGGTTTCCTCGGTGTTGATCCATTCTGCGTGTACAATGTTTTTGGTAAAGGTGAGATCCGGACATGTATCCCGGGTCACGGAATTACCCAGCCGCGTTGGATATGCAGGGTCAGTGTGAAGAGTCAGGCCCAGCGTGGACGCGAGTTCCGCTATCTTGCGTCCCCGCTTCTCTTCACGCACGTATCCCCATAGTGTACTGTGGGCGTTGAAATCGCCCACAATCACCAGGGGGTCCCTGCCCGCAGCGTTTAGAGCGCGGCTAAAGAGTGCTGCGAACGTTACATTTTTGAGTTTGGGGAACAGTATATGTTGAGTACGTGGAGAGGTGCATCTTGTTTCTTGAGCAGAAGAAGTGCCACCATCGCATAGGAATATTCTGTGCAAAGTTCCAAGTCAACTAGATTAGCCGTATAATTTTTATGCACGCAGACGCAGGAAGAGGGGTCCTGCTGAAAGGGGATGTAATTTGTGAGGGTGACGCCACTCTCTGGCTCCTGGAGGGCAACCACCGCGGGAAGAGAATCGAAAGTTGAAAGGTAAAGTAGGAGATCCGCCCTCTTTGCGCGAGAACGGAAGCCCCGACAGTTCCGCTGGACAATTTGGACGGGGGTGGCCGAATTCGTTCTTGGGGAGCGCCTGATCTTAGGGCTGCTCGCCATGGTCATTTAGATTGAGGAGGGGTTGTACTGACACTGCTCCGGAGCCAACACTCGCAGGAAGGGGGGTATCCTCCATACCAGAGAGTGAGCAGTTGTCGTCGTCGGCTACCTCGGGGGTGCGTCTAGAAGTTTTGTGAGGGCCGCCTGGTATGGGATCGCCGGGCCTGCGCGAGGAGCGCAAGGAATTCGCAATTTGTTGGGCAATCATCGCGGGGATTCTCTCTTGCAATTTGGAGATGGCGTTTACCATCATTGAAATTTGATTTTCTATAGCGGCGAATCGGGCCTCTGTGGCCCCGAGGCGGGCCTCGAATGCGGCCTCCAAACTTGTTACCGCCTTCGGTACCACGAGCTCACTCTCCATTACCTCAGCCGCGGGAGGCGAGGGGGGAGAGGAAGACTGGTTGATTTTAGATTCCAATTCGTTAATTTTCTTTAGCAGCATCTCATTTTGGGCCCTGAGTGCTGCTATTTGATCTTGCTCGGCGCTATGCGCCCTTGGAAAGGGAGTGAAAAGGGGGGAGAGAGAAGCAGCCCCACCCGAACCGCTCACCTGGTGGCCATTTTTGACTGCGTTGACCCAGGCCCTGGTATCACCGGGCGTTTCTGTCGACTGTTTCGCCAGTCCGCCGTGTGGTGGCGACACCTTGGATGGTTGTTTTGCAGCACCTCCGGTAGGTGGGTTCTCGGTGTTGGAGATTTCCTGGCCATGCTGATCGCCGCGAGGCCCAAGATAGCGGCTTTTCTTCTTGGACGCCGTTTTTCTTTTTCGTCTTGGGTGTGCGGAATTTTGCTGCACAGTCACGAGAGTTTGTGGCATGGGAGCCACCGCACAGAGAACACCGGGGAACACAGTTTTGAGGAGCCCGCACCCCCTCCACTAGCGGAGCTTGGAATCCGCAGAGTCCACAGGTGTTCGATCGCAGGTTTGGACACGCCTCAGCGCGATGCCCGACGACCCCACACTGGCCGCACGCCGGGATAGTTTTGTAGTAGTTTCTCACAGAGACGACCATGTTGTCATAATATACGTAACGGGGCTTCTCCTTACCCGCGAAAGTGATGCGTGCTTTGTTGGATGTCCCGAACTTCCGGATTTCCAGGATGGTGCCGGCGCGCCAGCACACTCGGTCTTTAAGAGTTTCCGTGGTGTCCGAGTTACGGACCACGATCACGCCGTGACACATGTTGCCGCCGTCTTGTCTTAGGTAACCCCGAAGCGGGATCGACCCATTGTCGGAATTTACTGCGAAGTCCCCGATAAGCTGGTCGGCCGCCTCGATGTCCGGGGTATGCACAATGATGAGGTTTTGCTCTCGTGAGGGTAGAACGGAGATGGCGCGGGCCCGTTTCAACCCGAGGTACGCTGAAATGGCAGTGCCGTAGCCGGTTTCTGTGAACGCCTCGTGAAGAGAAACGCTTTCTCTGGGCTTTATAACTATGACGTAGTCATCAGGTGTCGGTTTGGGCATTGGACGCGGCTTCCACTTCGAGAACGCCTTGTCCTTGCTTCCCGTGGCGCGCGTCGCGGGAGCGTTCACGTTTCCGACCGACGAACCGGCGGCCGGGGCGGCGCCGAACGCCGCCATCTGGGCTTTGTCTTGGGAGCGGCGTGCAGCCGCTTGAAGCAAAGCTTGACTCCGAATTTTGGGAATAACCGTCGAGTTTGAATCTCCGGTGGTGGGCACCGAGGTCCACAACATCGCCTCAGGGTCGTAGCCGCGCACTTCTTGCGCGGAAGTCGCCATCTTGTCCTCGGAGGGCCAATTCCACCAGGCCAGGCGTTGGCGACGCCGTTAGGCTTAACGACGGCGCCGACGTGGTCGGTCGAAAAACGGCCGTAAATTTTGAGAAAATCGGCCTACCTGGATGAATTCAGAGTCCAGGTATTCCGCTTCGTTTTCCGGCACGTTTGACGCCAGTTTTGCCGGGGTAGAATGATTTGGGACGTGGCCGCAGCCGAAAATCGGCGGAGCCGAAGAGACACACGTCTGCTCACGTCGCGCGCTCACAGCGCACCCCGACTGAACGAGGGCACCAGAGAAACGGACCTACACTTCAGCGTCGTCTACTTCTAGAGGCTGCGATCTCTATCTTCTTCTACTTCCAATCATCGTGTCACCTCTGAAGCCAGCCGGCTTTCTGCAGCCCAATGCACCACCAAAGACCCCTTTTCAGCAAATTGGCATAGGCCTCCTCGGCCCTTTTCCGAAGTCGACCAGAGGAAACCGGTGGATTGCGGTCGCGACAGATTATTTGACCCGATACGCTGAAACCACGTCACTTGCAAACGGTACTGCTGCTGAAGTCGCCGACTTCTTCGTCCACAACATCGTCCTGCGTCATGGCGCTCCTGCAGCTATCATTACTGACCGTGGAGCTGCATTTACGGCCCGCTTCACTCAGGCTGTACTCGAGCTCACGCACACCAGCCATAGACGTACAACAGCCTACCACCCGCAGACAAATGGCTTGGTAGAACGCCTCAACAGGACCTTGACCGACATGCTTTCCATGTATATTGATTTCGAGCACAAGACATGGGACGAAATTCTCCCATACGCAACATTCGCGTATAATACCGCGCAGCAAGAGACAACGCAGTTCACTCCATTCGAATTAGTCTTCGGTCGACAGGTTACCACCCCCCTCGATGCTATGCTCCCGTGGACCCCCCTGACAGTGAGAGTGAACTTGTTGTCGACGTCGCCACCTATGTTCAGCGCGCGGAAGAAGCACGGCAACTGGCCAGACACCGCATTCACCGTCAGCAGCAGATCGATGCTGACCGCTACAACCTTGGACGCCGCTACGTTACCTACCACCCAGGCGACTATGTGTGGGTTTGGACGCCCGTTCGTCGTCGCGGGCTGTCCGAAAAGTTACTGCGCCTCTACATCGCCCTTACCTTGTTGTCCGCCGCCTCAGCGACGTAACGTACGAAGTTGCACCAGCCTCGCCAGCTCGTTCATCGCACAACGGCAAGCGCAGCGACGTTGTGCATGTGATGCGAATGAAGCCGTACTACGAGCGACCCCCCTAGTGACTTTCCGTCTGCATGTAGTCATATTCCGTGATGTCAGACTCGTGGTGTACCTCTTGAACACTTTTTCTCCCCGCTATTCGGTCTGACGGTAACACCGCATCGGGGCGATGCTCCTGAAGAGGGGGCAGTGACACGAGGTTTGGAAGTAGAAGAAGAAAGAGATCGCAGCCTCTAGATGTAGACGACGCTGAAGTGTAGGTCCGTTTCTCTGGTGCCCTCGTTCAGCCGCTGCAGTTCCTTTTCAGTGTAACAACTGTCACAATATTCTACTGTCTAGTATAACAGAGGAGAAGAAATTTGAAAATGGCTAATGGTAAAGGTCCCACAGAAGGTCAGGTAGCCTCAGCGGCTATCCTTGGCTGGGCAAGGATCCTGAGGCTCCCAACCAATGAAATAAAAAGCCTCAGTCTTCGCAGGAATGAGAAAGTGGCGGAGGTGTATCATGTAATAAAGCGAAGCAGTGGTTCAACATTTGCAGTTTTTCAAGTACCCGTGCTTTTTTTAAAAAGCTAGAAAGGGAAGGCATGTTAACAATGGCATTAACATCTAAGAGGAATGATGAATGAAAAGGAATGCATCCAATAAAAAAGTGAGTAAAGCACTTTTTTCATAGTGTTTCCAGTTTACCAAAAGTGAACAAAATGTGGTTAACCGTGAGTTCATCTCCGCATTCTTGGAAAACAGGTTTGTCTTGTTTTGTTAGTAGGAAGTTGTGCGTAAGGTGCGTGTGGCCTGTTCGGAGACGGCATAAGATCACTTCCTTGAAACGTTCCTTGTGCGCACACGATATAAATTCACCTAAAACTTGTTTTACCAAGTGTAGTTTATTATTTACTTCACTGTTCCAAGCCGACTGCCAATTTTTTTCTTAATTTCATTTCCAATAGTTTCATGCAATCATTAAACGGTTTATTTACTTTTTTATTTCCTTGCCATGAGCTTTAGCAGCACACAAATCTGCTTTATCATTGCCTTTTATTCCCACGCGACTCGGGACGAAGCACCGTTTTATATTTTGTCCTTGAGCTGTGGCAGTTAATCTATTGTGTATGATGTAACCAAGCAGAGGGGTGCTTGCATTTTTAAAATGGAGAGCTGTAAGCACACTTAGGGAGACTGAGTAAATAATAGCGTTTTTGAGGTTCTCGCTTAGTATTTTTTTTATGGCCACACATACGGCGTAGCACTCCGCGGTGAAGATGGAAGAACATTGTGGTAGTCGTACTATTTCCTCCAAATTCCACGCACCATTGCGCTTCCTACGCAACTATCTGTTTTTGATCCATCAGTATTAAATTCTGTAAAATTGCTGTATTTTTGTTCAAGGGCAAGGAATTCTTGTATTGTATGTTGCTGTAGAGTTTGTTTTTTTACTGAAAGGTGTAAGAGTGAGGTCACAGATTGCAGGAAAATTGTTCCATGGAGTCTGTGGACCTCGTCTTCGAGCAATGGCAGGTAATATGTACCGTACGCCAAGGTTTTGGCACATCTCTTCAAAACGCAGGAGAAGTGACCTTACAGCTAATGGTTTGTGGTTAAATAGTGTTCTAGATTGACACTTTGTGACTATTTGGTGACAGATATGTTTAGGTATTGAACGGATTTTTAAAATGTACGAGCATATGAGCATGGTTCTTCTGTCTGTAAGTGATGGTTCGTTGGTTTCCACATAAAGACTGCTTATAAGTGATGTCCTGTATGCACCGGTGGAAAGACGCAAACCTAAATTATGTACTGGGTCCAGCCGTTTAAGGTACGATTGCCTGCTGATTCATAACCTATGCATCCATAATCTAATGTAGAGCGTACTACAGAGCGATGAATCTGTAAAAGACAAGTCCTATTGGAACACCAGTGTTTTCGTTAGAGTACGTTTAGTATATTCAGAGATTTAGAAGCTTTATTTTTGAGGGTGTTTATGTGTGGTCGAAATGAGCGCTTTTTTTCAAAAGCTATCCCAAGAAAATTGTGCTAATAAATAACTTGTAGAGCGACTTCATTTAAATACAGAGAGGGATCAGTGTGCATTCCTCTTCTAAGCGAGAACAGAACAGCTACTGACTTCTGCGTAGAAAACTTGAAACCATTTTTATCTGCCCATGTTGTTAGTTTATTTACTGTCACCTGTATTTTCCTCTCACACGATGTAACTCTAGAGGATGTGCAAGCAATCTAGAGATGGTCGACATAAACTGAATACATGATAGACTTTGGAATTATTTTTGCAAGAGAATTCAGTTTACTATACAAAGCGTGGTACGTAAGAAGCACCCCTGAGGCAGGCCATTCTCTTGAATGAAATTCTTAGAAAAAGTGGCACCCAGGCGTACTTGAAATGAACGGTTGGTCATGAAGTCACTCAAGCATTTCAGCATTCTACCGCGGATGCCGAGGTCTCCAAGGTCCCGCAGTATGCCAAACCTGCATGTGGTGTCATAGGCTTTCTCTAAATCGAAAAATACCGCAAGGCAGTGTGGCTTGTGTATCAATACTTCTCGGACTATGTTCTCTAGGCGAACTTGATGGTCGGTTGTAGAGCACGCCTTTTTAAAGCCACACAGATGGATATCAAGATCACGGGATTGTAATGTAAACATTAATCTAATATTAAGGACGCTTTCAAAGGATTTGGCAAGTATGCTTACTAGGGCTATAGGCCTGTAATTTCCAAAGGAGGTAGGCACCTTTCCCGGCTTCAACAGTGGTACAGTAATGGCTTTTTTCCAAGCCTCCGGTATCTCTCCTGATAGCCATATTTTGTTTAAAAATTTTCAGAAGCGAGTCAACAGCGGGTTCGGAGAGATAGGCGAGCATTTCGTAAAGGACTTCATCTAGTCCTGGTGCAGTCTGTTTACCGGAAGAATGTACACTGTTAATTTCTTTGAGTGTAAATGTACTATTATATGCTTCGTGAGCACTGCCCGTTATCGGCAGTCTTTCTTTTTCGGCTGCGTTTTTATCTTTTATAAATGATTCTGTATAGCGAGAGGGACTAGATACAGTAGAAAAATGTTCACCTAATATGCCAGCTTGTTCTTTTATATTGTTCTGTACACCAGGGGCTGTCAGAAGAGGAACTGTGTACGGAGAGTAGCGACCATCTTGTTTGTGTACTGCCTCCCACAATTTTTTTTCCATGAGACTTGGCTGTTTATCGAAGAAATGAAGCTCTGTCATTATGATTTTCTGGCATTTAGACATATTCACCGCGCTTTAGCTCTTGCTTTTTAAAAGTTTATAACGTTCTTCTGTGTGGGGTATCGGCGAAATATACCCCTAGCTTTATTTTGTTTTGTTTTTTTGCTTCTTTGCCATCTGTGTCCACCACACTTTATGATTGCGTTGTACTATTCCTGAAGATTGAGGGATAGCCAAGTGTGCGGCAGCAAGAATAAAGTTCGTGAACTTTTCATTTATTTTATTGACATTAAGATTTGCTAACGCAATATTTTCTAACGTGGCTTCTGTTCTAAAAAGCTCCCAGTCTGCTAAATTGAGATTCCAATGCCGTGGTTTGGTCGGCGGAGTGACTGATGGCGGGGATGACAGGAAGGTTTGAACAGGGAGATAATCGCTTCCGTTAGGTTTTCTAAAGCATCCCATTTGAAATCGCTAAAAACTGATGGAGAGTTAAAAGACAAATCCAAAACCCTCTCTTTTTTCTGAACTAGGAGAGGAATAAGTAGGTTTACCGGTGCTCAATAAACAAATATTGTTGGATAGTATAAAATCCTTTATGACATGACCTCTGCTATCAGTTTTCTCACTGCCCCAGAAACAGGAGCATGGATTAAAATCTCCAGCTACCAAGTATGGCCCCTGTAGCTGTTCTATAAAGTTCTCTAATTCATCTTGTGTTACTTCGAGATGTGGTTCAATATATATACAAAAGTGTAATGGTTATGTAAGAGACTAGAGTGGCAGCTACGGCTTCGAATCTAGTTTTCAGTCTGTGCTCTCGAGCTGCTACTTCAGGTTGCACAATGATGGCTACGCCTCCCGAGAGTCTGTTCGCCCCTCTCGGCCACGGCTGAAGACGGTATATTTCTTTAGTACCTTTGTGTGCTAAATTGTGTTTAAAAGGTCTTTTATGTTGTTATAGTTATTTACGAGACCGCTACAGTTCCAGTGTATTATAAAAGCCATCTTAATGTTGTGGTGTGCGTATGTGCAGATAAAACTAGATTAACTTTGATTTGACCCCGTCTATCGGAGCCTCAAATTTTTTAATCGATCCAAGGAGCTCCGCCGTCCGTCCAACGTGGACCGCAGAGGCTGCCCTGGGTCGCGTTCATTGCCTCTGCAGAGGCGCTGGACGACCGTTCAGAACGCACGCTGACTTTTGAGTTAGACCTCGACCTGTGGGAAGAGGTCTTGAGGCCCGCTCACCCCGGGTTCTGCGCAGCCTGTTTTGGGGTTGGCGGAGCAGTGTTAGCTACTCCGCCAGGTGGCGCTGATGGCCCTGGCACAGGCTCACTGTGTGTGGCCTTAACAGGTGCCGGAAGATGATGTGGTGTGCCACGCCCACGCACCACATCGGCGAAGTTGGTTTTCGCAGTAACAGAAAATGTTCCAATTATGTGTTAAAGTCGCACAAGCGCTTCTTTGTACGAGATGGTTTCTTTTGTTTTGATAATGAATATTTCTTTTTCGGTATTCTATTTTGGGCAAGACCTGGAGTAGGCGGGGTGGCCCCCTTCACAGTTTGCGCAGCACAGGGCTGCTGTTTCACATTTTTCTCTTACGTGCTCATGCGAGGCGCATCTGGCGCAGGTTTGTCGACCACGGCAGCTCTGAGACCCATGGCCATATCGCTGACAGTTAAAATATCTTCTAGGGTTTGGGACGTAATATCGGATCTTGATTTTCAAGTAACCTACTTCGATGTATTCGGGGAGTGTGCTGGCGTTGAAGGTGAGGACGCGGTGCTTTGTTGTAACTTCTTTGTTCTCTTTTCTAATTTTCATGCGCAACGCATTTGTGACATTTTGGTCTTTAAGACCTTCCCGCATTTCTGCTTCAGTCAGCTCAAGAAAGTCAGACTCAGATGTCACTCCTCGGATGGTATTTCTAGATCTGTCTCCAGCTACTGTGACAGGAATATCCCCTATTGATACTATGTCGGACAGTTTCGGGTGCTGGACGTTGTCTTTGATTTCTAGAAGGAGATCACCATTGGGCATTTTTGTCAACTTGTAGCCCGTGCCTAAGGCATCGGTCAGACATTTGGAAGCTAAGAATGGGAACATTTTACTTGCAGATTTTTCAGTTTTTTCACTGTGGGTGACGTGAAACCTTGGGGAAGTTTTTGTTTTTGTTTTTGGAAGCATTGGGTTGTTATTTCTTCAGTCCGCACCCTTTTCAGAGCGCGATCATTATTTGAGGTAACTGAAGCCATAAAAAATGTGTGTTTTGGCCACGGTGCCAGCCACCCACCAAGGAGCCCAACAAGGGAACGGGACAGGAACTTGAAAACAAGCCCTGTCGACACAGCTGTACACCTCAACTATAACCGAAATGATGAAACCCAGGGTAGTTCGCCACACAAGGTAAACCCTAGCCACCTATGAAGAAAAGAAAAAACTGGAAATCGAGGAGGAGACAGGACACAGTAGTCAGAAAGAAGATTGGAGAGTAAAAGATGGATAGAAGGACAGGAAAAGTAGACTGCCGATTTCCCCTCCGGTTGGGTCAGGCCGGAGGTGCCGTCTACAGTAAGCTGGGGCCAAAGTGGCGTGTTGCCTCCGCCGAGGGGCCTTAAAGGTCCAAACGTTCGGCATCGGCTCAACCACCAGTAACCCCTTTTCCCCGGAAACTGTGATGCCATGCATGGCTAGGCGCGGGTGCTCGGGTCCGTGGTGATGCACTGTTCACCATCATCCCCTTGCGGGGATGTCCCTGCGGATGCTCGGGAACCCGTGGTGTCGCCACTAACCAACGCCTGCAAGCTGCAGACGCCCCCCTGCGGGGAAGACCAACTTTTTCACTCCTCTGAGAAATTCAAAGGGCTATCACATGAGCAGCAAATTTTTGCCCAAATAATTAAGGCTAATTACTTAACACCTTTAAATAAAGAGCCAAAAATTTCTTTACAAAATTGAAGGGCTAGGGCGCATACTCTGCTACGTTTGGCGTGGAATGATCCCTATGTGCAATTCCTAGCCGGGACCGCTTTTTTGCAAAGGACTGGTCCTTGACGCCGGTGTTCCCAACTGAAAAGGGCAGGTGAACGCCAACGCCTCGCATTTTTCGAGCATGAGCTATCGGGGACGAAAGCTATAGGGAGCTCAGAAACAAATTTAGACCCTTGGATGCAGTGCTTGCCAGCGATAACATCAGTTCACTACCACTGTATAAAACGTGAGCTTGACTTCCACCTCCAAAAGTGTAGTCTGAATCCGGCGGCTATTAACAGAGCTGATGGCTTCGTTTCAGGCTAATGCGTCTTAGAGTCTGTTGCCCCTGTCTGTACATGTGTTTAGTATGCTTTTATTCAGCATGTAAGAAGCTATTACACATAGAGGGACTACAAGATCGAACGGGCCACCAAGGCTTGCGGAGGGTGTAGGATGCCTGATGAGGGACGTCCTGGTCGCCCGGAGGATTGAGATTGCGCTCGCAACAGTGTACTTTTCAGCATATTTTTCGTGTACTTGCTTTTATTACCGAAGAATATGACAACACCAAAGTTTTAATAAGCCCATTCGCGTTTTGAGTAAGGAATGTCACAACATTTTACCAAGATGTGCTCCTTCCTTTGCTTTGCAGCCTCTGCTGAAAGCATGGACAAATTTGCGGTGGCAGATTGAAATAAATCACTGTTTTGAACTGGCATTTTAGTCTCTGTAAATGTATAAAGGGCTCTAGTATTGCACTAAACACGATCGTTTGGTGTGTGGTATGGAGCATTATGGTTCATTCATGAAAGTCTCGCTCAACACATCAATTCCTGTAACCTTTCTTTACGACCGTTGTATGAGCTACGAAATGAAACTGCCCCACTGACATCAGCTGCCAGATGATGATAAGCGTAAAGCATGTGGGTATCAATTCATACAGTCAACAGTTCTCCTATCTATCTAAGAGAACCTGGTTAGTGCGAATGCCATTAAAAAAATAGCGCCTGGTCCTTTGAGTTGGCGTAGATCTCTGGAAAACTTAGTGTTTAAAAGCGGTTATACCCAAATTTCGAGAGATAGCATTTTGACAATGGCCCTGACCAAACTTACAGATCTCCATCGCGTCTCCATGGTTGCACATCGGTTATGATTCAAATCGGCCAAAGCCGAATTTCGGCTGTGGGCTGGGTTAAATTTTTAAATTTTGTAAACCACACAGAATGAATGCTCTTGGGTGGATGCTAGTGAGTAATGACTCCCTTATTCCAGAATGCTAACTACATTCAAATCAGTAAAAAATTGTATTTTAGGGAGAGAAAGGAAATGGAGCAATATCTGTCTCATATCTCGGCTGACACCTGAACCGCGCCGTGAGGGAAATGATAGAGGAGGGACTAAGGGAAGAAAGGAAGAAAGAGGTGCCGTAGTGGAGGTCTCCGGAATAATTTTGACAGCACGGATTTGTTATACGTAGCAGACGCCGATGAGCGGGCAGGGCCACGGACGGAGCACATGGAAGTTATTGAAGACGAGGCTCTGCAATCCAGAGCGCGAAAGTGTGGTGCTATTTAACACAAGGCATGTTCGGCTTTGGCGGTAGCCTAGTGTACAGCGGAGGCCAGGATTTATATACAGCTGTTCTAAAACGGGATAAGAAAGTGATAGTCTCAACGGGACGAACACCTTTTTCTTTAAACTGCATACAAAAATGTTGCCGGTCAAAACTTGGTACAAGAGAGAGGCGCGTTTCCCCGCCAATATTTTGACTGCAACAGAGAGGCGTGTTTATGCCATGGGGACTAATTGCCTCCAGTATAGAAACCCCGAGAATGCAGAACATGTATATCCCGATTGCTGAGACGCTATATTATTTTGAGAAGTCTTGCAACGTACCCTTCAAAAAGACCTGCTTACAACCCAGAGGAATTCGGTTTCTCGCTGCTAACAGGGACCTGATTCGATATGAAGTGCTGTTTCTTCTTCGATTGCATGAGATCTTGCGGTCCGGAATGGAAGTCAAAAATTGTGATCCATGTGTCCACCCTGTGTGCAGGTATTTTGCTGAGAATGTATGTAAGCTGAGTGACATCCTCAGGAAGGAAGGTTTCTTTCTTAGTCATTCAAGTCATTCAAGTAATGAATGTTATCGTTAAAATTAAACCGACACGGCAGGTTTTTTTTTTCTCCCGTGGCGGTGTGTCAGTGGTTATGGGCTCGGCTACTGACCCGAAAGACGCAGGTTCGACCGCAGACGCGGCGGTCGAATTTCGATGGAGGCGTAATTCGAGAGGCCCGTGTACTGTGCGATGTCCGTGCACATTAAAGAACCCCGTTTGTCGCAATTTCCGTAGCCCTTCACTACGGCGTCCCTCATAGCCCGAGTCGCATTGGGACGTTAGACCCCCCTAAACCACAAACCAAAACGGTTGGACTTTATCTGTAGTTGCCGCAACAGGAAATAAAGCAAAAACAATGTGCCCATAGCCCAATGGTTTCGCGCACCGGCCTGTGAAGCTGATATGTAAGCGCGGCCTCTGGTTTGATCCCCCAGCCATGGATGTCATTTCTTCTTTTGCGCCTTCTTTTCTCTCTAGACACGTTTTGACCTGGGCTAGGCTGAAGGACAAATTCACACAACGGACAGGTCACAGTGTGTTTAGGGGGGTTGGTGTATCGAGTACACCTATCACTCTAAAATACCACCTAAATTTGAGGTCACAGCGCAATCTGCAGGTTACAAAGTAGCACAAAAGCTCGGCATTTTCAGTAGCCTCTTAATTCCGTTCAGTGTACAAGAAAGAAATTACGGCACAGTGAGGGGTTCCTTGTATGAAATAACAAGGCTTTCGTTTGTGTTCTATCTGCTAGGAAAAGATTGACCAGATAATTTTTTTAGGACCAATGAGCATCCGTGACAGCAAATCTCGACATCATGCTTCTTTATTTATTAAGAGGGAAACTTCTCAGCTTTATCTCGAAGATGGCAACGGCCAAGAACATCGGCGCTCTCATGGCACCGAATATTATATTATTCTTCCGCCTCATCTGAAATTACTCCTGCGAGGAGGCCCTAGACGTTAGCCCAGCCTTCGATAAACGTCCATGTCCACCTCCAGAGACCGCATCGATCTGTGTGACGTCAGTCGAATGGAAAAAGAGAAAGCTCAGGCCCTGTGTACCAAGGTGGCATTGTTCAGACGCGCACGCTAACACATCCAGGGCTAATCATTGGAGTCGGATGGCTTGGCTCCGGTTCCAACCAGAGCCGTTGAGAAAATCGCAGGCTATGATGGAGCGAACAGCTCTCCCTAACCGTTTTCCCGCTACGAAGGCCTTCTGTTGAGTACGAAGGTGTTCAGGGCTAGGGTCAGTATAGATATAGGTCCTTTGCGCTTTTCATTATCAATTTTTTGTTTATCTACACAAGTCATTTGCTTCCTACACCAATGTTTTGTGCCAGAAGTTATGCGGCGTTACAAACACACAAAAGTATTAGGCTCCTCAACAGCACTGAACGGCAAACTTTCCAAACATACTTTACCTTGGGGCCGCAAGTGATGTTTGTCGAACGTGTCAACGGCAGAGACGTTCGATTTCACGTTCTCCCTAGAGTAAATAGGGAAGTGTGACAACAGTCTGCTGTTGCATACTTATGCTCTTTTTTCTTTTTATTGAGACCTGCTTTGGTCGGCGCCATAGCTCCCAACATGAAGGCTTTCAGCCAAACCCTCTGTTCAAACAGCGATCATGCGTTTCCCACTTGGACACGTCGAGGCGTCTTCCCCAGACGTGCCCCTAACGCCGCGACGCGGATGTCGAAAGGACAGGTGTCGTGTATAGCCGGAGTGGGTATCTTCGTCCAGATAACTTGGGCCAAGTACTAAGAAGTGAAGGCGGAGAGTAGTTGCAGTCGATGCATTATGATGCTTGCTAGACAACGCAAACTATTGGTCTTTCATACGAGGGCATTTCTGAATGCACATAAAGTAATTACCTTGCGAAATGATGTTTTCGGGCTTGTAATTTCACTTAACGTGCAAGTTCTAGACTAAAACATTATTCATATGACAAAGAATGGCCGGGAGAGTGCCGCTTCGCATCCCCTGCAGTGATTTGTACTTTCAATTTTGCTTTTACTACTCAACGTACAAAACGCCGCAGTGCTCAACTTGTATGTAATGAGCCTCAGTGCCTATATACGCGTGACTAATTTTCGCTCCGCCATTTTTCTGCCTCTTCGAAATATTCCAGTTGCAGAATAACTGAACCAGGCCTAACAGTGTGCGAGGTTGCGCAGTAGTATTCCATGAACCAAGCAGCAAGGATAAAATTGTGGAAGTAGAACTTCAATGACGAATCTCAGAAATTACCGCGCTTATCATGTGACTTTTGACGAATAACGAGGAATGAACAACTGGCAATTAATTGTGACAGAATAAATGTGAATTAGGTAAGTGCTAGGAACATCTTACGGCGGCGCAGCGTTGAGGAGAATGCATCTATATATGTTATCAAGGAATGATTCGAATATTGGACACTGAGGTTTTGAGCGACCTTGCAAAAACTTTATCTAGAAAATGGCTTCTTCAGATGAACGTGTTCACGCGGTTGACAGCATGAAAACGTGCAAATTTTCTATTTTAATTTCGGTCCTTAGCGATGTAGTAATGTTCGTAGTGATCACATCACATTATAAAATTTGCCACAGAGAAAGATCGGATAAAGTAGCCGAATTTTCGCCCGGTGTCTAATAACACTTGCAGAGAAAATTTCAAGGCGAAGCAATATTCTTTCTGTCGAGCACGCTGCGTATTCTGACTGGCGGTAAAAAATAATTAGTAGAAATCTGTAGAACTCTTTCATCGTTAAGCTGAAAAGTTAGACCCTGCACATCAACAGGTGCAGATTCAGTTGACTAAACTGATGAGCATTTTAGTTTATGCCTTAGGTTAGAAATGTATGTCTGAAAAAATGTTCAACTTCTCAAAGGTAGACAACACATCAGCATTCTCCTTAAAATGTTCTTCAAAATTTAGTTTTTTTTCTTCTTGATATTGACATCGGTACCTTCAGCACTCCAAAATGCAAAACCTACTGTGTAGACTTGCCTGACTGTCCAGTGCGGAAGTGAGCCGGGGGCCTGGCACAAGACATTACACTAGCATCAATCCGCGCAAAGGCAAAAATTTTTACTTTCCGGAGCATGCGTAGAAAACATATTTAAGAAACGTTCAGGCCAGGACGCGCATTTAAAACTATGTCTCAATTGAAATCCAACAATATCATACTACTACAAAAATTTGTTTCCTAAGCCCTTACAGTGTTTCAACACTTTTCAATATAGTCTAAAGACTGTATACAGACAAATTGTAGACACCGTCTATAGACTATCTGAAGATTTAAGACCTTGCGCTTTTGTTAAATTTTTTTCTGTAATTTTTATACATCTGTGTGCGTTAGACAGCCGCCTCACAAATACATGTCGCCAGAGCGGTGCGCTGCTAGTAAGCGAGCAATTCAAGCAGAGGCTCAGCGCCACCGCTGAGGAGACTCAGAAGCTCGCGGTGCCGAAGTGGAGGCTAGGCGGCGCCTTCGAGGGGAACCTGCGATTCTCACCGCCAAAGCATGCAGAGCTGCGCATTTAAATTTCGCTTTAAGGAGTATCGTAATCGTCCTTAGAATTTTTCGTTTCTTTCACACTAATTACTTTTCTTGAGGCCAGAGATACAGTGGCTAATTTTGCCGGTGCCTGAATAATAGATTGAAGAGCCACGCCACAACCTTGAGGAGATCACGAAGGATGGCAGATTGGGCGAGTTGGTGTTTCATGGTAACAAGAAAATTCAAACAGCGCTAGACAACAGGCCCAGAAAGAGGAGGAGACTAACACGGCGCTGTGTTTGTCCCCTCCTCTTTATGGTCCTGTTGTCAAGCGCTGTTTGAGAGTCCACGAAGCCTCACCACTCCGCTGCCACTGCACAAGGAACATATGCGCAGCTTGTTTTCAAGAAACCACAGTCGTTGCTGGAGCGCGAGACAAAAGAGAATGGGAGATAATAGATGGCTTTGATATTGTAGAGGCTGGCGAAGATCAGTGTGTAAGCACCCTCTTCGTCATGCTAAAGGCGGAGCACTGAAACAAGTAAAGAAGCGATGATAGCGCACATGTTTGACACAGCGCGGCATTATGAGATTAAGTGCACTGACCTTGGTATACGCAAAAATTATAAACATTTATCCCTCATTTCTGTTTCTGAATAAACCATTGCTCGCTTGTCTTGTGCTGGTTGTGTTGTCCTTTATAGACTTCTGGTGGTAGCGCGCGGAATCAATCAGAACCTGTGTGGTGTTCTGTCTCATGTCTTGCGGAGAGGGGGGGGGGGGGTATACTGGTGGCCATTTTATTGCAGGTTCGCAGTGGGCGAATCCTTAGCTTGAGATTTTGGGCACTTTGAGCGTTTTAGTCCAGCGTTTTCATCAGGTGAAGCAAGGTGGGTGTATCAGTCCGCGCTGCTGATTAGTTAAGTTTTCTTCAATTATTTCCTACTGGTTATTAAGTAATATCAGTGCTAGCAGTCTGGGGTGTTATCTGATCGGTGTAAGCGTAGTGCTGGCTTGACATCTCTTCGGTGCATTCTATTGATTTCAGTTCATTCTGTTTTAGTAAGCATAGGATAGGGCAGTTGGTATAACACTCTACTGCCGATTTGTGCGTATATGACCCACAGGGTATCATTTTCATTGGATATCTGTAGATGCATCTGTTGAGATGTGCTATTTAGCTAGTTCGCCTCCAAATGACGTGTATGGTATGCGTGGACTTGGTGTCTTTCTGTATGCGTAGGCCAGATAGTCTCGGGTTTTCGTGTGAAAATGTTTGAATTGTCTGGTTTTGTTTGCATGTTATAGGAAAAGAGCTGTTTCATGATAGGTAGCTCGCGCAATGGACCCAGTTTATATTTGTTTGCCTTTGGTTACTGTGTAAAGTGCCCGGTACATGACCTGCGCTCCAGTGGTAGACCAGATTGCGTCATCGGCAGTGCTATACGGCGTAATAGACTTTGCAGAATAAATTATGCGGATATTTTGAAGTACCTTAATTAGCTAGCGGTGTAATGGGTATGTTGAAAAAAAGAGGTGATGCTACCGACCACTGTAGGAAGCCGCGGTTGGGCACATGTGGCCAATGGAACCGTCCTGGTGGTAGTAATGAGCACTGGCGCAGTCCGCATTCAAAGACTGGAGGAGCGGGTTTCGCTGGAGCCCCGCTATAATGAAACTCATTCGACTCGGTTGTAGCGCTTCACTATTTGTACTCCATTCGCGTTTAAAAAAACATGTCCAACATTCTCCGACAAAAAGTTTCAACATAGAAAAATTGTAAATTACTGTCATACAGCCGCTGCGGTGGCTCACTATTTATGGTGTTCGGCTGCTGATCCGAAAAACGCGAATTCGATCCCGGCCGTAATGGTCACATTTCGATATGGGGCGAAATGCTAGAGGCCTGTGTGCTGTTCGATGTCAGTGCATGTTAAACAACCCCAGGCGGTCGAAATTATCCGAATGCCTCCAATATGCCATCTCTCACAGCACTGAGTCGCTTTGGGATGTTAAGCCGCACCAACCAGCCAAGGTAGATTACTGTTATAGAAATGTTAAAGGTAAAGGTCAATTCTCACGGTATGTAGCAAAATCTTTTAAAGTTTTTCTATTGCTCGCATCGAGGAGTTAATACTGGCAAGAAAACCAATGGGGTGCGCTTTTGACGGCAGCACAAACATTAATAGCAAACATTCAATCCTGTCGATGTGATATCTGTGAACATATTGATTCTTATAGTGAAATTGTACAAAATATATGAAATTAAATTTTTCTTTGCCGTTCAGAAACGATTTCGCACAAAAATGCTTGCTTGCTTGCTTGCTGGCTTGTGTGGTTGCCTGCTTGCTTTCTTGCGTGCTTGCCTGCTTGCTTGCTTGTTTGCTTGTGTGCTTGCTTGCTTGTTTGTTTGCTTGCTTGTCTGCTTGTTTGCTTGCGTGCTTGCTTGCTTGTGTGCTTGCTTGCCTGCTTGTTTGCTTGCTTGCTTGTGTGCTTGCTTGCTTGTGTGCTTGCTTGCTTGTTTGCTTGCTTGCTTGTTTCCTAGCTTCCTTGCTTGCTTGTTTGCTTGCTTGTTGCCTTGTTGCCTTGCTAGCTTGCTTTCTTGTTTGCTTGTTGGCTTGTTTTCTTCCTTGTTTGTTTGTTTACCTTCCCAAAGCAACTCAGGATATAATGGACGCCCTACTGAAGCGCTCCGGAATTTTCAACCGCATTGGATTCTTTAACGTTTACTGACATCGCACAACACACATGACGTGACATTGCCTGGTAAATGTCTTACGGCTTGAGCCTGGTGGCATAACTTCACATAATTAGTATTAAAACTGGAGAAGATTCGCAGAGGCAAAACGAGCACCAGACTTTTATGATTGGGTTTTCATGGCGGCTTTGCTGCTGTAATGCTACGTAATAGTTGTTCTGTGTGGATTGCATTTTTAGGAAATATCACGCCTATTTGTAATGTATTAATGCTGGTTCTCTAAAAATTTCCAACCAGACCAGTGTAAATCTTCTAACTTCATTTTTATGACGCATAAGAGGAGTTACATGCTTGTCTCCGACATAGACAAAAACTGCTGCTCTCAAACGCTCCGCAATGAGTATATTCCTTAGGCAAGCCTGGAGAGCAAGCTGATCTTAAAAGCGCTGCAGAAATTCCTTCTGTAGCTGCTATGGCGGTACCGGTTAGCATCGCGTGGGCTGAGGCGGTGGTTATTGCGAGATTTTCACACCCTGCATTTTGCTTCGGGGTAAATAGTGGCTTCCAAAAAGAATTGCTATAATGTCTCCATTTGAAGTTAGCAATGATGTGGAGTAGGTGTGCACGAAAGTGCGACCGCCACATTCGTTGAAGACTCTTTGTATTCACTAAAAAATAACAACCAATCAAATCTAATAAAACAGGCCGGCCGCCCACACCTAAGGGCCTAACATGAACGAGAGCGCTCGCCTCCCGTTCACCTCTCATACTTCTCGGTCAACAAGTGAATGCATCTCTTCTACTTCTTCATGCGATAGCGATGTCCTATGAATCTTTTTTTTTAAGTCCACGAACAAGCTACGGTGGCCTAAGAAGAGCAACATTAGAGCAAGGCCGCTGTTGCATGCGATAAACATCGTCTGTGGCGTATTTGCAGAGTACCAACCGCGGAGAATAAGGAGAAATTCCACATTTTTTGTGGTGCACAAAGTGGAGCGACTGCGGCTAATAATATTTAAATATGTGAAAGCAGCAGCTTCATATGGCGGGCATTCCTTTTGCTTATGCGACATGGTGCCGCCGCTGCAGTTGCCACTTCGTCGAAACCATTCCCTGCCCTAAATTTTGAAGATGATAACTGACAACCCAACAATTAATGTCGAAGTCAGGCCGCATAAAGCAATGTAGACGACAGTGCTGCCGCCTTTCTCCTGTTTAATGCCGTCATCTTTTTTTCTGTTTCTCGAGGCTCCAGCAATGAAAGAGGCAGCCCGCATCAGCGCTCTTTTTAGGTATGTGTCATCTGTAGTTGTGTGCCTGAGGCAGACCCCGGGCATAAGGACCATTTCAACTAAACGGTGGGTATTAATCGGTGTCCATATTTGTCAGCGAAGCTGCAGACATCGCTTTTGCTTCATTAACCCGACGAACCGAAAGAAGGCCCCGACGACCTTTACATATCATCATTAAGGGCCATCGCCAAATGAAAGCAACTGGGGTTTTATGAGTGGCCTATGTGTGCATCGTAGAGCGGACGGCAATTAAGCACGCTGAAATTTCGCGAGTATTATCTAGAACATGACGACGAAAGGCTTCAATCTAGCGTTGCTACTTTTAAGACAATGCAGATCGAAAGAGTCCGCTGTCAGGCACTCGTTCGAAAGCGCAGTTCCAGCGACCAGGGAGGGAAGGAGTGATAAGAAGTCTTAGACAACGAGAATTCTTACTAGGGCCGTCAAGTCCGCGCCCGTTCGCTTCCGGCACTTACGATGGCATGGATTTGTAACTAGCCCGCAGCGCAATGACATATAATTCGGGTGACCCTTTGGCTCCGCCTCAATGGTATGAAGAAATTGGTTTATTAGGTCCCCTCCTCTTCGCGTGTCCCTTCCTGTGCATGGACACTGTTCTTTCTTTTGTTTTATTTTATGTTTTTAAGGTTACATTTTTTTCACTACAAGAAACACAAGGGCTTCATTACCAAGTCGAACGAACATTCCTCAGTGATCGAGGGGTAGCGTGCCTGGCTGACGACCCAAGCAGCGGCGTTTTAAGTCCCTGCTGAACCGTTTTTCTTTAGGGTGCAATTGCGTTTCCTTTTTCAGAAGCACGACCTAAAGGAGTTGGTATGACGGCACCACCCTTTATACCGTTGAGGAATTGTGTAGTGACATCGTCACTGTTGTAATGCATGTTCATCGTGGATAGTTTGAATTACCCGCACGGAATAATATCGTTGTGATTTCACGACCCTCTGGACCAATCCCGATTTTCTAGATACGGCCGTTTCTCGGCTGTATGGGAGACTTCCCGCTACAAAAACTCTCCAGTTGGTAGTGGCCTTCCACGGCATCCTGATTCTCGCACTCTTTAGAACTTAAGCGAAGATTTCCAATATTGACAGTCTAATTTCTACTGCTTGATGCCGTGTGTCACGTGCCGCAAGAAGATTTCCACGTCTTCGCCACGCCCAAGCGAACAAGAAATTTTTATAACACCAAGCTCTAACAATATTCTCGCTAAAACGCGGGTTAGTCACCGAATTATTGCTACTAAATATATCCTTTGCCATACTGGTAGTCTTCCCGCAAATTTTTCATGGCAACGTTACAGGCATTTTTATGATAAATCGTCAATATTTGAATTATGGGCTAGTAACATATCCATGGCACTTACCAATCATAACATGCCTATAAAAACAACTTCGGCCGAAAAGTGTAACCAATTTATACTTCTATTACGAAAACTTAATCCCGTTCAGGCCTGATGTATCAAGGCAGCGGCGACCTTCGGGAGTGGTTGAAAGCTATGAAATCAGAGAGTGAAGGATGGACATATATTTACGAGTTATGTGCTCTGTTTGCGGAAATAAAGACTGTCCAAAGAATAGAAGCTGGCGCCATGAGAATGCTTTTAGGTGTCGGCAGTGATGTATTGGTTAGATGCTGTCCAGGAAAGAGCAGAATTTCACACTACGTATTTCGTGATACATATATGGCCCTTTCAGTGTCCAGTAGCTTCTGCCAGCCTTGATGCCCTTTCTTCCACCGTAGTATTGTGCTTCTGTCACCTCGCCAGAGAATGAACTCGATCATCACATTCCCCTTCTTGTAATCGAGGTCTCTGGAGCGAGTAAATGGAAAGCTTTAGATGGATGTGGCGCTGTGCGTGCGAGAATCTGCCGGGGAAAGCAACATCGTCGTCACGTTTTCAGCGCGGCTTTCTGCGTAAACAGTGGCATTTTTTGCTTTGTGCGCTCTTGTTACTGTTACCGTTCGTGTTGCCGCCTCAGCAGTGCGCCCATGCATGGTCGAATCAAAGCCTGCCGTGCTAAAGTGCCTGCTGACACGAAGCTTTTTGAGGACAAGCTTTGGTTACAGGAAGCACGAAATAAAAATGGCTGCTATGGGAAATCGCGAAAGTGCTGTTGTCGAGACGATAGCCCCGTGTAAAAAAGTATCGAGGAAGCGTTATGAGCAAATACGGCAAGAATACTGTATAGCAGATTGTCTCTTGCCCCGAGTACCTCTTTGCTTTCAATTTCACTGGTGTGCAATGACTGAGGAGACATCCATCTGCATTATGCCCACCAGGCTGCAGCTGCCTCGCTACAAAAATAAGAAGCGGGACCTCCTAATTGCTCTGGCTGTAAGAATTCATGCGGCTGGCAGCGCGGAGACACTCGTTTTTTCATGTCCACGACTTTATTTCTCCCCTGTGCTGAATGGCGTGTGCAGCGCACACTAACAACACAAAAGGCCCTCGTAAAGATGTCAGTTCATTTTAAGCGACTCACCACCACTCTCACCCTGAGGAATCCCGCAGGCACAGATGTAAATAGACTAATTTATTGATACAGCTCGTAGAAGTATGTTTTGAAAATTTTCATTTCAGAACAGCAATACTTGGACATTTTAACTTCAACTATAAATGGAAACAGGTGTAATTCTTGGGCTTGCTCTTTATGTTTCGTAGAGATAAAAAAACCGCTCATAGATACCATGAACGTGTCTCTGTCTTCATGATACTGCGTCTCTTTTTGCGCTTCTTCATCCCTATGGAGCAGATTTATCAAGTTTCAATGTTTTCTTTTTTTCTAAGGTGACAGCTGTGAATTATACGAAAAAGGTTTGGGATGATTACTGAGCTCGCAGAATATTACGCCATTCAGCGGCTCGTCAGCTAGAACGAGATCCTTATTCAGTTTTTTTTTTTTGGGTGGGGGGGGGGCGCTGTCAAAGAATAGACGGGTGATTATACAATGTGATGCGACAAATCCTTGACAGAAAGACGTCAAACGTGTCGCCTCCGCTTGCGCTTTGCATCATATCCACATTGCTGTCAATTTAGCTGCTTGTATCGCTGGATCATAGCGTCTTTCCCGCTTTGCTTCCACTTCGACCTCTTGCACCACGGAGACCTGAACTCTTGTGCTTCCCGCTGTCGCTGTCTCCTTATAATCCTCTACTGGGCACGTCGACCACCCCAGGCTGTCACAACGTTCCGCTAGTCGAAAGGCTGGGAGCATACATCGAAAGCACCTACCGCCATTCACCCCAATGTATGTTGCTAACTCTTCGCTGTCGATAGTCTCTTCCACACACTAATGCGCGCAGTAGCCACGCGAACCTGTGTTCTTCATATTTTCGAACATATGGGAACACTTCCAATCAGGCTGCGGCTCATTGCATGCAGATGGACTCTGGAGACAGAAATGTGGGAAACATCAGCGCACAAATGACGTGACGTGATCAGTGGAGAACAAACTTAAAGGGCGTAGCTCAGGTAGACAGTAGTTATAAATAAACACATTACCTGCTTCTGAGGACCATTGCCAAAGAAGTCTTGTTCTAGGCTAATTCCCGCCCGCGGCCTGCGCCTGCATCCAGACCAGGAGTAATACAATAGTTCGTACATCTTGCGGGCTTTTGGCCTAATAACAGTGACGCTGCCGACCTCGAACAGTTCTAACAGGTAATTTTGAGAGCTCAGCGTATGATTTTCTGAAGCGTAAAGTAGTCTCCCAAAAAACTGACACTTTTATTAACAACAGGTGCAGTTATGCTTCGAGGTTAAATCCTGTTAAAAATTATATCTGGCATGAGTCTCATAATTGCTCGACTGAGCAACCTCGACAAGACCACTAGCAATTTTGAAACTATTTCATACGTTTGATAAAACCGGACCGAACATCTTAAGAGCGGCTCCACGAAGGCAGCTAATTTAAAGATTTCTATGCCATTCATCATCATCGTCATCATCAGCCTGACTACTCCCACGGCAGGGCAAGGGCCTCTCTCATGTCTGCCCAATTAACCCTGTTCTTTGCGAGCTGTGGCACCAATATACACACTTTTTTATGCATTTTAGCACCGCACTACATAATTTCTGACAATTTTCAAAGTAATGCATCTCGCGCCAGCGTCCTAGAGAGACACACACGTTTAATTTGCTAGTTGGTCGTTCAAGGTTTATTAAAAGGACTAGCCCTTGGGACTAGTACGAAGAAATAGAAATACGGGCCGCGCGTTTGTGTACAAAATCCCACTAAATGTTTTAGTCACGACAGTTCACGCTACCTATAGTCATTCGCAAAAGAACACCTCCCAGCGAGCAGGGGTGCTGCGCTGATCGACAGTTTTAAGCAAGATGTGCCACCATCATATTCTTTGAGGTGATTTCCTGGTCTAGACAGAAAAAACCTTCCCTACCCTAATTCAGCAGTTAGGTTGCAAAATGTTTGATGCTAGAATGTTTAATGACCGTCATCGAATGCACTAGATGTCAAATAGAAGAGAGAAAGGTCTGGTTGATGGAAAAGTGCTCGCCGCTGCCGCAATTCCTCGTGTCTGGACGAAAGCAGATCCGAGTCGTCTCCTGGGTGGAACTCATTTCGAAAGCGGGACTCTGTGATAGGCGGCGACAGGCCGAGATGAAGCATCGGGCGACCGACGGCTCTCGCGTCGTTTTTACAGCGCAAAGAAATATTTCAACCGCACTCTTTGCAGAACAACCAGGGCGTAAGAAAGGGGAAACGCCTTCAATTTCATGTTAGATTGTCTCGGCCATCTTCGCATCAGCTATCGGCAATAGCAGACACGGAATGCTGAGAATAATTTGAATTTTTGTGTTTGTGAGCCCTCTTAGAGCTTATCGCGACAGCACGCGTGGACTTCTGATAAGACGATACGCAGAGACAGCTCGCGGAAAAAGCTTTATGGACAATTCTTAGAGGGGGAGGTTGTAGCGGCCATCGTATATGCAGCATGTATATTAGGAACTTTATTCGCAGAACATAAAGCTTAGCACTGCTATTCGATAGCAATTATGTCACTCGGGTGATGTCCATTAAATCCTTCCTAATATCATAAGGCCGTCCTGGGCAGTTCCAGGTGCGACCCAGCGACGTACTCTGTGCGATTGTCACGAAATTGACGTCAGCATGCGGCAGCGTCACGAACTTGTCAAAGGAGGATCGGCATGCGCGGAACAGCGTCGGTTGTTCCGTTTCCTCAGTGGTTTGACGTCACATTCTCAAGTTATTCTCGGATTTTTCCTTCAAAAATATGCTATGGCAGCGCGGTTACATGCGTGTTTGGACGCAAACTGGTTAGAATAGCCGCCAAGTGTCACTGCGCCAGCTTTATGCTTCGTCAAGCAATACGGAGGCCGTATGGGGAGGTTTCCATGAAGTAGTGGAACTCTTGCTGCCCAATGAGAGCACAGTTCTTACTAGGTACCAAACTTAAGTGTTTAAATAGATTAGTTGTCTGCACTAGTAGGGCCCAAGTAGGTACCAGGAGCTGTCTCTTACGTGAGCACTGCAATCACTCGCAGATCTTGACCATGGTCTGGATAGCGGCTTTTGTCCTAAAAGAAACATGGCTGAGCACATATGACAAGCGGGCACATTTCTAGCGTGAAAAAATTCCTGTGTGGCTGTCGGAGTAAGCTCAGGCCCTATTAGGGCCTGCGCGTATGATGTGATCTCTTTATCGCTGTTACCTGCAGAGATGAAATAAAGGAGGAGGATGTATTTATTTTATTGCAATTTCATTTATTTCTGATTATTTTATGGACTTCGATTTCCCCATGCCCATGGTGCCGCTGGAACTATTCATTAACCACATGCCTACCGACCACAGCTTACGCACAAAAAGAAAGCAAAGCTGAGCTTTGCTTATTCGATACAACCACACACGGAAATTTGGTACCTAATTTTTCTGGCTTTACACCTGTGCACTCTAGAAAAAATCTTATATCCCTTTTTAAACTCGCAAATGGCTAATAAAAACTGTTGGTGACACTTCAGCACCAGCTTATGGAAATCAGGCGATGATAGTGATAATGGGTTAATGCCCATATATGCGGATTTGGTCACTCTCTACTTTACGTTCATATACCAGCGGCAGTCCTCTTACCAGTCCTAGCGCAGGGGTGCAGCGGTTATGCGATGCTCGAATGCACTGCGATGGCAGTTTCTCCCACCGGAGGGGCTTGTGTGACCCAGGTGGCCCTTCCCGAGCAACCCCTCACGACCAGTCATTAAGTTACCTGCCACCTGCCAGGGGGTCAGTTTGCTCACGGTCCTGGCACGTTGTGATGACGCCACATGGCCATGTGACTTAGGTGGCCCGCCTACGTTGCCGCAGCTGCCGGTTGCTCCAGCCGCTCTAGCTGCGATGCTTCAAATGGGTACCATCGCCAACGTCAGTGCCGGCGCAACAGCTTTTACGAGCTTAAACTGAAGTGTCAGTGATTGACAACCTTTTCTAGCTTGTTTCTTCATAACAAGCCCGACAAATTGAAAATGCTGGTTTATGGTTACTTTATATTTCGTATTCATTCACCTGCTGTGGAACATTGTTCATCGTAAATATCATTGATTTTAAATGGTGTCTAAAACATGCGTTGATTCTCTACCGCTCTCATTTCATGACGCCAGTTCAGTTCCCCAATTCCAGAAAGCCATCTTTTCCTTCTCTCTTGTTTTTCCCTTAACTCCCTCAAGAAAACCGACTGCTTGGTTCACACGATGCTGCCACCATCGACAAATAAGAATGAGTTTATAGCAGAATGTTAAACCAAGTTATATTGCGCGTGTGCTAACAACAGGAGCAATCCTCCGTAACGCCAGCATACCAGAGAAGTTGAAGCATCCCTCCCCTTCCACCTCAAACTCGTGTCAATGGTCAATAGCCGCTGCTAGGTGAGAAAGTACGGTGGTGAGCAGCCCTGTCTCGAGCGCGCCGATGGTGCTCTGCGGAGCAAGTCAACGCCATCTAACGTTACGCTCTGGGTTTGAGTTATGCGTCCTGTGCGCATGCGCAGCAAAATCAGAGGGATGCCTGCTCATCGCTTCCTTGTCCAGCCCCCACCTTGCGAGTTCGCTTGTGCCGCCAGAGACGCACTATCTGCATTTGTGACACTGTAAGGCGACGCCATGCCGCCGTGTTCCACGAGCGTAATGAGACGGCCAGGCAAGCAAGCGCGAGTTATAGCGCATGATCGCGCGTTTCTGCATCCAAGTTCCTATATCTGCACGAATACCAAATGCGGTGTCCCTTGTAGCTGATAACACAGCTCAAAGACACGCCATCAAACAATACGCCTGCAACGCATAATGCGTGGTGGTAAAGCGGTAACCATATACTACGGACAAAACTAAAACGCACAACATACAATCAACTAAACCCCATTCTCGCACTCTCAGGCTTGTGTGTTTTTGAAACGTGCTATCATCCGCTCTCATCTGCTTTTGAAGCGCGCGATCATCCCGCATCACTTGCACTTGCTCGCATAGCCGCATCGCGATTCGCGCTAAACGCGTTCGTTTTGCGGGCGCTGGTACATAATATTCAGCGCGGCCCTGACGGCGTGAAGCGCAAGCACTGAGGGGAAATGAGCCCGAGAACACATGAGCAGGCACCGCTTTATTTAGGCCGCGCATGCGCACGGGCGACATAACTCAAACCAAGAGTCTAACATTAGATGTCGCTGACGTACTCCGCAGAGCGCCGTCGGCGCGCTCTAGACAAGGCGGCTTACCACTGTACTTTCCACACACGCTAGGTGACCAGCCTATATCATCTCCGCTTTGTTGAAGGTAGAGCCCAATAGCGCTGATATTTACGGGAGCGAGTAGTGAAGAGCTCTTTAAGTAAGCTTACACAAAATTAGGCAATAGTCAGTTATGGATGAAATATAGAGAATCCAGCCATTCCTAATGTGCATACAGCAAAATACGCAACCCCTACAGGATGTTCTGTAAGAAGAGAAGATATGCACCCACATCCACCCACAGGCATCTTCTGGGTGGCTTTTGAGAACACTGGGTAACAAACATAGGAGTATTACCGTTCGGCTTATATATTGCTCTAACAATCACTCTCAAGTACGTTGGTCAACGGACTGTAATCTGCAGGAAACAGGTGGAAAATGACAGCTATGAAATAAGCGACCTTTTTTATGTTCAGGTTTAACATAATCAAGGACCGGCATGTGAAATAATGTTGTCACAAAGCGCCAGGCTGTCATTTCAATATACTCTCAGGACTCAGAAAAAGGCGTGATAGCTTCACATTGTCCCCCAGGTTAAGAAGGCGATCCTCCATTCTACGTTCTGAAAAGGTCGTCATGCGATTCCTAAATAGGGACGTTATTGACTGTCTTTGTAACGGACATGCTTTTGCTGCAGAGATGGTGACACTTGCAACCCCGACAAGCACTGTAGTAACAACTGCCACAGTACGAACGATATAGCATAACTCCCATTGACATAAGAGGTCCCACAGAGCCTTGCACATGTCATAGCCAGCGAAGAAAAAGAACCCGTGAAAGTTTGCACTGCATGATTGATGACAAATTCGCTTCAAGACTCTTCTCGGATACGGCAAGGTAGCTGCTACGTGAACTGCTCATATAAAAATAGCGAGAATATTCGAAGTACGCGGCGATGATGGCAGATAAGTCGCTTCTGAGTTTGCATTTTCTTACCAGAATCCTCCTTTCTGTACACAACGAAAGCGAAGCTGCCTTATCCCCTCTTCGAGGCGTACACTACTAGGCGTTTCTTCTACACCTCGTAATGCAGCAAAGCAGCATTAGTTTCGATAGTTTTGCTTCGTAGCGTCTATGCATGTAGGCGATCATCAGCGGCGGAGTGTGGGACGCCGCTGTTTGGTATCCTGTTTTTTTTTATTCCCTACCGCCTCTATTGGCATGCAAGATCTCGCCTCCCGTGAAAAGCACTTGTTTCAGAAATGGGTCGATGCGGAGCAAACAGTTCACAGGGAAGAGGGCTTCTTTTCTATTTATTTTCATGGTCCCTTTATAGGCGCTCTAAAGTACCATGAGCAAGGCGTGCAGCGAAGTAGCTTCAGTGAGGTCTACAATTAAGCCTTAAGTTTCCGTTAACGCGTATAAGGCCACCGCTCTTGGAATAGGAACGACGGTAGAGCTCCAGCAGTATGGGCGCTGCCCCGGAGAGTGCAAGTGAGTAGGCTTAATCAGGTACGTGGCAGCACAAAACGACATCTGTGCATCCGCATTTTTGTATAACGAAAAATTCTCAGTCGAAAATTGAATGTCTCTTCCTCAAATTTATCCCCGCTTTTATGGAATCCCAGTCCACGCTGAGTGGGTCTCCGATAGAACGCTGAAGTGACCAATAAAGAAGGTAAAGCTTTTTAGGTAATCGCTGAATTGAATAACACTCGTATATTTTAACTCTACACAGCTAAAATTGGTCTAGGCTGTTTATGAAACCTTACGCAGTCTTCTCAAAACTTCGCAAAGCTTCTAAGAATCTTAGTAAATGCCTCATGAAAAACAACCCCTCGTGTGGGGGCGCTAACACTAGAGGTTGAAGTTGATAGTTGTATCCGGTTCAATTTACGAACGCATTTCTTCAGGGTACGAACTGTTTCTTTCTATGTGTTTCTTGATGTGGAGTTCATAGGACAGAAAATATCGCACTAAAAACAAAAAATCAAGACACATTGGATCGTATGCAGCGCGTGTTGAACGGTATTTTCATATCTTCAATATCGACCCCAGCAGTAATATAGGGACGTTAATTCGACCAGATTTTAAGGCGACACCCAGATCTTATCAATATCAGATGCCTTATTATCGCACGTGCTGTGACCAAGCTTACAGTTTTGTTGACGGATTGTAATCTGCAGAGAGAAGAATCGTCCATTTCAGTGCTGTAAATTGTTCTGAAAATAGTGGCGCCTTTCAATGGGAAAATAACAGAATAGATAATTTTAAAAAGTAGGCTTCCTGTAGGAAAAGAGAATTCTGAATATCCCATTATCACGGATTGAGAATCTGTGCGTATATAATACGTTATGCCAGCAGGCACGCTGTCGCAATAAAAAAAATGAAGGATGGTGCTTAGAGATCAATTTCCAAATTTTATTCAAGCAATTACACAAGCGGCAAAAAGTAAGGAGCAAGCAAACAGCTCCAGTTCCCCTACCTCCTCTTTATATGCGCGTTAATATCCCACCGACGAGACCATTTACGTCGTCCGGCTTTTATATCCGACCGATTGTGCAATCTTTGTCTTAACAACAGAATTTAAGGCCTTTCAGTTTGAGCTCAGTTTTCCGTTGTCGCCATCATTGCCGTCCTTGTCTCTGGCACGTGTGCAGCGAAATACGTCCGGCGCCAAACAATCACCGCAAATAATACGATAACAGGAAGTCCGCTTATGTTACATGAGAGGGAATTTAGCTAGATACGGTGACACATATTTCCTCGAAAATAAAACGCCTTTCCCATGCTTCAGAACCTGACGACGACGTTGGCCACGAATCCATTGTCGGCAGGAAGGCAGAAACATTTTCCTTGGTTGTGGTGCAAAGGCTGGTGCTTATACGCTCGTTCTATCTGGTCCTTAGGATAATGTTTGACGTCCTTTCGGCGCTGAAGATCACACTGTTTGAATGGATTATAGCTGATTTTACTGTCATTTTGAGCTCTCCGATATATTGATTTATACTGCCTTTTTAACCCTACTGATTCCATGATATTGGCTACATCTGTGGACTCAAGTATCGCGCACTCATCGGTCGCCTGTTTCATACCGGCACTAATCTCCAATAATACTTATCAAGGCTGCACCAGGGCACCGCAGAACACACCCAAACATAAGCGACAAGCTTGGTATGGTACATGCTGCGTGGAACATTGTTCTCCTTGAAATGTTTTGGAGGAGCCTTAGCGAGGTACTTGCAAGGCATGAAATTTTGGCGGCGAGATGATCAGTCTGCTTTTGTAGTGATAGCCAAGAGACTGGCGAAGAAGAGGTCGGGGAAACCGAAGACAACTGACCTGCAGCTCTACAATAAGGCGAAGCAGAAAGCAAAGAAAATATGGCAGGTCTTTAACGTAGTTAAACCAACAGCAAGGTGCGATTCAGCAGGGCTCTGACGATGCTGGACCCATTCCAGCAGCACTATGGGCCCTTGGCAGGTCTTTAACGTAGGTAAATCTAGAGGCGTGTGAAAGCAGGTGTTTAGCCGATTGGATCATGATCTTTTTGTAGCGATAACTACATTACGGCAGCATTTCGAGCCTAAAGCGTGGCGGTGCGCCGCCCTGTGCTCCGCCACCCCGTGGCTGCGCCGCCACGCCGTCACGTGGTTGGTCAAGGGGTGCGGAGCAGCTGCCGGCAGTTCGGCGCCGTGGCTGATCACGTGGTTCATCACGTGGTTGGTCACGTGACCAAGTTCCACTCGGCCAACTGTAGCTATCGCGTCGCTCCAGGTTTAACCAGAGCTAAACCACCGCCAATTTTTTTTTTTTTTGCTGGGTCGTCGGCACGTCTGGCTACGATATTACACACAGGTTAAGATCTGGCCGAGGTTAAGCTGATATTATCTGTTCGCTTCACATATGGAACTGGATGAGGACGACATTCTACAGTGCACAGCGTGAGAGTGTATTGAAGTTTAACACGAGGCGTGATCGACGGCGCAATAGCATACTACTCTCGTGCAGTGGCCAGCGAACCTTATCTGTTCGGGCTGTCACTAGTTCGAATCCCAGTCTCTGCAATATTTATTTATTTATGTGTTCAAGGTCAAGGCTTCAGCGATGGCCCATCTTTTGCCACATTGGTAGTGAAGTAGAGCTTTCGCTCTGAAAGGTAGTGGAGGGGATAGGAGAGGTCGGAAAAATGATGTATGATTACATGGAAATAAGTGTGGAAATGACAACATACAGTACTGCACACAAAGAAGATCAGCTGTTTCAACCAGGCAAAGGTATTAAATAGAAAAAGAGCACACAAACCTGCAATAAATAGAAACCAGCTTGCAAACGTTGAAAGTCGCTGAAATTGATGTGTGGAGTGAGAAGAAAAGACGTAGTCCGAAGAGGACTCCTACAAAAGGCGGTCAGAATCACAGTTATTTAAAGAAACTTCAAGACGGAAGGCTCCTATCGCTTGGCAATGCAATGAGGGACGAAAAACACATAGGAGAGAAAATTAGAAAACCTCCAATTTACAGTAAGTGGCAGAAAACACAATCCAGAGATCGTGGCAAAGAAGCGTGTCGAATATGTGTGTATACCGACGCTCTAGTTGTGAATGAGTAATTGATAGGGCGAAGTGTAAGGGCGCTTTGAAACTGGGACGTATACAAAATGTGACAACCCTGTTAAAAAAAAGAAATAACCGCTCACCAATATCTAATTAGTGTTATGTGCAAACTAAACGGCAAAAATTGTTACTCGGTGGCTTATTGGCGCAACTGTCCGAAATGTTCCCGTCGATTTAGACTTGGGCAAACACATTTTGATATTGACAAACGAAATGCTGGGAATTTTCCTCTAAATTAGCCCAGCGTTTCACCCATGATATTATGCAATTTTCAGAAATCGGCCAAGGCATAGAAAAGCGATTGTTTCCGGAAAGCATTTCCAGCAGTGCAGTGCAATAGATTACTGCTAAGACGTGCAAACTAGTAGCCTGGTTAAGTAATGTTGAGCCGATCCGTTTGTCTCCGTATTTATAGACGTGTAGCGCACTTTAGTAACATCCTTAAATGTGCTTAGAGTTTGAAAACGCAGTTTTCGACCCTGTGGCCCGACAGATTTCCCCTACATCTCACAAAAACACGTGCTTTCGTCAAACTTGCAGGCAAAAAACCCCCCAGCGCAGGTAACTCGGTGAAATAGCCAAAATTTCATTATTAGATACGGTGGGCTACACGCCTCCCAGTAAGCAAGAGACCAACGAAAATAGTTAAAAAGCGAACTATTCAATATTTGTTAATCAGGGTACTAGCCTTCACGTCTTAGCTGTATTCTGAAAGTCAACACCGCTTGCAATGCTATGCCAAAAAAATCGTTCTTCTAACTCAAAAAGTATATTTTAAAAAAATGCAGAACGTCTTAGATGAAACACCCATTATATGTTTGTGGCACATGGCAAGATGGAACGAATGGCTTGCTGAAACGATGGTCCGGTGTCATTCGCGAAAATAAGCAAAACAATGCTAAGACAACAATATTTTCTTCCGTACCTACCCGTACAACAAAGCGACAAGAACACTATGAGGGTGTGTCGTGTACTTTACGAAAGAAATAGCAGAAGAAAACAAAACTTCCAAATGCGGTTTTTATTGTGATCCTAACTGTGCACATGTATACTGTGAACTCAGCAACGGTATTTAAAGGCACAAAGCAATTTAATTTCCTAATGGTGCACAATATGTCCTTCGGTATTTATTTATTTATTTACAGATTCTGTGGTAATTGAGTGTATGTCTCCTAGCATGCGTAGCCATGAATAGTCATTGAGCAGAAAAATTCTAAATGGTCACAGAACACAAATAGAGAGCCCAGTAAAGTGGATATGTCCGCTGGGAGCACAGCTCTTGAACCACTTGACTGATAGGGCACTGACACTCTAAAGCCGACATGCCGATAAACAGAAATAGTGTAAAAACACACGAACAGAATATATGCCTGCTATATAGGCATACAAATTACTCGAATAAAACAGTGAAATGAAATCGGCCTAAAACTAAAGTGCAAGAAAGTAATTGAATGTCGCTCTAGTAGTCCAAATGATTAGAACCGTGCAGAAAGCCGCGACGGCCTAAGAAAAGTTGTATGATGATTATGTACTTTTCACAGCTCTATAATGCCATTGGGGCCTTCGAAATTACACCTGCAGTTTTTGAGCAAACCAGTTTGACACATATTTCCTCAAACAAGCGTCTATGCAAAAAACACAAGACAGATGATTCGCCTTAACCTGCAGCGCGCATGACTTGGGACTCACACGGACTCTCAGCCGATATCAGAAAATGTTGTATAATGCCCTCTGATGGGTAAAGACCCAAGATCTACAAGAATCGTGGCACCAGTGCAGACATCTGGCTCTTTTTGGTCGCAGGTGTCTATTGGAAAACACGCCAAAGATGACCTTCATTAGTAGTTGCGGTGAAGTCTTCCTTTTTCGAGACAATAGGCTACCGCGTTCTTTCAACAACTATGCTAGAAACACCAAACAACGAAGGAAGACCAACGGACGGAAAAGAAGGGAAGGAAAGAACTAAAATTTCTGTGAACCGATTCATCACTGTTCCCCCCGAAGAGCTACTTCGGACGGAATGCTGCCATAGCCATGAAAGTCTCTAAACGACGCGCCTCACCACTTATCACAGTGCGAAAGTGGCTTCGCTTCTGCTATGGGCGAGGGTGCTATATTTGTGGGAATTGAAATAAAATTGTTGGCAATTTAACCCTGTTTGTAAGCGCGTTATATGGGCGACAGTTTTTGTCCGCCCATATGAAGCCCTGTCCATCTGCGAAGAACTCTATTGAGGAGTTTTGGTGACAGCGTTTTATTGAGATCTTACAAATGTCGGCAATGTCGAAAGACCACACATCTTCACGCTATTTTTCTATGTGGAACTGTGGTTGCCAGTGCTAAGTTCTGAACAATATAAACAGTGTATATTGACCGGTAAAATAATTTGGAAAAAAGGAAAAACGGCGCGTCAGCTCGGTAGAAAAGAGCGCGAGCCCAGGCATGTGCATGTTTATTACAGGCGAGCTTGGCGTGTCCCGGGGTCCGAGACGAGTATGGTCACTGAGCCGGGAGTAGGAAGATGTCGAAGGAAAGTGTTGGCGGTGTTGTCAACAACTAGGTCGCGTTCGCTGAGACGACTTTAGAGAGTGCCTCCAAGCGTGGCTTAGTCCCTGCGCAAATCACAAGCGTGCGATCTTTCGTTTAATAGTCGGCTGCTCACTACAAGTCTACTGCGAAGCTATTTGCAAGCCGCATGTCACATATGTCCCCGTATTAAGTGTAACTGACTCGCTGGGCCAGTGGACACCTCAATCGCGCTGCGAGTATTCTGTAGCGTCCGCTGTAATTTGGGGCAGTTATGTGATTTTTCTTTCTCAAAACCAGCTGAAGGTTTCGACTCCGTCGGATAACTCCCTGGATGAATGGACACCTCAATCTCGTTTTGAGCTACGTGGCAGTAGTAACAGAGAGATGCGGGCTGCATGCGTTGGTGTTGACAACGTTGTGGCAGACACGAAATACTGGAGCAATTGGCCTCTGGCGTTCGTTGGGTTCATTGGCTTTGACATTAACAACAATGTAGAATGCCCTGATTTTGAGAAAGGGAAAGGCGCGTAACTGGCTGCCTGAGTAAGTGGGCACCTCAATCGTGCTTTCATGTGCTCCCTTTGCCAAAACTAACCAGGCTGCCCAGTTTCCTTCTCAGTTGTATAGTTGAACAGTTATCGCACCCATCAAACTATAAATCACTGTGAGGTAAGTAGAACCTTTTTCCTCACCTTTTAAAACCTTGCAGTTTTGAGGAAAGACGTAGTGGATCCGCTATATGAGGGGAAGACAGCCATGGAGCCTGGTAATTTTTTTCAGCGACTGTACGTGGGCGGTGCCAGCCATCGGCACACGGTCCGCATCTGTTGCCTCTCCTGCTGCATCCCGAGAAAGGGCGCCTTTTTAGCTGGCGACCCACTTAGTTCCCTCGCACTAAAAAATAGCAGAAGGTTGAACATCATGCAGTAGCACTAGCTACGGCGAGGGCTTGAGGTTATTGCGTGCTAAAGTCATATTTGACCTGAAAGCCTCTATCGTAAAAGCCTTGGGCCTAATTGCTTTTACCCGGAAAGCATTTACCATGAAGGCCTCCAGCCTATAGGCTTTTGAACAAAATGCATTGGTCTTGAAGGCCTTTATCCTGAAGGCATTTTCATTGAAAGCCTTCTCGCCAGGTGAAGGCCTGCCAGGTGTACACACTTGGTAGGTTGCCCGGTGGGAAAGTGGACCGTCTGCCAGAAAACAGGCTTGAGAGATATACGCACGTACGTACAGCCCCCTCCGTCAAGAGTATACTACCCGAGGGGTTTGCTCGCGAGGCCTGCAGCGTGCCTCGTTATGGATCCGCAGCGACAGTAATCTCTCGAAAGAGAAATGGATTCGCGTCCTTAATACTCCCAAACCTCTGAGTGCTAGATGTGCTAGGGAGCCGCGCTAAACAGCCTAGAAGCAAGCCCCTTGGGCTGCATACTTTTGCCTGGGGCTGCACGTATGCTGGAAATCAGAAAATGCGCTACTGCAGTGAAAAAGACTGTAGAAACTGCGCCGACTTTCTAAACCGGAAGTGCGCAATAAACATCGGCGAATTCCTAATGTCTCAGACGCGTTGCTGCAGGTGAACGGCAATACAGTAAGTGACAAAAGTGAGAACGGTCTTATTTCAGGCAGGTTGTTATGATTTGTTGTTTTGTACTAACAAGAATTATGCTCCCCAATATGCGATATATTGCCACCTCCCATAAGTTATTTGCGAAAGATTATCACTTATTCGTCTGCTGCCACATAGCGGATATTCCTGCGCAATGGTCGTCAGCGCCCTTAAATAAATCACTGACATGAATAAGGCACTACAGAATAAACTTTGATTTGCACGCACATTACAACTTGCGGAATCATACAGCATATTCAGTTTTTTTCTAATCTAACCCACAAACTTCTCAGGCGGTTACTCTCACCAATGGTCAACATGTACAGGCACCACGTCTTCAGGTTGTGCGTGACTGATTGTAATTGGTAAGCACGGTTTTGTATAGTCCGCTGTTGATAGACATAGCGAAGAAATAGCTTAAGGAGCTCGCTGAAAAAAAAGAACGCGGTTAGTGCCTTCCTCGATGTTTTTTTACGCTGCGACATAAGAAAACTTCGCCGCAGATCCTCGTCCAAATGGACACATATTCTGGTCCCTTTACTGAATTCTGCATTTCATGTTTAATCGCTCCTTTATCTAGCATTTAAGTGTTACTATTCGAGCGGTCTGTTAGCTGGCAGAATTACACTATGTGGCGCAAGTTAGCAGGCAGAAACACACATTCTTTCTGAAACCAAGCCGTTGATACTGTGAGCATTTTACTCTGCGCCGGTTGCTTCAAGTTTAAAGGCATGCGATGCAATTTTTTTTATTTGATACTGTAAGTCCCATCAAGGACTGTAACAGGAAGGGCTCTAAATGATACAGTTGTAGTGCACATGTTGGTAGTAAACAATTTAACAATAACATATGGCAAAAATAGCTACAAAATCGGTTAGAGAATTCAAGTTGAGGTACAAATAATAGGCGGAAAACCTGATGACAAGAATACCAAAAAAAGGAAATCGGTTGCAGTTAGTGTTGTATTTTCAATCTAGGCACAAACAAAACGGTAAAAATAAACAGGGCAGAAAAGTGTGGAAAATGAGAATAACTACTGGGAAACAAACAGGTGATTTATAACGAGAGCACTGAACGCATCTAATGATGAGCTGTTAGTAATATCTATGTCAAGATTGTTCCATTCTCGTGTAGCTCGAGGAAAAAATGAGTATTTTAATATGTCAGTCCGAAATGGAAACTCGTTTAATTTGTGTGTGAGGTTGTGGCGGGTCGATCTAGTTTTTGTGGTCGTTATGTATTTTGTAGCGGGCACTAATTCACCTCATTTGTCGCCCAGACCTTTCATTAGGCGCCCCAGTAGTCTGAAGGGTGTAAACATGTCTCACAGAGAAGACAAAAATTAACTGGAGGGAGCATTTAAGCTTTTCCTTCAGAGTATTCCGCAATAGTATTAATGGGTTAATACATACCAATATATGCGGAATTGTCTTTATCTGCATTCATAGATCCCTGCGGATCCTCATAGCAGTTCTGGCGCAGTGGTGCAGCGGTTATGCGATGCGCCACTGTGTGTTATACTGGTGGCTGGGGTAGACATATCCACCGGTGGGGATTGTGAGACCCATATGTTTCTCTTCCCGAGCACCCTCTTGCGGTCAGTCATTTACTTAAGTGCCTCCTGCCATAATAGGCAGCTCGTGATGACGTCAGGAGGTGACGTTACCTACATGCCTGACGGTACACGTGCTTTTAAGCTGTCAACTTGGCATCGCCGGCGACGCCGGATTTTCAGCACAACGGAAGCCTGGCTGCATTAGACGATTAAAATAAATGTTGAATGATATGCAAACGCTGCTAAGACCTCTTTGGCGTTTACACATGCACCAAACTGAACTGTGCGAAGCAGTGTGAAGCAAAAATAAATAAATGTTTTTGTGGTATAAATCTTTTGCAGCGTATTTTTTTGCCTATTTAATTTTTTTCGCAGTCTAACTGGTTCGCATAGAACTGGGTTTCCGCTGCACTCCTTGCAGTGCATGAGATTCGCGCTATCAAATTACCTTTAACGTAGAATACGTCTTGCTGACAAGGGAGGTTTACTCAGGCTTGTGGTTTTCTGGCGTGAACAAATTGTTTCTAAAAACAGGATGCTTGCTTATAATGCTTTCGTAGGCATTACCCTGGAGCCGCCTACATTAACTAGCCTGCTGAAGCGCTCTCAATGCCTTCGAAGTTATCCCGCGTCTCTGCTCCACTTATCTGGCCTAATTCTTCAGAACAAAAGCCTAGTGTTGAGTCGATGAACAGGCGCATCGGGGCTTAATGCGACCAGGAGTTGATAAGCGATGTGCGCTCGCTTGCGACGTAATTGTGAGGCTTTTCGAGCCACTGACCACTTTTTAACGATGTAGGAGCCATAAAGTGGGCGCACAAATAGGCTGGCAGGTTATCTTTTTCGCCCCTTTGCTACGTCTTTCCAAAAAACTCTATCCTTCCTAAACAATGAGCCATTTATACCTGCTTAGCTTCTTTACGACGACATCCACGATAGTAACGACGAAGCGCAGCACCCTGTTTGGAGCTGGAGAGGGGCGCAGAATAAATTAGGTGCAACGCCCAGATAACAAGAGGAACAGGCTTTCCTTAGACAATGGGTGTAAATGTATCACCTTTGCTGCAGTGTGCAGACTTGACATTCTGAGATAACGCGTTCAAACTGCAAATAATATCATTTCATCCTATGCTCAACGCTGTTTTTAGCTAACAGATATAGTTGTTTATGCTGCCGACAAAGTAAAGTGGCTTTAATGTCGAAACATGTTTTGAAATAGCTTATTGAACGCCAGTTTTCGACAGAATAATGCCTCGATGTATGGTAGTGACGACAGGAGCTCGTTTTCGCCTTTTCTATTCAGCAAATTTGGACAAATCTCGCAATCATTAAAGCATATGGAGTGTGGCAAAGGGGCATCTAATTTATCTGTTTAGAAACTCGGTTTTTAACGCAGTGCTTGTCTTAGTTCACGCACCAACTATCGCAAGTCACATCGGCTATTTCCTTCTTGTATTCACCGATGAAATTTTTTCCTTGTGTCACATTGTGCAGGTACTCTTCAATACAGGTGTATGCCTAAGCCTTCCATATAAAAAATTATACGTTAAATGTACTGGCCCACCGCAATAACTGAAAGTATTTCAAACTATAGGAACCAAAGCCCGGACTAGCACGTAATGTTGTTTTTGTTGTTGTTGTCCGTATACTATGGCACATTCCTACATAGGGGGATTGGCCAAGAATTCGGGGGCACAGAGAGTTTTTTTGGGTACATAATGCCTGGACGAAATTAAAACGAATGGTATGGACGGAAGAAGTAAACAAAAGAAACAACGAAATGAAACGGGAAATGCATAACGCACGCAGGAGATGGAGACTGATGTTTATAGCCAAGTAGTTCAAAGATAATAATTGTAAGAATAAATATAATATTGAAAAATTTTTAAAAATTAACAAGGTAGCCATCGTGATTCCATTAAAAAATTTTGCACGGCAGTAAAAAGAGACTTGTGGTATTGCTCTTCAGCTGCGGAGATTTCTAACTTTATCTTTCTTTTCTTTTATGCCTTCTATCTGGTGTGTGTTCTTAGCAGCTATTCCTTTGCAGAAAAATACGCCCGAGGCGCTTGCAGGATTCCTGGAGTTTGGCGAAACTTTGACTCTGCGCGAGCTCTGTAGATGCCTTCAGTTGACTGAAGTAATAGTGTCAAGACATAAATTTCATTCCTCGGCATTCCTCCAGTTTCCTTGACTCAATCTGTGTTATCACCATTTGAGTGCTACCTCATGTGTTTCGCGAGCGGTCGACAAAGCACGACCCACGTGATCGCTCTATCGTAGCCTTCTTTCCTTTGTTTATGGTCTCTCCGAGGGCATTACGTGTTCAAGTAGTCTTAACAAAACACTGTTATTTGTGAAATTTTATTCAGTATTTTATGGTACTTCATAAGTACCGTGCAATATTGGCAGTTAACGCGCTTTGGATTAATTTCGACGGAATGCTTCATTCTCGTCATGAGATTTGGTGGTTTTGAGTTCACGCAGAAACCCCACGGGCAGTAGAGTTTTTTCTTGTAAAGAGAAATGGAAGATACCGCGCATGAGTTACAGGTCAGGTTTTCGCGGTAATTTGTGAACAAAGGCGGGTGCGGTGGAGCTCCGAAAATTTGTCAATTCCTGTGCGCCTCATTGCATTTCACTTCACCAACAGCTACACTCAACTTCGCTATTTTATCAACAACGGCCACTGTAGCATCTTCAGTCGGTGAGAAATATATGTATATGGATGGAATATACACGATCGAGCACCGTGAAGTAGGCATGCATGTGTTAAATTCATCCTTTCGATTACAAATGCCACAATACATACGTTAGTCAGTTATCATGCCGCATACTATTTTTAGACACTTCTTTGCAATTCTGGGGCAAGATCAAGGAGCTAGGGTATTATTCATTGGAGTTGTTTTCTGACTGCGTGTCGAGAACTACGGTTACTGAACGTTAATTACAGCCGGAGTAGAGCTCATTTTATAATGTGGGGATGGCAGTAGCTATGGTTGAGGTCTAGCTCGCTTCTGAACATTTTTAGCACATGTCTGGGGTAACGCAGGCCTATGAATGAACATTAAGTGAACTATGACACGTAGAATGAAAGGACATTCAACCGGAAGTAAAATCATCTCAGCCTGAAGTTCTAGTTGCTTTCCAAATATCAGATGACAAGAAGCTGAAATCAAGAAAAGAAAACGCAAAAGTGCGGGAAAAGTTTTTCAGGACTGGCAGAACTTTTAAAAATATTACACAACAAACGCTCCACCTCCAGTAAGAGCGTGGTTGTTCGAAAATTAAAGAACTGTTGTCTATAGCATCAGTCTTCGAGACGTGTACACAGACTTGACAAGCTCTAATAAGCGGAAGCTGCGGAAGCCGGAACAAGAATTATGAGACACCGCGGTTGTTTTAAGCAAGCAGAGATCAGATGTGAAGAAAGGGGATCTTTCATTTGGTGGCGTACATGCTAACAATCGACCTGAGCGCGCACTACCCTCATGGGTAGTGCGTTATTTCAATTCAGTTACTAAAGCAAAGTGCAGAATTCTTTGCATATGAATGTAGAGCACAGCATCTCAGACGCAAAAAGAAGTGAGTCAACGCTTGCCCTGTGTTTTCTCTGCTTTCCGTCTACGCCTTTCGCGCGTCTACGTCTTCTACGTTTGTCCCTTAAGGAAGAAAAGTATATTTTGCAGAACCGCGTTCTACCAGTAGTGTAGGTAACCAAACTTAACACCCAACTTACGCTTAGCCGCGTTAAAGGGCAAGCCGGCTCTTGAGCCGTACTTAGAGCGATGCGCAGCAGTTTAGTTTGCTCTGCCCCAGTTGCTTCCCAAACGAACACATCATCCACATGAAGTCGACAGCTTTATGAATGGGAACACGGAGCACTTCACAGATAACCTCGAGCCCAGCTCAAGGGAGGGGAGTACTCAGCGGCCGCTTTACACAACATGTTGGAACAGGTCTTGCCGTCTTGCTCGAACCTGTCTTTCCGTTGTTTCAGGGAGCCCATGCTGCGCATCGCCACAAGTATGGCTCGAAGCTATCTTTCCCGCGGGGCTGTGTTCCCATTCGTGAGGCTTTTGACTGTATGCCCGTGCGCCTAGCATCCCGTCAAACACGTCGTTTAGGGCCTTTTGAAACACTTCGCTAGCCGATGCGATACCGAAGGGAAGGCGGCAGATTCAGTACCAGCCGAAGGGCGTTGCGCAGATGCAGATATTTGATGAATAGGCATCCAGCAAGATTTGGTGGAAGCCGAAATTAGCGTCTAGACGTGCAAAGGATTTCGGACTGGTGAATTCGGCTTCAATATCTTCCTGCCGTGGCATCTGATAGCGCTCCATTTTAAGCCTTCACTGATTTTTCTTAGATCCTTGCATAAGCAAACTTACCAGCCTTTTCGCGGACAATAACAAAGCGGCTTACCAAGTTTGCAGGTTCGCCGACTTAATGTATGATGCCTGCTCGTTGCACTCGTTCCAACTGTCCGCGCAAGAGTTATGACAGTGCTAGGGGCCCTCTCCGAGCTGGCTGTCTGAAGATAATGGCGTCCTTCCACAGCACTATACTGCGTTGTGGCTGTATGCATCCAGTTCCAGTGAACAGTTCTGGAAACTGGTTGGCTACACCTTCCGCGCTGGCTGTGACCGTTTCCGCCACTCGTTCAATCAGCTTGCTAGTTTCTATTCTCAATATCGATTGGCGGCTCCTTATTATCAGGAAAAATTCAGCGGCTACCTCATTTTCTTCAACGGGCACTTTTTCTGCAGTTATGCCGCAATGTTAAATGAGCCCAGCGTTTTCGAGCGGGATATACCACGAATGGGCTCCAATGCAGAACGCAAAACTGCAGTATATAGAGAGAAGGCTATGTTGTTTCCTTGCGAGCTGGTGTCAGCTTTGAGCACCACTTACCCGCTGTCTATCTTCGACTTGGCCAGCCAGTCGCGGTTGTTTTCGATGGTTCCAACAGCGACTTTAAGCACTGCAAACTTGTCTTCATGCTGAATCTCATCTGTGCCCGTACTTCTGCAGCAAGACGCGAAATGGTTCAGCCAGGCACGAGAGGCACGTCTGCCCATACGCTGCGCATCAGTGAGGAGCGTGTACTCGGCCGAAACGAGTACACCTTCTATGCATTCTGGATGTTTCCATACATTCGGCGTACGCCTGCTCGTGCTAGCCGCGTCTACTTCCGTCTCTTGCCTTCTTGGGTTACGAACATCGCTTTGACGGACTGCAGTCTCAGCTGCCTTGCATAACGTAACAGCCTTTTCAAGTGTTAGCTTTTCGCACCGTAGCATCTCCTGCCGAAGCTTCGGCGAATTCGCGCTATAAACAGTTTGATCCCCCACATTGTCATCGACCATGGGGCCAAAGGTGATGTGCCGAGCTCGTCTCTTCAGGTCTTGCGGGAACCACTGGGCGGCGAGTGCGAAAGATGAATCTTTTTTGGACGTCGTTTTCCTGCTCGTCGCAGTGTCACCGCGAACTTGGCGACGACCTATTACTAGCCCTATTTGGTTTCCAACTTGACAAAAGTACAATTACTATTACTAAAGACCACTAACGCGTGTTCACTCGCCAAACCGAGAAGCTGTGTAGTTTTCAGCGCGCCGGATCTTGTCTTTTCAGTGCTCGACGTTTCTTGCCAAAGGAGTTCATTCTTTTGATTTCAGAGGCCCCAGTTCTCACTTTTCGTCTCCAGTGAGGCGCAGTCTTTCCGGTTATCTGATGCTATCCATTCAGGATGCCTGAAAGTGGCGACCGCCCTCGTTGATATCAAACGACGCTGAGACTTCTGAAACCATGTATCGACCCTTTTCCACCTAACAAACTTTCAGTTGCGAGTTAACGCTTGTCCTGAAGTGTTTCACATGTTCCTGTCTTTCGTTCTGCTCAGTGCTGTTAGCGTATCGACTGCTGATCGTCGGTGGTCGGGAGGACTGGCATTTTCCCTAATTGAGGATATGGCGAGCACAGAATTTGAAGAACCGGAACGGGAGTAAGTTAGGCCCGTGCCTTCTTCTTGGTATTTTAAAGTGCGGCTTTGTCACCCGTCAAAATGCTCGCACTCACGCTGAATGGGAGAGGCATTACGCCTCTCCCATTCAAAGGGCATCTAATGGCCCCCGTCAGGGTATATTAATGGCGGCAGCGTTCGGCTACTGAGCCCAAGGCTGCCGGACCGAATTAGACGTGGCTGCAACATTTCGACGGTCTTTAAATAAAACATAAATCATGTGGGCAATGCGATGCCCTTCCACGTTAAAGAACCTCACGTTGTGGAAATTATTCGCTATTCCTCCATTAAAACCAGCATCAAAACCAACGCACAGTATTGAGATGTTAAACACCACATAAGATGTCGCATAGACTAGTCTAGGCACCCTTCAGCCCTCTCCTTAGCAGCAGCGAAGCCTGAAAATGCACGGGTAATCACGCTCATCAAGCCTCATAGGTCCTGATTTCAATTTAGAATGCTCCGCGTGCGTCCCATATGATAGTCGCGAAGTGGCTTTACAGGCCTTACTGCAGCCACAACAGCTTCGCACCTGCGATGTGCGTTTTCATGAAATATGTTTCTTTTGAAGTGCACAGAAGGGAACCTTCAACTGACTTCACAGCACAAGTAAAAAGTATCCACTAAAGGGAAAGTTCGCTGAATTAAAATGCCTCTACTTACAATAACCGCCGCATATAGTGAAGCTTTTCAATCGCTGCTAAATCCTTTAAGTTCATTTAAAACTCGATGCATGCAATTTGTTTTCGAGCACCTCACAACCCGGAGCAATTTTAGCCGCAATTCGATATGAAATATATTGCTGCTGTCGTAAAGTGTGCGTGCTCTTTCATTATTTGGCACTTTTTTCCTACATACTACATATTATTAACAAAGAATTATACTTTTTTCCGGAAAATTATTCAGCGTTGAACCGTTTAAAATTTTCCTAAACATATGACTCAAAAAAAGAGACAAAAGCATTAGCTAACACGCCAGGCCATGCTACTGGCTAAAAGTTATTTGTGCAGGTTTATTACGCTAAAGGAAAAGGGACATCACGCAACTTCTTGAATTTCGCAAGCTCAGAAGTTTCAACGTTGCAATTCCCACAACTATCTCAACGATAAATGCTTCAAGTGTGTAGAAATGGCGAATTCTGACCTGGAAGTGGCGCATGACGATTTTCCGAAATGCGCGATGAAATTACACTTGCAGTGTCCCGGGATTTGCTGTAAATCACTTCCATTCGACAAAATGGTGCTTCGCCGGCAATTTAACAAAACCTCTTTTATAAAAAAAAAACGTTTTGCATAAACGATTGTTAAGTGGTGATACACTTTGCTGATTTTTCCACTCGTATTAAGTTGTGTGGTAACCACGTATATAGGACGCACGTCCCTCGTGTCCAAAAGCCACTCTTGCCTTATGATTTGCCACATTCTAAGTAATAAAGAAGCATAGTGAACTTCTGCCTGGAATCGGCACTTGAGAAATCATGCGCTCAGTAAATGCAGGCTACCAAATGGCAAGAATTTTGGCTTCCGGTTAATGTTCGTTGTTCGAGACGGTTCTTGCCAAAACCCTCTAGAAGAATGTAAAGAACACACATCAATCATACGAATACGAATGCGGTTTATTTTTATGTTTGTACAAAACATGGGGAGATGGAAGAAAAAGCTGCTGAACAGCAACTTGACAGGCTCCCACCCCTCTTGTTTACATAGGCAAAAGCAGCTCATACAATATACATATACAGATCAGCATACGCACACACACAAAAAAAAACACGTTTTGATGGATATTTTATGCATCACTAAAATTGGTGAAAGACAATTTCCTTGAAATGTATAGGTACGAAACGCAGTGCAAGTATGCATGTTTGAAAATACTTCAAAGATTTGAAAGAACAGCAGTTATAAAACCAAACAGAAGAATTAACAGGCACACAGAGCATACAGATCAAACCTGAGAAAAAAAAATTCCATAAAAGGTAGTGCATAGGTAGTACAATTGTAGCATTTGAGAACGAGAAAAAAAAGTAATGACCCTTTTCTCAACCCTATTTCTAAACAACTAAAGGAATAAATCTCTGAACTCTGCTTTCGAAATGCTCATCACATCAATTTCTTTGCGAAAAAAATAATTTAATACACTTGATACTGTGTGTTGTAACAATTGTTCACCATAATTAGTGCGGTTACGATGAACTTCCCACTGCTCAGGATGTGTAGTTGTATAGTAATGTGTATTCATTTGCAAGTTTGCCAGATTAGTTATGAGATTAATGCCTTGTTTCTTTTCATCCCTTAACGTTTTACAAAGATGATAGTTATACAAGTTCTCTATGCTAATTAGCCTAAACTTTCTAAGCAAGCTGTCCACTGAGTAGTCTGGTGAAGAATCTGAAATAATCCGGATTACTTTATTTTGCATTACCATCAGTTTCCTAATATTTGTTGAGGTTGTCTTGCCCCACACTAAAAAGCAGTAATTTATTCGCGATAAAAACAGTGAATGATAAATAAGCAGTCTTGTGCTTGCAGGGAATAGGTCTCGATGCCTGTAGATTAATCCTATAGTGCGAGCTAGGGCCGTGATAACATGATTAGTGTGCGAGTCCCACAGCATGTGCACTGAAAAAATTACGCCTAGAGTTTTAAATTCTGTCACAATTTCTATCGGCTGACACTGTACTTGAAGAATACTATTTGAAACAATGTCTCTGCCCTTCGCTCGGAAAATGATCAAAACAAAGCGAAAGAACATGGGACAGGAAGTTGTCCCCTGCTCTTCACAGCATGAAGAAACTTGTGAGCAGGTTTTGAAAACTGTTTTCGGCTCCGATAAAGCCCGCCGCAATACATATGTGCTGGCACCTTCGTCAAGGAGACCAGAGGAAATGGATGCGAAAAAAATTGAGGTACCGCTTAAGAATGCTTACGGGCTATGATTGCGAGAGCATTAGGTAGCCATCGTGAGGGTTCGACCCCGACACCGGTTGCGCACTGAAAGTGAAACGAAGACGGCCCTCCAAACGCTGATTCCAGAGACACTGAATCCTTAAATGTCCCATTGAAGCACTCGCACACTCGGTTGGAATACCTGTCGCGAGCTTGCCTTATAGATTACTAGCAGATGTAGTTATGTGCACGGGGAAATTGTATGACACTACTCGTAACGGTGTTCGACACACGGCTGCGTCACAATTTCGGTACAAATTTAGTCGTCAAATATTGTACCACATGGAAGTCCGCCTTTTATGCAGTGCAAGGGTGGAAGAGGAGAGGTGGCCGTTTCTCGCATCTGTGTGCACGCCGTCACTGCACTCCTCCCTTCGGCGGCTAGACGAGAGCTGTTGCGACGCCATCATTTTGGGATCATGTCGGCCTCAACAACCGTCGCCAATGAAATTTCGACTTAAACCGTTCTCTTCGAACACAACTTCTTTTAAGCTTTCGTACCACGTCACCTTCCCCTAATGACATCGTACTCAGCTGATTTTACCTAACAGGTCAAGGGTCGAAGGTGAAATGTCGAGGCTTCAGAGACCAATCGGCTTTTATATCGAATGCTTTTCTTCACGACAACAGCTGCAAAAGTCGGTCCATCGCTGAAGCCTTGACCTTGAAAAACAAAAATAAAGACTGCAGATATTGCCGCGTGTGGGATTCGAAACCGCGGCAGCGCTAACAGGTCGGCTTCGCTGACGACAGCACAAGAGCACTATGCTATCGCTGCAGACTATCAGGCCTCGTGCTAAACTGCAACACACTCTTGCAGTGTGCACTGCGCATCGTCATCTTCATGAACGTCCAACTGTGGCGCGATCAGATCATATCAGCTCAACCTCGATCAGAGCTTAAACTGAGTGTAATATCGCTGCCACACTTGCCGACGACCCAGCAAAGCAAAACCATGATCCAATCAGCCTAAACAAATACTTTCGCACTTATATTTGGTTTAACTGCGTTAAAACCCTACCATTTTTCAGGACTGCTAGTGAAGCTGTGCGTGAGTCAGGTTGGTGTATGAAATACTACTGACAAAAAGGAAAAGCCTCTACCGGCCAAATTTACCGATGGGCTAGAAACCAGTGTAGGCATCATTGATGAAATTTGAAGTCGTTTGAAAATGTAGAAGGCCGAATAAGGAAGAGTAAAGACAACTACATGTGCCCTGCTTGAAACTTGTCAGATAATCAAATGTAGCACCGACTGTGTAAGCGGCGTGTCAGTTTTTTTTTTTACAGATCTGAATACATCATCTTTGCTACAAGGCGCTTCTTACGCTGTATGTTGACCCTAGGCCTGCTTTTGGCTCGTGCATTTCATAGTGTGCTTTGTGAGCGCATGCGTGATGCAGCCTTTATGTTAAGCATGCCTTGTTGCTATCTTTGTTGTGAATGGAGAGTCCGTCTGTACGTGTGTGCGTTTCTTCCCAAGGTGAATGTGGTTTCTGCGCTGCCGTTATCTCTGCAGCGACCGACTCGCCAAAAACCTCGTTTTACTGTAGTGTCATAGTTAAACCCATATGATATTATAGCAGAGAAGTTAGCGCTTGAACTACTACTCGTGCCTTTCTCATTTCACTTTCATAACCTGTACTTCAAATCAGTATAGCGTGCATATTGTGACGTTCTACCGATAAAAACGTGTGTTTCTGTTGTGTTGGGCTTTATGGCACATAGGCAACCAAGGCCATCATGCGCCAAGCACATGGTATCGGAAAAGTTTTTTGTTGAATTTTATAGAAATATAAAAAATACTCTGTGGTGTAGAGGCCCTAAACCTTTATTAGTACCTAGTGAACACACAGGAAATTTTAGAAATGGCTGCTAGTAAAAGCTTTAAAGAGGGTTGGGTAACCTCAGTAGCTGTCCTTGGCTGGGCAAATATCTCCAGACTCCCAACCACTCAAAGGGGTGAGAAAGTAGCTGAGGTGTATTAAACTTCATGCAGACTAGTGGGTAAAAAGTTTACAGTTTCTTCAAAAATCCTGTTTCTCGAAAGTTAAAAACGCAAGACATAACAACTGCACTATCCTCTAAAAGCAGTGTAGGATGAAAAGAAATCTATTCATTATAAAAATAAGTACAGTGCTTTTTCCTTAGCTTTTCTAGTTTCGCACAAGAGAATATTGTTGTTGTTGACCTCACACAATGGCACATACCCACAAGGGGGATTGGCCATAACCAGGCGGTGACTATTTAAATGACCAGTTGCATGTGGCAAGCATGGGATGACCTACCAAAATTTGGATCGCATAGTTTTCGTAGCCGAGGTGTTTGCAGGAGGTGAGGGGGGTCATACAAACTAAAATTTAGGCAAAGAAGGGGTAGGGATTACTATAAGTGGTTGTAAAAACCGAAATACAGAAGCTGATAATGGGATGGGCAGGACGAAAGCTCATGAAGGTAGACGTCTTGATTGTAGTAGATATATTTGAACGGCAGAGCAAACATTCCCATTGGCATGGCCAAGCATAGAAGCGCCAAGAGACAGAACAACCGCAGAAGACAGGCGCAAACTGAGATTCTGTATTGGAACTTCTAATAGTCGCCTCCTAATCGATGAGTAGCGACGGCAAAAAAAGAAGAAAGTGCTGTATTGTTTCCGGCTCCGCACAATACGGACACAATGGGGAGATCGCCAGACCAGGCCTGTATAGGTAAAAATTTAGTTGCGGCACTCGGCAACGAAGCCTCGTGAAGAAAACTTCAAGGTTGCGCGATCGCCAGACTGAGCTTCTCCATGGGAACAGTAGGTGCTGGAAGTCGTCCAAGGAAGTAAGAGAATAAAATGTAGTAAACCGCAACTTCGTCTCCTCATTCTTTGTAAACAGGTTTATCTTGTTTTGTCAGTAGGAAATTGTGTGTGAGGTGCGTGTGTCCTATACGAAAACGGCAGATAATGGCTTCCTTAAAACTTTCCTGGTGGGTGCAGGAATTCTATTCAACTTTAACTAGTTTTACATTGTGTAGTTATCTGCTTCGTTGTTGTTCCACGCAGACTGTCATTTCTGTCTTATGTTCCGATTAATTAAGTTAATGCTATCTGTCAACGGAATGTTTACTTTCTTGAATTGCCTGTCACGAGCTTGAGCAGCGCATAAGTCCGCTCTCTCGTCGCCTTTCATTCCGATATGACTCGGTACCCAGCAGAGTTTTACGTTTTACCCTTTAGCTGTGGCTATTGTAATGCTGTGTATGATATCACCAAGTATTTGAGTGACTGCATTTCTAGAGTAGAGAGCACTAAGCAAATTTCTGGGGAATGTACAAATAATAATGTTCGTGAGGTTCTTCTTTACTATTTGTTCGATGGCTACAAAGACGACGTAACATTCGGCAATGAAGATTGATGCACACCGTTGAAGCCTCAATATTTGATTGCAGTTCCTTTGTATCACTGCGCTTCCAACGTAGACCTCTGTTTTTGAGTCATCTGTATAAAAACTTGATAAAGTACTGCACTTTTTCCTCGAGTGCAAGAAATTCTTGTATTATATGTTGTTGTAGAGTTTGACTTTTACAGAACTGTGTAAGACTGAAATCACAGATTTCGGAAAAATCATGCGATGGCGGTAGTGGATCTCGTCTTCCAGCAATGCAGGTAATGTGTCCAGTACGCCGAGGTTCGGGCACATATCGTCAAAACGCAAGAGCAATGGCCTGGTGCTTTGCTGCTTGTTGTTAAACAATATTTTTAATGGACACTGTGTGACTATTTGGTGACAGATGTGCTTAGGTAGTGAACGGCATTTAGCATGTATGAGCACGTGAGCATCGTTCTTCTGGCTGCAAGAGGAGCTTCTACATAAAGACTGTTTATGGCTGACGTCTTGTATGCACCAGTGAAAAGATGCAAACCTAAATTATATACTGGATCCAGTCCTTTAAGGTACGATATTCTCACTGACCCATACACTATACATGTATAATCCAGGGTAGAGCGTACTACACAAAGGTAAATTTATAAAAGACGTGTCCTATCGGCCCCCCGTGTTTTCGCGGCAGCCCTTTGAGTATGTTCAGGGACCTAGAGGCTTTCTTTTGTAACGAGAGCTACACTGGGCTACCAGCCAGAATTTCGCGGTGGCTGGAAGAGGAAGTTTTGCGCATGCGCCGTTACCATGGCAACTGGAGAGGAGCAGCAGGTGCGGCGTACGCTTTGCCGTCGCCTCGGTCGCGCATCCGCTCCACCGTCGGAACGAAGCGCGCCGCGCGCTTCGTCGCCGTCTTGCCGCACGCCGCTCTATCACCGGAACCGCGCGTCGCATGCGCAGCATTGCGTATAAGAGACGGAGATGTAATGGGCGGCTGTATCACAACGTTTGACATGCATGCAGAGAAGGAGAGTCCAGCCGCTGCTAAACGGCAGTATAGATAAGAGAACAATAACTCTTCCGATCCTGAGGTCGTCTTAGAACAATAACTCTTCCGATCCTGAGGTCGTCTTCTGGCACTTCGCTACTCAACAAAGAGAGAATGAGTGAAAAAAGGCGAAGAGAGCAGCGGAGACGCCCGATCAGAGAGAGGAACGCCTTGCCAAACGAAGATGCCAGACTGCCGAGCGTAATAGTCGGCGCGTACCCGCCGAGATGGTGCCTATATGTCTCTCAGTGCTAAACATACAGTGACCACAACAAGCTCAGCCAGGGAAACGTACTTCTCGCTACGTATATCCTGGCATAGCCGAGCTAAGCCACTGCCAATTTTCCAACAAGTTAATGTTAGGCAGGAAAACGAGCTTTCTGTCAAATGTTATCCCAAGAAATTTATCTTCATTTTCATGGGTAACTGTTTCGTTCAGGTGTAGGGTGGGATCTGTTTGTATTCCTCGTTTAAGTGAGAAAAGGATGACCACCGATTTCTGTGGGGAAAAACGGAGGCGATTTCTGTCTGCCCATATATACAGTTTATTTATTGTTAATTGTATTTGTTTTTCGTATGCTGATGTGTTGGGATGTGCAAGCTATCTGGTGATCTACATAGACAGAATACATAACGTACCTTGGTATTATTTATCTAAGATAATTCATTTTTACAAAAAAGACAGTTCTTCTTAGATAACAACCCTGAGGTAATCCATTTTCCTGAATAAAATTTCTCGAAATGGTTGAGCCTAGGCGGACATTAAATGAACGGTTAGACAAAAGGTGTTTAACGCAGTTCAACATCCTGCCGCGGATGGCCAGTTGAGCCGAGTCCTAAATAATCCTAAATCTCCACGTTGTGTCATATGGCTTCTCTAAATTAAAAAATACAGCCAGGCAGTGTTGTTTGTGTATGAAAGCTTCTCGGACAGTATTTTAAAGAAGAACCAATTGGTTGGAAGTGGAACACGCCTTTTTAAAACCGCATTTGTCGACATCGAGAAGCTCACGGTTTTTTAACACGAAGGCCAGTCTTATATTCATTACACTTTCAAAGGATTTTCGCCAGAGAGCTGGTCAGGGATATGGGGCTGTAGCTGCAAGGAAGGGTAGGTTGTTTTCCGGGTTTTAAAAATGGATCAATAATGGCCTTTCTCCAGGCTTCGGGTATTCTCCCCGATACCCAAAGTTTTCTAAAAAATCTTAAAAGTGCCTCTACAGCCCGTTCAGAGAGATTGGTTAGCATTTGATAATGTATTTTGTCAGGGCTGGGTGCGGTATGCTTACCGACGGACAGTACTTTATGAATTTCTTGAACTGTAATTAAATTATTGTAAGATTCATTGGTACCGTTACTTTGCGGCAATCCTTGTTTTTCACCTGGGTTTTGAATTTTACGGACGATTTTCTGTAGTGAGTTGAACTGGAGACTGCCCAAAATATTCATCAAAAGGGAGTGATGTTTGGTGTCGTTTTTGTCGACTGTCGATGAATTTTATACGAAGAAAATATTGGCTCGTTGAGACTGATTGAAATTAAATTTACGTGGGTTACTACAATAACTGGGCAACTATATAGCAGAAACAACAAGTGCCGACGTAGGAATAAAATATCCAACTCTGACGTGTTTGATCTTATCGTCAAGCCACTTTGAAGATTCCCAAACTTCACTGTCACTCTCCGATAATCACTCTTCAAGGCATCCAGTAAGCAAAGTGGTGCGCAAAACATGGCCTGAGAAGGGTGATGAGTATTACAGCCCGAATGGCTGCGGTTCATTCCATGCGTCTGTTGCCTAGCGCAGGCTAGGGGACCTAATAGACTACATTTTTAGAGGCGCTGGGGAGTACGCACGCTCGTCTGCATACGCAGGGTACTCAAGCTTGTAATAGTGGCATGTCGCTAGGCGAAAGCGTCTGCTTCCCTATACCGTGGCTGCTGATCAGGAAGACCGTGCATACATGCAACGTCCTGTTGTCCTACCATGCAGCGGTCTCCCTCTCCGTTTGAATAGCACTGACTGAGCCATTCACCGAAATACGCTCTAACCAGCATGGGGGAAAGGATGCGATCCCAGCTTAAGCATGAGTTACCTTGGTTTTCGCTCTTCCCGCATTAAGCGAAGTTTTTCGATGTGTCGTTGCTCCAGATCTTACCACTATCACACAATTTGCTTTTAATTAACAAAATGTGTTGTGGTAGACCAAATTTTCAGCGACTTTTCAAGCACTAGAACAGGCTGCTGTGGTTAAAGTTGTTCTGTAGCAATGCTTTCTTACCTTATGCGCTTTGAGCTATCGCCCTACTCAAACATTTCATACCAACCGCTCGTATGGAATTATGGGAACATAAAGTCAACAGCAGATGAAAAATTATATGGAAATTCATATCTTGTTTGTACGGAACCCATAAGCACTTCATATTTTTCATACGATTTTCATTCAGTGTGCATGACGTCATAAAGATTTGTTAATTTTTCATATGTGCTTCTATATAGCGCATAGCGACTCCATAAGCTCCATACTGACCACATCAAATTTTTTACGGAAACGTATTTAATGATAAAACTCGTGATATGGAAACGTTAAGTGGGCGTTCTTAGTACTATATCCACTTCTTCGGTGCTTCTTTGCCGCAGGAGGTTATTCTTGCGACAGGGAGGACCCAGAAAGGAAATATCTGTTTAAGTGAAAGTTCCTTAAAGGTTATGCAATAATTTGTTGTTTCAAACTAAGGCTGAATTATAAACAGAGTGATATTACGGGCAAAAGCGCTAAGATAGGAGTCTAGACACGAAGCCTTTAAAGAGCGTGACGGGTTTGGGACTGTGTGCAGTACCAATAGCACTCACACCAAAGGAAGGCACCAGGCATGAACATTGGAAACATAAATAGGCGCCAGAGACGAGAGATACCGAAGTATGCACTCGCAACCAAGTGAAGGGTTAAAAATAACGGCCTAAGTGGGAGTTCATGTATATCTTATACGACTTGTAGACGCTATATCTCCTCGAAGGAGGTCAAGAGCACTCCAGCATCTGATACGTCATCCCTTAGTTTTCAACGTGAGCGTAGCTTACGGGGGACCGTTTTTTTGAGTTAGCATGATAGCATGCATAGCTCACACGCCAGCCAACAAAAGGCAGAGAAATTTCTGATATCGCAGGACATTTTTGTTTTCTACAAGTCTTGTTTGGAGTTAGAACCATATTTATTGTAATGCAGCTACTCCCCCCAAGCGCGAAAGTTTCATTCAAAAACGAATTGCAATGAAATTCACGCGACTTGAAAATTAAACGAAACACATGGTTCAAGAAGCACCACCCACCTCCCAACCTGTCCCCGGCGTCTCTGAGAGAGAGATAGAGTAAACTATGATTCTCTAAGAGGATGATGCTGGAGTCGTCACAGAAGAGTCCTCAGTCCAGGGCTCCTGCAGCCCGAGCTGTCAGCTGGGCTCCGGTAACCAGGTTACGCTGCGCAGCCAAGTCGATCCGACTCCAATAACTGCGCCTCCTACTGCTTCCGATTTGCTTTGCCGTATGAGATGAATAGCCTTTATTTCAGGTAATTCCCACGTGACATGATATGGAGTGGGTGTTTGGTTGCACAAGGGGTACGAATCTTTAAGCGTGTCCGGATGAATTTTAGAATATTTAAACAATTTCGGAAAGGTGTTTGCAAACGTCTCCAGGCAAACGACTCCTCATTAAGTAGTGCTCTATGTGGGGGGGGGATATATCAGCCTAATTTGTCGTATAAATCCCAGGCTGTCCTTGAAGACCCATGTGATGGGCGTCAGCATGGCCAAACTGGCTCGGTCGGAGTATTATCGAGCAAATCTGTTTTAATTTGCTTTCCCTGCTAAGCCTTGATGTCCAAGGACCCCCATGATGGTGTGGTAACTGTTGTCACTCGGCGGATGGCGTGCCAGAAATTTAGCGACTAACTGGTTGAGTCGGCCGCGCGTGAAATCTCTGCGTGTGTGTTTCCTGCGAGTCAGAGACGAGGTTCCATGCTGTTTTTCTGTGGTTGCTTTCGGCCACAGCCAGAGAAATCGCAGCGGTTACAGCTTCGGGGGGGGGGGGGGGGGGGGCTGAGTTTTCTCTTCGACACGCTGATCAATTCCTTGCGCCTGTGGTAGTTGGTAACGTTTACGGCCTGTTTGCCGTTTCTCCAGAAGGCAGCATTCCTGTACACCATGTTGGATTTGCCTGCGTATCGCAAGTCGATGTGATGAATCCGGGCTACTCTAAGTCTTAAGTGGATCTTTGTTGCCTGTGCGTGGGAATCGGGGAAACCTTGAGGTGCTGCCTGACCTCCATCCACCTTTCTTTTTATTTCATCGAAGTATGTCGCGTTTCCAGCACGGATGAGAAGGGCTCTACCCGCGCTGGTCAGTCGGAGGCGTTTGAGTTAGGTGATCAGGAGTGCCTTTTGACATTTGTCTTTCTGTTTGTGACTCATTGTTCGAGTTCGTCTGTAGCTGTTCACTGAGTGAGGCCTGTGCGAGTTTGTGTACTTTGCGTAGCATTACCTCAACTTGTTTTTCTTCTGGTTTATTTGGAGAATGATACGGGAGGCTGTAGGTGACATCGCTAATAACCAGGTCGTTCACCAGTCTGAGGGTGTACTCTTCTCGCGTACCCTTCAGTGAGTTCGTGACGCGCCGGATCATTCGTGTCACTTGTGCTGTGGTCGTGGCCAGCAGCCAGAATTGTATGGTCCGCCCTTAGGTTGCTCTGAATCCACATATCTACGATCCTAGCTCTTTCAACCTCTATAACCAGGATCCTCCTAGTTTTATGCATAGATTTACTTCATTGGTGTAACAAGGTCTGTGCACTCGCAGCAGGTCAGATTTCTCCGGCGAACAGCTGAGGGCTCTTTCTGCTGCGTAGAGCTCAACGCATGATGCTGCTTCTTGTAGTTTTTCTTCATTCTGCCCAAGAGGGCTGCCCACCATCCAAATGGTAATATCATAGACATGCGGCATATATCCGACGTCGGAGGTAGCGCTTTGTCGTCTTGTGGGGTATCGCATCGTAATGTTGAAGAGTAAGGGCCAGATATTTGACCCCCTGCGGAGTGCTCTTGTTTGGCATTTGTATGGAGCTTGAGCGCAGATCATGTATACCCATTGTGCCCGTCCTATCAGCGAAGAAGGCTCGCTCATAACTTAAAATGCGTTCCCCTACAATCTGCTCATTCAGCCCTGCCATAATGCCGGCATACGCCACGTTGTCGAAGGCCCTTTTGAGGTCTAGTGCCCTTATAATACGCTCTACACCTGTTAGTATACACGTTAGGAGCTCTTCTTTTATGAGTAGGAATAAACTTCGCGTTAAAAGCCGCACTCGAAAGACATACATGCCGGGTGGCATCAAATTGCGGTCGTTTATTTAGTTCTCTAATAGATGGCGGACAACCTTCTCGTAGGGTTTGTCCTGGCATTACGCTGTCTCAAGGAAATACAACGCAGACCACAGATGAACTACACTAGAGCTAAAATATCTATTTGTATCTTCTAATAAGAATATTCATGGAATATGAGCTACTAAGACACAATGTGCCAATTAGACATTCCATTAATAATAATTAATAATTGGTTTTTTAGGGAAAGGAAATGGCGCAGTATCTGTCTCATATATCGTTGGACACCTGAACCGCGCCGTATGGGAAGGGATAAAGGAGGGAGTGAAAGAAGAAAGAAAGAGGTGCCCGTAGTGGAGGGCTCCGGAATAATTCCGACCACCTGGGGATCTTTAACGTGCACTGACATCGCAGAGCACACGGGCGCCTTAGCGTTTTTATGGCATTCCATTGCAAAGAGAACGGCATGTAGTCATCATCATCATCATCATCATCAGCCTTACTACACCCACTGCAGGGCAAAGGCCTCTCCCATGTCTCTCCAATTAACCCTATCCTTTGCCAGCTGCATCCACCCTTTGCCTGCAAACTTCTTAATCTCATCCGCCCATCTAACCTTCTGCCGCCCCCTGCTACGCTTACTTTCTCTTGGAACCCACTCCGTTACCCTTAAAGACCAGCGGTTATCTTGCCTTCGCATCGCATGCCCTGCCCAAGCCCATTTCTTTCTCTGGATTTCGACTAGGATGTCATTAACCCGTGTTTGTTCCCTCACCCACTCTGCCCGCTTCCGATCTCTTAACGTTACACCTATCATTTTTCTTTCCATGGCTCGCTGCGTTGTCCTTAACTTAAGCATGTAGTCAATGTATGGCAAAACGGGTTGCGTGCTACATCTTCAACCGCAGCGGTGGCCAAGTGCTTGAGCATCCGCCTCGCATGCGGGAGATGCGGGGTTCTATCCCCAGTGCCGCCGGGTACCCACCGGTGATACAATGGGTAGAAGCTTTACCCTGGTCTGGTGCTGGGCTTATTTCTGGTGAAATGCTTGAGGAATGGATCTTTGACCCCACCTTCAGAAGTCGAAAATAGCTTGTGCCATGGTGTTCTTTGGCCAAAGATGCCCTTGCGCCATAAAAATCAATAATCATCATCATAGAAAATCTTAATTTCATGCGCAGGGAAGTTTTCATGCAAAAAATAGTTTCAATTCAGTGCATGTGAACCAGTGATACTAAGAAAACTTACTGGATTCGTTATTTGCATGCTGCTTAGAGGAAAGCATTTTAAGAAACATGTCCTTCCTGGAAAGCCTTAATCGCGAAGCACGTGCGGAATTAATACACGTACTTTTCAAATTTATTCAACCTATAACCTTTTATACTTTGTTTTTGCTTTTTTTCCCAGGATATGATTGTGCCACGCTGTGGCTTTTCTCCTTCACTAGCATCTTTTTCAAGCTACGCATTAACCCAGCATTTCTTTCAATCAGCTGCCTCTTCTCGCTACCTTCGCTGTTACCGCTGCTATCATTGTCATCAAGAAATTAGGAGGCAGACCGCTCGAAAACTTTCATTTCTCTCGTTTCGCGTACGATTCTTGCGAATAGAGAGAGTGAAGTGGTGCCTGTAATGTTGCCACTGTTTGTTTCAGGACAAACTAACGTACAAACCGGAGAATTCAAAACGTTTCAGAATGTAACGTCGTACATAAATGTGTAAAACAAGAGGCATGTCTCTTCGAAAAAGAATGCGTGATGGAGTGTAGGCTGTCCATCGGACCGACGCAAAAAGATACTGAATACAATGCATGCAGTGAAGGCTAGTGGTCTTACCGCTCTTCGCGTCTCCTGCAAGAAGTTGGATGATGAGACGTAGCTTTCGGCTGCAGGACGCCGGTTACCATAATGAACATCACGGGTTCCCGAAGTGCCGACTGAAGTGGAGTGTGTGTTAGCAACCAAGTTTTTGCCATCTTAAAAACCATTTGAAGTTATTTGTACGGGATATGTAGCGAACATAAACGAATGTTGGGGAACACAATATGTAGGCATATTAAAACCATTTACCGAAATAGTAAGGAAGGCAAATAAACTTACATTCATGCATCGCTGGTCGCTGAATGCCTGTACACCTAAATAAGGAAAGACAACACGAGAAAGGCAATTCGTTTTAGCGTTTAGACGTTCACTGCCGTACGGACGTATTGTCGCGATTGCAATTATGCCAGACATGGTGGCGTGTGGCAAAGCTGCGTTCCGCGCCACTTTACTGCACACTCTTGCTATTTCGTCCCTCGCAGGCAGCTGTGTACCCTCCTTCTTATCTCACTCGTGCCCTGCATGGATAGGAGCAGGCTTGAGATGCCGCTCCGATAGCTCGCGCACCCAGGCAAACCACGGTGAGACTTCGAACATCAAGATTGTAAACTGCTCTGATCGCAAAGACAGATAGAATACCAAGAAAAATGAAGATCTGAAATGAATATGCGATTTATTTTTGGGGTGAAAGAACAACTTCCCGAACGTTTGTATTTGCGAAGTTGGCGTTGACATAAAGGCGCTCAGTGGTGGCAGGTGCTCTGGTGTAAATAGGAGAAGGCCAAGGCTGATCCCACGCGAAACTTACGATATGCTGCCCATCAATGCAGCTAACACTCTTGTTGGAAGCAGATCGAAATGGGGTGTCAGTAGGTCATAGGTTTTGCCAAAGAAATGAAAAGAACTGGCAAGCACAAGCTGACATACAACTTGAAGACTGCTAATTTCCCGCGAAATTGCGTCAATGACGATCATATATTTTGTATGCTTCCCGTCATCGACTCATACAGAGCAGTCACTAAGCCACTGTCAGCAGTAAAGAACAAGCTATTGTGGCAAGCCTTCTTTGAAACTTTCAACACAAACGATATATATTGTGATCTCGATAGTACGTGCATATGTAAGCTTCTTTTATTTATTTATTTATTTATTTATTTATTTATTTATTTATTTATTTATTTATTTATTTATTTATTTATTTATTTATTTATTTATTTATTTATTTATTTATTTATTTATTTATTTATTTATTTATTTATTTATTTATTTATTTATTTATTTATTTATTTATTAGAGAGATCTGCAGCGCCCGAAGGCATTATTGCGGGGGGCGGGGGGAACAATAACTTCTGCTCGTTTGGCCGAAAGTACACAGGATAACAAAAATACAATGACACAACTAATGATACATAAGGAAAATCATGCACTCCAGGAGGACAACCGCGCTCCATAAATACAATGGCACTAATGAAATGAAAAGACACGAGAGAGAACTGCGCGCCACGTCACACATCAGATAAGAATGCGCGGAACTGACCTTCCGTGCAGCACACAGTGACGCCGGCTAGCAGCCTGTTCCACTCATTGATCGTCCGTGGAAAGTACGGGGCTTTGTAAATATCTGTCCTACATTAAATCTCTCGGATCTTCCACTGATGATCAAGTCATCTAGAAAGAAAGGTTGAAGGAGGTACCGGTCTTTGTGAATGCTCTGCTTTCCAAAATAGATGCGATGCATGATTTGCAACCTGAAATGCTTCCTACGGTTAGCTTAATAAAGATCCCCAACCAAGGTGGTTTTTAAGAGATGTGACACTAGTTGAGAGCTGTAATTATTGGACACAATTCTCGCAGCAATATGCTGGACGCGCTCGAGCATGTCACATAAGTGAGCAAGCTGTCCCATACAGGGCAGGCTTATTCAAGAATTGGTCGTAAGTGAAATACAGGATCTTTTTTTTACATTAGACTGTGCTCTATTTAAATTTCGTTTTAGAAAATTAAGCATTCTGCAGGCTTTGAATGTAATATACTCAACTTGCCTCGTCCACGTTAGGTTACATGTAAAATAAACGCCGAGGTACGTATATTCAAGTACTTTATGCAAGGGAACATTATGTATTGAGTAATTTGTTTATAATGGGAACACTTTCGAGTGAAAAAGATAAACTCTCATTTTGTAGTGTTCAAAGACATTTGTCTTTTGGATCACCAGCACTGGATGGAATCCAAGTCTCGCTGAAGTTTTAACGCATCAGAGGAACTTTGCACAACATGGTAAACGATAAAGCCGACAGCATATAGCCGAACTTTGCAGGTAAGATATAAAACAATATCATTGATATAAAACAAAAAAGCGGTCTAAGAACAGACCCGTGCGGTACACCTGCGGAAACATTTACATAATCTGAGTGCGAACTATTGTTCTAAACACACTGTATGCGGCCCTGGAGATACAAATGAAACCAATCGATGTAGTGTGGTGGAGACCAAGACAGCTTAACTTATGCAATAATAGTAACTGAGCTACAGAGTCAAAGGTTTTCTTAAAAACTAGAAATACGCAATATATCTGAGAGCTCCGGTCAAAGGATGAAAACCGATCATTACTAAACTCAAGCAGCTGAGTAGTACATTAAAAACCTGACCTAAAGCCATGCTGAACTTTTGTGAAATACTCATGAGGGTCAAGGGGTTTTCTGACGGCGCTATATATTATGCCCTCCAATGTTTTATAGCACACACTGGTTAAAGAAATCGGTCGATAATTAACAACAGAGCTTTTTGAATCACTTTTATGCACTGGTATCACATTAGCATTTTTCCGGTCATTGGCAGAGACCCCGAGTTAAGAGGTGCTCGGAACAAGATGACTAAGTATTGAGAGATTTCATTCGCGCATGACTTTAGAATCAAGTTAGGAACACCATCAGGACCACCGGCAGAAGATGAATTGATATCACTAAGCAATTTTAACACACCTTAGTGAGTAAAAACCAATTCAACACATGGTTTCAGTGACAGATTCACGAATTAACGCAAGTTCTCCAATGTACCCTGGCGCAAAATCAGACTGAAAAATAACATTAAAGCAGCGTGCCTTGTCAACATCATTAGTAATAACTTCATCATCGAGGTCTCAATTCAGGATTCCGCCTGGTTCACATCTGTTGCGTTTCAAAAACGTGTACCGTTTCTTTGGATTATTACGCCGTTTTGATCCCAAGTCATTTAAAAAGCTATCAATAGGAGTTTAATTTCTCTTTTTAGGGTACTGCCAAGACCATGAATCGTCTGCAATACTGCAGGCCACCGTTTCTTTTGTATGATTCTAGAAGGCGGTGTTTTTTCCTGATAAGCCATCCTGTCTGCCGCGTGATCCACAGTTTGTCGCGCCGATGCTTCCAAGAAAGACTATTAGATGGGATATATTGGTCAATTAGGCATTCCAGCTTTTTCTTGAATACTTTCCAAAGGGCACTATTTATTTATTTATTCAAACACCCTAAAGGCCCTTCGGGGAGGGTATTACATAGGGGGGACACACGAAGCCCTTTAACACACTTTGCTCGAAACAAAAAAGAGAGAAAATATTACGGACATCATTTTGAAGTACAATAATAAACAAGAACAACACTATAGCGCAAATAGAAAGCGTAAAAATTCAAACAGCTGGGATTAGAATACAAAAACAACGCAGAAAGGAAAAAAAAGAATGCAATAATGTAAATTCTGGCTAAGATTAGAAACCTGACCTGAAGTTCGTTCTTCATTTATGTATAGTCGCCCTTTTAAAAAGGAGAAAACCATTCGAGATCGACCTCTTGGAAATAATTAAGGAAAATGCCGAACATTAGCGGCAACACAACTATGGTCGCTTATTCCTGGTATGATCACAGTGTCATGCACTGCTGAAGGCCGGTTGCAGAACAGTCAATCTAACACTGAAGAAGAGTGCTCAGTTTCCCGTGTAGGCTCAGTGACGTACTGATATAGACCATTAGTGGTAATTCATAAAAGCATGAAGACAATGAAGAATGCTTTGTACGAAGAGGTTTGTAGTCTACCCATTTGAAATCAGGCATGTTGAAGTCCCTACCAAAAAGACAGTCATTTTTTAAGGTGAGTAGAAATTCACACAGCGATGTGAAAAATCAGGGTTATTAGCGGGAGGAGGACGGTAGATTGAGCCAATAGCGAAATTCTTTCCATTGTTTAGACGAAAGGTACACCATACTGACTCGCAACCAACTAGGGGGGTTGTTATTAATGAAGGGTTAGAACACTGGTCAACACGCAAAAAGACCCCTTTACAATGCAAGTGTCGATCGCTACGGTACGCGTCATAACCGGTGGGAAATACTTCAGAGCTGAGGACGGAATTATCCAGCCACGATTCAGTGCCAAATATAATATGAGGTTTTACAGAGGAAACAAGAGTAGCAAATTATCAGTTTTATTTTTGATACTCCTGGAATTCACGACGAGAGATATCAATTCAAAATTTGATGACGCCAAGGGCATGAAATGAAAGGTGGGCAGGAGCAGCGGAGTGGGCAGTTGCCTCCCTTATTGTCATTCTCTAAACTCAAGAACTCGGCCATGTTCAAAATCATAGAGAAAACACTATTTGTGGCCGAGGAGCTTATCAGATCGCAACTTGGAAGGAAAAGCCAGGTCATGTGCTTATTGTGAAAGTCTGAAGCGTGCCTTTCTGACTGCGGGCGTCAAGTCTTCGCGTATGGCAAACTTAGAGTCCTTTAGCTTAGGGACGCACGATAAGATATTGTCCTTGACTTTATAACTACAAAATTTAACGACAATCGGTAAATGCTTGCCTTCAGCAAAGCGACCTATTCGATGAGCCCTTTCGATGTTTCAGGTGGAATATTTTGGTTAAGATGAGACGAGAATAATTCGCGCGCCTGTTTTTTTCAGATTCAGACCGACATTCTGTTCCGGAGTCATTTAGACCTAGAATAAGCAAATTATTCCTGCGGGACCTATTGGAAACATCTTCAACACAGGCCTTAAGACGGGCAACGTCCCTGGTCAAGGTGTCAACACACAATTATGCGTTTGAGTCACCAGCCTCTGCGGCCAGCCGTGAGGAATGCATGTCGTTCTCTAGTGTGGCGATCCGGCCCAGTAAACATTTTAAGGACGTACTTGTAGCGTCCTGTTGCTGTTTAAGCATATGCAGTTCCCGAAGGAACTGCGACTGGCGAAGTTCTAGTTCTAATACAGCGTAAATGCCATCAATGGCTTCATTATCCGAAGTCATCTCGTGTGTATCAAAACCGGGACTGAGGTTGCTCTCAACATCAGCGCATATTAACAGCAAAAATTTACATAACAGACCATGACCATGACCTTGACACACTTTTTCATAACGCAAAGCAAGTCGTCGGGGCACGACAGCGCAATAATACATCTATTAGAACTACAATACCATGCAGCGCGGGAAACCGGTAACTAGCCTGGGCGAAAAACAGTGGTAAGCGCAGGGCCGATGCGATGTCACGCCCCAGCTGGTCGGCTTGAAACTGGCGAATAAATATCCGCCCCTCGGAGATATATAGTGCTGCTAGTGCGTCCTTGTTGCCAGATCAACAGTGTGGTCGAAGCCATACTGGGAGGCATATGCGCAGTTGGTACGCAGCAGCTTGTCATTGAGGCAGCGCCAGCAGCAGTCTAGCTGTGGTTGAACTTGACAGGCGCATGCTTGGATGCTTTATCCAACGAAGATGTATTCACGGACGACCAAGAAAAAGAAAAGGGCGTGGGACAGGTCTTGGGCGAAAAACAGTGGTAAGCGCACGGCCGATGCGATGTCACGCCCCCTTCACACAAACATTTGAGCGAATAAGGGTGTGTGTGAAGGATTTGTGTGATACAAGTAAACACATTTGTGTTCTTTTCAGGGACACAAACATTTCAGTTCGACACAGAGATAATTTAAATAGGTTGACGCGAAGACGTGAAGGTCACACCTTATAGTTAATGGATGCGTCAGTTATGAGAACACCAAAAAAGTATCACGCCACAAGTAGCATGTAAGCACTGGTTGGTGCCACGCAAATACCAACTTTCGTACTTACGTCATGGCCACTATAGCAAAAGAAAAGCAAACGAGGTACGCGCTACTTCAGCCTGCAACTCACACAATAAGGTGGCGGCTCTATTAAACAACGCTTCGCTGACCCTCGTGCAAGTTGAATACAGTTACGTGGCTGCGAGAAACGCAGCTACATACTTTGGGTAACGCTCTAGGCTCCATGTCGTTACTAGCCGCTGGTGCACCATCACTGCAAGGCAGCGAAGTAGTGGCCTCCCGCGCATGAACTGTCCGGAATGGTCTCGGCGGCCCGCCATGGCTGTTGCAGCTAAAATGTCGACAGACCGCGTGACTGCGTGGAAAATGCAAACAGCCCTCGCGTAGAACTCGAGGCCGAAACCTCCTTTGGGCCGCTTTTTTGCGGTTATCTAATCACTCCACCACGATCACGTGCGTTCTGATACCGCACGGAAGGACAACCTGCCGAACATGCGCGGAATGGTTGCATCGGGTTGCACTGACGCACCAGCGCGAAGAAAAAGACGCGTGAGGAGTTGTGCCCCGAGCCATAAATTGTCGCGAGGCCCAGAGATGAAATAGATGGGCAGCAGTTATCATGCTTTGTGACCGAGAGCTTCTTTTTCTTATTAGTACGCAGTTACACGTTTCGAAAACCAACAAATGGGTCAGCCTTCTATAATGCTGTTTTCTTGGACGAGTCGGCGCTTTACAGCACCATTTCTCTTTGTTTGTGTTGGTTTTTGAGCACCACGTGCATTTCGCTTCCATCCTGGGCACATTCAGTTGAGCGGACGCGGTTCTGCTTTCGAACATGAAGCATTTGTCCTAAAATTTCCGAACTTTTCCGTCCGAATGGCATTCAAGGTAAGGCCAAACATTAGCGCCAAGCAGACACCCCAGGTACAACACACGGAGCAGCGTCGTTGCGCCGTGCCTTAGAGCACTCTGCTAACGCCGCAGACACAGGCGTTGTGCGTTCAAACACTTACCCTCGTGTTGTTTGTGTTGGCCTCTGGCGGAGTGGCACATACTCACAGAGGGCGATTGGCCGGGGTTATTGCAGATTCAAGCAGGAGAAACACACTGCGTAATTAGGTTGCAGTCATTGGTGAAACTGTAGTTAAAAGTAAATAATTAAAAATATAGCCCAGAAAAAAATTTACTTGACGCAGTTGCCTAATAATTAATGGAGAAAATCGCACGCTGGATTTAGGACACATCCCCTGGCCCTTGTCCCAAAGGAGAGGAGAAGCGCAAAAAAAAGGGGGAATCCCCAATGAAGCGAGGGGTGCTACTGGTTTTATTCGCCGTCGTCGTAATGTTTGGTATTTATTTCTTCTTTGGAGGTACGAATTGCCCACGATAATAGCGTGTTGTTCACCACGAAGGCAAATGGCTGGTTCCAGCGGCTATTTAACCCTGAAAAGCACCCAGGAAGGCCAAGCGAGCTGCACCAATCGATGAGCAAAGAATCGCATGAAGGTGGAAGCCTGTCCAGAGGCCCATGGACCTGGGCGATACGCGAGGGCGACGACCATGTTTGAGGCATCCCAGACTGATGCTAAACCTGTTCCGTGATAGATTTCACGATTACACATAATATCGACGACGAGAGAAAATATAAAATGTTGTGATGTTGTGCTTCTTTCCCAGGTTTGCGCGCATAAAACCTACCTGTCTGGGTAAGTCAAGGGCTTTGCAGATAGGCGCTCCCCACACACTGCCGCCGCTCCTGTCTTCAAACGCAAACGATGCTAGATTGCATAACATAACAACGATACCTCCTTTATTCGCGCTTATTTCAGATGATGAAGACCGAAAAGATCGTAATGTATTTTTTCAAAATTTTTTTCTTCCGTCCCCGTTGTAGCGCTTCCTCACATTAGCTACGGATCTTTTCGGATTGTATACGTGTTCAGTTTCAATTGTGAATTAAGAGACGTCTAAGCCACAAAATTTGTTCTCCGTACAAAAAAGTTTACATGAATGGCAGCAAAGAAAAACAATTGCGAGGTCGTTTGTAACATGCAGCTTTCACCAATGGACGACCAAGCAGCATATATCGACAGTAACCGCGGAACCCTCTTTCTTTTTTAGCGCTGGATAGACGAAAAGCTAGCCTTGAAAATACATGTGCTAAACTCTTATTTGTTGAAATGCTTCCCTCAAGTCACAGAACTTACAGTGCAAAATGGAGCGGTTGGGGGGGGGGGGGGGGAGGCGTGCGGAGCGAGAGAGAAGGCCAGGAGGGAAGGAGAGGCGGGAAATTGTCCCACTGAGGGCGGAAACCTGGGCTGCCTCGTGAGTGATTAAACGGTGTTTAAATAGAGGAAGCACAAGAATTTCCATGTAATGCCTGGCTGATATAATGAATGTAATATTTCATTGAAATGCGGCCATCAAACGACATAAGGGTAAGTTTCCATGAGAGGGATGAAGTTGCCGCGTGGTGTCTTGTAGTGAGCATCCGCGATCACTAATTCAAAAAGCTAGTTGACTGGCATAGGTATTTATAGTTTTACCTCCGCCGCGGTGGCTCAATGGTTATGGTGCACGGTTGCTGACCCGACAAATTCGATTTCGGTCCCGGAGCTCACGGTCGCATTTTGATGCAGGCTAATTACTCACGGCCCGTGAATTGTGCAAAGTCAGTGCGTGTTAAAGTATCCCCGGTGGTCTAAATTACCCGCAGCCGTCCGCACGACTCCGTTCTCTGAAAGACAGACTTTCACAGAATGGATGGACCGATGGATGGAAGATAGGAGCGTCGCATTTGAAACGGGGTGGTAGCGGTTGCCCCCATGTTCGGCTTCCGTCAGGATGGATGAATGGATAGATACGGCTGAACCCTTTAAATCGGCCGGTGGCTCAAGCCACCTAGCCATGACTTATGAAATTTTACAATTCTATTGATTTTAGCCATCATTCAGATAACCTTCGCTTGGTTACCTCTACCAGCTTAAAATCTACTTTCCCTTCACTGTCCTTAAACACCAATGCCTTGGATAAATCAGCCCCGCTGCTTTCCACTGTAGGGTAAAGCCCTTTACAGAAAAGTATCAAGTGTTCAGCCGTTTCCTCCTCCTCTCCACACGCAACGCACAACGTGTATATCTCTTGGTACCTGATTCTATATGTCTTAGTCCGCAAAACTCCCGCCCTGGCCTCAAACAACACAGAGCTTCCCCTACAATCATCATAGATATTTTCTTTGCCAATTTCCTACTTCAAAATCTTGTATGTTCCCAGCGCTGATTTTGTCAGCATCCCTGTTTTCCACAGAGCTCTCTCTGTTTCTTTAACCTTTTTCTTAACTGATAATTGCTGATTTTTCCCCCTACTGCTGCTCAGATATTTGCTTGTCAATTTTCTCGTTCGCTTTCTCGATTTCGTATCAACATTCCTTATGTACAGGTATCTGAAAACTTTCCTAGCCCACTGCTTTTCCCCCATTTTTCTCAATCGCTCCTCAAATGCTATCTTACTGCTAGCTTCTTTGCTCTCGGGCGACGCCCATCACATATCACACTGTAGCCCATTATTTGGTGTATTGTCATGTGCTCCCAAAGCTAGCCTCCCTATGCCGTGTTGTTTAATTTCTAACCTTGCTTGAACATTCGGTCTCATGCACAGGACCGCATTACAGAAAGTCAGGCTAGGAACCATCACCACTTTCTAGATCCCTCTTACCACTTCATACCCATTGTAATTCCGCAGGTCCCCTATTTTTCATGACAGCTGCATTCCTACTAGCTTTATTCATTACATATTTTTCATGCTCTTGCAGATACTCAGCAACGTTATTTATCCAGACCCCAAGATACTTGTACTCATCCACTACCTCTAGAGTGAACTCCTGTATTCTATGCTCGCCGACCTCATCGTTAAATATCAATACTGCAGATTTTCCGTTTAAGGAGTGCCATCTAGCGGCAAGTTGCAGATATTTAATAAAATTTTTCACTGATTTCACTGATAAGAGCACTGATTTTCATAGCTTTGGTGGCCCAGTGAATTAGCGCTACGTTTTGGAACTCGAAACACAGAAGTAAAAGTCAATTTTGGAAAAATTCTTTTTCGTATCTTTCCTTATGGCAAAAATTAGCAGCATGCTTATAATTTACCCTTTTCTCTGAGGGGTGCGTTACAATTTGATTTGCATTCTCTGACACTTTTGAACCGAAGTCTGCATTCAAAGAACTGAAAGATGAGCCGGGATGCAACACTGGATATTGGGTTACGGTACCACTTACAGACTTGAATAACATCACGCAAATCTTTTGCCTTTAAACAATACTTTCAGCCATACCCATTTCCATGGGTATGAAGCGTAGAAAGCCCCGTGAGCTGTGGGATGCCAGTGCACATTAAATAACATTCATGCGAATGAGATTCACCCAAAGCCAACTACTACAGCACTTGTCGGGGCGCAAAGCATGCATTAAACGTTAAGACCGACATTCCACACCGATGAGTCTGTGCCCACAATAATTTTTTAAACCCCATAAATTAGTCTTTCATTGGTAACTTCAAGATCAAAAGAGCTTACGAGAGCATTTTCTGCCTTCCCGGTTTCTGTTTTTTTTTTTTTTTTGCGGACTGGCTTTCTGTTGCTTTCAAGGTCCAAGCATGTGGTAGCATTTGGTTCTCGGGGAGAACATTAAAATATTCATAGCTGTAAAGATGCTTGTAGCACCGGCAACAGGCAGCGAAACTTTGTTTCGGCCTAGCGTAGTAAAGCTTTCGATCTAAATACCATCTCCTAACCTCCTTGGTTTAGTAGACTTGGCGTCAATCATGGATGTCATAACGAGCCCCTCTTTTCCTTTCCCTTGCCTCTGCTATTAATAGCTTATTTAAAAAGATCTTTCTTGTCTCGGGTGCTCCTATGCTGGTGGAATATTTTATTCCTGACATTTTTTTACTGTTTTTCTGTTTGCTTTTTGTTGGTTGCATCTCGCCGCCCTCGCCTCCTGCAGTGTGGACTTTGTTTGGGTGTTTGAACCCGACCGCGGCGGCTGCGTTTTTATGCAGTAAAAACGCTAAGGCGCCCGTGTGCTGTGCGATGTCAGTGCACGTTAAAGATCCCCAGGTGGTCCAAATTATTCCGGAGCCCTCCACTACGGCACCCCTTTCTTCCTTTCGTCTTTCACTCCCTCCCTTATTCCTTCCCTTACGGCGCGGTTCAGGTGTCCAACGATATATGAGACAGATACTGCGCCATTTCCTTTCCCCCAAAACCAATTATTATTATTATTATTATTATTATTATTATTATTATTATTATTATTATTATTATTATTATTATTATTATTAATATTATCTTTTTCTTTTTGGTTTTGTTTTCACTTTTTCTCTTCTCTTTTTTCTGTTTTCATTCATTACAATTTCATTAATTTAATATCGGGTTCGTTATTGTTTTTCTCTTGCGATTTTCTTGTTTATTTTTTCTTTTGTTGTGGTTTCTCCGTTTGTTTTATCAATTTTTTATCAGCCTTTCTCCTTTTTCCTTTCGACAATGCCGATTTGGCTAACTTTATTGGTGTAATCCTGTTCTCTTTAGTCCAGTTTTGTTACTTTGTTTGTTTTGGTCTTGTTTTTTATGTACCCATTGCATTTTAGTTGGTCTTCTTTCCCCTTTTCTCCCTGATTACGCGCATTAATCACGCGAATCAGGTCCACGGGGAGACATCGGGATCAACCCCAATAAGTTCGACATGAGGCCGCCTCTTCTCCGCGATCCTGATAGTCATTGCAGCACTCGCCGTCGCACTCCGCCTCCCGTGTTTGTAGGGTACCCCCGAAACTCACAGTCGGAAAAATCTTTTTTCGATAAGCTATTAATAACAGAGGCGAGGAAAGGGAAAAGAGGGGCTCGTTATGACATACATGATTGACTCCAAGTCTACTAAACCAAGGAGGTTAGGGGATGGTTTTTAGATCCAAAGCTCTACTACGCTAGTCCGAAACAAAGTTTCGCTGCGTGTTGCCGGTGGTTAGCAACGGAGTCCCTACCAACCCTATCAGCGTCTAGAAACAGGTGGTCGCTGCGTTCGAGCTGCACTTGATCGCTAGACTAAGGGAGTATATAGGCCTCCACTAGTTTGTGTAGTTAATCATGATGACATCATAGTATAGTAAGAAGCATAATTAGTATTAAACGTAAGAATATACACGTGTAATACATCACTGGAAAGAGGAAGTTCAGGATAAGTAAGTACCACTAATTGGTCAGATTTACTACCGTAATTAATCGTTTGAAACATATGTTGGTATAGCAACGGATAGCTACAAGTTCTAAGCACGCAACGTGACCTTCAACTTCACCTTGAAAAAGAATTCAGCGAAATGCAAGTTATTATTATTATTAAATGCAAGAGTAACAAAGGGTTATAGGTGACGTCATATAGGGCATAACGCTATATAAGTCACTTGATCTAGCATGACGTCAATCGGCGCGTTGAAGAGGCACCTACCGAGGCTGCTATCGCCACAGAGGTTGGCGACATGAAAAGGAAAGAAGACGCAGTCGCTTCGACGAGCTCCGGTGCTGGCAGTTGTCCGGAATAGACTCAACGTTACAGACGCCAAGCCAAGTTTAGTTGCCCGATAGACAACAGCTTTCGCTCCCTAACCAGGTTCGATAGTACTTAAACCATAGAAAATTTTTGTACTGTTCATAAATTGGAGAATAATAGGGTATTTATTTAAAGATGATTCATTAAAAAGCAGAAGAAAAAGCAACCACATGCCGTCGGTCCGATCCGAACCCATGACCTCCGAGTTTCGCGTCTGGTGCTCTTCCAGCTGAGCTACGGCGAAGGCGGTCCAGTCTTCTGCTTTCAGGCGTATTTGTATGTTCTGCAACCTAACCATGAAAGTGTTCACCTGCGTCACCCTGGTCCATGGCAGTGGACATAGTACATCCTATATTACCGTGAGTGCCACTCCTACTTTCCTATATGGCAGTCGCGGCAAAAAAGGACATACTGAGTCCACCGCCAAAGAAGAGGATGCCCACGTGAACACTCTCAATGTGCCCCGACACAGAAGATTAGACCGCCGTCGACGTAGCTGAGCTAAACGAGCACCAGACGCGAAATTCGGAGGTCGTGGGTTCGGATCCCACCGGCGGCATGGTTGTTCTTTCTGCTGCTTTACATGTAATTATCTTTAATATTTACCCTATTATCTCCCACTGAAGAACACTACAGAACAACACATCCCTCATGCTCCTTGGTTTCGGTGGCTGTTGGCTTCCGCCATCATTAGCGGAGTCGTATCCGTAGTAATCAACTTAATTCTTCATGCACCTCCGCGTCGGTGCTCTCTAAGAAGCTTCTCTGGCATGGTTGAGTAGCCTCCTCGAAGCACTTTTTCCTCCTTCTCTAATTTTAGCAGTATGTGGAGTGCGTCTTAGGTCTACGTCATAGCCCCGTCTTGGCCATTTCATGTTTTTTTCTTCCTTTTTGTTACCCGACGTATTTCCTGAGGCACTTCGGGATTCGTCCCGGCCTTCTGTACCCTTTGTTTGCTTTGTAGCCCGAAGCTGGCGAGGGACGCGTAGTTCATCCCGAGTATTCTTAAGCTCGGGAAATGGAACTCAGCGTTGCGTGCCCGTTAAGCAAATGGACCCGCACGGCGAAACGACTCCTCGTACTCAATTATATCTACTCAGACGGTAATACAGGTTAATGAAAAGCTTCAGTCGCGAGAGTACAGTTCGTAGAGATTGATGCCTTCATGCTGCATCCTCTGGAATGCTAGCAGCTGAAGCGTAAATATTTTTGCCCAAACCCGCATCCTCCAAACTTTTCCCCATATGAGTGCACGTCATGGTGCCTCCTGGTACGCGTCTGCAGTGAGGGGGGGGGGGGGGGGGGCGCAGGGCATTTTAGTTCGTAACGCTTCGCGCAAAACGCGACTATCAAGGCTGGAGTGTAGAGAGCGTCGCAGGGAGCACGCGTACAGTAGTATTCAAAAGGGGGTTACTCCTTAACGTACTCCGAGGACAGTTCGCCCGCAAGTGCTCTTAAATACAAAAATGTGACTGGGGGAAGGTTGTGTTCACGCCGCAGCACAGATGAAACGCTGAAGCATATGTCAGTGCACGTTAAAGAACCCCAGGCGGACTAAATTATTCCGGAGACCACCAACGGCACCTCTTTCTTCCTTTCTTCTCTCAGTCCCTCCTTTATTCCTTCCCTTACTGCGCGGTTCAGGTGTCCGCCGATATGGGAGACAGACACTGCACCATTTCCTTTCCCCAAAAACTAATGTTCATTCTTCAAGCATGTACAGACTTGGAGCAAAACAGTCTTTTTTTTGTGTGCGAAAACGAAAAGCGCGACGGAAAAGCTTGATCGCAAGGATCCGTCGATGTGACGTCGTAGCAGACACGTCAGTCCGTGTTGCGTCAATGCATTGACAACGCTAGCCATTCAACCATCAATAAGAATAACGCTGTATCGAAAGGAAGGGCGAAAAGGTTATTGATTGCATTTTGCCCTCTTTCAGGGCCGCGCATGGTTGTAGTATTTACCAGAGGCTACCTTCTACGCCACATGTACGCACTACGCTTTTTTTATTTACAACGTCGAGACTCTGGGCAGGGGTCCAATATTTTCTACTAGAGTTTTTGAAAAGCTATCTTTTACACCAATTTCTTTCGATACCAATTGCGCAAGAAAAGAAAATTTTGACTGCCGCAGCGCAATTTGAGTGGGAGAGAATCTTTGATGCCTCCAATAGTGTAATCGGTTTTCATAAGCCGAGAGGAAATTTTGAAATTAGGGTAATTTGAATAATTTATGCCAGAAACTTTCCGACCGGAGATCTATACGGCTCAAATTTATGGCTATGTTAACTTGGGAAGTCGAGAGATCTGACTTCCAATAGCTTCTTTTGTTTCCCCCCAAAACTAAGGCAAAGGTTTCTCCTCAAAATGTAAGCTCGCAAGGCCGGACGCAGACAAATTACTGAAATGACGTGCAATAGTTTCCAGTGGCAGTGTTTGCGACACTGAGTGACATAAAAGCACGACAAGAGCGAACACTTCGGTGAGTGGAGCTCCAGGGACATTCACAAGTTTAATAACGAACAGCCAACCGTGCTAACATTGAGCGTCCGTCAAACAGAATTATACAAGCGGGAAGATATATCGACTGTCAGCGCGTTATATTGCTGCAATGACATCTACGGAGAGTGGCGTGGTTAGACAGGCTTCTTTTCTACTCGTAGTGCGCTAGAAGAAAATATATTCTGAGCGAGTGTATCGGGGAAGCGATGAATTTTTATTTGCTCTTCACGGAAGGTTATATTTATTTTTTCGTCGTCTGGGACGATGGTCTTCGTACAGCTGAGAGTCACCAAGGCTGTTCAGGAGACCTTCGGGAAAGTAACACAGTATAGACAGGCTTCCCGAATACTGCGCCACATGAATAGGAGCTCTTCCTGTTCTGTTGTTGCTTGGTTTTATGCAACTCATATCTGGCCAGCACAGTTTTGTATCGGACACGTGTACTGATTATATCAGCGCGGATGCGCATCAGTGATGTGCAGTGTGTACAGCGCGCTGCGTTCATGGCTTTATAAGCCGCGCTCTGCAGCGGCCATGTAGCTGTAAGCGTCGTCTCCCTTGGCACGGTACATGGTGTCAGAAGATGCTCCGCTGCCTGTCGACGCCTGAGGGGAATCGTACCCGCGAAGAACACGTTATGGACCTGCTGAAGGCATCACAGCTATTGCGGCTGACGGGTAACTTCACGGAAAACTGGAAGCGTTTTAGGCAGAAATTTGAGTTATTTCTGCAGGCAACAGCGGCAAAGGACCAGCCGAAAACGGAAGCATCGAAAGCGGCCCTCCTGCTGAGCATGGCGGGTGACGACGCGCTGGACGTCTTCAACAACATCCAGTTCGCGCTGGGTGAAGACAAGACCGACTACAGTACAGTGGTGAGAAAGTTTGATGCATATTGTGCTGAAGTGAGCAATGAAGTGCACGAAAGATATTGTCACGTAGTGGTGACGGCAGTCGAAGCAGCGATGAATACGGACGAAAGGATCTTCTAAAAGAACTGTTTATTGGGCTGACTTGCACCCAAAATGGACTGAATCACTCGGCGGCGGCGAAGCGACAAGCGTGCTCGGCGGTCGTCGAACAGAATGCCCGCCGCTGTCGGCCGTGCTCAATTTAAAGCTGATAGCGAACATTCGAGATAAAGGGCGCAAAGTTACTAGAACATTCCGGAACAACGTAGAATCAGCTTTGCCTGGCTGCGATCAATCGAGATAAATCTAGTCGCGTCTTGCGTCGCAAACAAAGCGATAAGGTGGTGTCGCGGCAGATTTGAAAAACGAATAAACACTGCAAATATTCGCGGCATTACTCCCCTCTAAAAGAAGCATCGACCCGATGCATTAAAACAAATAATGCGACTAGTAAGGGAAAAAAACGGATCTTGCGAAAATAGAGCATGGAAATGCAGCGGCCTTTAGCGCGCATAATACGGCTTCAGACGGACTACATGGACAACTTCTGGTCGTAAGCGGCGTCGCTGGGATGCAGTCATTGCGTCAGGGATGACTTCATAATCCAGTTCACCCAGCCGACGAAGAACCTTGTACGGGCCGAAATAGCGGCGCAAAAGCTTTTCACTCAATCCACGGCGGCGAATGGGCGTCCACACCCAGACTTGGTCTCCTGGCTTGTATTCCGCGTTGCGTCTTCGTAGGTTGTAGCGTCTGGCGTCGGACCGCTGCTGATCTTTGATCCGTAATCGGGCAAGCCTTCGAGCTTCTTCTGCGCGTTGAAGGTAGGCGGCAACGTCGACGTTCTCTTCTTCTGTAACGTTGGGCAGCATGGCGTCTAGCGTGGTCGTGGCATCCCTGCCATGGACGAGCCTAAAAGGCGTCATCTGGGTGGTCTCCTGCACTGCGGTGTTGTAGGCGAAGACGACGTAAGGCAGGATGACATCCCAGGTTTTATGTTCGGCATCGACATACATAGCGAGCATATCGGCGATGGTTTTGTTCAGGCGCTCGGTCAGTCCGTTGGTCTGCGGATGGTATGCAGTTGTCCTCCGGTGGCTGGTTTGGCTGTAGCGCAGGATGGCTTGCGTGAGTTCCGCCGTAAATGCTGTTCCTCTGTCCGTGATGAGCACATCGGGGGCGCCGTGTCGAAGAAGAATGCACTCCACGAAAAATTTGGCCACTTCTGCTGCTGTTCCGTTCGGTAGGGCTTTCGCCTCGGCGTAGCGGGTCAGGTAGTCGGTCGCTATGATGATCCACTTATTTCCAGATGTTGACGTTGGAAAAGGGCCAAGCAAGTCCATGCCAATCTGCTGAAAGGGTCTTGAGGGAGGTTCAATGGGGTTCAGAAATCCTGCTGGTCGTGTGGGAGGAGTCTTTCGTCGCTGACAATCTCGGCATGTTTTCACATAGTGTGCGACATCGGCAGACAGTCGGGGCCAGTAATACTTGTCTTGATTGCGGCGGAGGGTGCGAGTAAACCCGAGATGTCCAGCTGTCGGCTCGTCGTGTGAAGCCTGTAGAACTTCTTCGCGGAGACAAGTAGGTACAACAAGGAGGTAGGCTGTTTTGTTCGCTGTAAAGTTCTTCTTCACAAGGACCTCATTCTGCACACAGAAAGAAGACAGTCCTCGCTTGAATGAAGCGGGGGGTGAAGAAACCTTGCCTTCCAGGTACTCGATGAGGCCTTTTAGGTTGGGGTCCGAGCGTTGCTGCTGAGCAAAAGCGCTTGCGCTGATGGGTCCCAGGAAGGCGTCCTCATCGTCGTCCAGCGGCGGTGCATCTACAGGGGCTCGTGAGAGGCAATCGGCGTCAGTGTGCTTGCGTCCGGACTTGTAAACGACGGTGACGTCAAACTCCTGGAGACGCAGACTCCATCGAGCGAGTCGGCCAGAGGGATCCTTCAAATTGGCAAGCCAGCAGAGCGCGTGGTGGTCGCTGACCACCTTGAACGGCCGTCCGTAGAGGTAGGGGCGGAATTTCGACGTAGCCCAGATGATGGCAAGGCACTCCTTCTCAGTGGTCGAATAGTTAGCCTCGGCCTTGGAAAGGGAACGGCTAGCGTATGCGATGACCTTCTCCAGCCCGTCACTTGTTTGAACGAGAACGGCGCCTAGTCCCACGCTGCTTGCGTCGGTATGAACTTCAGTATCGGCGTTTTCATCAAAATGCGCAAGGATCGGTGGGGACTGTAAACGACGCTGAAGTTCCTTGAAGGCTTCTGCTTGCGGCGCTTCCCATTTAAACGGCACGTCTGCCTTTGTCAGTTGGGTCAGGGGCTCGGCGATGCGCGAAAAGTTTTTCACAAATCGTCGGTAATATGCGCATAGTCCGAGAAATCTGCGCACTGCTTTCTTATCGGCCGGCGGTTGAAACTGTTCAATAGCGGCTGTTTTCTGCGGGTCTGGGCGTACTCCTTCCTTGCTAACGATGTGGCCTAGAAACAGCAGCTCTTCGTAGGCAAAGTGGCATTTCTCTGCTTTCAAGGTTAGGCCAGACGACTTGATTGCGTCTAGTACTGTTCGAAGTCTTTTGAGGTGCTCTTCAAAGTTCGAGGCGAAGACAACGACGTCATCTAAATATACCAGACAAATCTGCCACTTCAGGCCTGCCAGCACTGTATCCATTACTCGCTGAAAAGTCGCAGGTGCGGAACAGAGACCAAATGGCATCACCTTGAACTCAAACAGCCCATCCGGAGTTATGAATGCTGTCTTCTCGCGATCTCTTTCGTCGACCTCAATTTGCCAGTAGCCGCTCTTGAGGTCCATCGATGAGAAATATTTGGCGTTGCAGAGGCGGTCCAGTGTGTCGTCGATGCGGGGGAGGGGGTAGACGTCCTTCTTTGTTATGTTGTTCAAGCGGCGGTAATCCACGCAGAATCGAAGTGCGCCGTCTTTCTTTCTCACTAGAACAACCGGTGCCACCCATTGGCTGTTTGAAGGCTGGATGACGTCGTCGCGAAGCATTTCTTCGACTTGGTCCCGGATGGCTTGTCGTTCTCGCGGAGACACACGGTAGGGGCTTTGACGGAGAGGTCGGACGTGTTGATCCGTCATAATGCGATGCTTGGCAATTGGAGTCTGTCGCACCTTCGGCGATGTCGAAAAGCACTCACTGTAGTTTTGATGCAGATTGCGGATCTGGTCTTGTCTGTTCCGGTGCAGGGCTGGGTTGATGTCGAAAGTAGGCGAGTTCTCTTGGTCAGGCGGATCTTCTGCGGAGGGGTCCGAGAGGGCGAAGGAATCTCGTACGTCAGATATTTCGTCGTAAAAAGCAATCGTCGTTCCTCTGTTAATATGCCGGTATTCTTCGCTGAAGTTAGTCAGCAGTACTTCGGCCTGGCCATTGCGGAAATGTGCGATGCCTCTTGCGATGCTGATTCCTCGGTCTAGTAGCAACTGCATGTTCCCCTCGATGATGGCTTCAGTGTTTATGGCTTTCGTGGCGCCTACGGTCACGATAACACTTGAACGGGGTGGGACGCTCACTTCTTCCTCCAGGACACTTAGGGTAACGTGATCTTCCCGAGTTTTCATCGAAGCGATGGCTTCGTCCGTCGAAAGCGTGATCAGCTTGGATCGCAGGTCGATGATCGCCTGATGCTCATTAAGGAATTCCATACCCAAGATCACTTCGCGGGAGCATTGCGGTAGCACAACAAAGGTCGCAGGATAGGTATGTCCTTTGACAGTCACTCGCGCTGTGCATTGTCCTGATGGCGTAATGAGGTGGCCCCCAGCGGTGCGAATTTGTGGGCCGACCCAAGCCGTTGTGACTTTTCTGAGCTGCGCAGCGAATGTTCCATTCATCACCGAGTAATCGGCTCCTGTGTCGACTAGAGCGGTAACTTTCCGGCCGTCGATAGTCACTTCTAGGTCGGAGGTCCTGGCTCTTGCATTGCATGTCGCTCTCGGCGTCGGGTCACGGCTTCGTCGCGTATGCGAGTCACGGGTTGGGCGTGTGGTCGAAGCTCCTCTGGGTGGCGGCGTCGATTTCAAGGTAGCTTGCGTCGTGGTCGAGGTTCTCATTGTGTGCGGCGTCGGTGCAGCGAGTGTCGGTTCTTCATGCGGCGTCGCGGGTGCAGCGTCTTCATGGGGCGTGGTCGGTGGAGGATCTTCGGCGTTTAGCTCGTGAGCAACCTCACCTCCAGAGGTTGCTGCCTTTAGTTTCCCCTACGGGGGCTGGGCGACCTTCCTCGTACCGCGGCTGCGTAGCTGCGGCGTGGCGACGCAAAGCGCGAGGTTGACGGCGATGGTGAGCGCGAAAAGCGGTTCGGCGTGTACTCTTCTCGACGCAGGTACTCGTCGATTTCGTGCGGACGTTGTCCGAAGCGTGGTCGTGGGGCGTTAACGGCAAATCCTCGAAGACCGATACGTCGGTACGGGCAGTGACGAAGAATATGGCCGGCCTCACCGCAATGGAAGCACAACGGCCGGTTGTCGGAAGTCCTCCAGGCGTCGCATTTCCTGGGGCTTGAGGGTCGGTCATAGGCTGGGCGGGCGGGGGCTGGGAGGCGGCGTTGTGGACCAAGTGGTTCATCTCGGGGAGGACGTGGGGGTTGTCGTTGGGGCTGAGCAGTCCTTACTGCAGCGGCGTAGGTCATGGCCTGGGGTTCTGTGGCCGTCGGGGTGCCAAGTACCTGTTGGATTTCTTCCCGTACCACGTCCATCAGAGTCGATGCTTGTGGCTGTGGGGAGGATGGCAGTAATCGGCGTAGCTCCTCTCGGGCGATTTCGCGGATAACGTCCCGCAAGCTGTCGCTGGTGGTGGCCGGCGTGTCCGAACGGATTGCATAGGCAGAGGAAGGGCGGTTGTACTGCCGAGCTCGGACGGCGAGGGTCTTCTCAATCGTGCAGGCTTCCTGCATGAATTCCTCGACCGTTTTTGGCGGCTGACGGACGAGGCTGCCAAAGAGTTGTTCTTTTACGCCGCGCATTAAGAACTGAACTTTCTTTTCCTCGGTCATCCCGGGATCGGCGCGGCGAAATAGGCGCTTCATCTCCTCGACGTAGCTGCGGACGGGCTCATTCGGAAGCTGGATCCTGGACTCGAGGAGTCGTTCGGCTCTTTCTTTCCTCACGACACTGGTAAATACCTTCAATAGTTCTCTCTTGAATAGCTCCCATGTCGTAAGGGACGACTCGTAGTTTTCGTACCACGTGCGTGCGGAGCCATCCAATGAGAAAAACACGTGTCCAATCTTTGCCGCATCATCCCACTTGTTGAATGACGCCACGCGCTCAAATTGATCCAACCATTCTTCAGGGTCTTCGCCTAGGGATCCATTGAAAGTTGGCGGCACCCGCGGCTGCTGCAGTATAATCGGTGTCGACATCTTCGGCGAGATTGCGGTGCTCGTAGCCGCGTCTTTTCGCTGTCTTGTGCGGTCCGGCAGTTTCCCGAACTCAGGCTCCTCTCCCTGGAGACGTCGGCTGGCTCGCTGAGCTGCTGGCTCGTCCTCGGGTGCGAAGCGCTCAGGGCTGGCTTCACGACTTGAAGGGGGCGTCCGGAACATGGAAGGCTACCCCGCACCTCCACCAGATGTCACGTAGTGGTGACGGCAGTCGAAGCAGCGATGAATACGGACGAAAGGATCTTCTAAAAGAACTGTTTATTGGGCTGACTTGCACCCAAAATGGACTGAATCACTCGGCGGCGGCGAAGCGACAAGCGTGCTCGGCGGTCGTCGAACAGAATGCCCGCCGCTGTCGGCCGTGCTCAATTTAAAGCTGATAGCGAACATTCGAGATAAAGGGCGCAAAGTTACTAGAACATTCCGGAACAACGTAGAATCAGCTTTGCCTGGCTGCGATCAATCGAGATAAATCTAGTCGCGTCTTGCGTCGCAAACAAAGCGATAAGGTGGTGTCGCGGCAGATTTGAAAAACGAATAAACACTGCAAATATTCGCGGCAATATGTATTCCGTTCAAGAAAGCAAGCGGAGGGTGAACCATTTAAAAATTTGTTCGTGACCTGAAAAAGCAAGCAGCGCAGTGTAATTTTGGCGTTTTGCAAGAATTCATGATAAGGGACCAGATCGTATTTGGCACACACGATCCTAGACTACGGGAGAAAATGCTTCGGGACAGCCAATTGACTTTGCAAAAAGCAGAGGAAATGTGTAAAGCAGAGGAGACGGCATTTCACTGGCGTAAATGCAACCGCTGGCATAAACCGAAGAAATGCCCAGCGTTTGGAAAGAGGTGTCGTTTGTGCCACAAGCTGAACCATTTTGCAAGTACTTGCGCGTCAGCGGTAGTCAGCGAAGTCAAAAGACAGCAAGACGAGGACTTCGACATTCACGAGATCACGACATCTATTCGGGAAAGGGATTGGACGGTTAAAGCCCAAGTTCGCAATCGCGAGATAAGCTTTAAAGTGGACACGGGGTCGCAAGCAAGCCCGTTTTCCATGTCAATTTACCGCCAACTGAGGGGAGCTGAAGAGTTGAAGCCAACAATTTCGGTGCTGAGGGCGTATAGCGGCGGTACCATAGCGTGCTATGGAACGTCTGCGCAGGAAGTAAGGCTTCGTAATACTTATGCTACGGTCACATTTTTTGTTGTGAAAAATGGCCGTCAGGCCATACTCGGGCTGGAAGCTAGTGAGGCTTTGGGGCTGGTCCAGCGTAAAGTAGACGCCACAGACAAGATATCCAACGACGGACTTCTCAAGAAATTCAGGCATGACTTCGAGGGCCTAGGTTGTTTGCAGCAGGCATACAGCATGGTCCTGCAACCTGAAGCGGTGCCAGTCGTGCAACCAGCTCGACGAGTCCCTTTGGCACTGGAAGAACCTCTAAAGAAGGAACTTGAAAGAATGGTACATGATGGCATAATTGTTAAAGTGACCGAGCCTACCGACTGGGCCAGTCCGTTAGTTCTGGCAAAAAAGAAAGATGGCGCGCTACGGGTGTGCATGGACCCTAGAGCTGTTAACAAGTACATAAAGCGGCAGCATTTCCCGCTTCCTAGGTGCGAAGATTTGGAAGCCCGTTTAACCAATGCCGCGTACTTCAGCTGTCTTGACGCGAACTCCGGCTATCATCGGATACCGCTTGACGAGCGCACATCTAAGATCTGCACTTTCTCTTCACCGTGTGGGAGATACCGTTTTTTGCGTCTGCCCTTCGGCATTTCGTCCGCACCGGAGGTATTTCAACAAACTATGAGTCAAGTATTCGAGGGCCTACCTGGAGTGCTGGTATACTTTGACGACATTTTAGTTTGGGGTGCCAGTAAAAAAGAACACGATGAACGGTTGACGGAAGTGCTTAAGGCTGCCGAGAAAGCAGGGTTGACTTTCAACGCGCAGAAATGCAAGTTCGGTGTGAAATCAGTCAAATTCTTTGGTGACGTCACAAGCCGAACGGCCATATCGCCTGACCCAAAGCTTATCGAAAGCCTGGCGAACATGCCGACACCAACGTCCAAGACTGACGTCCAGCGGATGCTGGGAGTGCTGACCTATTTCAGCAAATTCGTGCCACGGTTGTCCGAGCGAACGACGCTTTTACGAGAGCTTATCAAGTCCCGCGCAGAGTTCTAATGGACCGAAAACCACGCGAAAGAGTGGAAAATCTTGACGCAAGTTTTGACTACCGCCCCCCTACTTGCAATCTTCGATCCGCAACGGGAAACTAAGATAACGTGCGACGCATCAAAGGAAGGTGTCGGTGCAGCATTATTGCAAGGCTACAATGGTTATTGGCGACCGGTAGAGTATGCATCTCGTGTATTAACTCGAGCCGAGCAAAGCTATGCACAAATTGAAAAGGAGGCACTCGGAATTTGTTTTGGCTGTGAGAGGTTTCACGAGTTGGTGTACGGAAGAAAAGTGCTTATCGAAACAGACCATAAGCCGCTTATAGCGATCGCGCAAAAGGAAATCGCCGACATGACACCGCGAGTGCAAAGATTATTTTTGCGGCTACTAAAATACAACTTTGTCTTGCAGTACATTCCCGGGAAACAGCTGGTTCTCGCTGACATGTCACTCTCAACGGCTGACCAGGGCAAAGCTCAAGTTGGCACTACTTGTGATACCACCGACGACGTGGAGATCCATGCGGTACAGTCCTTGGGCTACATGGTCACTTCCGAAACGCAGCGGTTACTGCAGCAAGAAACGTCTCGTGACGTATACCTACAGGCCGTGAGGAAGAGCTTAACAAGCGGGCAGCCGGTGAACGGGGAACTTAAGCCTTTTGCGAAAGAGCTGTCAGTTGTTAATGGAATAGTTGTGAAGGGCTCGAAAGTTGTAATACCGAAGAGTATGCGACGAAGCATCCTGAACAGAATACATGCTGGCCACCTCGGGTTGCACAAGTGCAAAGAGAGGGCCCGAACTCTTGTATTTTGGCCCGGTCTGAACGGCGAAATAGCTGCGCTAATAGAAAGCTGCGCAACCTGCCAAAAGTACGCGTACAGGCAACCACATGAACCACTTTTAATGCGGCCAGTTCCAAAATGTGCTTGGTATAGGGTCGGCGTAGATATCTTTTCTTACGCTGGAAATTCGTACGTGGTTGCTTATGACGCCTTTTCAAATTTCCCTGAGGTTGAGAAACTTGACGACACAACTGCAGCAACTACGATCGCAGCCCTTAGCGCCATGCTCGCCAGGTACGGCGTACCTGTAGAAGTTTGCATGGATAACAGACCCCAGTTTTCATGCCATGAATTTGCCAGATTTGCCAAAACATACGTCTTCAACCATGTAACCTCCAGCCCCCGTTATCCGCAGTCGAACGGCTTGGCTAAGAAAGGTGTCCAAATCGTAAAGCGCATCCTAAAAAGACTCGAGAGGGGAGGGAGGACTTCTGGCTGGGTTTACTAGCCTATCGCTCAACACCACTGGAAGATGGCCATTCTCCGGGTGAGCTGCTGCAAAGAAGGCGACTTCGTTCTAACCTTCCTGACTTCGGTAGGGTGTCCCGGACCCCTGTGAGGAAGCACCACCAAGCCAGGGCCGGGAAGCCTTTGCAAATACTGCGAAGGTGAGGCTTCAGGATGCGACTGCGTGGTCCCCAAAAGCAAAGGTCGCTGGTGAAACTGCTCCACGTTCCTATTTGGTACGAACGCAAGATCACCGGGTTCTACGGCGAAACCGCCGATATCTACTTCGGACGGGTGAACAGTATAGCGGCGAAAGTGATGACGACTGCGAGGAGATTCCACCTTGTGAAAGCTTTCGTGCGCCAGCGCCTGCAGCACCAGCTGAACCAACAGCGCAAGCCACCGAGGCGTCATCTCTAGAATCAGCCGTAGGATCAATGCTACCAGCAAGTGACGGCGATCCTTCGCCTGGCATCCATCCGACGCAGGCTACTAGAAGGTCGACTCGTGTCGTCCGGCCTCCCCAGAAGCTTCATTATGATGAACATTTTCAGCAAGTGTCATAAGTTTTGGCAAATGTGTATATGTATCTAAGTCTCTTTTGTGTGTTGCCCGAGGGAGGATGTATCGGACACGTGTACTGATTATATTAGCGCGGATGCGCATCAGTGATGCGCAGTGTGTACAGCGCGCTGCGTTCATGGCTTTATAAGCCGCGCTCTCACACTCCGTCTACGTGAAAAACACGACGAACCAGGAGCACGCAAAACGAAGGCATAAAACGGGTTCCTCGTGAAAAGAACATGTGGCGCTTGTTATCCTGTCCGGCCGAGGCGGTGGTGCCGCCGGGCTCCATGTCAGCAATCAATAATGCAGACCAGACATGCGACGCGTCTCGACGTTCCTTCGAGCAGGGTAGGAAACTTGCAGGGACCGCCTAGGCAGGGATCCGAAAAGCGCACGACGGCGCAGGAACCAGGGCACCAAACTGGTATTTAGGGCCGTTTTATTCGATTGCGCAGAGCACTTTCCCCTGTGAGAGAGTTAAAACTGCATTATGAGAAAGGAGTAACGCCGCCGAAAAAGTGAGACGAGTATTAGAGACTGCATCGGGTAAACAACAAAAAAAGTGCATGTTTTCGAGTTACTGCTCCAATGTTTCGAACGTATGACGGAAGCCAACAGAAAACGAAACTATGGAAATCATGGGGGAATTTTTTTTATATTTTTATATTTTGTAACGTTTCATAACGTAAAATAACAAATGCCATCAGTTTACAGCACACAGCTAATTTATTATGAAGTCGAAGATAAATTACTACAGGCCGCTGGTCAATTTGCTTCCAACCATATATTCATTAATTTGTTTTTCGTTGATCAACACCACAAGTTAAAACTTTTCACGGCGGTTTACGTAGTTTGGTCTAATGGGAATGGGAGCACATGTATGCCTTTGATTATCGAGAGGATTCTGTACAGAAACACAGGAAAATGAAATATCCTATTACGCTTGAAAAAATTTCTGCACACGAGTATATGGAAAGATAACTTAAAAACTGCGCTGCCGAACACAAGACAAAGAAGGAAAGCATACACGACGTTAGACTTACACCAGTCTTTATGGCAAAGCAACGAATCAGTATTATAATCTGTTTATTCTTTGCTCTCGGCAGCGCTGTTTCTTTAAATATCTACGAAAAACTCCTAACTCGCCAAATCTGTAGTTTTTTTTTTCGAAGGATGCGCTGGAAGCTCAGTGTTTCGAGAAGTATTTTGTGCGTTCGGTAGCGAGCATGAAGAAGTACTCCACTTGTGATAGGAATAATGCTATACAAGTCGGTTTCCTAGTACCAGAAAAGTCTTCAATATGCAGTGCACAAAGCTGTGTACATGACACTTAAAATCATAACGAAGCCGACAATGTGTCCGTAATTGTGTAGTACTGTTTCCTTCAAGACTGGTAAGTTTGTTATGCGTGGCGCCTCGGCTCATCGTGTTTTTAT